>NC_045806.1:32707665-33444941 GCF_009873245.2 Balaenoptera musculus | reverse complement strand
CTGGTACATGGTAGATGCTCAGTAAATATTTTTGGTTGACAATGAATTGTAAAATGGGAGGGGTAAGAAAGAGGAAAGGATGAAGGTAAAACCAGGAGCCGCCCTTAGGGTAGTAAACAACCTGTCTTTTGCCATCTTTGTAGGTATATGCCACTCTGAAATTCCTTTCAGAATTACTACAGAAATTTCAGAAGTTATTTTAGCCCAAATCTCCATATTGTTATCTTTTACTAAAAATTACTTCATGACCATTTTTATCTTTTATAAAATTATAAGTTTGGATTACCATACCCAAAAGATGTCTGTGACCTGGCTCAAAGGACACTTCAGTATTATTATCCTTCTTAGAATTATAACATGCATCGCTAGAACATTTCATCAAGGTTTAGGAACTTTTTAGATTCTCCGTCTAGTAGAACAGAGCATTTAACAGATATTCCACTAGTATACTTCATAGTGTTCCTGTGAAAACTTTTTTCAGTTATAAAGAGCTCAGGGAAAGAGTCTGGAAAAGAAAATCAAATCTGAGGGAGAAGGATGAAAAGTAAAGGAGTCAGGAGACCTAAGAACCTAAGGGGAGGAAAAGTGAAATGAAGCAGCAGAAAAAAATATTTGAAACACACCTCTGACCAAATGAAAATGCATATTGTAGAATACGTGGTCGAGTTTAGGGAATTTTTCAGGCTCTCCCGTCTTCAGCATTGTCCATAGTTGGTAGGATTTGGATACGCAGGACAGGAGAGGCCGGAGCCAGGGAAGGCATGCTGTGTAGCAGGCACCTACTGTAGCATCAGGAAGCCCCGCCAGTCCATGGGACAAAGGTGAGGCCAGGCCAGGATACAGAGTGCCAGGCTGACAAATTCAGTCTTAAACTTTGATTCTGCTTAAATTCTCATTTCTACCTAATGGAAAAATATAATTCAGTAAGTATGTATTTCCTTGGATAAAGAAAAGAAAAAGTATTGAAAATTATATTTTAAAAAGTCAAGCAGTAATAAATGTATTTCCTACTTAAGGAATAGTCTGTTATTCTATATATTTTAAAAAGGAAATAGATGATTTAGATGAGATTTTTTTCAATCATTCCCACATGATATATTTTAATCTACAATGTCTCTAACCTATTTACACCATCTAAGCCAAACAAATCAAACTGTTTTGAAAACTTGGAAAATAAATGATGCATTAACTCATATGAAGATAAGCATGTGTTTGAAATTTTACATCCCTTCCCTTAATTAGACAGCCACTCCAAAGGTAATTTTAAAAAAAAAAAAAGAAGTACACTCTTGGTCTCTACAAGACAGAATTCACCATTGAATTTTGTTTTGATGATTTTAAGTGTTTCAGATAGCCAGGTTAGGACCCATAATTTTAATTGGTGGCAGAGATCTTTTGATTGTTATATTTGGAAATCGCCAAATATTGCTTTTCCAAACTGTAGCAAATTTGAATCCACAGTTAGCCGCTAAGAAAAATGTGTTATTGGCTTAATTTCCACCTAAGTAAGCTACTGAAAAAAGCAGTAAGCTTTTTAGCTATTAATAATAATTTCTTCCCATCATGGAATTAGTTTATTCATGTGTTTATTTAGCATATATTTACTGGGTGCTTCTTATGTGCCAGGCACAAGGCTAAAGGCTGCAGATAGAGAGGTTAAAAATCCAGTGCCACCCCTCAGAAACTAGCTAGAATATGGCAGTTTCCTGGATAGTTCCCCATGCCAGTTCACAGTCAATAGATTTCTTATTCATTGTCACTACCATAAATATAAGAGGCTGAGATGAGAATTTCTCCACCAAAAATTATGCCTGTGGATTCTTGCCTTTCCTGACGGCTTCCTTTTCTCTGATGCTAACTAAGCTTTATTCACCATGGCAGCACAACTCAGCACGTTTGCCCCAAGTACACAGTTAGCTTTACTCTATTGTGAGGAAAATCTGAGGTCAATTATACATATGGTATCCTGTTGCTGTCAGTTTTTTCAGGCTTAATACCTGAGACTGTCTCTTTCGGACCCACCCAATAATTACTCCCCTGCTTTTTAAAAATAGCTTTATTTAGGTATAATTGACCTATAATGAACTACACATATTTGAAGTATATAATCTGATTAGTTTTGACATACATATATAGCTGTGAAAGCATAATCACAATCAAGAGAGTGAACAGTGCCATTATCAGCAGAAGGTTCTTTGTGCCTCTCTGTGATCCCTGTCTACACCCCACATCCCCCTGCTGTACTCAGCAAATAACTGATACTGTTTTGAGATTCATCCATGCATGTATCAATAGTTCATTCCTTTATATTGCTGAGTGGTATTCTATTTTGAGTTAATTTCTTATATGGTAAAGGTATGGATTGAAGTTCTTTTTTTTGCATATGGACATCCCATTGTGCTAGCACCATTTGTTGAAAAATTTTTTAAAAAGCCTGTCCTCCTCTACTGAATTGCCTTCATACCTTTGTCAGAAAGCAATTGATTTTTTATGTGTGAGCCTATTTCTGGACTCTGTATTCTGTTCCTTCGATCTGTTTATCTTGTGCCAGTACCACACTGTCTTGATTACTGTAGCTTTGATATAAGTCTTGAAATCAGGAACTGTTAGTCCTCCAACTTTGCTCCTTTTCACACTTGTTTTGACTATTCTAGACACTTTGCACTTCCATGTGAATTTTTATAATCGGTTTGTCAATTAGTGAAAAAAATGCCTGCTGGGATTTTGATTTGGCCTTGTTTTTGAATCTACAGATAAACTTGGGAAGAATTAACATTTTAACAATATTAAGTCTCCTAATTCATGAACATGACATTTCTTTTCATTTATTGATGTCTTCTCAAATTTCCTTTAGCAACATTTTGTTGAATGTTTCTTAACATGGAAGTTGAGATCACTGATTTGAGACCTTTCTTATTTTCTATTATAGGCTTTTTGTGTTATAAATTTCCCCTGAAGTACTTGATATGTTGTGTTTTCATTTTCATTCAGTTCAGAATACTTTCTAATTTCCCCTTTGATTTCTTCTTTGACTCATGGGTTATTTAATTTCAATGTTGCTGGAGATTTTTCCAGTGATCTTTCTGTTATTACTTTCTAATTTAATTACATTGTAATTGGAGAACATACTTAGTATGAATTGATTCCTTTTAAATTTATCGAGACACATTTTATGGCCCAGAATCAAGTTTATCTTGGTAAATGTTCATTTGAGAAGAAGGTTGAGAAGAATACTGTGGTTGGGTGGAGTGTTCTATCAGTGACAATTAGGTCAAGTTGGTTGATAGTGTTGTTCAAGTCTTCTCCATCCTTCCTGATTTTCTGTCTACTTGTTCTATTATTGAAAGAGAGGTATTAAAATCCCTGACTATAAATTGTGGATTTGTCTAATTTTCCTTGTACTTCTATTAATTTTTGCTTTATGTATCTTAAAGCTGTTATTTGTTTCTATCATGTTTAGAATTGTTACCTGCTCTAATTAATTGACCCCTTCATCATTATGAAATGACCTTCTTAGTACACAATGATAATCTTTGCTCTAAAATCTACTTGATCTGATATTATATAGCCACTTTAGCTTTCTTTGGATTAGAGTTATCATCTTTTAACATACTTTTACTTTTAACCCATTTGTGATTTTACATTTGAAGTACATTTGATTTAGGCAGCATGTAGATGGATCTTGCTTCTTTTTTTTTCTAACATCTTTATTGGAGTATAATTGCTTTACAATGGTGTGTTAGTTTCTGCTGTATAACAAAGTAAGTCAGCTATACATAAACATATATCCCCATATCTCCTCCCTCTTGCGTCTCCCTCCAACCATCCCTATCCCATCCCTCTAGGTGGACACAAAGCACCGAGCTGATCTCCCTGTGCTATGTGGCTGCTTCCCACTAGCTATCTATTTTACATTTGGTAGTGTATATATGTCCATGCCACTCTCTCACTTCCTCCCAGCTTACCGTTCCCCCTGCCCATGTACTCAAGTCCATTCTCTGCGTCTCTGTCCATCCACCTCACTACAAATAACTCAATTTCATTTCTTTTTTATGGTTGAGTAATACTCCATTGTATACATGTGCCACACCTTCTTTATCCCTTCATCTGTTGATGGACACTTAGGTTGCTTCCATGTCCTGGCTTATTGTAAAGAGAGCTGTGATAAACACTGTGGTACCTGACTCTTTTGAATTATGGTTTTCTCAGGGTATATGCCCAGTAGTGGGATTGCTGGGTCGTATGGTAATTCTATTCTTAGTTTTTTAAGGAACCTCCATACTGTTCTCCATAGTGGCTGTATCAATTGACATTCCCACCAACAGTGCGACAGGGTTCCCTTTCCTCCACACCCTCTCCAGCATTTATTGTCTGTAGATTTTTTGATGATGGCCATTCTGACTGGTGTGAGGTGATACCTCATTGTAGTTTCAATTTGCATTTCTCTAATGATTAGTGATGTTGAGCATCCTTTCATGTGTTTGTTGGCAATCTGGATATCTTCTTTGGAGAAATGTCTATTTAGGTCTTCTGCCCATTTTTGGATTGGGTTGTTTGTTTTTTTTGATATTGAGCTGCATGAGCTGCCTGTATATTTTGGAGATTAATTCTTTGTCAGTTGCTTCGTTTGCAAATATTTTCTCCCGTTCTGAGGGTTGTCTTTTCGTCTTGTTTATGGTTTCCTTTGCTGTGCAAAAGCTTTTAAGTTTCATTAGGTCCCATTTGTTTATATTTGTTTTTATTTCCATTACTCTAGGAGGTGGATCAAAAAAGATCTTGCTGTGATTTATGTCAAAGAGTGTTCTTCTTATGTTTTCCTCTGAGAGTTTTATAGTGTCCAGTCTTACATTTAGGTCTCTAATCCATTTTGAGTTTATTTTTGTGCATGGTGTTAGGGAGTATTCTAATTTCATTCTTTTACATGTAGTTGTCCAGTTTTCCCAGCACCACTTATTGAAGAGGCTGTCTTTTCTCCATTGTATATCCTTGCCTCCTTTGTCATAGATTAGTTGACCATAGGTGTGTGGGTTTATCTCTGGGCTTTCTATCCTGTTCCATTGATCTATATTTCTGCTTTTGTGCCAGTACCATACTGTCTTGATGACTGTAGCTTTGTAGTATAGTCTGAAGTCAGGGTGGCTGATTCTTCCAGCTCCGTTTTTCTTTCTCAAGATTGCTTTGGCTATTCGGGGTCTTTTGTGTTTCCATTCAAATTGTGAAATATTTTTTGTTCTACTTCTGTGAAAAATGCTATTGGTAGTTTGATAGGGATTGCATTGAATCTGTAGATTGTTTTGGGTAGTATAGTCATTTTCACAATGTTGATTCTTCCCATCCAGAAACATGGTATATGTCTCCATCTGTTTGTATCATCTTTAATTTCTTTCTTCAGTGTCTTATAGTTTTCTGCATATAGGTCTTTGGTCTCCCTAGGTAGGTTTATTCCTAGGTATTTTATTCTTTTTGTTGCAGTGGTAAATGGGAGTGTTTCCTTAATTTCTCTTTCAGATTTTTCATCATTAGTGTATAGGAATGCAAGAGATTTCTGTGCATTAATTTTGTATCCTGCTACTTTACCAAGTTCATTGATTAGCTCTACCAGTTTTCTGGTAGCATCTTTGGGATTCCCTATGTATAGTATCATGTCATCTGCAAACAGTGAAGCTTTACTTCTTCTTTTCCGACTTGGATTCCTTTTATTTCTTTTTCTTCTCTGACTGCTGTGGCTAAAACTTCGAAAACTATGTTGAATAATAGTGGTGACAGTGGACAACCTTGTCTTGTTCCTGATCTTAGAGGAAATGGTTTCAGTTTTTCACCATTGAGAACGATGTTGGCTGTGGGTTTGTCATATGTGGCCTTTATTATGTTGAGGAAAGTTCCCTCTGTGCCTACTTTCTGCAGGGCTTTTATCATAAATGGGTGTTGAATTTTGTCAAAAGCTTTCTCTGCATCTGTTGAGATGATCATATGGTTTTTCTCCTTCAATTTGTTAATATGGTGTATCACGTTGATTGATTTGCGTATATTGAAGAATCCTTGCATTCCTGGAATAAGCCCCACTTGATCATGGTGTATGATCCTTTTAATGTGCTGTTGGATTCTGTTTGCTAGTATTTTGTTGAGGATTTTTGCATCTATGTTCATCAGTGATATTGGCCTGTAGTTTTCTTTCTTTGTGACATCTTTGTCTGGTTTTGGTATCATAGTGATGGTGGCCTCGTAGAATGAGTTGGGGAGTGTTCCTCCCTCTTCAATATTTTGGAAGAGTTTGAGAAGGATAGGTGTTAGCTCTTCTCTAAATGTTTGATAGAATTCGTCTGTGAAGCCATCTGGTCCTTGGCTGTTGTTTGTTGGAAGATTTTTAATCACAGTTTCAATTTCAGTGCTTGTGACTGGTCTGTTCATATTTTCTATTTCTTCCTGGTTCAGTCTCGGTAGGTTGTGCATTTCTAAGAATGTGTCCATTTCTTCCAAGTTGTCCATTTTATTGGCATAGAGTTGCTTGTAGTAATGTCACATGATCGTCTGTATTTCTGCAGTGTCAGTTGTTACTTCTCCTTTTTCATTTCTAATTCTGTTGATTCGAGTCTTCTCCCTTTTTTTCTTGATGAGTCTGGCTAATGGCTTATCAATTTTGTTTATCTTCTCAAAGAACCAGCTTTTAGTTTTATTGATCTTTGCTATTGTTTCCTTCATTTCTTTTTCATTTATTTCTGATCTGATCTTTATGATTTCTTTCCTTCTGCTAACTTTGGGGTTTTTTTGTTCTTCTTTCTCTAATTGCTTTAGGTGCAAGGTTAGGTTGTTTATTCGAGATGATTCCTGTTTGTTACGGTAGAATTGTATTGCTATAAACTTCCCTCTTAGCACTGCTTTTGCTGCATCCCATAGGTTTTGGGTCGTCGTGTCTTCATTGTCATTTGTTTCCAGGTATTTTTTTATTTCATCTTTGATTTCTTCAGTGATCTCTTGGTTATTTAGTAGTGTATTGTTTAGCCTCCATGTGTTTGTATTTTTGACAGATCTTTTCCTGTAATTGATATCTAGTCTCATAGCGTTGTGGTCGGAAAAGATACTTGATACGATTTCAATTTTTTTAAATTTACCAGTGCTTGATTTGTGACCCAAGGTATAGTCTATCCTGGAGAACGTTCCATGAGCACTTGAGAAGAAAGTGTATTCTGTTGTTTTTGGATGGAATGTCCTATAAATATCAATTAAGTCCATCTTGTTTAATGTATCATTTAAAGCTTGTGTTTCTTTCTTTATTTTCATTTTGAATGATCTGTCCATTGGTGAAAGTAGGTTTTTAAAGTCCCCTACTATGATTGTGTTACTGTCAATTTCCCCTTTTATGGCTGTTAACATTTGCCTTATGTATTGAGGTGCTCCTATGTTGGGTGCATAAATATTTACAATTGTTGTATCTTCTTCTTGGATTGATCCCTTGGTCATTATGTAGTGTCCCTCTTTGTCTCTTTGTAGTGTCCTTCTTTGTCTCTTTACTTACTATAATAAAATATATAGTCTTTATTTTAAAGTCAGTTTTGTCTGATATGAGAATTGCTACTCCAGCTTTCTTTTGATTTCCATTTGCATGGAATATCTTTTTCCATCTCCTCACTTTCAGTCTGTATGTGTCCCTAGGTCTGAAGTGGGCCTCTTGTAGACAGCATATATACGGGTCTTGTTTTTGTATCCATTCAGCCAGTCTGTGTCTTTTGTGTCTAGCATTTAATCCATTTACATTTAAGGTAGTTATCGATATGTGTGTTCCTATTACCATTTTCTTAATTATTTTGGGTTTGTTATGGTAGGTGTTTTCCTTCTCTTGTGTTTCCTGCTTAGAGAAGTTCCTTTAGCATTTGTTGTAAAGCTGGTTTGGTGGTGCTGAATTGTCTTAGCTTTTGCTTGTCTGTAAAGGTTTTAATATCTCCATCGAATCTGAATGAGATCCTTGCTGGGTAGAGTAATCTTGGTTTTAGGTTTTTCTCTTTCATCACTTTAAATATGTCCTGCCACTCCCTTTTGGCTTGCAGGGTTTCTGCTGAAAGATCAGCTGTTAACCTTATGGGGATTCCCTTGTATGTTATTTGTTGCTTTTCCCTTGCTGCTTTTAATATTTTTTCTTTGTATTTAATTTTTGATAGTTTGATTAATACGTGTCTTGGCGTGTTTCTCCTTGGATTTATCCTGTATGGGACTCTGCGCTTCCTGGACTTGATTGACTATGTCCTTTCCCATACTAGGGAAGTGTTCAACTATAATCTCTCCAAATATTTTCTCAGTCCCTTTCGTTTTCTCTTCTTCTTCTGGAACCCCTATAATTCAAATGTTGGTGCGTTTAATGTTGTCCCAGAGGTCTCTGAGACTGTCCTCAATTCTTTTCATTCTTTTTTCTTTATTCTGCTCTGCAGTAGTTATTTCCACTATTTTATCTTCCAGGTCACTTGTCCATTCTTCTGCCTCAGTTATTCTGCTATTGATTCCTTCTAGAGAATTTTTAATTTCATTTATTGTGTTGTTCGTCATTGTTTGTTTGCTCTTTAGTTCTTCTAGGTCCTTGTTAAACGTTTCTTGTATTTTCTCCATTCTATTTCCAAGATTTTGGATCATCTTTTACTATCATTGCTCTGAATTCTTTTTCAGGTAGACTGACTATTTCCTCTTCATTTGTTTGGTCTGGTGGGTTTTTACCTTGCTCCTTCATCAGCTGTGTATTTCTCTGTCTTCTCATTTTGCTTAACTTACTGTGTTTGGGGTCTCCTTTTCGCAGGCTGCAGGTTCGTAGTTCCCGTTGTTTTTGGTGTGTGCCCCCATTGGGTGAGGTTGGTTCAGTGGGTTTTGTAGGCTTCCTGGTGGAGGGGACTGGTGCCTGTGTTCTGGTGAATGAGGCTGGATCTTGTCTTTCTGGTGTGCAGGACTGCATCCGGTGGTGTGTTTTGGGGTGTCTGTGAACTTATTATGATTTTAGGCAGCCTCTCTGCTAATGGGTGGGGTTATGTTCCTGTCTCGCTAGTTGTTTGGCATAGGGTGTCCAGCACTGTAGCTTACTGGTCGTTGAGTGGAGCTGGGTCTTCATGTTGAGATGGAGATCTCTGAGAGAGCTTTCACCATTTGCTGGAGCACCAAGGTCTTGCTTTTTTATCTAATCTGAAAATCTCTGCCTATTTATTTATTTATTTATTTATTTATGTATTTATTTATGTATGTATGGCTGCATTGGGTCTTCGTTGCTGCGCACAGGCTTTCTCTAGTTGCGACGAGCGGGGGCTACTCTTCGTTGTGGTGCCCAGGCTTCTCATTGCAGTGGCTTCTCTTGTTGCGGAGCACAGGCCCTAGGCACACGGGCTTCAGTAGTTGTGGCACGAGGGCTCAGTAGCTGTGGCTCACGGGCTCTAGAGCCCAGGCTCAGTAGTTGTGGCGCACGGGCTTAGTTGCTCCTCAGCATGTGGGATCTTCCCGGACCAGGGCTTGAACCCGTGTCCCCTGCATTGGCCGGCGGATTCTTAACCACTGTGCCACCAGGGAAGGCCCTGCCTTTTTAATTGGAGCATTTAGACCAGTTATATTTAATCTGATTATTGATGTAATTAGGTTTAAGTCTATTATCTTACCATTGGTAGTATTCTTCTTTGTTCCTAAAAAAATGCTACTTTATTTGATCGAATATTATCATAGCTATACTAGTTTTCCTATGGTTAGCGTTTTCCTAATATATCTTTTTTCATTCTTATACTTCTACTTGTACTTTAGATGTGTCTCTTGTAAATGGCCTCTAAGGTGGATTCTGACTTTAAACTTTTTAACATGTACCTAAAATCTAAAGCTAATCAATGTACCTTTTTCCCAAATATTACCAGGATCTTAGAAGAGTTTTCTCTGCTATCACTCGTTTTTTTCCCATTTTCATGTTATTGTATCGAGTATTCTATTAATTTTTTTAACCTCATCAATCAAATATTATTTGTTATACCACTTTCTTTATTCACCATTCGTTTTCACATCTCAGATGTCCCTTCTGGAATGTTTTTTATTCTTCCTGAAGAAATCCTTTGGAAGTTACTGTCATAAATTTCGTTCTGAAGTTAATTTTTGCAGTTGCTACTCACTGGAAAATTAATGGTGGTATGGCTGGTTGACAGTTATTTTCTTTTAGTATCTGCTCCCATTGTGGCTATTAAGAAATTTGCTTTAGTATAGTTGCTGGTAACTTCACATATAATCTGTCATTTCTGTCTGGCTGCTTTTTACATTGTTTGTTTGTCTTTGGTGTGCTTCATTTCACTATGAGTTGCCTAGATGTGAGGTTTTTTTATTTTAACTTTCTTCTAATTCATTATGACTCTTGAATCTGAGAATTCATGTCATTCATCATTTTAAGAAAATTCTCATCCATTATATATTTGAATATTTCCTCTCTCCTCTTTGGGGCTCAAATATAATAAAACTTTTTATTCTGTTATCTGTGTCTTTTAATTTTTACTTTTATATTTTCTGTATCTCAGTGATATTTGGGGAAATTTCAGAGCTTGTCTGTTTCATAGTATCTTTTCATCTGAGACTAATCTGCTATTTAACCTCCTTATTGAGTTTTAATTTCAGTTACGTTTTTCACATTTTGAAGTGAAATTCTATTTTGATTCTTTTTCAAATCAATCTGATCTTTTACCTTGTTTTTTTTACCTAGTACCTTGTTTTGTGCTCCTGTTTTTTATTATAGTCCTTTAAATAATTTAAGCAAACTTATTTTATATTCTGTATTTAGTTATTCCAATGTCAGACATCCTCCAGAGTCTAAATCTGTTTGTTGCTTTGGCTGGCTTGCTAATGGTGTCTTGTTTCCTTCTGTGTTTTGAAATTTGGATTGTAAATTCATGTTCAACCAGGACTTTTTGTGGAAATCCTTTAAAGCTTAGATTACTGTAAGTCCATCCATAGAGAATTTGTATAAAATTCTGTTAGCTCCCCTGGGTGTTACCATTTCGGGATGGCTTTCAGTCAATGTCTCAGTTAAGGGTTTTCCACCAGTACTGTACATGTGAACCCCAAATTCACGTTAGGAAAACATTATTAGGCTGAGAGAGACATGTTATTTTGTTCTCTTCCAGTGTTTGTAGGTGGACTTACATTAAAGGCCTAGTCCTCAGAGGGTCCCCACTTTACATAGGAGTCTCAGTTCCAATTCTCTATATTTTGTGAGATCAAATCTGTTAAAATCCAAGAGTTGAAGTTATGAGATCAATAAAAGCGATTTCAGTACTCAACTCACCCCTGAGGCTTCCTGCTCCCTCTTTTTTTGTCCCACAGGGATTTCCCTTCATTTTATGTGAGCTTACCTACACATTATAAAATTATATTTTGTATACTTCTTCAGCATTTCTTGGCATTTTGTAGTGGCAGAATTTTTCAAGATGTGTATTCCTACGCAATAGCAGGAACAGGAGTTCTCCCATTTTAGTTCATAGACTTTATCTAGACTGACTTTTTGGGTTACAACTTTTCATTCTAGTTCCTCCATTCTTTAAGGCTAAAGGCAAGCTATTATTATTAGCACCATTTTAATTTCTGAAGGAGCCAGATCTTCAGCTGTTCTTTGGTTTTGGCATCTTGTCAAAACCATTATTTGGGTTGTCATTCTTTAGGAATCCTGTTTTCTCTCTGGCTAAATCCTCAAAGGGCTTAAATCATTTGGAACTTTTCAGTTATCATCTTCCTTGATGTCTCCTGCATGTGCCTTGTTGGCAACTCTCTTCTTGATGTTTTCCTCCCCTGACTTCTGAGTTGCCTTTTTTTCCTGATTTTGTTCCTACAAAACTCAGCCCCCAGTGCTGGCTCCTCTTCCTCTGCCTACCTTTCACACTTGGCTTTTCCTCAGTCTCTTTTCTTCTGTTTTCTCTTCTGCCCACCTGGAATCCCTGGGTTATGGGGTCTACTTTCGTCTCTTCAGCTGTTATCTGCATTCTGCCTGTCCGCAGCCCTGGCCTCCCTTGAGCAGCAGGTCTGTATATCCAACTGCCTACTCAGACCCCTGGGGCTCCCACCCCCATCATTTGGCAGCACTAACACTTTGCCAGAAGTTCTGATCTACAGGAATGGGGAGGTATGTCCTCTAGAAGATGCTGGTTTTCATCTTTTTCTCTTATAACAAAACAAAGTGAAATACTAAATTTGTTCTTTGAAGAAAAATGTTAACATATTACCAAAGCACTGATAGTGTTGAAGGGTAAACCCTGAAAGGTCTTGTTTTAGGGAAGAATCATGATTGCAATTGGTAAAAGGAAAAAGGCTGGTGGATGCTAAGAATGTACCATTGTGGTGCCTCATAAAGATGTGATGAAATAATGTTAAGACTTGTTGAAAATTATACCCCCTAAATACTGTTAAGTGACTGTTTCACTTACTGAAATGAATTCTCTGCATGTGTGTTTTCCTTCTAGATTTTCCTCTTTAAAAGGATGTCATTGACGAGCCAGAAAAGTAAAAAGCAGAATAATAATGAGCCACTCCCAGAGATAAAATCAGTAGGAGATAAAATAGCTTTTAAAAGGAATAAGAAAGATGCCAACAAGAACCACATGGGGCAAAATCATCAGGATACCTCACCCCCAAATATGGAGAGAAGGTCAAAATCTTGTATAATACTATGAATATATGTTTATGTTTTCATGGTCACCAAGCCCCATTGTAATTTATACTTGAAAAACATTTGAGTTCTGACAGAAAGTTTCTAATAACAAACTTTTAAAGATATAACTTAAGAATATGTTTTATTTGATTTGAATCGTACGACCAGTTTTGATATTTATTTAAATGCTGATATTTTTGACAAGCAATTTCAGAATATGTGTATCTCAGACTCTCCTTCAAGTGTTGTGGCCTTAACTGTTCAGTGTTGCAATATAAAATATACTTTTATATGTGAAACAAATTAAGATATTTCATAGTTTTTACTAAATTTTACTTCTTTATAATTTCATAAGGCAATATTTGCAATCTCATGACACTAACAGTTTTTAATGTATTTGCAATTTTCAAACACTGAGTCAAAATTGTTTTTAATGAACATATTTTAATAAACTATAGCTGGTTGGTTCCACTGTTTAAATGGGTGAATATCAATAAAATTTGGAGGTACTTGGAGTTATCAGTTGACAAAACAGGGGCAAAAGAAATTTCATTTTAAAATATTGAAAGATGCAAAATGCATTTACCTTTGAGTAAAGAAAGTATCAGGGCAACTGTATAAACAGGACATCTTTGTGGAGAAACTGTGTTGAAATTTCTTTGCTTCCTGCTCCTCTCTTTAGGGAGGTGATTTGACATGAAAACATTGCAGATTATCTGCACTGTTTGGCCATGCCACAGATCACCAGTCTAGGAGAACCGGACACAGCCAGACTGGCTCATTGCAGCTGTCTCTAGCATTGACAGTGGTAACTAAGGTTGGCTGTGTCACACAGTGCTCTGCCACAAGGAATAGGAAGGGTAAAGCTGCTAAGTCTGCTCTAATAGAAACATTGCTTTCCTATGCTCACAGATGCTACTTATTTAATTGATCAAACTACCTTCATTTTTCCCATTCTAACTTCTGAGTAAAACATCTGCTTATTCAATCACAGTGACCATTGCCCCATTTAAACAAAACAAAACAAAAATACTCCATCTTTGTGTTTCACGTACAAGGGCTGTAAGGATGTTAGTCTAGAATAGGTGTGATTTTGAAATCTTACAAAATAGTCTCCTATATTACATTTAGTGGAATTCTAATTTTATTAAAGGTAAATTTAATAAAAATTTTTGCTATTGCCACTATAGTACTAGTACAGTATTGTAAAAATACTTTGCCAAAATATAAACTATAGAAGCCAAGTGGAAGTGAAACTCACAGTAATACTAAGACATGCCAGTTGTGATAGGCAGGATTCTAAAATGGCCCCCAAGGTTCCCGCCTGCTGGTATACTTGCCTTGAATAATCCCTTCCCCTTGAGAGTAGGGGAGACCAGTGAATATGATGAGCTATCACTCCATTGCTTATGTTATATTATGTGGAAAAGATGAAATATTTTGCAGATATAATTAAGATTCCTAATGAGTTAACTTTAAGCAAAAGAGAGATAATCCCAGGTGGGCCTGACCTAATCAGGCGAGTCCTTTCAAAAAAGATCTAGATGTCAGAGTTGGAAGAATTCAGAGCAATTCAAAGCAGTAGAGATGCTCTCCTGTTGGCCTTGAAGAAGCAAACTGCCATATTATGGAGAGGGCCATGTGCCAGGGTGAGAAGCCTCTAGGGTCTGAAGGCTTCTACTCTACAACTGCAAGGCACTGAATTCTGCCAACAACCAGTGAGCTTGGAAGAGGAACCCAATCCTCAGATTAGACCATAGCCCTGGCTGACACCCTGATTGCAGCTTTGTGAGGCCCTGAGCAAAGGACCTAGCTAAGTAGTACCCAGGCTCCTGACCCATGAAAACTATGAGATAACTATATGTTGTTCTAATCCACTAACTTTATGGTAATTTGTTATGCAGCAGTAGAAACTAACATCAGTTTTATTCTGGGAAAGGGCCTCTCTCAAATCGGAAAGTTGGAAAGTCTTCATCTCAGGAATGAGGGGATATTTTATTAAATTTAACAAAAAATACATTTAAACCAGGGATCGCATAACTGAAGTATTTTCAGAGGCTAAACAGATAAGCGTAATGGAGCTGCTGCCAATCTGTTCTACCTGGTAATTGCTGTTTCTCAATACTGGGCCCAGTGTTGCCAGACCCTCAGCCATTTTAAGAGTCTCATGCTCTACCAACTGAGCTAGCCAGACGGCTTCCCCTCAGCCATTTTAAAAAGAAGGTGGAAATGCGGGTTTTTATATAGACAACTCATTCGTGTACATGTCCATATGTGCATGCATGTACATAAACAGGGAGAGCCAAACCATAGCTGCAGGCCCAATTTTGCCCACAAAGGGCAAATTGTGACCTCTGTTTTTTTTTTTTTTTAAATATACACAGGCAAGCCTGCACTGTTAAGAGCTTTTTTTTTTTTAATTTTTTATTTATTTATATTTTATTTTTGGCTGTGTTGGGTCTTCGTTTCTGTGAGAGGGCTTTCTCCAGTTGCGGCAAGCGGGGACCACTCTTCATTGCGGTGCGCGGGCCTCTCGCTATCGCGGCCTCTCTTGTTGTGGAGCACAAGCTCCAGACGCGCAGGCTCAGTAGTTGTGGCTCACGGGCCCAATTGCTCCGCGGCATGTGGGATCTTCCCAGACCAGGGCTCGAACCCGTGTCCCCTGCATTGGCAGGCAGATTCTCAACCGCTGCGCCACCAGGGAAGCCCCTGACCTCTGTCTTAAACAAAGTACATTATTTTGGCAAGAGAAATTTGTTTACAAGGAAAACATGTTGAAATAATTAATTAGGCCCTGGATTCATCTCAGTTGTAATCTTCCCTAGTTTGGCCTCAGATTTTAAGCAGGAAATGAGAGTTAAAGGATTAATTAGAAAAGAGATGCTTCTACTAAGGAGGTAATTTTTTTGTTGCATACAAATTCATACTAAGCCTTCTTGGGAGTGTGGGGAGTTGGAGGATGATGGAGTATAACTATATTGAATACAATAAAGTAAGATGTTTCTGCTGGAAGAAGCTACATTAAAGTTAAGAGACAACAGACAAACAGGCTTAATAGCAGTCCCTCCAACAATTGTGACGGATGACTACTTTGGCATAATGTTAATACACAGTCCTAATCACTGAAACGTCAGGAAATGTTATCCTAACCGTAAAATTATTTACGAAAACTACAGCAGGAAATTATATCTGACCAGGCCAAGCTGCATTCCCAAATAGTTCCATTTGCTTTCATTTTCATCTGGTATGTATAATATGTATATTATGATAAATGAGATATCTTAAAGGTAAGGTTAACAGTGGACTAGAGAGCTATATCTAACTTTAAATGACATTAATATGTTTTTATTTTAAGAAAAATCTTATCTGATTCGTGGTTAACATCTATCCCAAGATGAAACAAAAATTTTTTTTATATTCGAGAAAAGCTTTTGAAGTTTCTCAGAAGTAATCTTTACAAGTACTTTGTTTAGAATTTGTCTAAATAGTAGCACAGTACTTCTAAAAGTTACAGAATTTTCCCTATGAGTGTGTTTATTACAACAGAAGTTTTCTATTATAATGTCTCAGTCTATCAATTGCTAAAATCATTAAAGTTCTGTACATAGGAATATTTGATTTTATATTTTTAGGTAACTTATAATTTCCAACTTAGCATCAGATTTATATTAACTCCTTAATTGGTATAATTATGTAATTTACTGCATATAGTAATTAAGAATTACAAAAATTATATAAAAGCATAAACTAATTTGGGAAAACTTAATTAAATTGAAACTTTCATTTTTGAATTGAATACTGATTTACAATAGTGTGTTAGTTTCCGGTATACAGCAAACTAATTCAGATATATATGTGTGTGTGTGTGTGTGTGTGTGTGTGTGTGTGTGTGTGTGTGTGTGTGTATTTTAGATTATTTTCCATTATAGGTTATTACAAGATATTGAATATAGTTCTCTGTGCTTATAGTAAATCCTTGTTGCTTATCTATTTTATGTATAGTAGTTTGTATCTCTTAATCCCATACTCCTAACTTATCCCTCCCCTTCTCCCTTTCCCCTTGGGTAACCGTAAATTTGTTTTCTAGGTCTTTGAGTCTGTTTCTCTTTTGTATATAGGTTCATTTGTATTATTTTTTAGATTCCACATGTAAGTGTTATCATATAGTATTTGTCTTTCTCTGTCTGACTTACTTCACTTAGTATGATATTCTTTAGGTTACTCCATGTTGCTGCAATGCCATTTTTTCATTCTTTTTTATGGCTGAGTAATATTTTGTGTGTGTGTGTGTATATAAGAAGATATATATATCTTCCTAAACCAGTCATCTGTACATGGACACTTGGCTTGTTTCCATGTCTTGGCTATTGTAAATAGTGGTGCTATGAACATTGGGATGCATGTATCTTTTCAAATTAGAGTTTTCATCTTTTCTGGATATGTGTCCAGGAATGGGATTGCTGGATCATATGGTAGTTCTATTTTAACTTTTTAAGGAACCTCTATAGTGGCTGCACCAATTTATATTCCCACAAACAGTGCAAGAGGGTTCCCTTTTCTCCACACCCTCTCAGCATTTATTATTTGTAGACTTTTTGTGTGTGTGATATACTTTTTTTTAACATCTTTATTGGAGTATAATTGCTTTACAATGGTGTGTTAGTTTCTGCTTTATAACAAAGTGAATCAGTTATACATATACATATGTTCCCATATCTCTTCCCTCTTGTGTCTCCCTCCCTCCCACCCTCCCTATCCCACCCCTCTAGGGGGTAACAAAGCACCGAGCTGATCTCCCTGTGCTATGCGGTTGCTTCCCACTAGCTATCTATTTTACGTTTGGTAGTGTATATATGTCCATGCCACTCCTTAACTTTGTCCCAGCTTACCCTTCCCCCTCCCCATATCCTCAAGTCCATTCTCTAGTAGGTCTGTGTCTTTATTCCTCTCTTGCCACTAGGTTCTTCATGACCTTTTTTTTTTTTTCCTTAGATTCCATATATATGTGTTAGCATACTGTATTTGTTTTTCTCTTTCTGACTTACTTCACTCTGTATGACAGACTCTAACTCCATCCACCTCACTACAAATAACTCAATTTCATTTCTTTTTATGGCTGAGTAATATTCCATTGTATATATGTGCCACATCTTCTTTATCCATTCATCCGACGATGGACACTTAGGTTGCTTCCATGTCCTGGCTATTGTAAATAGAGCTGCAATGAACATTTTGGTACATGACTCTTTTTGAATTATGGTTTTCTCAGGGTATATGCCCAGTAGTGGGATTGCTGGGTCGTATGGTAGTTCTATTTTTAGTTTTTTTTAAGGAACCTCCATACTGTTCTCCATAGTGGCTGTATCAATTGACATTCCCACCAACAGTGCAAGACTGTTCCCTTTTCTCCACAACCTCTCCAACATTTATTGTTTCTAGATTTTTTGATGATGGCCATTCTGACTGGTGTGCGGTGATACCTCATTGTAGTTTTGATTTGCATTTCTCTAATGATTAATGATGTTGAGCATTCTTTCATGTGTTTGTTGGCAATCTGTATATCTTCTTTAGAGAAATGTCTATTTAGGTCTTCTGCCCATTTTTGGATTGGGTTGTTTGTTTTTTTGTTATTGAGCTGCATGAGCTGCTTGTAAATTTTGGAGATTAAACCTTTGTCAGTTGCTTCATTTGCAAATATTTTCTCCCATTCTGAGTGTTGTCTTTTGGTCTTGTTTATGGTTTCCTTAGCTGTGCAAAAGCTTTTAAGTTTCATTAGGTCCCATTTGTTTATTTTTGTTTTTATTTCCATTTCTCTAGGAGCTGGGTCAAAAAGGATCTTGCTGTGATTTATGTCATAGAGTGTTCTGCCTATGTTTTCCTCTAAGAGTTTGATAGTGTCTGGCCTTACACTTAGGTCGTTAATCCATTTTGAGTTTATTTTTGTGTATGGTGTTAGGGAGTGTTCTAATTTCATACTTTTACATGTAGCTGTCCAGTTTTCCCAGCACCACTTATTGAAGAGGCTGTCTTTTCTCCACTGTATATTCTTGCCTCCTTTATCAAAGATAAGGTGACCATATGTGCGTGGGTTTATCTCTGGGCTTTCTATCCTGTTCCATTGATCTATATTTCTGTTTTTGTGCCAGTACCATACTGTCTTGATTACTGTAGCTTTGTAGTATAGTCTGAAGTCAGGGAGCCTGATTCCTCCAGCTCCGTTTCTCTTTCTCAAGATTGCTTTTGCTTTTCGGGGTCTTTTGTGTTTCCATACAAATTGTGAAATTTTTTGTTCTAGTTCTGTGAAAAATGCCAGTGGTAGTTTGATAGGGATTGCATTGAATCTGTAGATTGCTTTGGGTAGTAGAGTCATTTTCACAATGTTGATTCTTCCAATCCAAGAACATGGTATATCTCTCCATCTATTTGTATCATCTTTAATTTCTTTCATCAGTGTCTTATAATTTTCTGCATACAGGTCTTTTGTCTCCTTAGGTAGGTTTATTCCTAGATATTTTATTCTTTTTGTTGCAGTGGTAAATGGAAGTGTTTTCTTAATTTCACTTTCAGATTTTTCATCATTGGTGTATAGGAATGCAAGAGATTTCTGTGCATTAACTTTGTATCCTGCTACTTTACCAAATTCATTGATTAGTTCTAATAGTTTTCTGGTGGCATCTTTAGGATTCTCTATGTCTAGTATCATGTAATCTGGAAACAGTGACAGCTTTACTTCTTCTTTTCCGATTTGGATTCCTTTTATTTCTTTTTCTTCTCTGACTGCTGTGGCTAAAACTTCCAAAACTGTGTTGAATAATAGTGGTGAGAGTGGGCAACCTTGTCTTGTTCCTGATCTTAGTGGAAATGGTTTCAGTTTTTCACCATTGAGGACCATGTTGGCTGTGGGTTTGTCATATATGGCCTTTATTATGTTGAGGAAAGTTCCCTCTATGCCTACTTTCTGCAGGGCTTTTATCATAAATGAGTGTTGAATTTTGTCGAAAGCTTTCTCTGCATCTATTGAGATGATCATATGGTTTTTCTCCTTCAATTTGTTAATATGGTGTATCACATTGATTGATTTGCATATATTGAAGAATCCTTGCATTCCTGGAATAAACCCCACTTGATCATGGTGTATGATCCTTTTAATGTGCTGTTGGATTCTGTTTGCTAGTATTTTGTTGAGGATTTTTGCATCTATGTTCATCAGTGATATTGGCCTGTAGTTTTCTTTCTTTGTGACATCTTTGTCTGGTTTTGGTATCAGAGTGATGGTGGCCTCGTAGAATGAGTTGGGGAGTGTTCCTCCCTCTTCAATATTTTGGAAGAGTTTGAGAAGGATAGGTGTTAGCTCTTCTCTAAATGTTTGGTAGAATTTGCCTGTGAAGCCATCTGGTCCTGGGCTTTTGTTTGTTGGAAGATTTTTAATCCCTTTTCAATTTCAGTGCTTGTGATTGGTCTGTTCATATTTTCTATTTCTTCCTGGTTCAGTCTCGGCAGGTTGTGCATTTCTAAGAATGTGTCCATTTCTTCCAAGTTGTCCATTTCATTGACATAGAGTTGCTTGTAGTAATCTCACATGATCGTTTGTATTTCTTCAGTGTCAGTTGTTACTTCTCCTTTTTCATTTCTAATTCTATTGATTCGAGTCTTCTCCCCTTTTTTCTTGATGAGTCTGGCTAATGGCTTATCAATTTTGTTTATCTTCTCAAAGAACCAGCTTTTAGTTTTATTGATCTTTGCTATTGTTTCCTTCATTTCTTTTTCATTTATTTCTGATCTGATCTTTATGATTTCTTTCCTTCTGCTAACTTTGGGGTTTTTTTGTTCTTCTTTCTCTAATTGCTTTAGGTGCAAGGTTAGGTTGTTTATTCGAGATGTTTCCTGTTTCTTACGGTAGGATTGTATTGCTATAAACTTCCCTCTTAGCACTGCTTTTGCTGCATCCCATAGGTTTTGGGTCGTCGTGTCTCCATTGTCATTTGTTTCTAGGTATTTTTTGATTCCCCCTTTGGTTTCTTCAGTGATCACTTCGTTATTAAGTAATGTATTGTTTAGCCTCCACGTGTTTGTATTTTTTACAGATCTTTTCCTGTAATTGATATCTAGTCTCATAGCGTTGTGGTCGGAAAAGATACTTGATACGATTTCAGTTTTCTTAAATTTACCAAGGCTTGATTTGTGACCCAAGATATGATCTATCCTGGAGAATGTTCCATGAGCACTTGAGAAAAATGTGTATTCTGTTGTTTTTGGGTGGAATGTCCTATAAATATCAATTAAGTCCATCTTGTTTAATGTACCATTTAAAGCTTGTGTTTCCTTATTTATTTTCATTTTGAATGATCTGTCCATTGGTGAATGTGGGGTGTTAAAGTCCCCTACTATGATTGTGTTACTGTCAATTTCCCCTTTTATGGCTGTTAGTATTTGCCTTATGTATTGAGGTGCTCCTATGTTGGGTGCATAAATGTTTACAATTGTTATATCTTCTTCTTGGATCGATCCCTTGATCATTATGTAGTGTCCTTCCTTGTCTCTTGTAATAGTCTTTATTTTAAAGCCTATTTTGTCTGATATGAGAATTGCTACTCCAGCTTTTTTGTAATTTCCATTTGCATGGAATATCTTTTTCCATCCCCTCACTTTCAGTCTGTATGTGTCCCTAGGTCTGAAGTGGGTCTCTTGTAGACAGCATATATACGGGTCTTGTTTTTGTATCCATTCAGCCAGTCTGTGTCTTTTGGTGGGAGCATTTAATCCATTTACATTTAAGGTAATTATCAATATGTATGTTCCTATTCCCATTTTCTTAAATGTTTTGGGTTTGTTATTGTAGGTGTTTTCCTTCTCTTGTGTTTCTTGCCTAGAGAAGTTCCTTTAGCATTTGTTGTAAAGCTGGTTTGTGGTGCTGAACTCTCTCAGCTTTTGCTTGTCTGTAAACGTTTTAATTTCTCCATCAAATCTGGATGAGATCCTTGCTGGGTAGAGTAATCTTGGTTGTAGGTTTCTCTCCTTCATCACTTTAAATATGTCCTGCCAATCCCTTTTGGCTTGCGGAGTTTCTGCTGATAGATCAGCTGTTAACCTTATGGGGATTCCCTTGTGTGTTATTTGTTGTTTTTCCCTTGCTGCTTTTAATATGTTTTCTTTATGTTTAATTTTTGATAGTTTGATTAATATGTGTCTTGGCGTGTTTCTCCTTGGATTTATCCTGTATGGGACCCTCTGTGCTTCCAGAACTTGATTAACTATTTCCTTTCCCATATTAGGGAAGTTTTCAACTATAATCTCTTCAAATATTTTCTCAGTCCCTTTCTTTTTCTCTTCTTCTTCTGGGACCCCTATAATTCGAATGTTGGTGCGTTTAATGTTGTCCCAGAGGTCTCTGAGACTGTCCTCAGTTCTTTTCATTCTTTTTTCTTTATTCTGCTCTGCAGTAGTTATTTCCACTATTTTATCTTCCAGGTCACTTATCCGTTCTTCTGCCATTGATCCCTTCTAGAGTATTTTTAATTTCATTTATTGTGTTGTTCATCGTTGCTTGGTTCCTCTTTAGTTCTTCTAGGTCCTTGTTAAATGTTTCTTGCATTTTGTCTATTTTATTTCCAAGATTTTGGATCATCTTTACTATCATTATTCTGAATTCTTTTTCAGGTAGACTGCCTATTTCCTCTTCATTTGTTAGGTCTGGTGTGTTTTTACCTTGGTCCTTCATCTGCTGTGTGTTTTTCTGTCTTCTCATTTTGCTTATCTTACTGTGTTTGGGGTCTCCTTTTCGCAGGCTGCATGTTCGTAGCTCCTGTTGTTTTTGGTGTCTGTCCCCAGTGGCTAAGGTTGGTTCAGTGGGTTGTGTAGGCTTCCTGGTGGAGCGGACTAGTGCCTGTGTTCTGGTGGATGAGGCTGGATCTTGTCTTTCTGGTGGGCAGGTCCATGTCTGGTGGTGTGTTTTGGGGTGTCTGTGGCCTTATTATGATTTTAGGCAGCCTCTCTGCTGATGGATGGGGCTGTGTTCCTGTCTTGCTAGTGGTTTGGCATAGGGTGTCCAGCACTGTAGCTTGCTGGTCGTTGAGTGAAGCTGGGTCTTGGTGTCGAGATGGAGCTCTCCGGGAGATTTTCACCGTTTGGTATTACGTGGAGCTGGGAGGTCTCTTGTGGACCAGTGTCCTGAAGTTGGTTCTCCTACCTCAGAGGCACAGCCCTGATGCTTGGCAGGAGCAGCAAGAGCCTTTCATCCACACGGTTCAGAATAAAAGGGAGAAAAAATAGAAGGAAAGAACGAAAGAAGGAAAGGAAGGAAGGAAGGAAGAGGATAAAATAAAATAAAGTCAGATAAAATAAAGTTATTAAAATAAAAAATAATTATTAAGAAAAAAAAATTTTTTAAGTAAAAAAAAACGTACAGACAGAACCCTAGGACAAATGGTGAAAGCAAAGCTATACAGACAAAATCTCACACAGAAGCATACACATACACACTCACAAAAAGAGGAAAAGGGGAAAAAATAATATATCTTGCTCCCAAAGTCCACCTCCTCAATTTGGGATGAATTGTGGTCTATTCAGGTATTCCACAGATGCAGGGTACATCAAGTTGATTGTGGAGCTTTAATCCACTGCTTCTGAGGCTGCTGGGAGAAATTTCCCTTTCTCTTCTTTGTTCGCACAGCTCCTGAGGTTCAGCTTTGGATTTGCACCCGCCTCTGCGTGTAGGTTGCCTGAGGGCGTCTGTTCTTCGCTCAGACAGGACGGGGTTAAAGGAGCAGCTGACTCGGGGGCTCTGGCTCACTCAGGCCGGGGGGAGGGAGGGGTACGGATGCGGGGCGAGCCTGCAGCAGCAGAGGCCAGCGTGACGTTGCACCAGCCTGAGGCGCGCGCCGTGTGTTCTCCTGGGGAAGTTGTCCCTGGATCACGGGACCCTGGCAGTGGTGGGCTGCACAGGCTCCCGGGAGGGGTGGTGTGGATAGTGAGCTGTGCTTGCACACAGGCTTTTTGGTGGCGGCAGCAGCAGCCTTAGCGTCTCATGCCCGTCTCTGGGGTCCGCGCTGATAGCCGTGGCTCGTGCCCATGTCTGGAGCTGCTTTAAGCAGCGCTCTGAATCCCCTCTCCTCGCGCACCAGGAAACAAAGAGGGAAGAAAAAGTCTCTTGCCTGTTCGGCAGCTCCAGACCTTTTCCCGGACTCCCTCCCGGCTAGCTGTGGTGCACTAACCCCTTCAGGCTGTGTTCACACCACCAACTCCAGTCCTCTCCTTGGGATCCGACTGAAGCCCGAGCCTCAGCTCCCAGCCCCCGCCCGCCCCGGCGGGTGAGCAGACAAGCCTCTCGGGCTGGTGAGTGCTGCTCGGCGCCGAGCCTCTGTGCGGGAATCTCTCCGCTTTGCCCTCCGCACCCCTGTGGCTGCGCTCTCCTCCGTGGCTCCGAAGCTTCCCCGCTCTGCCACCCGCAGTCTCCGCCCACGAAGGGGCTTCCTAGTGTGTGGAAACGTGTCTTCCTTCACAGCTCCCTCCCACTGGTGCAGGTCCCGTCCCTATTCTTTTGTCTCTGTCTTTTCTTTTTTCTTTTGCCCTACCCAGGTACATGGGGAGTTTCTTGCTTTTGGGAGGTCTGAGGTCTTCTGCCAGCGTTCAGTGGGTATTCTATAGGAGCAGTTCCACGTGTAGATGTATTTCTGATGTATCTGTGGGGAGGAAGGTGATCTCTGCATCTTACTCTTCCGCCATCTTCTCCTGACTCTGATATACTTTTTTTAATCGAAGTGTAGTTGATTTACAATGTTGTGTTAATTTCTTCTGTACAGCAGAGTGATTCAGTTATATATATGTTCTTTTTATGTTCTTTTTTTTTATGTTCTTTTTTATGTTCTTTTCCATTATGGTTTATCTCAGGATATTGAATATAATTCCCTGTGCTATACAGTAGGACCTTGTTGTTATTTGTAGACTTTCTGATGATAGCCACTCTGACTGGTGTGAGGTGGTACCTCATTGTGGTTTTGATTTGCATTTCTCTAATAATTAGTGATGTTGAGCAGCTTTTCATGTGCCTGTTGGCCATATGTATGTCTTCTTTGGAGAAATGTCTATTTAGGTCTCCTGCCCATTTCTTTATTGGGTTTGGGGTTTTTTGATACTGAATTGTATGAGCTGTTTGTATATTTTGGATATTAACCTCTTGTCGGTTGCATCGTTTGCAAATATTTTCTTCCATTCCATAGGTTGTCTGTTCGTTTTGTTGATGGTTTCCTTTGCTGTGCAAAAGCTTTTAAGTTTTATTAGGTCCCATTTGCTTATTTTTGCTTTTATTTCTTTTGCCTTGGGAGACTGATCTAAGAAAATATTGCTATGATTTATGTCCTAGAATGTTGTCTTCTAGGAGTTTTATGGTGTCATGTCTTATATTTAGGTCTTTAAACCATTTTGAGTTAATGTTTTAATATGATGTGATGGAGTGTTCTAATTTCATTGATTTACATGTAGCTGTCCAGCTTTCCCAATACCACTTGTTGAACGGACTGTCTTTTCTCCATTCTTTATTCTTGCCTCCTTTGTCACACATTAATTGGCCATAGGTGTGTGGGTTTATTTCTGGGCTATCCATTCTGTTCCATCGATCTCTGTCTGTTTTTGTGCCAATACCACGTTGTTTTGATTGCTGTAGCTTTGTAGTATTGTCTGAAGTCTGGAAGGGTTATGCCTCCAGTTTTGTTCTTTTTCCTCAGGATTGCTTTGGCAATTCTGGGTCTTTTGTGGTTCCATATAAATTTTAGGATTATTTGTTCTAGTTCTGTCAAAAATGTCATGGGTATTTTGATAGAGATTGCATTAAGTCTGTAGACTGCTTTGGGTAGTATGGCCATTTTAACAATATTAATTATTCCAGTCCAAGAGCATGGGATATTTTTCCATTTCTCTGAATCATCTTCAATTTCCTTTATCAGAGTTTTATAGCTTTCACCATATAGGTCTTTTACCTCCTTGATTAAGTTTATTCCTAGGTATTTTTCTGATGCAGTTTTAAAGAGGATTGTTGTTTTTTTTTTTTTAACTTTCTTTTTCTGGTATTTAATTGTTAGTGTAAAGAAATGCAACAGATTTTTGTATATTAATCTTAGATTCTGCTACCTTGCTGAATTCATTTATTAATTCTGATAGTTTTTGTTTGTTTGTTTGTTTGTTTTGGCCATGCCACATGGCTTGCAGGATCTTAGTTCCCAACCAGGGATTGAACCTGGGCCACTGCAGTGAAAGCACCAAGTCCTAACCACTTGACCATCAGGGAATTCCCTAGTTCTAATAGTTTTTGTGTGGAGTCTTTATGGTTCTCTATATAGAGTATCATGTCATCTGCAAATAGTGATAGTTTTACTTTTCCCTTCCAACTTGGATACCTCATTTCTTTTTCTTGTCTGATATCTGTGGCTAGAACTTCCAATACTATGTTGAATAGAAGTAGTGAGAGTGGGCATCCTTGTCTTGTTCCTGAATTTAGTAGGAAGGCTTTCAGCTTTTCACTGTTGAGTATTATGTTGGCTGTGGGTTTGTTGTAAATGCCTTTTATTATACTGAGATATGTTCCTTCTACCACTTTGGTGAGAGTTTTTATCATGAATGGACGCTGAATTTTATCAAATGCTTTTTCTGTGTCTATTGAGATGATCATGTGGTTCTTTTCTTTTGTTAATGTAGTGTATCACATTGATTGATTTGCATATGTTGAACCATCCTTGCGACCTTGAAATGAATCCAACTTGGTCATGGTGTATGATCCTTTTTATGTATTGTTGGATTTGGTTTGCTAATATTTTGTTTAGTATTTTTGCATCTGTATTCATCAAAGGGATTGGCCTGTTATTTTCTTTTTTTGTAGTATCTTTGTCTGGTTTTGGTATCAAGGTGATGGTGGCTTCATAGAATGAATTTGGGAGTGTTCCTTCCTCTTTGATCTTTTGGAATAGTTTGAGAAGCATAGGTATAAGTTCTTCTCTGTATGTTTGGTGGAATTCCCCAGTGTAGCCATCTGGTCCTGGACTTTTGTTTGCAGAAAGTTTTTTATTACAAATTCTATTTCACTTCTAGTGATCAGTGTGTTCAAATCATCTATTTCTTCTTGACTCAGTTTTGGCAGAAACTTGTTCATTTCTTCTAGATTGTTCAATTTGTTGGCATATAACTGTTCATAGTATTCTCTTATGAATCTTTTTATTTCTGTGGTGTTGGTTGTTATTTCTCCTCTTTTTCATTTTTTACTTTATTTGGGTCCTCTCTCTTTTCTTCTTGGTGAGCCTGGCTAGAAGTTTGTCGGTTTTGTTTATCTTTTCAAAGAAAAAAACAGCTCTCGGTTTTATTGATCTTTTCTATTGTTTCTATATCTCTTTTATTTATTTCCTCTGATCTGTATTATTTCCTTCCTTCTGCTGACCTTGGGTGATTGCAGTGGGTTGGGGTAGGAGGAGAGTGTGGCTACGAAGTGATAGTAGGAGGCAGTGTTTTTGGAGTGATGGAACTGTTCTGTATCTTGATTTTGGTGGTATTGCCTAAAACTATACATTGTAAGAACTGTACACCCAATAAAGGTCAGTTTTATTACATTAATTTTTATAATACCATTGAATATACTTTTTAAAAAAGCCAATTCAGTCAAATAAATTATATGGACCTAAGACAATGAGACTTGAAAATCTAACTTTTGATCTAAAGGTAAAATTTGGGTTATCTTAGAGTAGTAGTTCTTAGCCAAGGCTATATGTAAAACACAGGGAAGTTTTTCAAACGTAACTGCCTATGACCTACTTGGTTCTGATTCACTAGGTCAAGGCTAGGGCTGGTCATATCTTTTAAAATAGCTTCCAAGGTAATTGTGATATAACATCAAGTGGAGAATAATTTATTTGAACTGACAAATTACTACAAAACTTCAGAATGTTGTCTCTCACAAGCAAACTACTATAATAATTAGAAGAAATTTCCACATTGTTTTCTCTGAAAGATACTAGTTGTATTAGTCTAGGTAGATTAACTTCTGTAACAAAAACTCTCCAAATCTGAGTTAACTGAGTATTTATTTCTTGGACATGTCAAAATACACCAGTGGTATCTACATACCACTTGTGTGACCTTCCTCCACACAGTAATTCAGGAATCTTGTCTCTTATCATTTGGTGGCTTTAGTATTCCCTTGGAGTCTTGCCATCCTCCAGGCCTGGAAGTTGTATATATCACTTATGCCCACATTCCACTGGCATTCAATGGCATGGGCCCAACTTACTGTAAGGAAAATTGAAAAATGTAGGCTAATTGTAAGCCTAGGAAAACAAGGACTCAACACAATTGAATATACTTACTCTGTGTGCCAATGGAGGGCATATCCATGTACTTTCACAATTAAGAGTGAAGGAGTATGGAATACTTTATACTTTTTATAATTTAAAACTCATTTTAAGACATTGCCAACAGCACAAAAAGCCAAGTTTCCAAAGCATAGTTGTGTGTTACTAAGAATACTGGAAAATACATAAAAGTTTAATTTGGGCTTTGGAGGCCTCCCACCCTATTCTTGCTTTTGATCGCAAGGACCTGCTGACATCATCCCTGATTGTTTCCCTTGTACCCTAGTGAATGGTCTTGTCCTCTAGGTTTTGTTTATCACCTCTGTTCTTCTCCAGAGTATTCAGTGAAGATCCACACAGGTGTGTTTCCTCCCTTCTTACTTCCCACACAGATAGTCATATAGACTTGAGAAAAATTCACTCATTACACATTCATTATTACAGTATATAAAAATATTATCCATAACCACAACATGTGTACCATATGTCTTAGCACATATGATAAATTGGATGTGGTCAGTGGGATGAGCGTCACAGAGGTGCTCCAAGAAGAATGCACATATGGAATATAACCTTATCCCATTCTTCATTCTCCACTTAAGTGCTAGAAAAGTGATTCTTTGGCTTGTGTGGTAGTGATGACAGCAGCATTTGTACATGTGGGAAGAGGTAGAAAAAGGAGAAACAGAAAAATAGAAAGTGTCAGTGATCTACTGATACAGGAATTTATCCCCTATTTTCGTAGAAGGGCCTAAACATTAAACAAATGAAATAATCAATACATTTTGTCTGTTTCCTATGTTTGTAACAGACTGCATTTGCATTGATTTGAAAGCAAGTTTTGTTTCCAAGGAGAGATGGCTTACAAGGGTTTTTATGCCTCCTCTTTCCTGAAAAGCTGAATAGAGTAACATAATTGGATAGTATTTTGGCCATCTTTCACAATCATTAATAAAGGGATTACTCCAGCCACAAAGGCATCAAAGTAAGTACTTTCAGGGGTCAGAAGAGAAGGTACTCCAAAAGACCACACCTCTGTCTTCAGCATGAGGTCAGTGTCAGAACTCCATTGTAGGGTTATGACTTCTTAGTAGCAGGATTGTTTTATTTAGAAAACCAGCAAATTCTTTACTTCCATCAAGAATTGAAATATAAGACACAGGGCTCAGACAGTGTGTGGGTGAAGCAATAAGAAAAGGAGTAAGAAGTATGTGTAAACTGATAAAATCAATGTCAATTAGGCAATGGGTGTTTAGTTTCCAAGCCTATATGTCACTTGTTCCCTAAAATTCCCAATCCTGTAGATTTTGAATCCTCAAAAGGAGGCCTAGCAGCACACTTTCCTCAGGATTGGTATCTAATACTAAGGGGAATGATCATAAAAGAGAAAATTGAGAAGTTGGAAGAAATGTGACATTTCATAAACCATAGGAGACAGTAGAAAGAGGCCTTGAAGGGATTGAAGTAGCCAAGGTTGAAAGAGAAATGGAAACCCAAATTACACAGGGAAACATGGACCCTCCCTCTGAACTATTTGGATTTAAGCATAGCTGAAGAAGCTGAAGGAATTTGGTTTTGTAATACAAGCACAGTACATTTTCCTTTGAGCAACTACCTGCCATGTTTAAGTTTCTGAAAATAATATAAATGATTTTATCAATGATAAAATAGCCTACAAAACCCTCTAAATCTTGGGGCAGAAATCTGACCTCCCAAAAACCACTGCCAGAAAATTTCTTCGTATATTTGTGTAAGGCTCATTGGAAGTTGGCAAATTGTTATAATATTTCAACAATTTGTTATTAACTACCTCAAAAGTTTCCAGAGAAAAAAGGAAGTAGAAACATAAGCACCATTGGAAAATAATTTTCTCTGCCTTTTAGAAATTGTCTATGTTTTAGTAGGAAAAGACTAATAATTTATCCTCTCTAACTACCAAAAAATAGAACTTAAAGAAATTGACTAAACTGATATTTTAAACAGCTTTGTTAAATTTTTCATTTCAGTTATTGTACCTTTCAACTCTAGAATTTTCATTTGGTCCTTTTTTATGATTTTTATTTCTCTATTGAGATTCTCTATTGACTCATTATTAACATATTTTCTTTTAATTCATTAAACATAGTTTCCTTTAATTACTTGAACAAATTTACAACACCTACCTTGAAGACATTCTCGGCTAAATGCAATATCTGGGTCCACTCAGAATCAGTTTCTATTGACCACATTTTTCCTGAGTCTGGGGTACACTTTTCAGTTTCTTTGTATGTCCAGTACTTTTTGGTTTAAAAGTGGACATTTTAGATAATATTTTATATAGTATATTCTAATAACTCAAGATTGTTTTATTTTTCTGGAAGTTTTTTTTTTAGAATTTTATTTATTTTTTTATACAGCAGGTTCTTACTAGTTATCCATTTTATACATATTAGTGTATGTGTGTCAATCCCAATCTTCCAATTCTGGAAGTTTTTTTATAGTTGTTTTATTTGTTTGATGTTTAGTTACTTGTCTGAACTTAAACTGCAGAATCTGTCTTCACCCACCTCCAACCCCCATCCTCCCACCTCATTCCCAGTATCCAGCTGCTGATGTCTCTGTTCAGATTTTTAATTAGTTTTGCATTTTAGCCCAACTTCCTAAAGGTTGCCTCTGTGTCTGAATAGCTCAGTTGGTTAGCCAGTTAATTTGGCTGAAGTTGTGTTCAAACAGTTGTGCTCATAAGGCTTCCACCCTCTGCTGATTGAACTGTGCATAGTTAAGAAATGCATTCAAACTTGCAGCCAGTTCTTATGTTTCCCTTGGCTTTCACTTTTCCCCAGGATCTTTTGAGTCTCCCTCATGTTTTTAGTTTAGCAGTCCATGAGGTTGGTATGGACTTATCTCAGCACTTCTCTGGTTCAGTGGTTTCAGGATCTCCCCATTAAATATCTGGCTATAATCAACCTCAACCTAGGACCTCAGCCTTGGACTAGCAAAGCTGGGAGGGTTTCCCCCTTCTGTTACAAACCAAATCCATCACTTCTGTCTGGCAAATCTGTGGGTTTTCATCCTCTCCCCTTTATCCCTCACAGGTGTTACCCCCCCCCCAATAAATATCCTACACATCTAATTCACATTGGCACCTGCTTTCCACAGGACCTAAACTGACACAATGGGTGGCATAGTTAAATGGGCCATCAACTTTGCAGTTTTCATTGAGGAGGTGTTTAAACTAGAATTGGATGATCCAGAACCATCCTCATTCATAAAACTGAGACTGCTCTGGAGCAAACGACTGGTCTCTCTCCAGGTCTGCTAGCTGAAATTAAAGATACCGCTCAATGCTTGAAGGAACCCAGGGGTTAAATTACTCATTAGAAAGGAATGAGGCAATCATATAGGAGAGGATTCAATAGCCATTGGAATTTAGTCAGTTGTCACCAACCTTAGGTGAGAAAGCTAGATTAAGAGCTGAAGGAGGATCCACCGGGGGTACCATTCCTGGCAAAGACCTCAGCCAGGAGGTAAATAACCTTCTAAGGTTTCCTAACTGTATCAATATTTGCATTTAAGTACTAGTAATAGAGACCTGAATATAGTAGCTAAAAACACAACAGTTTATTCTCTTGCATAGAACAAGTTCACAGGTAGACAGTCTTCAATTGTTATGACAACTCCACAAAATCATCAGGGATCTAGAATCATCTTAACTTTTGCTCAGCCATTCTCACCATGTGGCTTCTTCTGTCCTTAAGGTCACCCCATGTCCCAAGGTAGATGCTGGAATTCCAGCCATTACATATGTAGTCTAGGAAAGAGAATGGAAGAAAAGCAACCCCAACTGAGTTAGCTCCTTTAAACAACTTTTCCCAAAGTTGCTTATACCACTTCCGCTAAATCCCATTGGCTAAAACTTGATCATATTTCCACAACAAGGGGTTCAGAGGCAGAACATGTAGTTCTTTATTCTGGGAAGCAATGTGCCTAGCTAAAAGTCAGGCTTCTGTTATTAAACAAGTCTTTGCCACAGTGATCCCTCAGTTTAAAAAAATCCACAATTGATCTAGGTTAAGTTGAACAGTGTGGACAGAAAGAGACAGGAACTTGGGGAGATATTTTTCCTTACGGGCTCCACTAGAGACAAGAGGACAGAGTCAACCCCTTTTGTGAACCGTGGCATGGAATCATCCATAACCACCAGGTACTAGAGAAGAGCCCTGCTCACTACCCTGGAAAGACCCCAGACATGAGATTCATTAGGACGCAACTCCATGATATTTTATATAGCATTAGAGACTTCTTTGGGCTAACAGAAATTGGAAAGGCTCAGTCACATCTAGGTTACAAAAAGGAGAAGGTTTTATATAAACTTTCTTAACCAGTTTGGTCTTGCATAATCATGCCTCCCCAGGCCTTCCTCCCAAAAGGTACTGACTGTTTTAAAATAGCAAAATAAAATCAACCAAATTGGCTGTGAAAATCTACTAAATATAAACTCTGATTCGGTAACAGCCTCACACACACACACACACACACACACACACACAAAAGTACACACATTCTAGTGAAAATCATCCCAGGTCCAGAATTGAGTCTGGTAAACTGCAGTTGTACTTGATTGTTACTTTGACTTTACCTGAGAAGTCTTCACTGAACACACAGGGAAGATTTTAGAAGAGTTTTTTTTAAAGTAGACAGTTTTTGCCTTCTCACTGATTATTCATGGAATGAATATATCATTTTCCTATATCAGAACTCCTCTGTTGATGAGATATATAAATATATAGAAGTGATAATAATTCATGTTAATGAGGTATATAATATAACAGACACTTTCTTGAATGGGAAGCATTCAGCAAGAGAGAACTGCACAGTTGGTTTTCTCCATTCTGGACACCAGAATCTTGCCTACAGCTGTCAGGCAGAGACTCCCATTCCAAGTATCTACCTTCCATAACACATGGAGGAAGCATTTCATTGAGAACTTCATGAAGACAGTGAGAGTCATAAATGTATATATTTCATTACAAAGTTAAAGCATGATTATATACAATAATTATAACAATAACATTTAATAAGCATTGATACACCACACACTGTTCTAAGTGCTTTCTCTTTATTAAGTCATTTAATCTTCACAACAAGCCTATAAGAAGAGTTATTATCCTAATTTTCAAATGTAGAAGTGAGTCACAGAGAAGATAATGAACTTGCATCAGAACACACAGCTTGGGCTTCCCTAGTGGCGCAGTGGTTAGGAATCCGCCTGCCAATGCAGGGGACACGGGTTCAAGTCCTGGTCCGGGAAGATCCCACATGCCGTGGAGCAACTAAGCCCGTGCGCCACAACTACTGAGCCTGCACTCTAGAGCCCACGAGCCACAACTACTGAGCCCGCGTGCCACAACTACTGAAGCCCACGTGCCTAGAGCCCGTGCTCCGCAACAAGAGAAGCCACCACAATGAGAAGCCCACACACCGCAACAAAGAGTAGCCCCCCTCGCCACAACTAGAGAAAGCCCGCGTGCAGCAATGAAGACCCAGCACAGGCAAAAATAAATAAATAATAAAATTTTTTAAAAATAATAAAAATAAAATAAAAGAGATACTTAAAAAAAGAACAACACACAGCTTGTAAATGAATTTCTAACTTTACAAAACCCATGTTCTTAATCACGACACTTTAAATTGTGTATAGTAATTATCTCACTTCCACATTAATTTCCTTTTTTCTCTCTGAAGAAATGATGAATATCCTTAGCCAGGCGTAGCTAATAAAATGCTCTTCATTTTGATCCTGTCTTGTTTTACTTTGTTGTGTTACTCAAGTTCTGTTGATAAGTCCTCTTCTCGGTGTCACGTTGCCATATCCGCTGGGGTCTGTGTTGAGTTAGGCTACATTTATTGGCTTTGTACTGTGTCAGCTTAGCTAACCCCGGAACTGTGTTTCTCAGAATTGCCTTCCTTGTGTGGTTCTGGTTTCTGGTTGGCCACAAGAGATTGTAGAAGGTAAAGATTCAGTAGTAATTATTCTCTGAAGGTCAGTGTAAGGTACCAGGCAATACTGCAGAGTGCACACATTGCCACTGGTATGCTGGCTTACCTTGTTAGCACCGGATAGCAGCTGGGCCCACAGGTTCTTCAGCTCCTGCCTGACCTTCAACTTCAAGTTCTGGGCCACTTGCATATGCAGCTGCATAACAAAAGATGCCAATTTCTGCAGGTCACCCACATCACTGAAGCTGGAGATGGTAATGATAGATGGTTTCCACTTTGTGAGTTCCAGTTTGTCCTTTCTCTCTCCCACTTCACATTCAGCTTTTCTTGCTGACAGCTAGCCCTGCTACCTACAGTGACTTCAGGCTCGTCACCATAAGCAGAGACAAGTTTTTCATACAGTTCCTCACCAGTTCCCACAATTGCCTAAGGTCTAATCCTTACGATAAATTTCAAATTCCATGTGGCTTACAGTGGTTCTGCTTTCCTAATTGAACCCTGGTGGAGAAACCAATTTATCCTATGATGACGAACTAACTTCAAAGCCAATGGCTTAACAAAGGTTTATTTTGAGCTCAGGTTACAAATCCAGTGTGAATCAACAAAGTGGGTTAGCCAACACTTGGTACATATGATAAGCTGTTTCAACTGTAGCCATTCTAAAAGGTATATAGTGTCCTCATTATGGTTTTAATTTGAGTTTCCCTAATGATGTTGAGCATGTTTTCTGTGCTTATTTGCCATCCATATATCTACTTTGGATTATCTTTTCCAAATTTGTGAGGTTGTTTATTTTCTTATTATGGAGTTTTGAAAGTTCTTTATGGATATGTGATTTGCAAATATTTTCTCTCCATCTGTGGCTTGTCTTTTAATTTTCCTAACACTACCTTTTAAAGAGCAGATGTTTTTAATTTTGATGAAGTCCATTTAACATTATTTTTTTATGGATTGTGCTTTTGATGTCATATCTAAGAAATCTTTGCCTACCCCAAGGTCACTAAGATTTTCTCCTATGTTTTCTTCTAGATATTTTATAGTTTTGTTTTATATTCAGGACTGTTATCCTTTTTGAATTAATGTTTGTCTTTAGTGTGAGGTATGGATCAAAGTTTTTTATTTATTGAGATATGAATGTTTAATTGTTACAGCACTAAAGGAAAAGACTATCCTTTCTGTGCTGCATTGCTTTTGCACCTTTATCAGAAATCAATTGTCCTTATATGTGTGGACCTATTTCTGGACTTTCTATTCTGTTTCATTGATCTATTTGTCTACCTCTATGCCAACACCACTGTCTTCATTAATGTAGCTTTTTAATAAATCTTCAAGTCGAGGAGTGTTATTCCTCCAAATTTTTCTTTTCTTCTAGGCCCTTTCATTTTTATATTCATTTTAAAATCAGTCTGTTAATTTCTGCTTAAGAAGCCTACTGAGATTGTGATTTGAATTGAACTGAGTTTAATGTATAGAACAGTTTGGGGAGAATTGACATTTTAACAATATTGAGCCTTCTGATCCATGAACTTTAATTTCACTTAACAATATTCTATTGTTTTGGATATTCAGATCTTACAAGCTTTTGTCAGATTTATACCTAAATATTTCATATTTTAATGCTATTACAAATGGTACTATATTTAAATTTCAACTTCCAATTGTTTATATAATTTACAGTATAGGGAACTCACTTATCTGTTCTAATTGTTCTTTTGAAGATTCCGCTGGATTTTCTACATAGACAATCATTTCATCTTTGAATAGACAGTTTTACTTTTTCTTCCCAATCTGAATACCTTTGTTTTCTTTTTCTTGCCTGATTGCACTGGCTAGAACGTCCAGTACAATAATGAATAGGAGTGGCAAGAGTGGACGTCATGATCTTAAGGGAAAAACATTCAGTCATTCACCATAAAGTATGATATCAGCTGCAGTTCTTTTGTAAATAAATGCTCTTTATTGGGTTGAAGAAGTTTCCTTCTAGTTTCAGTTTGCTGAAAATTTTTACCAGGAATGGATGTTGAATTTTGTCAAATACTTTTTCTGCATGTATTGAGATTATCATCTAGTTTTTTTATGGTCTGTTAATGTGGTGAAATATAGTGATTGAATTTTGAATGTTAAAACATTTGTATTCCTCTGCTAAACTCTTTTCATGATGCATTATACTTTTTATGTTATATATTGTTTGATTCAATTTGCTAAAGAATTTTTACATCATGTTCATGAGGGAAATTGATCTGTAGTTTTTTTGGTGTTTTTTGTTTTTTGGTAATATCTTTGGTTTTGCTATCAGTGTAATGTTGGCCTCATAGAATGAGTTGGGACGTGTTCCTCCTCTTCAAGTTTCTCTAAGAGTTTATGAGAATTGGTATTATTTCTTCCTTAAATGTTAGGTAAAGTTCACCAGTGAAGTCAACAGGGCCTGGAATTTTCTTTGTAGGGAGGTTTTTGACTACACATATTGACTCTTAAATGCTAAAGCCTAGGAATGATGCATCACACTTATAGCCAGAACCAGCGGCATGGTTCTGCCTAAGTGTAAGAAGGCTGGGAAATGTAGGGGAGCACATAAATATTTAGTGGTCAGTAAATATCTGTGCCATAGGGTCTTTGGAAATTTTATAGAAAATTAAGTCTACTTTGAGTAATTGTTCAAAGTTTACTTTAAGGTTGTGAGATGTAGCAACTATGTTACTAGGCAGGTTTGTCCCCTTCAACACTGCAAAAAACACATTGCTTTTATCGTACGACTCTGGAAATAAGATCACATTCTCTGTGCTGTGGCTCTGTTCTCTTCAGTGGAAACTCAGTTTTCTCCTCCTATGGCTTCTGGTCCACATTGGTGAGGAGAGGATTTTATCCAAGTTAGGCTTTGGCAGGAAAAATAATTTCTAGATTGGATCCAAGATGAAAATGGTTCCTTGGCCTTATGGAAACAAAAATGCCATGACTCGTCCTGTCTTACACTATAAATATTCCAGTGTCTGCAGAAGCTTCTCTTGGCTGCCGAACTGTTTAAATATTTCATGTGCACCAATATTTAGGATACAAAACCCCACAAAAGCTTGAATTTTTTTAAAACTTTCATATTCTTAACACTAGTTTCTTTGGTGTGCCAGATAAATATATTTGATCATAAATTAAGAACTTATTGGAAGTTATATCACACAGGGCACATGTCAAGATGCTGCAACAGAGAACTACTATTCAGTGGCTTATTCAGGGTATACGTTTCTCTCTCAGATCACAGTCCAGAAATGTGCAGTCCAAGGCTAGTAAAGCTGCTCTGCCATCGTCAATATAGGGCTTCCATTTATTTCATGGTTCAAGATAGCTTGGGTCCAGTTCACATCATCTCCCAGCCAAGATTAAAGGGAAAGGCTCAGGAGAGCACGTGAACCTTCCCTTGTAGGGGAACAAGTTGGAAATAGCATACATTACTTCTGCTTCGCTCCAATGACCAATACTCAGCCTCATGACCACACCAAATTGCAAACAAGGATGAAATGTCATCCTGAGCTGGGAATCCAAGTGCCTAGGTAAAGCTTGGGAATTCTGGGGGGTTTTTTCAGCTTTTTTTTTAAATTGAAGTATAGTCAATTTACAATGTTTTATTAATTTCTGCTGTGTGTATGTGTGTGTATATATATATATCTCCATTCTTTTTTTTTAAATATTCTTTTCCATTATGGTTGATCACAGGATATTGAATATAATTCCGTGTGCTATACAGTAGGACCTTGTTATGGGAGTTCTGTTGTTAAAGAGAGAGACTGGATATTGGTGGGAAGTGAGTAAGCTTTCAGGAGTGCACAATATGGGCGGGAAGGCAGAAGAAAACAATTTGGAAACAAGCAAAAGGAGCCCAGCTTTGAGTGGGGGCAGGGTGCACAGGAAACAGGCACTATAGGAACAGTCAGGGCACTGCTATTGGGTTAAAGAAAAAAGAAAAAAAAACTCCAACCGTTTTGTCATTTTTCTTTCACTTGTTCTAGATTCAAGGTCCAAATGACCAAGAAAAGATACATACCTTACTCTGTATTGGGGAAATAAGGAAGAATCAGATGAACGTGACCTCTTGAAACTCCATGGGTGTCCACAATTGGAGGGGGAGCTATTTGGATTTCTCATACTACCAAATTTTTTATAATAGGGAGTGGTAGGTCCCCAGAAAGAAATTGGGGTACCATTTGGAAAGGGTGTTGGGCTATCACAAAACGCATATCTACCATATTAATCACTTTAAATATTTGCCAGAATATTGGTACCATCTAATTTATTTGACCATCCCAAAAACAAAGTTGTGACAACTATGAAAAAAGAAGTCACCATCATATCCCATATGCTGCCAGGACCTCGGTTTTACTGGTGCTTTCTTTGTCATGTTTCTTCTACCTATCCCTTCTTTCCCATTCTTTTTGTGTTTTTCCAAACCTTATTATCTGTTGCCTGAACTACCACTCCTTGGCTAGGCTGCTTGGGATGCAAGTAAGAGAAAACCCTAACTCAACTGTTACAAACAGTAAGGACATGTCTTACCACTGATATCAAGCAGTCCAGAAATCCAGATAGGCTACAGGTACCGGAGGTCTGGGCTCTGGTCCTGTTTCTCTTGTAGTTTTCTTCATTTCCGCCTTCTCCGTGTGTGTTTGCTCCAGTCTCAAGCTGGTTGTGAAATGGGTGATGCATTCCAGGCATCACATCCATACGTAACAACATCAGTGGAAAAGAGGGACTTCTCTTGTCTGTATAATTGTTTTAGGAGTAGAGTGGATGCTGTGAGGTACTGCCTATATCCCTCTTCAGGCTTTTTTTTTTTTTTTTTTTTTTTTTGGCCGCACCGCGCTACATGTGGAATCTTAGTTCCCTGAGCAGGGATCGAACCCATGTCCCCTGCAGTGGAAGCACAGAGTCTTAACCACTGGATCGCCAGGGAAGTCCCCCTCTTCAGGCTTAAAGGGACTTATTTTCCCAGCTGCTGAGGGTGTTTCCTTCAGAGAAACTGCAGCTGTCAGCCCGTTTGGAAATGCTCTTTGCTGACTATAACTGTCTTCCCAAGTTCATGTTCCCTTCCTGGAAGCAGCCCATATCCAGTGACTGTTTGTCACAAACATATAAGGGCCCAGCCTCCTCAATCCGACTCAGAAAAACTCTGCAAGACCATCTTCAAAGTTCCTTGTTGGGTTGACTGAGACCTTCACTGCGGTTACATCATAGCCCAACTTCTCCCTCTGCCACATCTTGCTGCCTTCTCTTTCATCTCACAGGTGTTGATCCCAGGTATACTCCTTCATGACCCTTCTGTATGTTCATTGCCATCTCAGAGTCTGCTTTTTAGGGAATTTGATCTGCAACAAGAAGTGAATAAGTCTTTCTCAGGTATCCCCTCAAATCTCAATGTGCTGCTGTGTCTTATGCACTCCCTTAAACAGATTCCTGGTAGGGAGAACAGGACTGTCATGATTGGCTTAAACCAAATAGGATTTGCCTCTTGAGCAGGGGAAGGGATCAAACTCCCCTAATTCTTGTGGAGCGTGAATGAGAAATGAACAAAGCTGGGGCTCTACCAGCAGTGAAGATGCAAAGGATGGATGTTGGGTTGGCAGCCAACAGTGTCTGAGGCATCAACTTCTGCCTCTACACTTTCCTTCTTACTCATGGTGCCCTCTGCCATAGTCCTCTTCCTCAGAGACTGCTTTATTTCTATCACTTTCATGCTTTTAAAAAACCCTAAATGTGTATCTACAGATCATATTATAGATACTTTCAATCTTTTATTTTTTCTTGCTTCAACCTACCCAGAGAAACAACACATGCCCATCAACCACAGGGGCTTGTTATTTACTGTTTCACTACAGAAGGGATCCTGGAAAAGAAGGAAAGGAAAAGAAGGGCAACCCTGGCGGGTGGTGCAAATCAGGCTCTCCAGAAGCAGGTGTTTTCGACAACCCTAAGAGGCCATATTGCATATTCCTTGAGAATCACTCACCTGTAGGTTCTAGAATCAAGTGCGTAGCTTTTAGCTGCCCTTCAAGAACCTGCATAACTTGGCTTCAGCTTTCCTTTCCAGCTGCCTCTCCCACTGTCCCCCTACATCAGCAGTCCCCAACCTTTTTGGCACCAGGGACCTGTTTCGTGGAAGACAATTTTTCCACAGACCAGGGGTTGGTAGGATGGTTTCAGGATGATTCAAGTGCATTACACTTATTGTGCACTTTATTTCTATTATTATTACATTGTAATATATAATGAAATAATTATACAACTCACCATAATGCAGAATCAGTGGGAGCCCTGAGCTTGTTTTCACTTGCCACTCACTGATAGGGTTTTGATATGAGTCTGCAAGCAATTAATTTATTATGGTCTCTGTGCAGTCAAACCTCTCTGCTAATGATAATCTGTATTTGCAGCTGCTCCCCAGCGCTAGCATCACCGCCTCAGCTCCACGTCAGATCATCAGGCATCAGATTCTCATAAGAAGCGTGCAACCTGGATCCCTCGCGTGCACAATTCCCAGTAGGGTTTGCGCTCCTATGAGAATCTAATGCCGCCACTGATCTGACAGGAGGTGGAGCTCAGGTGGTAATGCGAGCAATGGGGAGCGGCTGTAAATACAGATGAAGCTTCGCTCACTTGCCCGCTGCTCACCTCCTACTGTGCAGCCCAGTTCCTAACGGGCCACGGACCACTACCAGTCCATGGCCTGGGGGTTGGGGACCCCTGTCCTACATGACCGTTCTGCTCCTGGCTTGTTGCAATGCACAGACCCACTTCTGTGTTTCTGGTTACATTGATGTCTCTTCTTCAAAATCTACCTTAAGCCTCACCTCTATAATGGCTTTCCTGACCCCTCCAGTCTACTGTGACCTCTCATTGACCACACCACCCATAGGGTCACTCAGCAGACACTCAGAATTCACAAAGGCTTTCTAAACCACTAAAATGTCAAATACAGATATTTCTATATGCATTCCTAGCTTTTTTTCTGATCACATTTCAGTAGAGTCGAGTGATTCCTAGATGTGACCACACTATAATTTACTGCCACAGAGACACAGAGGTTCAATCACTTCAAGAACATTACCAGATAGAAGACAAAATTCTGTCAAGACCTTGATGCTGGAGAGTCAAGACCCATTACTTACCAGCAGAGCATCAGAACTTTCGAGATTCAAATAAATGCCTCAGTAATTTCTCACAAAAATAAACACAAAGAATGTGGAATCCTTGAATGCCAATAGTCTCTGGTAAATTCTTGAAGCATTTCATGTATGAGCAACTGCAGTGCAGAAACCCCGTGGTGTAACTCTTGGTATTTCTAAAGTGCCTTTGCACATAGTCAAATATTTGATGAATGGGTGTTGAATCATCATTCATCATACTTTGAGCAATTAATTCTATAGTGAGAAATGTCACCTCAAATAAGCATTAAGAGATTACACAATTAGAAGTATTGAATTGTTCATTTAAGCTCTCATGTGGGAAAGTTATTAAACCTTGTACAAACAATAGGAAGTCATTCATTTATTAATTTAAAAGTGTTTTTTAGTACCTACTGTGTGCTATTTGTTAGTGCTACAAATACAACGATGAAATCAGACACTGTCCCAACTTGTGTTAAAGAAGTCATAGTCTGTCAGGGAATACAGATATTAGTTGAGTGATTTATACAGATAAATACTATGATGAATTCAAACAATTTACACAAATAGGTACACAAATAGGTATATGCTATGAATCACGTCTTATTTTTTTAATTTTTTTATTTTAAAAACTTTTATTGGGGTATAGTTGATTTACAATGTGTTAGTTTCAGGTGTACAGCAAAGTGATTCAGTTATACATATACATATATTCATTCTGTTTTTAGATTCTCTCCTCATATAGTTTATCACAGAATATTGAGTAGAGTTCTCTGTGCTGTACAGTAGGTCCTTGTTGGTTATCTATCTTATATATAGTAGTGTGTGTATGTTAATCCCAAGCTCCTGATTTATCACCTCCCACCCCCACCTTTCCCCTTTGGTAACCATAAGTTTGTTTTCAATATCTATAAGTCTGTTTCTGTTTTGTAAATAAGTTCATTTGTATCATTTCATTTTTTTAAATTAAATTCCACATATGAGTGATATCATATGATATTGCTGACTTAACTTCACTTAGTATGATAAACTCTAGGTCCATCCATGTTGCTGCAAATGACATTATTTCATTCTTTTTTATGGCTGAGTAATATTCCATTGTATATATGTACCACATCTTCTTTATCCATTCTTTAGTCAATGGACATTTAGGTTGCTTCCATGTCTTGGCTATTGTAAATAGTGCTGCAGTGAACATTGGGGTGCATGTATCTTTTCGAATTATCGTTTTCTCCAGATATTTGCCCAGGAGTAGGATTGCTGGGTCATATGGTAGCTCTGTTTTTAGTTTTTTAAAGAACCTTCATACTGTTCTCCATAGTGGTTGTACCAATTTACATTCCCACCAACAGTATAGGAAGGTTCCCTTTTCTCTGCACCCTCTCCAGCATTTATTGTTTGCAGACTTTTTGATGATGGCCATTCTGACTGGTGTGACGTGATATCTCATTGTGATTTGCATTTCTCTAATTAGTGATAATTAGATAATTAGATAATTAGTGATGTTGAGCATCTTTTCATGTGCTTTTTGGCCATCTATATGTCTTCTTTGGAGAAATGTCTATTTAGATCTTCTGCCCATTTTTTTTTGTTCCAATAAAACTTTATTTACAAAAACAAACAGGGTGGATTTGGCTGGTGGGCTATAGTTTGCTGACCCCTGGTCTAGTCCAAAATGACCACTCCAGCTTCATCTCTCTCTACTCTCCCCTCTGTTCTCTGCACTGACCTGTTCTGCCCGTTTTTTGATTGGGTTGTTTGTTTTCTTGAAGAAGCACATGTTTTAGTTATCTACTGCTGTGTAATGAATCAGCTCAAAATTTAGTGGCTTAAAACAATGAGATATTATTTATCTCACAGTTCTAGGGGTTAACTGGGTTCAGTGGGCAGTTCTCAGCCAGGGTCTCTCATGCAATTGCAGTGGTACAGTGACTTGGGTTGGAGTCATCTTTAAGGCTTCCTCACTCCCATGTCTGGCAGTTGATACTCGCTCTTGACTGGGATCTCAGCTGGGCTCTGAGGTGGTTCACGTACACACGACCCCTCCATGTGGCTTTTGCGCAGCACGGCTGCTGACTTCCAAGAGCAGCCATCTTGAAAAATACACAGCTCATAAGACTTAAATTTATCTATTAGGGAGTCTGGGAAAGCTTCCCTGAAGTGTTGTTTAAGATAAGATCTGAAAATAAGGAGATGTTACCTAGAATAAGCAGTAGAAAAAGTAAGCGGAAGAAAGAGTATGTGCAAAGACCCTGAGACAGAAAGGAACAGAGCACAGACTGAAAGAAAATCAGGGTGACGGCAGTACTAAGAGTGAGGTAAGGGTCTTGAGAGTTGAGGCTGGATGAGCATAGACAGGGTCCAGATGAAACAGAGCTTTGTATGTTACGCTCAGAATCTTGTTCTCTCGTGTACATGTACCGGTAATCCAGCAAAGGGTTTTAAGCCTGTGAATGATGGTTTGGTCTGACTGCAGCAAATGGAGAGGATATTGAGGTTGCAGGAGGTACAGGAGTGAATGCAAGGGACCACTTAGGAAGTCATTGATAGGGGTCCAGTTGAGAAGTGATGGGATGGAGCATGGGCCAAGTGGGTGGCAATGAAGACAGGGCAACATGGCTGGATTCAAGCATCATAAGGAGGAAAATACAGGACTTAGGGATGGGTTGGCTGGAGGGGAAGGAAGGAGTCAAGGATGAATAGTGGTGCCAGTCACGGACACAGAGAATGCTGGAGGACAACGAGATTTGCCGGTTAGAGGTTCTGAATCTATTCAGTATGTGTGGAGTTGGAGGTGCATTTGAACAATCAAAAGAAGTTATATAGTAAGGTCAGGCACCCATAGGAGAGTCTAAAGGTACATATTTGTGAGTTCTTAATGTTTAGCTGGTAATTAAAGCTCTGAGTGTGGATGAGATCACCTAGGGATAGAGTATAGAGATTCCATGGAATTCAACATTTAATGGTTGCCCCGAGACTGGTGGGTGGCCAGAAACACTAAGAAGCATCCAGAGATGTTGGAGGTATGATAGTGTGGTGTCCTGGAAGCTAAAGATTGTTCAAGTTACTTGAAGCGATAAGTGGCCATTAGTATTGAATGCTTCTGAGAAGTGTATAGAAATGAGGACTAAAACATGTCCACTTAGGCAAACAACACGCAGGTCATGACAGCAAGAGTTATTTCAGAGGACCAATGTGCGCAGACCCAGATTGGAGTAGGTTGATGGAAGCAGAGAGTTCAGGCAACTTTTTTGAATGGGGAAAGAAAGAGTTGGAGGAAACTATATAATATGACCATCACGCAATAGCATCCATTTGAGAATAAGATATACCAACATTGGGTTTCATTGTACCAGATCATACATCCTCCTTTTAAAAAGAACGGAGCATGAGGCAAGTGGGGAAAGTACCTATATCTTATATGTTCCAGACAAACAGAAATTGGATCCACTCTGGCAGAGGGAGAGAAGGACCAGAGCAATGCGGGAAAGCTTCAAGCAGCCACTTGAAAAATATTACCGTAGAATCCCAATGCTGATAGCTCAGAATCTTTATTTGCTTTGGGTGTGTTAAACTCTTGTGGACCTTTGTGCAAGTCTTGTAACTTTTCCTTGCGTCAACTTTTCTTTGGCTATTTACCAGGGTCAGAGAAAGGCTGATCCTTGAAAGGCAGATGGAACAAAAAAGTCCAACAGGATTTGACTAAATGAAGCCTTTGATTAGTTATCACTAATAGCACGATGCAACCCACGAAGGACTATTAACTCATTGTTTCTAAACTTGACTTGTTTTTGTACTTGGCTGGAGCCCTCACACCTCTGGCCAACAGCAGGGTTTCTGCATGTGCTCCAGCCTCCCTGAAGACCTCACAATGAGCCAGAAACTCTCGAGATCCAAGAAAGGTCTTTAGGAACAGGAGAAAGGTCATGGGTACAGCCAAAGGGAGAGGCAGCTTACACTGTGCACACACATACAGGGGATGTATGTTAGCTGTTCCTCTTGCAGCTGGAAGCCCTTCTTTAGCCTCCGGGACTAATTTTCCAGCCCAAATCCTTGCTGTGATGCTGACGTCTGGGTTGATTACAAGAGAGTAAATGAAAGCTTTTCCTCTCCTCCAACACATCCTTCTGTGACTTGAAACATGTGACAAGGCTGTTACCTCCAGCAGATGCTTTCTGGATGAATCAGCATTCTAAAAGGCAGAGGCCCCGGGGATGTGCCAACATCAACAGAATCAGCAAGGATTAAGGGGAGAGTGGAAAGACGGTTCGATGGATGCAACCTTCTGCAGGGGTCAGTTGCACAATCTTCAAAGTTGGCAGCCCTAGAATCGTGTTCGGAATAAAGGGTGAAAGGGCCCGAACTATCTCCACAGGGCCTTGAGCAGACCTCACTGGGCCAAGGACTGGGGTCTTCTTCGGGCAGTCAATATCATCACAGTTGGATGCAGGTACATATCTGAGGATAGTCTTTTGGCAAAAACATGCCAGTCTCACACGAGTAACACTCCTTTTCAAATGCATAGCCTCTGGAATACCAATCGATTGTTTCCTGTTGCCACATTAAAGTATTCCTGCTTCAGAAGTGCTCTGGCCCCCTCCTCTGCTCCTCTCTTACGCTGCCACAAACCGAGTTATGACCCAAGGTGAGGGCTTTGAAGTTGTGAGACTCAGTCCTAACAGGATTGAGATTTAACTACAGGATCTAACTGACGTTTCCTCACTGGGTTCCATTTTCTGTCAGCCTCTAGAACTGGGTCATGTTCCCTTGTACAGAATTTCTACAAGTTTTATCTGGCAAAAAAAAAAAAAAGAGGCCTTTTCCCCCTTGGGACGCAGATGTCCCTTGTCAAGATCTGGAAGCTGATGTTTGCTATGGCTTCCTTCACTCTTCCCTGTTTGACTTGTATTCTACAAGCCTCTTTTTCCTTTTCTTCCTTTTTCTCCAGTGTCCTCAAGGATCTCATCTACTACAGTGACTTCCGCTTTCACCTCCATGCAGGCATTTCAAATCTATACCCCTCTCCTCCTCTCTCCTACTGAATTTCAAATTATCTTAGCACTAGACAGTCCCCACATTGTTGGTTCCCCCCATACTGCAATCTTCACATGTTCTAAACTAAACTTATTTTCACCCCACACTCGCTCCTCACCTGTATCAGTCTGAGTTCAACCAGAGAAGCAGACATAAATTGCGTAAGTCCAATATGAATTTGTTACAGGGAATCGCTCTTATGCAGTTGTGGGCGCTTACTAAGCAGTCTCTCTATGGCTGTTGTCTCTGAGTCTAATGCTGGAGCTTGAAGTTCAAGGAGCAGGCAGTAGGGAAGGAGGATGTAACGTGGAGGGGGGGAGATCAAAGGTAGGTTAGAACCAACAAGCACAAGCTAGAGCCCCATGAGGAAGACCTGGAACTCATGTTCTTATTGCCTCTGACCTTGGCCATGAGGACCTCCAGCGGAAGTGGGGCTCTTCATCACACAGCAAAACACGTACACCTGGCCTAGGAGTTGAAGAAGCCGAAGGAGGACCAGGGGAGGGTAGAGCAGTTGCAAGCCCAGCTGCTGCTTCACACCAACGAGGTAAGTCAGCAAATCGGCAACATATGTGAGCTACAAAATAGCCACTGCTTCTCTTCCAGCCTCCAAATCTCCCGAGAATCTCCCCTAACTGGAAACAAGAGAGTGAATTCTGGGAAATGTAGCTCAGCCTAGCCACGTTGATGCATCACGAAGCCATTAAAATCCACCCCTAGTCAACTTGGCATCCATACACATCTCCTTAAAGTATACTTAATATCTGAATCAAGACAATGCCAAAGTCCGCCTTCTGCCTAGCATTATACAACTATTCCACATACAACCAAACAATGCTAACCCTTTCCCCAGAAGAGAATACGAAGGTCCTTTTTTTGTCCTTGGGTGATGTTCATTCTTTTCCTTTGATATCTTTGAGATATAAAATATTATTAATATATTATTAATATATCTCACATTAGATGATAAGGAGATGAGAAAAGAAAGAAAACAAAAATATCTAGTTAATATATATATACAAACATACCTGTATTAAAATTAGGAAGAAATATTTATAACTACTGCAGTCTGTCTCTGCGAGGGTCAGATGGTCACAGCTGATATTTATAACTACCTTCCCATAGTCTACCATTTTGTATTCGTTTTTGCTGTCAACAAGCACCTCAGCTGCTGGTCATGGTTCTTTGGTGAAGTGTCGCAAACTTTCATTCTTGAGGGCTCTGGGATATTAGCAGCCCTGCCTGAATTGGGTTGTTGTAATTTTCTGTTGACGTTTATCATAGGACATGGGAGTATTAAGAGGGACTCTTAAGGATTTCCTGCTTTCAAGAAAAGCAGGAAATGGGGGTACCCATCATGTGGCAGTAGCAACACAATTTCTCCCTGATAATCACCTCTCAGGATTCATCACCCTAGTCAGACAGTAACCTCCTTCTCTGCCTGTTCATTCAGTGGCACAAGGCACCCAGAGTGGGCAGCAATCTTAACTCCCATTTCAGTAGAATCATTGTTGGGTGACTTGGTGGAAGCATTCCTGTCTTTGGAACTCAGACCTCTAGACCAGCAGAGCCTACGTATCACAGGGATAGGAAATAACATTTTGCTAATAAATCACTAGAGGTAATAGTGAACGGTGCCGCTCCCATTTCCACAGCTATGCTCAGGGATGTATGAAGATTGGCTATGGGATCAACAGCATCATGTATTGGATGGCAACTCAAAGCATATACAGCATCTAGGACGACCTTGCCCAGCCCTGCAAGGTGTTGCCACTTAGCTGTGCGTTAACTATGTCTTCAAAAGGCCTCTCCACTTCAATCAAGCTGCTTCAGGATGATAGGGAATGTGGTAAGACCAGTGAATTCCATGAGTCTGGGCCCATTGCCTCACTTCATTTGCTACGAAGTGAGTTCCTTGATTGGAAGCAGTGCTGTGTGAAATACCATGATGGTGGGTAAGGTATTCCATAAGACCACAGATGAGAATTTGGGCAGAAGCATGTGGACAGAGAAGGAAAATCCATATCCAATATGTCTATTCAAGTAACCAGGTAGACTACTCACAATCCTGCCTACTGGGAGGATTCCCCCTCACTGCTGTTCTTCAGGGCTGTGAGAGAGTAGGGCGGGAATGCTGCCACTCTCCACTTTAAGGCAGTACCTACATGCCAGGCAGAACTATCTGAGGTTTTTCTTCCTCGGTCAACTGGCCATTGGGAACGCTCCATCAGGCCAGAGATGGGGGCTGGAACACAGAAGGTGATGTAGCAGAAGTAGGGGCTACTTCCTAATGCAACTTACTTATGCCTTCCAGGCCTGCACGAGCCTGATTACATATGTATCACTTCCATTTGATGGTGGAGTGCTGCTATGAATACCCAACTGTATGGCTTGGCTAGTTGGACAACACTAGTTCAAGATGAGTGGCTCAGGCTACATGGTAACTTGGTGGTCCACGGTTAAGCATTTCATCTCTATGAAGGCCCAGTAGCAAAAAGCCAAAAGTTGATTCTGAAAAGGGTCGTAGTTATCCACCAAGGATGGCAGGGATTTGCTGCAAAGTTTTAAGGGTCGGATCTTGCTTCACCTAGAGGGGCTTGCCAAAGACTTCAAACTGCATCTCTATTGGCCACTGACATATGGAGCACCAGTAGATCTCCTGGGTCACATGGCCCAAGTGACAGAGCAGCTTACAAAGTGGCCCAGACATATGACAGGGTCTTCTCTTGTTCTGAGCCCCACTCAAAACTAGCATTTCTTAGGTCACATTCATACAATGTCTAACCAAAGAGGAAAATAAGAGGAATTCCTTCAACCGGGCTTTGTTTTAAAGGTCTCTGAGTGAACCTGCTGTATTTAAAAAAAAAAAGTCTCTGAGCGAGCCTCTGATTGGCCAGCCTGAGACCTGTACTTACCCCTCTAATTACAGTGGCCTGGGGCTCAAGTTCTACTGACTCAGCCTGATTCATGGAACCACACCTATGACCGAGATTTGGAGTATCTGTGGTTGGCAGATCCCTCCAAAACCATATGAGCAGTTCCTCAAATGATGTTTTTCTGGAAATTCATCACCAAGCCCTTCTCAGAGGTGAGATAAGGCTCTGGTAAAGTCGAGTAGCCCTTTTCTCTGGAGAAGTCTCTGAGCATATTTCAGAAGGATTACTCTTCCCCTCTCCCTGCCAGAGCAGGAGGGGGCTTTCTTGGACCTTCACCATGAAAACCTGGTAGGGTTCTTGGAGTTAAAGCCTACAGCAGTGTGGGAGTCTCTGCTATGACTTCAGCCCCCAGGAGTTTCTCACTCTCCTATTAATCCGCACTCAGCCCTCAGCAATTTTTCTAAATTGCCATTTCAGTGTTCCTACCAATGTATGGCTCCCGCACGTCTTCTGCTAGGTAAGCAGATCTCAGCTGTGACTGTCTGGATATGCCTGTCTTTCCAGATAGTGATGGGTGGTGATTTGCCCTGAAAACTCAGTTCATTGTTGAGTCTGAGAAAAGTCATGGATTTTTCTGTTTGCCCAGCTTTATCTTGTTGTCAGGACAGGAATGATAACTTCCAAGCCTGGCCACTGAAACTGAAAGGCATTAATTTCATTTTTGAATCTCTGCATTCTTATATTTCTCAATTCTCTGTATGACCCCCTATTGCTACTTTATAAAAGCATTCTTCTTGAATCTTTTACTGAATACACCAAAGAGATATCTTCTAAAACTGCTTTCCCTTTTCTGTAGCTGATTATTTTCACAAACAAGGTGTTTTTCCTTTGAATCTTTAGAGTCAAAGTATTCCCTTTCCCTTAATGCTGCAGAATTTTTTCATCCCTTAGAGCTTGTGTTGTTTCATTCTGAATATTTATTCTAGAAAGGGAAGAAATCTCTTTAAGCCAGGGGATTGTAAACAGATACTATTCTTGGACTGCCATTAGCTTTTTTTGATCTTGACCTTGAGCACTCTTACCTTAACCCTCTCGGATCTAGATTTTTAACAGATACCAGAGAGCAAAAGTACCAGCCCAATTCACCCTACCCTTCTGGCATTCATTTAGCATGATTCCAATAGACTGAGGTCAGATCTCCTTGTCCTTTGAGTCTTGAGTTCTCGGAAACCTGGAGAGTTTAGTGTGGTCTGTAGTTTGTGTAAGTACAGGATGGAAAAGACTAAATCCACTATAACTGTGTAACTCAAAGTGCGGTCCCTAGACCCGTGCTGCTCTCTGACTTGTTCCCATTTTATTTTTCTAGTGAGTCATGTTTATTGATTTTAGAAAAGGCTTGATCAAAAATGGATTGGGAATTTAAAAAAAATTTTTTATTTTATTGAAGTATAGCTGATTTACAACGTTGTGTTAATTTCAGCTGTACAGCAAAGTGATTCAGTTATACATATATATATATATATATATATATATATATACATTCTTTTTCATATTCTTTTCCATTATGGTTTATCACAGGATATGGAATATAGTTCCCTGTGCTATACAGTAGGACCTTGTTGTTTCTCCATCCTATATATAATAGTTTGCATCTGCTAATCCCAGGCTCGGACTGGGAATTTTTGAAAAACAGTCCTTCGCCACAGATAGTTTGAGAAGCACTGTCTTAGGTCGCATCACTCCTGAGTGTCTCCTCAACTTTTATTCTACTGCCAACCATTTCCCAAGGTACAGTGAGCCACCAATGTTCCCCTTAAACTTCAGGTCCTTTACTCTGGAAGGATGTGGGAAGAGAAGAACTGGTTTGCGAGGGTGGGGGGATGAAGAGGTGTGGGAAGATGGTAGAGGCACATGAAGGGAAGGACCTTGACTGACGTGCTCGGGAAATCTCTCGCCTGCAGTAGGTAGGGGGCTGCTAGGTTCTCCTTCAATGGCGTCTCGGAGTCTACAAGTTCCAGGAATATAGTGGAGGGGCGGGGAATCCTGGGACTCCTTTTCCTTCCTTCTCCACTGTGGGTCATTCTGCTCTGAGTCAGAGGTAAAGGCTGTGCTGTTTAATCCAGCCTCCTCCACACTGTACACGGTGGAAAGATACCTGCCCCCCCCACACCCCCGCCAGACCTTGAGGGCTGTGTTCCCTTCTCCTCACCTTGGGCGCTTTGCCCAGCGCTCGGAATGCTTCAGAGGACAGAACAGGCACTGTCAGTAGCGCCCTGAGGTGCCTGGGAAGTCTGTCGTAGCCTGTAGGCAGCTAAGTATGGTAGGTACTGCTGAGAAGCCACGTTTCCCGTACTCTGCATCTGTGTGGTTGGATTTTGAGATCTAATGTAGGGCATCATATTTATCCTTATTACCTTTTAATGTTCAGAGTCAATATAGCATTCCTGCCTATAGAGATGCTTGGAACCTATTTCTTGCCTATCTTTGTGTCTCATGCCAACAGCATCTTTTCCCAATTCATTAGTAGTTAGGACCAGCAGGACAGGAAGAGATCAGAGCTCTGTGGTCCTCCCTGAGTGGCTTCTCTTCCTGTTTCCATCCACTCATTACCCCATCTTCTGGGTTCAGTCGTTTGACAGATTGCGAATCTACTTAACCATCCTATTGTCTACCAAGATATTGTGGGATGGATGGATAATCTCTTCTCCTAACCTTCCCTCTGCCCCCATCCCTTCTACCAGAGAGGCCTGGTAATAATAATTATTATAATAAATAAAAATAATAGTTATTGTAACTATTATTATAATTATTATTATAAATTTGATTGGAATTTGCTCTAAAGTAGCAAAGAAAGCAACTCCTAACATCGAATGTGGTGTTGCTTGTAATTCAGCCAGATTCAGGGGCTAGGAGAGAGCTAGGTGTTCCTTGTCAGCCCAATAATAGAATGTGTGCTGCGTTTTGTGAGCAAAGCTTGCTTCAGAGGTGATATAGGAAAGGAAGGCCACTGGACAGACTAACCTGGACCTAGAATTTGGGGTGTCCATTAACCTTTACTCGTGGGCCTACGGCAGTGGTTCTCGACTGGGGCCAATTTTTCTGCCAGAGGACATCTGGCAGCTTCTGGAGACATGTTTTGGTTGTTACAACTGAGAAAAACGAGGGCTTGCTACTTGCTCTCTGGGGCATAGAGGCCAGGAATGCAGCTAAACATCCTTCAGCGCACAGAGCAGCCACCCTCCCCAACCAAGAATCCAGCCCCAAATGTCAACAGTGCCTGGGTTGAGAAACACTGGCCTAGAATTTATCCCGTTCTAAAACCTGCACCACTGAGCATGGGGGCACAAAACTATCCATCTGTTCAAATGCCAGGCCACATCCCTAAAGATTCTAGTTTCATTGGTCTGGGGTCGAGTCCAGATAGGGTATTTCTCTAAGGCTCCCCCAGGTTACTCTTGTGTGTGCACAGGATTGAGAACCACTCCCTGGAGAGTCTGGTGTGATGGAGGCCACAGAAGAGCCTGACCTCCCTCATTGTCCTGTGATTAGAGGGTTATTGAGGGGTTGTTGGCTCCTTGAAGAGGTAGCAGTAATGGAGAAACCCGCAGGAGATGGAGAGAAGCTCCCCAGGCACTGGAGAGGATAAGATGGAAGTTCAAGGCAGAGGTTTTTGTGAGAACTGGGAAAAGAGCACACCATCTAGATTTTTTAAAAAAATCGAAAACCTCTGGATGGATGTTCCCAGGGCCCTTAGCCTAGCTAACAGACCAGACTGCTGAGGCGAGGAGAAAGCTGCCCTTCCACAATGAACGTGGCCTCTGCCAAGGCACAGGCTTCTTGTGACCCCAGAGGCAGCTGGATTTTGGCACCCACTTGCCCCTTCCTCCGGGGCCTTCGTGCAGTGCCCATACTACACGACCAAACGCAGCAGCCCTAGTTGGAATCTGCCTTAGCTAAGATCTCCTTCGGTCAGGAAAGGGGCGAGGTCCTGCCTTAGGGGTTTACCAAAAAAAAAAAAATTGATAAAGCCTCGAAGAAGAAACCAGATCCGTCCTGCAGGCACCTAGAAACCCTATCCTGACGCCAGGCCACAGGGTGGAGGCTCCAGGCTGATCGTGGTGTCCTAGGGGTGATTGCGAACAATCCAGGAAATGGGGAAATCTGGTTGCAGGAAACTACAACAGCTGGATTCCCGAGGCTGTGGGTGAGACGGGGAACTTTCTGGGCCTTGTGCTCGCTCATCAGCCGACCCTAGAAAGAGTACCTCAAGCCCCACCCCAAACTGCAGTGCAGCCGGCACGAACTCTTGATTCATTCCCTTGCAAAAGAGAAACCAAAAAGCCGTAGCAAGGACGTTGGCGCCGGCAGAACCACACACCTAAGTTCAAATCCCCGCTCTGCCCGTAACCATGAACCTGGGCAAGTTTCTAAGCGTCGTTTCTTCTTGGATAGTATGGGCATAATGACGCCGAACTTGGGGCGTGGTCCGAAGGGTCAAACCCGCGAACTTGGCGATAATAACCTGCCGCGGTGGGCCATTCTTGGACACCCTCGGTTATCCCTTCTCTTTCCGTGCGACTCACGCAGCTTTCTGCACAGATGACATTGTGGTAGGGGCCCTGGATCTGGGAGGTGTTTGGGCCACCAGTGTGTGTATTCGTGGTGAAAGGGCGCGCAATTGGGGAACAAAAAGATATTTTAGGATAATCCGGTTTGCTAGGGCACGCCCCTGGCGCGCTCAGGCCCCCAGAGGGGGTGCGGGAGTGTCAGCCCCGCTTCCAGAAGAAGCGCTGGCACAAAAGGAGGGGGGTGGGTCGGGGCCCCAGCCGCGCCAGCGCTCCGGGGAGGCGGAGGAAGGAGGGCAGGCCCCGGGCGGGCTGGAGGGAGGGAGGGAGGGAGACAGGCGAGAGGAGGAGTTTTCCAGCTTGGCCTCCGCCGGCCGCGCGCAGCCCCTCGGTCCGCTTGGTCTCCTCCCGCCCCCAGGAAGCGCGCCGCGCAGCCGAGCCGAGCGCAGCGCCGGGCGCGCCATGGGGAGCCCCGCACTCCGGCCCGCGCTGCTGCCGCTGCTGCCGCTTCTTCCGCTGCTGCTACGAGTCCCGCCGAGCCGCGGCTTCCCAGGTAGGGTCGGCGGGCCAGCCTCCCCAGCTGGGCGCCAGGACCCTCGGCTCGGTCCGGAGGGTGGTGCGGGGGCGCCCTTTGTTTGCGCGGACTTCGTCTTTCGCCGCCCGGGGGAGCGGGGGACGCGGAGCGGGGCTCGCGTCCGGGCACCAGGAGGGGAGAGCCGACTGTCATCCCGTCGCCGGGCTCCGTGAGCCGGAGGACCCTCTGCGCCTGGGGTTCCAGGGGGACCAATCAAACCCTCGTTGGCGCTGGAGGCGACCAGGAGAAGTTTGGCCGCGGGTTACTTTCTCACCCCGCCGGAGTTTTGCCTCTCACACAGTTGCCTGCGGCCGGGGACCAGGTGGCTGGCAGCTTGTCCAGGAAGGAGCCCCTACCCCCTCCCACTCGAGGCCCCAGGCCACCCCCTGGGGCTGCAGGGCACGAGCCACAGTAGAAAGACTCTCGTGGAAGGCCCGGGCGGAGCCTCTCCCGCATCCCCCAACCCCCCCTGCTGGGGATTCCGAGAAAGTCTGCACCTCTGGGAGAGAGGTGCCAGCTGAGAGCGGTGACATGTGGCAGGCGCTTGGTTAGCCCCAGGGAAAGAGGACTACACACGCGGGCTCTGCTAGACAGGGGGTGTGGCTTCTTGTTGCTGGGGGGCGTGGTCTGTAGCATCTAAGGAGACCCTGGTACTTATTAGGACTCTTCTGGTGTGGACAAAACCTGCTTTGGAGATGCCCTTTAAAAAGCTCCAGCTGACTCCCTCATCGGAGAGTCTTAAGATAGCAAAGAGCTTCGGGGGAGCTGGGTAACATGGATGCACCCCTGTCGCCCCGGAAAGGAGAAGAAATCCATGGGCACATTTTAGTTTAGTGTTAATGGGAAAGTGGGTGACGTGGCGGGCAAATATCTGGCTTTACTTTCAACACTGTGGGCGGTTTAAGTCTGGGGTCTGAGAAACGAACCTACCGAGTCCTGGGTGAAGGATGGAGGGGGAGGGTTCCCAGATAGCATGCTTGGGAGATGTAGGGATGGCTGCTGGAAATTCCTTGCACATCCCCTTATGAATGAATGAATCAAACAAACGTGTAAAGTGATAAACAGGAACATTTGCGTTTTGAACTGTTGTAAGTGTTAAGCTTTTTGGTAGGAACTGATTCAGGGTGAGGTGGAAAGGAGACTTTATCGTCTGTGCCAGGCAAGTGCCAGCCCCCTGTTCCCCGGGCGGGTTAGTGCCCCCACCCCCCACGCAGGAGTCGGGTTAATATGAACCTAGAGGGGAGGGGGAAGCCAGTACTGGACAGGGAGCAGGGGGAGAAGTTGAGAAGCTAGAAGCAGCCTTTCCTGCTGAGCTGGGAGGCGTCTCTAAGCCGCCTGTACATCTATCTGGCGGAGCCTTTCTCAGTCAAGGGGCCTCTTCTCTTTTTCCATTTGACCTTCCTCCCCTCCCTCACCCTGCCCTCTGCTCTCCTTCCCTCAGCTTCTACCCTTATACAGTGTAGCTTGCTGCCAGGGCCCAGCCACCCACAGAATCGTGGGTTTCCAGCTTGGGCGCTCACTACTTTTGGGAACCGGCCCTGGCTGGCCCCACTCCCTCTGGCGCCAGCCTGCAGGCTGCCCCCAAGTTGGCACATCCCAATGGGGTCTTTCAGGAAATGTGCTCTGCTGGGGCTGTTGATTCCAACGGAGGGGATTTCAGTCCAAGCCAGAGGTTTCGGAAGGCTGGGGAGGGGAGACTCTCTAGGCCTGTGAGTCCTGAGGCAAATCATGTCAGCTGAGTTCACCCTAAGGGCTGGGTGACAGAGAAATTTTGAAGATCATTTCAGAGGCAGTATCTTAGCAAGTGGACATTGTGTCTCTGGTAAGAGGCCTGGAATCAGGAACCTCTGAGAGAGGGAGATGGGGATCTAGGGCCCCATCGGCATCTCCCCTCCCCCACTTATATAAACATCTGAGATTTAATAGCACATCTGTCAGAGAAAGAGAGTAAATCGTTCCCATTCCCACTTCTAGAAGGTCTCTGGAGTTCTTCCATCTTTGAATTTGACGCAGCTTTTCTGGCTCTCTGATTTATTCTTTGCGGCCTAACAAAGACGCAGTGTCTATAAAAACCCACATGAAATGTATGAAAAATTCATAGCAAAGTTGTCTGTGTTGGATTGCGTTTGTATGCCTATAACATAGGATTCTTACTCTGTTCTTTGTTTTTGCTTTTATTGAGGTATAATTGACATATAACACATTGGTTTCCCGTGTACAACATAGTGATTCGATATTTGTATACACTGCACAATGATGACCACAATAAGCCTAGTTACTATCGGTCACTGTACATAGTTAACAAAATTCTTTTTTCTTGTGATGACTTTTAAGATCTACTCTCAGTACAGTATTACTAACGATAGTTACCATTCTGTACATCACATCCCATGACTTATTTATTTTAAAGCTGGAAGTTTGTACATTTTGATCCCCTTCACCCGTTTCGCCCACTCCCCACTCCCCACTCCCCCTCCCCTCTGGCAACCACCAGTCTGTTCTCTGTATCTATGAGCTTAGGTTTTGCTTGTTTGTTTCATTTTTTAGATTCCACAATATATTAAGTGAGATCATATGGTATTTGTCTTTCTCTGACTTATTTCACTTAGCATAATGCCCTCTAGGTCCATCCATGTTGTCACAAATGGCAACGTTCCATTCTTTTTTTTTATGACTGGATAATATTCCATTGTATGTGTATACCACATCTTCTTTATCCATTCATCGGTTCATGGACACAGACTGTTTCCATAACTGGGCTCTCGTGAATAATGTTGCAATAAACATGGGGATGCAGATACCTCTTTGAGATCCTGTTTTCATTTCTTTTGGATAAATACCTAGAGGAGGGATTGCTGGATCATATGGTAGCTGTATTTTTAGTTTTTTGAGGAACCTCCATACTGTTTTCCATAGTGGCTGCACCAATTTACATTCCCACCAACAGTGCACAAGGGTTCCCTTTTCTCCACATTCTTGCCAACACTTGCTGTTTCTTGTCTTTCGGATAATAGCCATTCTGACAGGTGTGAGGCGCTGTCTCATTGTGGTTTTGCTTTGCATTTCCGTTTTATTATGTTCTTAAATGAACTCTTTATTTATTTATTTTTGGCTGTGTTGGGTCTTCGTTGCTGCGCATGGGCTTTCTCTAGTTGCGGCGAGCGGGGGCTCCTCTTCGTTGCGGTGCGCGGACTTCTCATTGTAGTGGCTTCTCTTGTTGCGGAGCACAGGCTCTAGGCGTGCAGGCTTCAGTACTTGTGGCACGTGGGCTCAGTAGTTGTGGCACATGGGCTTAGTTGCTCTGCGGCATGTGGGATCTTCCCGGACCAGGACTGGAACCTGTGTCCCCTGCATTGGCAGGTGGATTCTTAACCACTGCACCACCAGGGAAGCCCTGAACTCTTGAAGCCTCATTTACATCTGAGATTTTGGAGGTTCACTGCACCTCCTTCTGCAAGCAAGGCTGAAGATGGAGAATGAACACCATGGCCACTAAGAAAGGCTCCATGAATCTGATGCCTGGAGAAAGCTGGTAAAGTAGTGTGGTTTCACCAGCCAGGAAAACCGAGTGGGGTTGGCTAAAAGCCAAACCAGACCACACCAGCCAAAGCAGTCTTTGAAAATGCCACATTTGGAGATAAGTATTAGGAACTGAACACCTGGCTCAGGATATACAATTAAAGTCACATCAGGAGCAGGTTAGGCTAGAAATTTCTATTTGGGTTTAAAACATGTAATCAGCTGACAAAATTCCTCTGCATTAAAAAGGAGAATGCTGGGGAGAGCAGGGCATTTTCAACTGGCATTTTCTTATTGATAACACTTTCAGTACAGTATCCTGCTATTACTGTTTCTCATTTTCCAGATTTGTGAGCTGAAAGAGACACCAGAAACCATCGCTAAAGCACCATCTTCAAACCTTCCTCACACCATAATTGAAATATTGCCCTTTTCTTTTCGGTGATTTCTATAACATTCTCACTTTTAGTCTCTCTTATAACAACTCATTCTACTTTTTCTGGCCAGATACTGCTCTTTTAAGTACAGTTTTACTTCAGTACTGGTTTTTTTTTTTAACATTTTTATTTTATTTCTCATTTTTAAAATTGAAGTAACTTTAGTACTGTTTTGATCGCATTGCTCTCCTACTCAAAAACATAGAGCAGGACTTCGCTGGTAGCACAGTGGTTAAGAATCCGCCTGCCAATGCAGGGGACACGGGTTTGAGCCCCGGTCTGGGAAGATCCCACATGCCGCGGAGCAACTAAGCCCGTGCGCCACAACTACTGAGCCTGTGCTCTAGAGCCCACGAACCACAACTACTGAGCCCGTGTGCTGCAACTACTAAAGCCCGCGCTCCTAGAGCCCATGCTTCGCAACAAGAGAAGCCACCGCAGTGAGAAGCCCGTGCACCGCAACGAAGAGTAGCCCCCGCTCGCCGCAACTAGAGAAAGCCCGTGCTCAGCAACAAAGACCCAACACAGCCAAAAATAAAATAAATAAATAAATTTATAAAAAAACAGGGCAGCTGCTCCCTGTCCTCAAGTTAACTAGGAAGTTCTCTGATGTTTTCAGGGGACTATAAAATTTGCCCGCAGCCTAATTTTCCAGTCCTTCTCTCCTGGCTTCCTAAAGTCTGGCTAAAGTAGACTACCTGTTTTTATAGACCTGGAGTCCCATTTTCCCTCTTTTTGGTGATTACTGCTTTCTGCACCTGGAATGCTTCCCCGCAGCCACATGTCTGTCTAAATTCTGCCCATCGTCCAGTGACACCCCCCAGTTTGATGAAACTTTTACTTGATCCTTTGATTGGGAAGCTTCTGCCTTCCTTTAAACACCCACGGTGTTTCATATCTCTCTTGTGATATTTATCATACATGCCATACATTACAATGAGCTGTGCATTCCTTTACACTTCTAGATTCTGAGCTCCTGAAGGTAGGGCACTGCTCTGTCTTACCCCTCTGTATTTCTCACGGTGCCTAGCCAAGACCCTGGAGCCAAGTGGATATTTGTACTTATCGAGTTAATAGTTCCCCGCAATTCGGGTGATGGACCATTGGCCAGAGGAGCTGAGAGAAACACGCGTGCAGGTAAACAGGGCTTGTGCCACCATGAACCTACATACACAGGGACGATGCCTTGCTCGCTGTAGAGGTTTGCTTTTAAATCCGTGAACACCCTCCCTTTGAGCAATAGCCTTCTCCGCTGGGGGTTGTAAGACGAGAGACACTGCAGCCACAAGCCGGAGTTTGCATTTATTATTTTTGTTGGCCGCTTTGCTAGAGCCCCTTCCAAAGGGGTTGAATGGTTTCCTTAGTCAACGCAAATATGTGTGCTACATCAATTCCCCTTTCAGAGAATGCAACTCAAATGGGTAATTGAAAGTGAAGATTGAGTTTCACAAGAAGAAGGTTGACTTTTGCCAGGTTGTAACATAGTCTGAAATTCTAGCAGCCAAATTACGATCAATACCTAGGTTAAGGATTCATTTCCAAATAGCAGTGTGAATAATCGCCTTGCCTGGGTTCCAGTTCATAGGGAATTTCTCAAGCCAGCCCTTCAGTTCTTTTTCTTTTTTTTAATTTTTATCAGAGTATGGTTGATTTACAATGTTGTATTAGTCCTCAGTTCTTGATTGTGTGATTTCTTGACTGTCAGCTTTTATTGGCCATTGTTTATGGGGTCTTTTAAGCCTGGATCTTTCTCTTGGATATTTGAATTCTGCCTTGTCTCCTGGAACCTTGGCTCTATCCAGAGACTTTCTTTTTAAAGTGGACATGGAAGGATGGAGTGCACGGGATACTAGGATGAAAAAGGTAGGGAATTCCTTCTGTCAATAGCTTTCTGTCTTGTGGGGAAATAGACGCCAGGTTATCCATGGGGGTAAATATTATAACACAGATGGGTCGACAAGCCCTGGGAAGCACAGAGAGGAGCCACGCAGGAACCCTGGGCCTGGAGATTGCAGAATGATGTTGAGTGATGCTGATGCCAGTGCTAGTGACAACTACAGGCCCAAGGAAGGTTAATGCAGGGTGTCTCTGGGCTTCCTTCTCTAAGAACATTTTGAAATTGGAAATAAAAATCTGTGTGGGTGTTCTTTTTCTGGGGAGAAGGCTCTATCCCAATTCAAAATCACTACTCACCAGATACTTTTGTGAACTCTATGAGAGAATGTGCACTTAATGGGCACAAAAGTCAACATAGGAAGTACGATGAAGTTGCCAGAGTTGGGAAACTTTGAACTAATGATCAGGTGGCCTCCTGAATTATAACCAGCGGTACAATTTCCCATTCTCCTCATTTAAAAATCGACACCAAACAAAACAGTCATAATCATAGGTGGTAATCACCTGCAGACCTGGGCTGGCAACTTGTACCCCTCACTTAGCACAGTGTCTGGGACTTGGGGCAGGATCTTTAGTGGATATTTGTGGGTTGATTGAATGATTGAGGTAATTGTGACAGGGAATCAACACATTCTGTTTCAATATCGCTGCAGGATTTAACCAGAATTTCCAAGCTGCTAACCCCAAAGAAAAAGAAATGCGAGGTATCAGAGGCAATTTGCAGGACTCTGAACGAAAGATCCATTTGGACAGGCAACAAGTCGGGGCATAGTTAATTGCTGAGGCGCTTGAATTTCAAATCACCCTAGGACAATATTCTAGGAGACTTAGAAACACCAGGGACTTTGGGGGGAGGGGGCAGGATTTTTCAGATAAAAGATTTAAGGATAAAGCTTGTTTGAGAGAAAAGTCACTGGTAGCTTTGCTAAGCTCCCAAGTTGCCCAGATGATAATTGGTTGCACCTGGGTCTTACGGGCACACTCTAGCCTCAGAAACTTCTGGAGCCGTCATTTCCCAAGCTGAGTGATTCACTGCCCCGTAATCCTTAGCTCATACTGCATGCCTCTTTCTACGTTGTTCTCCAGGGAGAAGATAAATGGGTTTGGACATAGTGGCTTGGATTATCCCAGAGGTTTGGTGTTGTAAATTGAGTATATTGGTTTTAAAGCTTTTTTTTTTTATGAGTAATAGACAGATCCAAACATAGAATTTGGGGGTGGACTTTCTGCCTTGGCCTTGAAAGATCGTTGCCCTGTTTCTTCTGGCCTGCTCTTACAGTGACCTGTTGTGTGATGGGTTCCATGCTCTTTCCCCTGTTGTCACTGGCTCTTTGCAGCGTCTGCCCAGTTATGGCTGATGAGCATCTATCTCTTCCATACCGAGCGCAGCCCAGGACCCTCTGCTGAATGCCTCTGGCCTGCCGCTAGCTGTGTGGGTGGCTGAGCTGATGACCCTACCAGCCCCAGGGATTCGAGAATGTTCCAAAACACTGGTTAAATGAGGGCCACGGGGTGAGCGAGAATTGAGCCGAGCTTTGGCAGGCCCCTGGTGGAGTGGTGAGGAAGTGGTGGCCTGGCCACGTCCCCGGCCTTCTGAGAATCTGCCCCCAGTGTGGCCGTTGCGTATAGGAACTCTGACAGACTTGTTGCCACTGACTCAGCATTTGTCACACAAAGGCTCCGGTTCCTTTAAATATCTGAGGTTGAAATCCTGTTTCCACTTCGATTAGAAGTCCGCTTTTCAAAGCGGAGGATCATACTGTTTCACCAGGAGCTACTCACGGACCCGACGGCCTCAGCCACGTGGGCAGGCACTGGGGTCTTGTTCATTCTGTGTCCTTGTGGCCGAGCAGGGAGCCTGGCCCCCGGGGGACTCTCGGTGGGTCTCGGTGAAATCTGCAAGGGAGCACACCTCTGGCCGGGACTGACCTGCTGATTGGGTGTCTCGGGCTCTATCTAGACGCCCACAGGAGTTTCTCATCCACATCCAGGCTCCCTTGCGCGGGCCACCTAATTCATGTGGCATCTCGGCCTGGGAGGGCGCCCGAGACGGAACCCCCAAGTCTCAGTGACGAGTCTCTGAGGTTCAGCAAGTGGAAGGGATTTGTCGGGGTCACAGCGGGAGTTAGAAGCAGAGCTGGCCTTAGAACTCAGTCCGCCGACTCTAGGATTCCCTTTCCTCCACAGGCAGGGACAGAGTTCAACTTCTGAGTGGCCACTACACATTAGGCACCGGGCCGGGCACCAGGGATAGTTAGGCAAGGATCAGTGGCACCTCGGGCACTCACGGAGCCCTGGTGTCCTGGTGTATTTCCGCGTGGTTGTTCACACCGACACTTGGCTGCAATCTCAGAGTCTCACACCCGGGGCTGCTTCGGTGTTCCTCACGGTTCTGAGAAGCTGCTGCCTCAGAGCTACCCTCGCCCCCTCTTGTCGAGGTCCCAGAGGATCCCTCTCTATGCCACTGGCTTTGAGCACCCCAGCTGATATGTCATGCTGTTTTTAACAGCTTTATTGTGATATTATTCACATACCACACCATTTCCCCATTTAAACCACTTCAATGACTTGTAGTATATTCACAGAGTTGTGTATCCATCACAGTTTTAGAACATTTTCATTACCCGCCAAAGAAACTCCACACCCTTTAGCCATCGCTCCCCACCCCCTCTCCGTAGCCCTAGGCAACTGCTGAAGTACTTTCTGTCTCTATAGATTTTCCTGTTTTTAACGTTCCATATAAATGGAATCACGCAGTATCCTTTCGTGTCTGGCTTCTTTTGCTTAGCACAATGTTTTTAAGATTGATCCATATTGTAGCAGGTATCAGTACTTGACTCCTTTTTTATGGCTGAATTATATTCCATTGTATGGACAGACCACATTTTATCTGTTCATCAGTTGATGGACATTTGAGTTGTTTCCACTTTGGGGTTATTATGAGTAACGCTGCAGTGAATAGTCATATACAAGTTTCTGTGTGGACATATGTTTTCATTTCTCTTGGGTAGATCCTTAGGAGTAGAATGGCTGGGTCATATGGTAACTCTATGTTTAGCCATTTGAGGACCGGCCAGTCTGTTTTCCAAAGTGACTGTACCCTTTTACATTCCCACCAGCAGTGTGTGATGGTTTTGATTTCTCTACATTTTTATCAGCTCTTGAGATTATCTGTCTTTTTGGTTAAGTGGTGTCATGAAAGCTCAGTTCATTAACAGCATCCACTCAAGGGTTGAGTGACAAAGCAGTGTCTGTGCTGCCAGCTGTTGCAGCGTATTGGCGAGAGCCATCTAAGGATGCCTGCCACCCTCTCACTGCTGGCTGCAGGGCACGGCTAGTCCATAAGGTGCCTTTGGGTGGATTAGAAAAAGATGCCTTGTCTAGGCACGTGTAATGCGTGGGCACAGGGCTTGGTCAGGGGACAGACTTTGTGCTGAGCAGGAAAAGGATAGAGAGGCAGGCCTAGAACTCAAGATTTAAAGAGTGGAGGGCAGCACGATGTGAGACCCCGCCTGCTCTTTGGATGGGTGTGATGGTGGGTGCTGTGGTGTAGACAACTCCCTGGACACCCACCTGTGCTGCAGTCGTGGATGTCAGTAGCTCAGCCCCAGGTGGGAAAGAGCTATGGGCGCCATGTGCTTTGACAGCTTGCTTTTATTAAAAAGAAAAACAAAACAAAAAGCTGTGCTTGTGTGTCAGCGGCATCCTCGCGAGCTTGAATCCTTGGGTCACCTGGGAGCCAAGCAAGCAAGTCAGAAGCTCAGGCCCCACCCGAGACCTAGTGAATCAGCACATGCATTTCAACAAGGTCCCCGCCGATGATTCTTATACACAGTGAAATTTGAGAAGGACTGGTCCGCTGGGTGAGTTCAGCCCTTTGCCAAGACGGGGTGGCTGGCCTGTTTATAAGGGCCGCCCCTCCTCTCTCCCTTCTTCCCTTGGCTTTGCCGTCATCATGGCATCTTCTAGACTTCCTTTCCTAAGTCCCCGACATTCCTGAGATAAGCGTGTACAGACTTTCGTTTTCTGCTCCCTCTTCTAACTCAAAAACAAACCCAACTCTTCGGGGGGCCCTCGACTTCATCTCCTTTGAAGTCCTCCTGCCTGGAGTGCGGCCAGCAGTAGCAAAGCACATCTTCAGTGATGGGTAACGGGGTCCTCACATGCCTTTGCCCAGCAGCTCAGCTGTAGCTTAGAAATAACTGCAGCTCTTTAAGAAAGGCCACACGAGTGTGATTAGGGAGGTCCCTGCCTCTCTAGCAAAACCCTGTCCTGGGATTGAGAATTTCTGCAACTGACCAACCCTTAAAGACACAGGGGCTACACATCTTTGTGCCAGAGACCGACGCCGCCGGGCTTAGGGAGAAGGCAGCCCCTTGGAGGATAGGTGAGATTGACACCAATGGGGAAGTTAGGAGAGCACACCCCACCCCTCATGTGAAGTCCCCCAAACCCCCCCGAACTGGGCAAGTCAGGAGGACTGAATTGTTAGCACTAAAAGGGGGGCCCTCCCACCGTTTCAGGGCTTTGAGTGAATAAGTAGTTCCCAGCCCAGCAGTGGTATTGGCTTGGCCCAAAAGTTCGTTCGGGTTTTTCCATAAGACGGTATGGAATAACCCGAACGAACTTTGGGGCCAACCCAGTATTTGGACAGGCTGCATCGGGATTACCCAGAGAGTCTGGTGAAATGAGGTTTCCCTGATCCCGCCTCCTCTGTGTGTTTTGCTTTGGCAGACCTGGGGTGGGCAGCAGCAATCTGTGGCAGGGGTCTGCAAACTAAGTCTTGCCAGGCCAGATAGCACCCCAACTCCTGGTTTTGTATGACCAGTGAGCTAAGAATGGTGTTAAAATTTTCAAGTGGTTGAAAAAAATCAAAAGGAGAAGGCTACTTCGTAACATGTGACAATTATCTGAAGTTTAGATATCAGTGCCACTGGAACCCAGCCACACTCATTTGCTTGGGTGTTGTCTGTGGCTACTTGGTGATAAGTGGCTGAGTGGAGTAGTTGTGACAGAGAACATAATGGCCTGCAAAGCTGAAAGTATTTACTCTCTGGCTCTTGACAGAAGAAGTTTGCCAACCCCTTAATTAGGGCCTTGCTACTTAGAGTATAGACTGAGACCTGCTTGGCCTGCGAGCTCTACAGACATGTAGAAATCAGACCTATGAAATCAGAGCCTCCCTTTAACAAGATCCCTAGGTGTTTGGGGCTCCTGCTCCTTCACCACGAGGCTCAGCTCAGAACTCATCTTGGCCCTAGTCAGGGGGTCTTTTAAGATGCCTAGGCCAGCATGCTATAACTAGCCCTGTACACATTTATCGGACAGATAACTGGGTGTTTCATTCTCTCTGTTTGAGGCTTGGTAACCTCCTGATAGCCTCTAGAAACTGGGACCCTGTTTATTCTCACCAGTTCTTGGCCAAGGCCTAGGGTCCTGATCCAAAGCTGTAGGCAGACTGGCCTTGGCTACCTCCTGAGACTTCCTGGATGCTGCATGGGTTTCTGGACCGCAGGCTCGGGGCTCTCCAGACCTGCTGCCCTGCCACAGTCCTGCTATATGGTGTGGCCTGAAGCCCTTCACTGCCCCTTACCCCGATCGCTGCTGAGGCCTTGACTTGGCTATCTGTCTCTTGCTGGTGGCTGTTCCTTCAGGAGCCTGTGATCTTTCTGCTGGTCAGGACCATCCCTAGTAGAACATTTTCCCAAAGTGGCTTCCTTGAAGCGCTGCTTCCCAGAGAGATTCATAGATGTTCTATGGGCAGCAGAATGTGTGGTAAATAAGTTCCATAGGTTTCTTTACTGCAGGACGGCTCAGGGTCATCGATATGCTAACGTAATTGTTCCCCTCTGGGAGAGAGCAAATAACAAGGACCACAGAATCTCAAAGTGTGGTCCTTAGACCACCAGCAACAGCAGTACCTACAAACTTAATAGATGCATAAATTCTCATGCCCCACCCCAGAGCTGTTGAATCAGAAGCTGGGCCTGGGGGAAGGTAGGCCAGCAACCGTGTTGTAACAAACTCTCTAGGTGCTTCTGAGGCCCTCTCGAGTGTGAGAACCACTGGTGTGGACATTTCCAAGTTATTTTCTCACAGCATCTTAATAGACTAGTGTTTCTTATTTGTTGTTTTTAAAGGGAACTGTGTTTTGGGTTTCAGGACAGGACCTTTGGGAAGATGACATTGAATTGCCTGAAGCATTTACTGGTGGCATTGAGCACTGCGGGCTAAAGAGGGGAAAGAACGAAAAAAAAAATCTTTGGGTAACACCATCTGTCCCACTTCTGGCCTGCTAGGCAGTTGTGTGCCTACTTGGTTAAAAGAAATTTCCTCCAGTTGAAAGCTACCAGCGTTTGGCTGTTGTAAACGTGTTCTTTGCAACGTTTTTGTGTATTAAAATGTGAAGAAAGCTGGGAACAGCCATTGGGATGTATTTCTCTCCTCCTCTAAACATTGTCTCCTTTCAGAATACTCTTCTTTCCTCTTCTGCAGAATTTCCTCGTGCAAATCCCAAACCCATCTTTCCAGGTCAGTCAGGTCCAAGTGGCTTTTGCTGGTGCCCTTGCCCACAGCGAGTGGCCCTCTTTCTGTCCATGGAAAGTCTCAGGAAGCTTTCAGATCTGAGGAGGTAGTTTGTCCCCAGACAGAGCCTCTTAGCCCAGGGTAGCTGTGCGTTCCTTCTCAGAGCTCAGCTCCCTCCCTTTCATTCTAGAACTTTCTCCTTTGCTATCAGGGCCAGTGGTGTCACAGCCTTGGACCTGCAGGTGAACGCTTTTCATTTCTTGGCCGTCAGAGGGTTTGTAAATGCTGTGCTGTCACTTAGTTTGAAAATCCCAGTGACGGTGAGGCTCGAGCTTGAAGGTGAGAGGAATCCCCCGAGTTCTCTTGCCCAGATCTTTTCTCTGTCTTTGTTTAAATGGAGGCGAGGCCTCAGGACCTCACGAGCTGATGTGGATGGGCAGGTTCTTGATGTGGTTTCGCCTTCTGAACAGAATTGTAAAGAAGCAGAATGACCTCATTTGCCAGGAAACAGATGTGATTTGATGGCCCCCCGATGTGAATATGGAGCAAGAGAGAGCTCGAATCCAGCTCAGAGTCTCCCCCAGCCAGTGCCTCGATCAGGGACCTTCTGCTGAACGCCTCGCTGCAGCCTCCCTGCCTTCTTGGATTTTGACTGTGTCTCAGTTGACCTCTGTGGAGGACAGTTGAGCCTTTGGAAGACCATACGCTGTTGCTTTTGTTCCGCTGTCTGGTTTTACTTTGAAGGCTAGATCTTTTTTGGTTCTGGCTGTGTTGAATGCCAACAGTCAGCCTCCAGGGCTTCGGGAATGCCCTTGGTGGGAACCGGAGTTGGCATTTGTTGAGGGCCTTTGCTTTGTGCTGATCTCCACAGAGTTAGGTGCCTGACTTTTTCCTGTTTTGCCTCTTTTCCAGCTTTAGACAATGAGCCGAAAATTAAATCATAAAAGGAGACTAAACTGGGGGAAAAAAAATTTCCCTTGGACAGGGTAATGCCTTCATTTATAAAAGTTATCCTTTTAACTTTCTTTTTGTTAGCTGTGTAAAATATGACCAAAATTAAAATTGCACAAGCCACATGCTGTCTTAATTGTCTCTGCTAATTCAAGGCGGAGGGCCTGGGGACGGTGGGTACCATCAACTCTGCCTAAAGTTGTCCCTATGGGGTCTTGTGCAAAAGAGCTTGAATGGAGGATGGAACATTCTCTCAGGTGAAGCAGCTGTAGAAGCAAGGACATCTCTGAGACCTCATGCCTGGCGGGGGTCACTCTCTTACGAGCCCCCCACCTTACCACTATTATTTTCTTTTCCTGGATGAAATAAAGTTAAAAGTGGAAGAGTAGCCTTAATGGGGAAAGAAATTACATAAAGCTGAGGTTTGGATGCAAAAGAAGGAAGAGTCCCCAGTAGGATGGAGCCACGGTTGCCCAGCAAGCGGTACATTTATTGAGTTTCCTCCCTTCCCTGCCTCTCTTCCCCAGTCTGTCATTGTGATTGTGCCTCCCGGGATGCCTCCCAAATGAACCACCTGCACCTTATCTTAGAGTCTTCTGGGGGCATTCACACAAATAATGGCTCAGCTGGAACTTAACCCAAGACTCAAAGTTCTTTCTACTGCTGAATTGATGCCTGCTGAATAGAGCTGTCTAGGTTAGGAAGCGAACTGTAAGGCAGACTTCTACGAGGAAGCTTGAGGAGTGTTTCAGTTAGCTATTGCTGTGTAAGAAACCATCCTAAAACTTAGTGGCTTAAAACAGCAACCACCATTTATTTGTTCATGGTTCTGCAGTTTGGGCAGGGCTCAGTGGGGATGGTTCATCTCTGCTTAATGTGATGTTGGCCGGGCCAGCTCATATGGGGCTGGCGCATCCAAGATGGCTCCCCTCCCATGTCTGGCGCTTCATCTGGGATGACTGGAATGGCTGGGACGGCTGGGCCTCTCTCTCTACCTCTTTCCAGTCTCCTATTCTCTATGTTCTCTCTCTCTCTCTCTCTCTCCCCCACCACAGTTGCCTTTCTCCCCAGCAGAGTAAATGGACTTTTTAACATGCAGATGGCTTCCCAGGGGATGAAAGCCAAAGCTACCAGGCCACTTAAGGCCTAGGCACATCACTCCTGTCACATTCTATTCATCAAAGCAAATTGCAAAGCACACCTGCTTTCAGAGTGGTGGTGGTAGTGGATAGATTCCACCTCTTAAGATGGGAAGAGTGGTATACATGTACAGGATGGGAGGAATTGTTGGTGGCCAACTTTGCAAGCAATCCACTACAGAGCTGGTTTGGAAGAGTGTATTGGAAATGTGAGCTTAATTTCCCAGGATGTTTCCTGGGAGCATTCTGATTAATTGCTGGACCCCAGGTTAGCTATCCAAATGTATTAGGCTGTTTAGCTACAGAATGTGGCATGCCCAGATTCATTGCAAGTCCATAGAGCTGAATAAATGTGTAGTCCTGGGAATATTCAAGGTTCATTTCCCAATGCTGACTGGTACTGGCATCACCTTCGTTCTTTACTCCCTGATACTTCTCTCTCTTATTTTCATCAAAGGCACACCTTATTAAAGAAGAGGTAACTCAAAATAGATCATAGATTTAAATATAACACTACAGCTATAAAACTTCTTGATGATAATATGAGAGAAAATCTTTACAAGCTTGAGTTAGACAAGGCTTTCTTAGTTATGACACCAAAAGCATGATCTATAAAAAGTAAAAAAAAAAAATGTACTTCATCCAAATTTAAAACTTCTGTTCTTTGATAGACAAAGTTAAGAGAATGAAAAGACAAGCCAAAGACTGGAGAAAATATTTGCAAAGACATATCTGATAAAGAATTTTTATCCAGAATACATAAAGAGCTCTCTAAACTCAATAAGAAAACAGGTAACCCAGTTTAAAGAGTGGGGGAAATATTTTAACAGACACTTCACCAAAGAAGATATATGAAAAGATGCTCAACATCATTATTCACCTACTAGCTGGATAAACTTGACCAACCCGATTCCTGCTTTTATCTGCCAAATGTGAACAATGCCACCTGCTCTCCTAGGGGAGTGATCTGTAATGCACTGTGCAGATATAAGTTATGGTTAGAACTCCCAAAAAACAACTTGCACACATTTCTGTTCCTTGTAGACGGCTGACTAGCCATTTTCTCTCTCCCTCACTGGACTTTATGTGACAGACACCCACAAATTGCTGACCATGACTGTTAGGTAACCACTGGCCACTAGCAATTTGAGGCAGGTCATTTACTGTAAGCTCAAGTGGACGTGGGTGTCTCCCACCATGCTTTTCCAAGCCAGCCTGGTTTTTAGGTCTCCCTAAAAAAGTCTCCCACTACCTACTTTTTTCTGCCCTCAAGTGTCCTTATGTCCTTTCATTTCAAGGAACTTGCATCATTTGTGCCCCTTAACAAAGGGCTTTAGTTGTTCCTTGGCACTATCAATACCTAAGAGATTTACTTTGACCTTAATTTTTTCTTTGAATTCATTTGTAATCTGAAATGGATTATTTTATATTTTCATATATTATTTTTTCTCCAGGACCTAATGTTAAATTCAATGCTGAATGCTTAATAAGGACACTGATTACATAAGGAGTAAGTAACAGAATATTTTTCATCTAGTTTCTAAATGTGGATAAAGAAGCTTGGATGAACAGCTGCAGTATCAAAAATAATTTTCCATTTCTATGAATCCCAAAGGCCCCCTTCATGCATTTAACATTCCTGAAATTCCTAAAATGAAAAAAAAAAAACAGTGAGAGGAATACACAGGTTTGGTTTGGTTTTGTTTAAATTTATTTATTTATTTATTTGGCTGCGCCGGGTCTCAGTTGCAGCACGCGGGATCTTCGTTGCCGGGTACAGGATCTTCTTTGTGGCGTGCGGGATCTTTAGTTGCAGCATGCAGGATCTTTAGTTGTGGCATGCAGGACTGGATCTAGTTCCCAGACCAGGGATCAAACCCGGGACCCCTGCATTGGGAGCGTGGAGTCTTAGCCACTGAACCACCAGGGAAGTCCCTACACAGGTTTTTTTTTAAAAAAAAAACAAAAAACAGCTTTATTGAGGTATACTTGACATATAATAAACTCCATTGAATTCACTTTGCACATTTTTCAAAAATTAATTGGCAGGTTTTTTGCTGATTTGTTTGTTCTTTATTCTGGTCCATTGATCTGTGTGCCTATTCCTTCAGCAATACCACATTATTTTGATTACTGTAGCTTCGTAAATAGTCTTAAAATTGGGTAGTGTGCTTCTTCCAGCTTTATTCTTCTTTTTCAAAATTGTTTTGGTTAAAAATTCTATATAAACTTTAGAATAAGCTTGTCTACATCTACCCAAAAAGCCCACTGGGATTCTGATTGGAATTATGTTAAATCTATTAATCAGTTTGGGGAGATATAACATCCTTACTATTTTGAATCTTCTAATCCACCAACACGGTTATCTCTCGATTTATATAGATCATTTTTTATTTCTTTCATCAGCATTTTGAGGTTTTTTGTATACAGGTCTGGTATATGTTTTTTTAGATTTATACAGTCATCCTTTGGTATCTGCGAGGGATTAGTTTCCAGGACCTGCCGCTGATACCAAAATCTGTGGATGCTCAGGTCCCATAGTAGGCCCTCCATATCCGCAGAATCTGTATCCATGGATTCAACCAACCACAGTTCAGAAACATAGTACATGATATGGAGTTGGTTGAATCAGCCAATGTGGAACCTACAGATATGGAGGGCTGACCATATATTTATTGAAAACAATCTGCATAAGTGGACCCACACAGTTCAAACCCATGTTGTTTAAGAGTCAACTATACTTAAGTATTTTGTTTTCTGGAGCTCTTGGAAATGATATTTTTTAAAAATGCATTTTCGAACTATTCTTTGTTAGTATATGGAAATACAAGTGATTTTTGTGTTTTGACTTTGTATACTGCAACCTTGCTAACCTCAGGAGTTATTTCATAGATTCTTTAGGATTTTCTTTATAAATAATCATGCCACCTGTGAATAGGGACAAGTTTACTTCTTCCTTTCCAATCTATGTGCCTTTCTTCCTTCCTTCCTTCCTTCCTTCCTTCCTTCCTTCCTCCCTCCCTCCCTCCCTCCCTCCCTCCCTCCCTCCCTTCCTTCCTTCCCTCCCTCCCTCCCTCCCTCCCTTCCTCTTGTTGCACTGGCTAGGACAACCAGTATAATGTTAAATAAGAGTGGTGAGAGTGGATTATTATTTGCATTTATTTTTGCATTATTCCCAATCACAGGGGGAAAGCACTCAATCTTTCATCATGAAGTATAATGTTAATTGTAGGCTTTTTGTAGATCTTCTTCATCAGGTTGAGGAAGTTCTCATCTCTTCCTGGTTTGCTGGGAGTTTTTGTCATGATGTTAAAATTTGACAAATGTTTCTTCTGTGTCAATTATATGATCATGTGAATTTTCTTCTTTAGTCTGTTAATGTGGTAGATTACATTGATTGATTTCTTTTACTGATTGATTTTTTAAAATATTAAGCCAGCCTTATGTTCACAGTGTATATGACACTTGATGTTGGTATATTATTCTTTTTATGTACTGCTGAGTTTTATCTGGCAATATTACATTGGGGACTTTTGTATCTATGATGATGACAGATATTGTCCTGTAGTTTTATTTTCTTGTAATTTCTTTATCTGGTTTTGGCATCAGAGTAATGCTGGCCTTGTAAAATGAATTTGGACATGTTTTCTCCTCTTCTACTTTCTGGAAGAGATTCTGCAGAATTGGTGTTATTTCTTCTATACATGTTTGGTAGAATTCACCAGTGAAATCATCTGGACCTGGAGATTTTAACTACAAATTTACTTTCTTTAATATTTTGGAGACTATTCAGGTTATTGATTTCATCCTGGGTGATTCGTGGTAGTTGGTGATTTCTGAGGAATTGGTCCACTTCATCTAAGTTGTCAAAGTTATGTGTAGAGTTGTACATAGTATCTGAAGTGATAGCCCCTGCTTTATTCCTGATATTTGTAATTCCTTTCTTTCTTTTTCTTTGTCAGTCTTGCTAGAGTTGTATCAATTATATGAATATTTTCAAAGGACCAACTTTTGATTTGATTGATTTTTCTCTATTGTGGTCATTGATTTCTGCTTTTACCTTTATTATTTCCTTCTTCCTTTGTCTTTATTTTGTTCTCTTTTATCTAATTTGTTAAGGTGGAAGCTGCGATTATTGTTTTGAGACCTTTCCTTTTTTCTAATATGAGTGTCTAATGCTATAAATTTCCCTCTAAGTACCACTTTAGCTGCATCCTGCTGCACTCTTTCTTCTCTCCTTCTTGAACTCTGATGCCTTGAATGTTAGACCTTTTGATCTTGTCCTACAGTCCCCTGAACAATAGAGAAAAAAGCTTGAGAAAAATAAACCAAGCAAGGGGAAGACAGAGAAGGGCAAAAAGCCATGGGTGATCTCCCCACCCTCTTGAGACCACAGCTTCTCCAATAAGAAAAGTTCCCCTTACCCAGAGTCTTAGGTGCCTGCAGGCCCATGTTGCTACTGCTATAGCTGCTCATTGCCACCACAAGGTTACCTGGGGACTGGGACACAAGAAAACAAAGACAGCAAACAAGCAAACACTGGAGAATTTCCCCCACTTTCTCTGAGCATTAGGAATCCTCTTTCCCACTCTTTGAACCAGAGATAGAGAGATTCTTTTGGAACTCTCTCAGCATCCAGTGTCCACTTCTGTATTTGGGCTGACTTGAGTTCTTCCCAGGGGAACGTCACCACCAATTCAGTGGTACTTCAAATTCTGCCTTCTTTTCCAGTCTGCCTGCTAATGTTTACTTTTCAGAGTCCTCAGATAGCTGTTCAATGCACTTTGTTCAGGTTTTTTAGTTGCATTTGGTAGGAAGGACGAGGTGGAGCGTGATTACTCCATCTTACCCGGAATTGGAATCTTGTGACCTGTTTTTCTAAAGTTACATGGTCATTTTCATGGTGGTCAAATAGATGATTTCCTTCCTTCTTTCTCTCTCTCTTTTGTTTCTTCTTTTCTTTCTTTCCTACATTTTCTTGACTGTGGTACCAAGTAGATTATTAGACCGTGATAAATAACTTTTGACTTGACTTTGTTGCAGATGGTGAAAATTCTTTTGCATGAGGTTTTATAAATATTACGAATTAGAGAAATGATTGGAATGCTTATCACTGGAAAACACTTCCTGCTTTCCAAAGATATATCTACCAGGATGAGAGAAGAAAAGAATCATAATTTAAAAAGTGGAGAATACTGATCTTATGGAGTCACACTGAAAGTGCAAAAAGATCATGTATCTGTATCTGACACAGGTATAAGTTACTTTTGTTCCTTTAAGCAAACCCAGTTCCATCCAAAGCCTTTTTCTCATGAGGTAATGCCAACAAATATATGTTAATAATTAAAGGAACATAACCATGCAGAATGATTATGCATCAAATGGTATGTGTCCTTCTTTTGCTTTATTATATAGTTCATCTGAGCAGTGATTGAACAATCCTGCCTTCAGCCTGAGAAATGGAAATTGTGGAATTGGGAGAGAGTCAGTAAAACATAATCTTTCATGCAGATGAGGCTTTTGGTAAACTTTTCAATTAATTGCTTTTCTTTGGGCACTAGTATTGGTAAGCAGCTTTAAAACACAACTGAAAGTATAGACACTTATCTATAAGAGTGAAGTATGAGGAAGTGTGTGGCTTCTCTGAGCAGGTCATGTACGAGGTGGCCCTAGCACAGTAATTAGCTCAGCTTCCTACACCACCCAAGCTATTTCTAATCATAGATGAACCAGTCACACGTCCTTATTTTGAGCAGATGTCTGAAAATGACTGTAGCATAATTCCTCAGTGATAGCTGAGGTTCAGAAAGCAACATTAGTGTTAACCTCCAAGTTCTGTTGAAAATATCCACAAAGCCAAATCCCCCAATTTAATAGGCTCTTTTGAAGTCTTGTCTTGTGAACCAACAATGTTGACATGTAATTCATCATTAGCTTAGAAAAACACTTTCGGAATATAAATCAGGCTTAAAGTCTAAGATGGAATGATGCTCCTTTCAACTAGAGCATCCAACCCTGGTATCTGAGACCCTCTCTCCTTTTCTCCAGCAACTGTCATTTATCAGTCCCATCTCCCTCCTCATCTGTACCCTTTTGCCCACACCTGTACCCTTTTTTTCTTTTTTAAAATTTATTTATTTTTGACTGCTTTGGGTCTTCGTTGCTGCATGTGGGCTTTCTCTAGTTGCGGCGAGCGGGGGCTCCTCTTCGTTGCAGTGCGTGGGCTTCTCACTGTGGTGGTTTCTCTTGTTGCAGAGCATGGGCTCTAGGCACGCAGGCTTCAGTAGTGTGGCATGCGGGCTCAGTAGTTGTGGCGCATGGGCTTAGGTGCTCCGTGGCATGTGGGATCTTCCCGGACCAGGGCTCAAACCCGTGTCCCCTGCATTGGCAGGCGGATTCTTAACCACTGTGCCACCAGGGAAGTCCTGCCCACACTCTTGAAATCAAGTCTTTCCCTCTGATACAATGCCTGTGTCTTACTTTGAAAATCTTCAATAGAACGCACCAACCCCACGTTTAAACAGGAAGAACCCGAAGCCCTGAGAGGTGGTGGGGCTGGCCACAGGCACACAGCTGGGTGGTAGCAGAGGTGGATGAGGCTTCCTAGCATCCCACTCCATTGTTTTACTCCAAGTCTTCTAGAAAGGCACTGTGCTGTTCGCAGAACCTCACCTCTGAAGACACCACATTGGATTTTTAATCCACTCACAACCAAGGATACCACACTGAGTTTTTCATCCGCTCTCACCTTTCTTTCCACACTTTTCTTTTTTTTCTTTTTTCTTTCTTGGCTGCGCCACATGGCTTGCAGGATCTTTTTTTTTTTAATTAATTAATTAATTTGTTTTTGGCTGTGTTGGGTCTTTGTTGCTGCGTGCGGGCTTTCTCTAGTTGTGGCGAGTGGGGGCTACTCTTTGTTGCGGTGCGTGGGCTTCTCATTGCAGTGGCTTTTCTTGTTGCGGAGCACAGGCTCTAGGTGCGCAGGCTTCAGTAGTTGTGGCATGTGGGCTCAGTATTTGTGGCTCATGGGCTCTAGAGCACAGGCTCAGTAGTTGTGGCACACGGGCCTAGTTGCTCCGCGGCATGTGGGATCTTCCCGGACCAGGGCTCGAACCTGTGTCCCCTGCATTGGCAGGCGGATTCTTAACCCCTGTGCCACCAGGGAAGTCAGGCTCGCAGAATCTTAGTTCCCTGACCAGGGATCAAACCCGTGCCCTCTGCAGTGGAAGTGCGGAGTCCTAACCACTGGACCGCCAAGGAAGTCCCTCGTTCCGCACTTTTTTTTTTAAATTTATTTATTTATTTTTCTTTTTCTTTTTTGGCTGTGTTGGGTCTTCGTTTCTGTGCGAGGGCTTTCTCTAGTTGCGGCGAGCGGGGGCCACTCTTCATCGCGGTGCGCGGGCCTCTCACTGTCACGGCCTCTCTTGTTGCGGAGCACAGGCTCCAGACACGCAGGCTCAGTAATTGTGGCTCACGGGCCTAGTTGCTCCGCGGCATGTGGGATCTTCCCAGACCAGGGCTTGAACCCGTGTCCCCTACTTTGGTAGGCAGACTCTCAACCACTGCACCACCAGGGAAGCCCCTGCACTTTTTAAGTATATGAAAGGAAGTCACCTTGTGATGCTGTCAGAAGTTAGGACAGTGGCGTGATCCTGGTCGTAATCCATTCCTTGATCTGAGCGCTTTGAGCTGGGTGTGTTCAATTTGGGACAAGTCATTGAACTATGCACTTTTCTTTAAATAAAACATTTATAAAAAGTCTACAGGATAGGGATGACTGGTGGTGGACAGGTTGGGAAAAGCATAAGAGGAGACCAGCAGCGTAGGGCATGAGCCCTGATTTTGTGCCTGGGCTTCCAAACTTAATATTCTACTAATACCCTTCATTGTGCAACAAGTCACCTCTCTCATCCATCTTAAAAATTCATTTTCCTCTTAAAGCCCTTTTATCCTGTTCTCCAGGGTACTTTTGCTTCCTGGTGCCTGCATAATCTTTGTACCATCAGCACTGCTGAATCCTACTTAAAAAGAGGCATTGGCTGTAGCCAAAAATCAGACCGATAATCATGCAGGGATCTTAGCCCCATCCTGGGGTTCTCGCTTGTTTAATATTTGCTGTGCACGCTTCTAACAAGCCAGGACACATCTGGATTTGTAGTTTTCCTGCACATCTGTGCTCTGAGGCTCTAACAATATAATATGTGTGAGAGGCTGTACCTTATTTTTAAAATGGCAGCACTGAGACCTCTTGTTTCTCTGCTTTTACTTTGACTCTGAGATATAGGAAATGCTTACTTGTTGAGGCTTCTGTCTCTCTCCCTTCCCCACTTTTCTTTTACAGCAGCAGAAGGGGCAGGAGCCCAAGTGTGTAACCAATCGTGGATTGAAAGCCATAGATCCATCCCTCGTCCCCAGAGCTGATGGAATGATCTTTTGTAGGTGTTCAGTACTCTGCCTTTTAATATTCCTCTCTCTTAGGTTTAGAGTCTTTTTTTGTCCCTTCCTCCATCTTTCTGCCCATCCGTCCCTCCCCAAAGGTTGTTCTTCAATGACATAGGTTGATCCGGGGATCTTTGTGGGAGACATCATTGCTGCGCGCGGGCTTTCTCTAGTTGCGGCGAGCGGGGGCTACTCTTCATTGTGGTGCGCGGGCTTCTCAACGCGGTGGCTTCTCTTGTTGCAGAGCACAGGCTCTAGGCGCGCGGGCTTCAGTAGTTGTGGCACGTGGGCTCAGTAGTTGTGGCTCACGGGCTGAGTAGTTGTGGCTCGCGGGCTCTAGAGCGCAGGCTCAGTAGTTGTGGCGCAGTAGTTGTATCAGAGGAGACATTCTCTTGAGTAAACGAAGGAAATGCGGCTAACCAAACCTGATTCCAAAGTATCACCATTTAAAAGAATTTAAGAAGATACATGCACCCCAGTGTTCATAGCAGCAGTATTTACAGTAGCCAAGACGTGGAAGCTACCTAAGTGTCCATCAACAGAGGAGTGGTTAAAGAAGATGTGGTACATATATACAGTGGAATATTACTCAGCCATAAAAAAGAAGGAAATAATGCCATTTGCAGCAACATGGATGGACCTAGAGATTATCATCCTAAGTGAAGTAATACAGACAAAGACAAATACCATATGGTATCACTTATATGTGGAATCTAAAAGAAAGATACAAATGTACTTACTTACAAAACAGAAATAGACCCACAGGCATAGAAAACAAACATGTGGTTACCAAAGAGGAAAGGGGAGGGGAGGGATGGATTAGGAGTTTGGGATTAACAGATACAAACTATTATATATAAAATAGATAAACAACAAGGACCTACTGTATAGCACTCAATATTTTGTAATAACCTATAAGGGAAAAGAATCTGGAAAAGAAAAAAATATGTATGTTTGTATATGTATATATATACATACACACATATATATATATTATATAACTGAACCACTGTGCTGTACATCTGAAGCTAACACAGTGTTGTAAATCAACTATACTTCAATAAAACAAAAAACAAAAACCCCCCAAAATTCTTCCTATTTTTCTGTTTAGTAATATGTTCTAAAATAAAGCCTAGGGTGGAATTGAAATTTTTCATGCCTATAGTTTCCACACTCCATATTTCTACCTGTTTGAAAATTGCCCATTCTTAGTCTTTGATACTTCTTTGGTTTTCTTTGATATTTCCGTGATTGTGAGGGATAATTCCAGTCTCTCTACTACATTCTTTCAAGCCCTGAGATGTAGTTTCCCTGGATCGGGACATTTGAGCTCAGGTAAAGCACCAGCTGGGGTCTCACTGCTCTTGTTTCAAGGCCCTCGTCCTAATGTGTGGCTTTTCCTAGTCTGGTGATGGTTCATCTGCGTAGAGGTGACAGATGCGCAGCAGGAGTTGAGAATATCTGGTTTTAGTCTGCTAATCAGTTCATGTTTCCACCACTTCTCAAGTAGTGTCAAATTCATCTTGATATTCTCATCACTTTAAAACTCCTCATTTGCATGAAAATATCTGGAATCTGGGCAGTTTGTGTCCTAACAGGATGAACAAGATGTTGCCCTGGTCTCGTGACTCATTCAGCAATTCTGTCACATGACTGTGGGAATAGCAGGAGATGTGGGAAGCTGCCAGATTCCTTGGAGGCGTGACTGCGTTTAGGGCCGGGGTCCTGAGAGCCGCCTCAGCATCAGCAGAGGGTCCAGACCACCCACCTGGGCTCTGGGCTTGCTTGCTCTCTGCCTCACTCCCAAACTAATCCCCTTCCTGCCTTCCATTCTTGATACTCTCTAGTTCTTTTCTCTATTGTTTTTTAGAAATAACTTTATGAAATAATTGTAGAAGTAACACTGGGCCATAGAAAAACATCTGAAAAGACTGGAAAGCATAAAATACAAAAAGAAAAGCTGATCGCCTTTAATCTACCACCTGAAGATAACCACTTTTGTTTGTTTGTTCTGTTTTTGTTTGTTTTTTTGGCCGCCTGGCCTGTGGGATCTTAGCTCCCTGACCAGGGATTGAACCCGCACCCCCTGCAGTGGAAGTGGGGAGTCTTAACCACTGGACCGCCAGGGAAGTCCCAGAAGATAACCACTTTGAATATAGTTGTTTATAGGCTCTTGTACATACACATTCACACAATTAAAATGATGTTATTTATCCATCTATTTTGGAGTCTATTTGTAAACTTAAAATTCATGGTGGACATCTTTTCATTCCAATTAATATTGTGTCAACAAAATTTATTGACAGAAATGTCAAACACACTGAGAAGTTGAAAGCATTTTTATGGTGAACCATCATATGGTACCAACTAGATTCTACAAAGAACATTTTACTGTACATGCTGCATTGCATATGTATCTATCCCTCCACCCATCATCTAGTCTTTTCTTTTTTTTTTTTTTTTTTTGGCCATACCGCATGGCTTGCAGGATCTTAGTTCCCTGACCAGGGATCGAACCTGCACCCCCGGCAGTGAAAGCACCGAGTCCTAACCACTGGACCGCCAGGGAATTCCCTCAATACATGTAGTTTTTAAATACACTTCAAACTTATAGACATTAGCACCACCATGCTTTAGTCTGCATACCAGTATCATCTCAATTACTATTTGTGTCATTGCTTTTAATAGCTATATCACAATTTATTTAACTAGTCCCCTTTTGATGGACTAGTACAGTGTTTTCAACTTTTTGTTAGTATCAACACCATCACAACAAGCATCCTTGTTTATGCACACTCACCTGATTGTTTCCTTAGGATGAATTCTGGAAGTGGCTGCCTTAAGGTACATGTGTATTTTTAAGGATTTTCATGTGTGTTGCCACTCTTTCCGGAAAGAGTGTTCCCAGTTGTCCATCTGTAAGCGATATATAAGACTATTTCCCCATACTCTAACCGACACTAGATATTACCAATCTTTTAAAGTTTTCCTAATCTGTTTGGGAAAATATAGTTTCTGGATTTAATTTGTTCTTTCCCAGACTTCAAATCCCTTCTCATCTTGCTGTGGTGATCAGAGTGGTTCCTGATCCTCCTTCCCGGGCAGTCTAGATTCAGAGGCCCGTCTTCCCATTGCAGAGATGGGAAGTTCCATCGTCTGCTTGGGTGACTTTATGGATTAGGCCCTGCCTCCATTTGACCCAGTTTTGTTGCCTGAGCCCCAAGAGGGCCGTTCTTTCCACTTTGATATAGTGTCATCCCCCCTTTCCCAGGTTTATCTGACCCACACAGAAAGCTTCTGCTGAGCGCTGATCGTGGCAATGGTAGGATACTGGCATACATAGCAAAGCAAGAAAAATTTTAAGTGGACTTTAAGGAAGAAGTTTAGACCATCATAGAGATCAAAGTTGAGAGCTTCTTGCTACTAGGCTGGGATGTCTACGTCTCTGAACTTTGACTTTTCATTGGGACGCTATCAGCCCTTGAGGCTGCTGTTTGCATCAGATTGTCTTCTGAGAGCATTTCCAGATCGAAGGTTCTCTAATTTTATTGGCCAAGCATGCCTTTTAGTTGAGGCCAAAACAGCCATTCTTAAGAACTTCAAGGATAAACAAGTTCTTATAATTGCAAACAAATGAGAAGCCAGTGTAATAGAACAAACTTTTTACATCATAGACATTATAATTGCCGTGGTTTAAAAAATGTTTTAAAAATTAAACATTGAGTAGAACAAAAGAATATTTATATAATATGGATAAAGTAATAAAAAACCAAATACTTCTGTGCTTACCAGCCAGTTAAATAAGAAGAACATTACCAAAAAAGAATATAAGGGGACTTCCCTGGTGGCCCAGTGGTTAAGACTCTGGGCTCCCAATGCAGGGGGCCCGGGTTCCATCCCTGATCAGGGAACTAGATCCTGTATGCCGCAACTAAGAGTCCGCATGCCGCGACTAAAAGATCCCACATGCGGCAACGAAGATCCCATGTGCTGCAACTAAGACCTGGCACAGCCAAACAAACAAACAAACAAATTAATTAATTAATTTAAAAAAAACCCAAAAACATAAGTGTTACCTTGAAGTCCTTGTTATGCTCCTCCTGGATTCTAGCCCTCCTGTCTCTTCAAAGTAACCAATATCCTAACTTTGGGTTTATCATTCCTCTGGTGTTCTTTATGGTATTACTGGAATACGTTTATATCTATAAAATATATTATTTAGATTTGCACGGTTTTGACCTTTGTACAAATGGACTCATACTGAATGTATTCTTCTGCATCTTGCTTTTTTCACTCAATATTAGATTCTTGAGATTTGTTCATATTGTTGCATGTAGTTATAGTTTGTTTAGTCGCATTACTATATGAAATCCCATTATATAAATATGCCATAGTTTATTCATGCTACTCTTAATGTGCATTTGGGTTATTGCTAGTTTTATGTTATAAGAAACAGTGCTGTTGGGACGATCCTTGTTCATTTCTCTGGAACAATGTGCAGGAATTTCTCTAGGATAAATACTTAGGAGTGGAATTGCTGGATCATGGCACATATATAACTTTGACTTTCTTCAGTAATACCAAATGATTTACTAAAGAGATTGTACCCATTTAAAGCACCAATGTGTGTTTCTACTGCTCAACATCCTTATCAGCGCTTGATCTTGTCAGCTTTTCAAATGTTTGCCAACTTGGTTTGGTGTGAAATGGTATCACTGTGGTTTTCATCATTATTATTGAGATTTTAGTAATAATATAATAGTCATAATAATGTGGCTATGAATTCTCATGGGAAAGTTTTTTCATCCTCCACTCAGTGCCCATGTACAAGACAAGAACTTATCTTTGTAGCCCTAGTACACGGGATGGATTTATTTCTAGTTCATTCTTTACACTGAGTGTGTAGACATTTGGAATATCAGCTTTGTGTAGGGAGATGGTGACGGGAGGTGGGACATCTCCTTTTTTTTTTTTTTTTGTAAGAAGACAATCATAGCCACCATTTATTGAGAACTCTTTAAGAGTAGATCTTGGCAGTTTCTCTATATAAGTAAGTTTAGTTTTCATAGTTTTTATTTTTTTAAATTTTTTTCTTTTATTTATTTCTTTTATACAGCAGGTTCTTATTAGTTATCTATTTTATACATATTAGTGTACACATGTCAATCCCAATCTCCCAATTCATCACACCACCACCACCACCCCACCGCTGCTTTCCCTCCTTGGTGTCCATACATTTGTTCTCTACATCTGTGTCTCTATTTCTGCCCTGCAAACCGGTTCATCTGTACCATTTGTCTAGGTTCCACATATCTGCGTTAATATACGATATTGGTTTTTCACTTTCTGACTTACTTCACTCTGTATGACAGTCTCTAGATCCATCCACGTCTCTACAAATGACCCAACTTCGTTCCTTTTTATGGCTGAGTAATATTCCATTGTATATATGTACCACATCTCCTTTATCCATTCATCTGTCAATGGACATTTAGGTTGCTTCCATGACCTGGCTATTGTAAATAGTGCTGCAATGAACACTGGGGTGCATGTGTCTTTTTGAATTATAGTTTTCTCCGGGTATATACCCAGGAGTGGGATTGCTGGGTCATATGGTAATTCTATTTTTAGTTTTTCAAGGAACCTCCATACTGTTCTCCATAGTGGCTGTATCCATTTACATTCCCACCAACAGTGCAAGAGGGTTCCCTTTTCTCCACACCCTCTGCAGCATTCGTTGTTTGTAGATTTTCTGATGATGCCCATTCTAACTGGTGTGAGGTGATACCTCACTGTACTTTTGATTTGCATTTCTCTAATAATTAGTGATGTTGAGCAGCTTTTCATGTGCTTCTTGGCCATCTGTATGTCTTTTTTGGAGAAATGTCTATTTAGGTCTTCTGCCCATTTTTTGATTGGGTTGTTTGTTTTTTTAATATTGAGCTGCATGAACTGTTTATATATTTTGGAGATTAATCCTTTGTCCATTGTTTCATTTGCAAATATTTTCTCCCATTCTGAGGGTTGTCTTTTCGTCTTGTTTGTAGTTTCCTTTGCTTTGCAGAAGCTTTTAAGTTTCATTAGGTCCCATTTGTTTATATTTGTTTTTATTTCCATTACTCTAGGAGGTGGATCAAAAAAGATCTTGCTGTGATTTATGTCAAAGAGTGTTCTTCTTATGTTTTCCTCTGAGAGTTTTATAGTGTCCAGTCTTACATTTAGGTCTCTAATCCATTTTGAGTTTATTTTTGTGTATGGTGTTAGGGCGTGTTCTAATTTCATTCTTTTACATGTAGCTGTCCAGTTTTCCCAGCACCACTTATTGAAGAGACTGTCTTTACTCCATTGTATATCCTTGCCTCCTTTGTCATAGATTAGTTGACCATAGGTGAGTGGGTTTATCTCTGGGCTTTCTATCCTGTTCCATTGATCTATATTTCTGTTTTTGTGCCAGTACCATATTGTCTTGATGACTGTAGCTTTGTAGTATAGTCTGAAGTCAGGGAGTCTGATTCCTCCAGCTCTGTTTTTTTCCCTCAAGACCGCTTTGGCTATTCGGGGTCTTTTGTGTCTCCATACAAATTTTAAGATTTTTTGTTCTAGTTCTGTAAAAAATGCCATTGGTAATTTGATAGGGATTGCATTGAATCTGTAGATTGCTTTGGGTAGTATAGTCATTTTCACAATATTGATTCTTCCAATCCAAGAACATGGTATATCTCTCCATCTGTTTGTATCATCTTTAGTTTCTTTCATCAGTGTCTTATAGTTTTCTGCATACAGGTCTTTTGTCTCCCTAGGTAGGTTTATTCCTAGGTATTTTATTCTTTTTGTTGCAGTGGTAAATGGGAGTATTTCCTTAATTTCTCTTTCAGATTTTTCATCATCAGTGTATAGGAATGCAAGAGATTTCTGTGCATTAATTTTGTATCCTGCAACTTTACCAAATTCATTTATTAGCTCTATTAGTTTTCTGGTGGCATCTTTAGGATTCTCTATGTATAGTATCATGTCATCTGCAAACAGTGACAGTTTTACTTCTTCTTTACCAATTTGTATTCCTTTTATTTCTTTTTCTTCTCTGATTGCCGTGGCTAGGACTTCCAAAACTATGTTGAATAATAGTGGTGAGAGTGGACAACCTTGTCTTGTTCCTGATCTTAGAGGAAATGCTTTCAATTTTTCACCATTGAGAATGATGTTTGCTGTGGGTTTGTCGTATATGGCCTTTATTATGTTGAGGTAGGTTCCCTCTATGCCCACTTTCTGGAGAGTTTTTATCATAAATCGGTGTTGAATTTTGTCAAAAGCTTTTTCTGCATCTATTGAGATGATCATATGGTTTTTATTCTTCAATTTGTTAATATGGTGTATCACATTGATTGATTTGTGCATATTGAAGAATCCTTGCATCCCTGGGATAAATCCCACTTGATTGTGGTGTATGATCCATTTAATGTGTTGTTGGATTCTGTTTGCTAGTATTTTGTTGAGGATTTTTGCATCTATATTCATGAGTGATATTGGTCTGTAATTTTCTTTTTTTTTTAGTATCTTTGTCTGGTTGTGGTATCAGGGTGATGGTGGCCTCATCAAATGAGTTTGGGAGTGCTCCTTCCTCTGCAATTTTTTGGAAGAGTTTGAGAAGGATGGGTGTTAGCTCTTCTCTAAATGTTTGATAGAATTCACCTGTGAAGCCATCTGGTCCTGGACTTTTGTTTGCTGGAATATTTTTAGTCACAGTTTCAGTTTCATTACTTGTGATTGGTCTGTTCATATTTTCTGTTTCTTCCTGTTTCAGTCTTAGAAGGTTATACCTTTCTAAGAATTTGTCCATTTCTTCCAGGTTGTCCATTTTATTGGCATAGAGTCAGTTGTAGTAGTCTCTTAGGATGCTTTGTATTTCTGCGGTGTCTGTTGTAACTTCTGCTTTTTCATTTCTAATTTTATTGACTTGAGTCCTCTCCCTCTTTTTCTTGATGAGTCTGGCTAATGGTTTATCAATTTTGTTTATCTTCTCAAAGAACCAGCTTTTAGTTTTATTGATCTTTGCTATTGTTTTCTTTGTTTCTCTTTCATTTATTTCTTCTACTCCGCCATCTTGAACCAAATGTGAGATCTCCTTTGAAACTGCCGATCTTGAGTGGTCCCTGGAGTTTGTCTTCTGTTTCTGAGTCTTCACCGGTCCATGCATATCAAAGCTCAGTTTTGGCAATTGTCCTTGATGCTGAAATTCAGCCTCTATACACAGGTACCAAATTGAATCTTGGAGACAGTTTTGGGTGAAGTAGAAAAGAATAGCTTTATTGCTTTGCCAGGCAATGGGGGCCACAGCAGGCTAATGCCTCCAAAACTGTGTGTCCCCAACCTGGGGGCAGGGCGGAAGGGGGTTGTGAGGAGTTTTATAGTCCAGGAGCCTGGTTTCTGATAAGGATCAGCATGAATGCAGGACCTGCATTCCGTCAATCTAGAGATCTTATGGTGTCAGGTGGTCTCGTGATTTGTGGTTCTCAAAGTTATTGAATTGTGACCTTCTGTCTGGAACATCTTTCATTTGGTGGGGGTTTTAGTTCTGCAGAAGAGCTCAAAGATATTGTTATGTACATCCCTTGAGGAGGAACCAGGACCCTGCCCCAAGGCTGCACTATTGTTTCTTGACTTCTCCTCCCTTGTCTCTGCATCCCCTCCCTTCCCTGATTAGCAACTGTTTGAACTTGCCCTTTAAAACTCGGGGAAGGTGTTAGGGAGTGTTCTAATTTCATACTTTTACATGTACCTGTCCAGTTTTCCCAGCACCACTTATTGAAGAGGCTGTCTTTTCATTCACTTTGTTATAAAGCAGAAACTAACACACCATTGTAAAGCAATTATACTCCAATAAAGATGTTAAAAAAAAAAAAAAACTCGGGGAAGGGGACACAGAAGGGCTTTTGTGCCCAGGAGCCCCACAGCGTCCTGCTCCATTTCATCCTCAGAAAGAAAGGTGAGCCTCAATAACTGCTTACCTGACCAGGTTCCCACTTTTACAATGATTCTGGCCTCTGAGTATCTGTTACTTTCTTGAAAGCTCAAGGTGGATAGCCCCAAACAATTATTAAAATTTATCCAGAATTTTTAGTTGATTTTTGTGTGAGCACAGTCAGGGTACAATGGCTCCCATACTGCCAGACGTAGAGTCCTAATTGCTTGACTTTGAAATTGCTTCCCTTTCCAAACTATAGTTACTTTCAAATGTATTTCATGGAATTTAAATGTATTTCATGGAATTAGACTAGAGCAATCTGGTAATTTGATGAGTCGAGGGACACCCATACCTCCTCAATCCCTGCTCCCCCTCCTCAGATTCACAAACTAGAAAATTCTCAGTGGAGATGACTACCCCATCACTCGTTCAAGATCTTACAATAAAACAAAGAAGTTGTCATTTGCTAACATTTGAGAATTTTTGTATGTGTTTACCAAGGGAAGAGAGGAAAAGACTGCCTAGGATGTTTCCCATTTTCTGCTTGCCTTCATTTTTCATTTGCAATCCTTCCTCAGCATTTCATTGAAGAGCGATAGTTCTAGGAGACTTCAGCTTTCATGCTCTAAAAATGCTCATGTCTTACATTCCCCGGGCATCCTTAATGATGAAAAAGATCCACACCTGCTTTGATTTTGCTGTGTAGACTTTGCATATGACTACCATACATTTAGAAAAACTTCCAAAGACCAATACCAATCACAACTTTTGTAAAGGATGCAAAATAATGTTTGCATTTTTCCCTCTTTTTGGATAGGCTCTGTGTGACTACATGGATTAAACGAAATCCTTTTTTTGCTTATTTCTTTTCTTCTTTTTTCTTTCTCTTTCTTTCTTTTTTTTTTAAATTGAAGTATAGTTGATTTACAACATTGTGTTAATTTCTGGTGTACAGAAAAGTGATTCAGTTATACATATATATTCTGTTTTATTGTCTTTTCCATTATGATTTATCACAGGATATTGAATATAGTTCCCTGTGCTATACAGTAGGACCTTGTTGTTTATCCATTCTATATATAATAGTTTGCATCTGCTAACCCCAAGCTCCCACTCCATCTGTACCCCGCTGCCCCTCCATTGGCAACCACAAGTCTGTTCTCTACGTCTGTGAGTCTGTTTCATACATAAGTTCATTTGTATCATTTTAGATTCCACATATAAATGATACCATGTGATATTTGTCTTTCTCTATCTGGCTTACTTCACTTAGTACGATGATCTCTAGTTCCATCCATGTTGCTGCAAATGGCATTGTTTTATTCTTTTTTATGGCTGAGTAGTATTCCATTGTATATATGTACACATCTTCTTTATCCATTCATCTGCTGATGGACATTTAGGTTGCTTCCATGTCTTGGCTATTGTGAATAGTGCTGTTATGAACACTGGGGTGCGTGTATCTTTTTGAATTATAGTTTTGTCTGGATATATGCCCAGGAGTGGGGTTGCTGGATCATATGGCAAGCCTATTTTTAGTTTTTTGAGGAACCTCCATACTGTTTTCCAGAGTGGCTGCACCAACTAGCATTCCCACCAACAGTGTAGGAGGGTTCCCTTTTCTCCACACCCTCTCCAGCATTAAATGAAAACCTTTATGGAAATCGCCCAGGGTAGCACCTGGGGTAATGTATGTCCACTAAATAGGAGGTCCTGCTTCCCCCTTACAAGCTGTAAACACCTGCGTTGGGACTCACTGGTGTCTACTTTGGCCAGTAAGGCCGAATAAGGTGGTGCTGCACAGAGCTGCTTCTGATTAAAGGTTGGAGGAATCACTGCTACTCCATTTACCTTTTATTTGGCTGTTTCCTTCTTACCCTGGACTTGTATCTGCTCATTGGGGTACTGGAAAATTGCTCAGAAAGACATGGCTTGGCAAAGTTCGCTTCAGGGTGTACACTCCCTTCTTTACTGGCCCATGGTTTTGCCTTGTCTCTGCAAATAGTGACTTAACCAGCTCCACCAGTCCCCTCCCTCCAAACAGTCTTGCCTTGACCCTGGCGCTTACTGATGACTTGAGGTTCTGGAGGAAGAACAAAGGGAGCTTGTCAGTACAGGCCCTTCTGCAGCAAGGGGCTGGGAAGGGGCCAACATGCCCGCGGCCTCCTGTATTGACAAGTTGAAGCATCCTTGAGAACAGCCAAGGCATTAAAATGGTCATTTGTGTTTGCATCTGGAATTTCTGAGCTTTCAGTTCTTGGACCAGAGGACTCTCAATAAGAGGAACCAGGACACATGTATAAATATCCATATTAGTCTCTTTGTTGGACTGTAGGTCAGCAGATCAAGACTGCCAACTAGCAGGAGGGTTGTACTAGGAATAGAAGGAGCCTGAATGCTGTGTCCCAGAGTGGAGGTGGGGAGAAGCAGATATGGGATATAACAGGCTCTGGAGAGAGGAGAATGTCCTTCCTTTTTAGTGGGTACTGAGTCACCCCCAGGCACATCTAGGATTCGACTACATTATGACCTAAAAGAGCTTTTATGGACTCTCCAGGGGATCTGATCACCATTTATTTTTTTATTTATTATAAATTTATTTATTTTATTAATTTATATTTGGCTGTGTTGGGTCTTTGTCACTGTGTACGGGCTTTCTCTAGTTGTGGTGAGCGGGGGCTACTCTTCATTGCGGTGCACAGGCTCCTCGTTGCAGTGGCTTCTCTTGTTGCAGAGCACGGGCTCTAGGCACGCGGGCTTCAGTAGTTGTGGCACGCGAGCTCAGTAGTTGTGGCACACGGGCTTAGTTGCTCCACGGCATGTGGGATCTTCCCAGACCAGGGCTCGAACCCGTGTCCCCTGCATTGACAGGCGGATTCTTAACCACTGAACCACCAGGGAAGCCCTGATCGCCATTTATAAGATGGTTTCCAAGGGAAAGCCAAGTTCAAGTTACAAGCAGCTGATTTACAAATGCACTTTTGGGACACTGCCAGCTGTACGTGAGAGGTACTTGGGCTCCCCTGTCATCAGTGCCTTGAAATCCTGGCAGCATTACCAGCCACCCTGTGCTTCTCTGGGTCTCTCTGTGGGCAAGGGCTGCATGAGGTACTTGTTGAGTGACACTAGAAGCCCACTGATCCAGTGTATTACCCCCACTTGCCTGTTCTGCTATCTGAAGTTTCCCCTGTGAGGATCAGGAGGTTTCCACAATGAGAAGGAAGCTATCTGGGGAACCCTTGTATAATTGGTTGTGTTAAGGCAGCGGTCCCTAACCGTTTTGGCACCAGGGACTGGTTCATGGAAGACAATTTTTCCACGGATGGGGGGGTGGGGATGGTTCAGGCAGTAATGCGAGCGATGGGGAGCGGCAGATGAAGCAATGGGGAGCGGCTGTAAATACAGATGAAGCTTCGCTCACTCGCCCGCCGCTCACCTCCTGCTGTGCCACCCGGTTCCTAACAGGCTGCTACCGGTCTGTGGCCTGGGGGTTGGGGACCCCTGTGTTAAGGCATTATGTAAATATGAGAGTGGATAAATGCCTTAGTTGATATGTATAGCAAAGATTACTTTGTTTGATTATCAATTTTTAAACAAATTCCTTTATTAAATCATAGTTGATTATCAATTTGGAATCCCTAGGTAAGTCGTGTAATGCACTTATTTTCAAATTCTTTCTGTTGCTACCAGCAGTAAGAAATATATTTTACACCGCAGTCCAGAGCACACAGATGCACGCGCACACACACTAACACACACACACAGTATGTCATCACATCTAAGACTCCAGTGGTTGTCAAAGGCATTGTTATTTTAAGTACCACTAAGAAAGAAAGAAGTGATGCCAATTAAATTACGCCATTCCATCGATTATAAAGGTCATCGTGAGTTCAGAGAAATTAAAATGTAAAAAAATGCTTTTTTAGAATCAATGAAATATTATATATATAATATACATAATTATATTACTGAGCCAGAAGTTTCATAAACCTTTATTATATACAGTGACTGTTTTTTCTCATTCTGATCTAATGTATTTTATTAAAAATAAAGCTGATCCCCCATAAAAAGGAATGAAATAATGTCATTTGCAGCAACATGGTTGGACCTAGAGATTGTCATACTGAGTGAAGTAAGTCAGACAGAGAAAGAGAAATATCATATGATGTCACTTGTATGTGGAATCTAAAAAAAAAAAGGATACAGGGACTTCCCTGGTGGTCCAGTGGTTAAGAATCCTCCTTCCAATGCAGGGGACATGGCTTCGATCCCTGGTCGGGGAACTAAGATCCCCCATGCCGCGGGGCAACTAAGCCTGCGCGCCACAGCTACTGAGCCCGTGTGCCCCAAACTACAGAGCCCACACGCTCTGAAGCCCGTGCGCAGCAACTAGAGAGAAGCCCGCACGCCACAACGAAAGAGCCCACATGCTGCAACGAAGATCCCGCAGCTAAGACCTGATGCAGCCAAAAATGAAGTAAAAAATTTTTTAGAATAAGGATACAAATGAACTTATCTACAAAAGAGAAATAAGAGTTACAGATGTAGAAAACAAACTTATGGTTACCAGGGGGTAAGGGGGGGCAGGGATAAACTGGGAGATTGGGATTGACATATACACACTACTATATGTAAAATAGAGGGCTTCCCTGGTGGTGCAGTGGTTGAGAGTCCACCTGCCAATGGTGGGGACGTGGGTTCGATCCCTGGTCTGGGAAGATCCCACATGCCACGGAGCAACTAAACCCGTGTGCCACAACTGCTGAGCCCACGTGCCACAACTGCTGAAACCCGTGCGCCTAGAGCCCGTGCTCCGCGACAGGAGAAGCCACCACAATGATGAAGCCCATGCGCCGCAACAAAGAGTAGCCCCCGCTCGCCGCAGCTGGAGAAGGCCTGTGTGCAGCAACGAGGACCTAACGCAGCCAAAAATAAATAAATAAATTAAAAAAATAATAATAAAATAAAAAAAATAAAATAAAATAGATAATTAGTAAGGACCTACTGTTATAGCACAGGAACTTTACTCAATACTCTTTAATGGCCTATGTGGGAAAAGAACCTAAAAAAGAGTGGGTATATGTATATGTATAACTGATACACTTTGCTGTACACCTGAAACTAACACAACATTGTAAATCAACTATACTCCAATAAAAATTTTAAAAAAAAGCTGATCCCACTAAATTTGTTGAACAGCACACTAAGCTGTTTTAAATCTGAGCTACACTATTGTTTTGAAATAAGGAATTGGAGGTGATGTTCTGAGACTGATTTCTTATCCCAAATCAGAGGTCGTACCATATCCTTTGGTCATTCATTTCATTCAAATGTGAATTGATGGCCTGCTATTTAAGTCAGACCTCTTCATGGTAAGTGACAGAAACCCTTCTTGAACCAGCTTTGCCCAAAGGGAGATTTTGTTTTCTCTAAGGGCAGGGGTATGCTGGTGGGCCCAAGGCATACTGGAACCAAGGGCTCAAATACTGTGAGATTGCTCTTTCTTTCCCTCTATCTCTGTTTTGTCCCTGCTTTTCTGTGATGGTTTCATTCTCTCCGATTAGCATTCTCTACGAGACTTAACCTTTGTCATTGGCATTTACAGGGATCATAGCTTCCTTTTACCACTGTATTTTCCTTTTACCATATTTTACGACCAGAGAAAAATCCTCTGAAGGATCTGATTGTTCCAGCTTGATTCCCGTGATTGTCCCTGTGGTCAGGGGTTAGGAAAAAACCATCTCCACTAGAAGCATGTGGGTAGCATGGGGGAATGGTGCAGTTCTCGAAAAGGAGGGGTCCTGTTTCCCTCAGAAGAACACAGTGGATGTCCATCACACCTAGAAAGGGGTAGCACCAGGCATTGTGTATTGGAGTTTAGCCATCCCAAGAGGTAGTACGCAAGACCTGCTGATTATCATTTTGAAACCCAGAATTGCCATCAGTTCAGTTCCACCTTCTTTTTTCCCCAGAGCTTGAGCCTCCCAGTGAAGATAATAATAACTGACAGCAGCCAGTGTGTGACTGTCAGTTCAAGGACACTGGGTGGAAAATCATGCTTTCAAAATCCAAGAGAGAAACTACCCAGAAAAGAAACCATTCTACTTCTCATCACAGCAGAGCATGAAAGGCTTCAAGTGAAGTCCAGGTTTTCATCCTTGGGTGCTGGTGTTCCATCCTCTGTCAGGGAACCAGAGAATGTTCCAGAAGGACGAAGCCTCAGGTTTCAGCTGAACAGGCTGCAGCCTGTCACAGACAATCCTATGATGTTTATTTAAGGGATGTTTTCTGGCAGTGTCTTTCCTCACTTCTCTCTTTCTTTCTCTCTCTCTCCTTACCCCTGTCCAGTCTGTCTGTCTGTCTGTCTGTCTCTCTCCCTTTAATCTCTATTTTATCATTCTACAGCTATGCAATTAGACGCTTGCTGCCCACTATCCTCAGTACACACTGCTGCAATTTTATTTTATTTTCTTAGTATCTCTCTTTCCTGAACCCTGTTCTTCTCAGTTTTGCTACAATGTGCCAGAATTTTGTAAATTATACCACTGGTTTACTGCCAAGAACGATGTGCCAATTGCAGCTTTATTTGGGCAGCTTTTTTGAATCTTAAATACAGTATCTGTTTCTGTAAGTATAGCCTTCACTCAGGGAGATGGTGTCTCGCTTTGATGCTGGTGGAACAGCTCCAGCAGATCAGGGGTATGTAGACAAAAGTCTCGAGGGGAAGAAGCCTTTTGAGGAACTCTGGGTAGAGCGGTGCTTTGTTCACTGAAGCTCTAAGAGAGCAAGGATGTGTCTCCCAGATCCTCTCAATCAAACAACAGACAGGACTTTATGTCTGTGAGATTTGTGGATGTGGCTTTTGTCTAATGGAGTGAACTCCAAGAGATTCACAGGAGACCCACAAAGTTCTTAATGAGTTATATATTCAGAAATATTATCAACATAACTTCCCTGAGAAGTTTTATGTCTACCTGGGAAGACAGAACCGACACACATCTGAAACAACTTCTGAAAAATCCAAACCCATATAAGATCAGTGCTAATTCAAAAATGGGACAGAGCATGTGAATGTGAATAGACTTTAAAGTGAAGATTAGAAAAGACCAACTAGAGGAGCTAGGCTTTGAAATAGCTTTTAAATCAGGAAAGGGGCTGAGAGGAAGGGAAGGGCTTTTCAGGTGGGTTGTGTAAAGGCAGGAAGACAGAAACAAGAAGTTGTGAAATGGCACAGGATTTATGATCAGAAGAGTTCAATCCTTGTTTGCCTTGTACTTGATATTCACTTCATTCTCTGAGCTGAGATCAGAGCATGAACAAGGTTGCAAAGGGTTGCTGCCCTCCCCACCTATACATGCTAGTCCCTGAATGATACCTCCCTCATGGGATTGCCCTAGGACTTACTTAAAGAGGCAATGAAAATGAAAGAATCTGGCGAAGTTGAGTCATGCACCATGCTCATTGTTTATTACCAGTTGGAGGAGAAAGAGGAGGGCATGTCAATTTGCTTGACTACCATGATCCCAGCTAGAGGTTGACTATAGGAATGTTCAGAGGGGACATAATTTGAAAACATGTACTGCACTCTTCTCCCCATTACTGTCACTCCCTTTTACAGATGAGCAAACTGAGGCTCAGGAAAGGAAAGTGGCTTCCTCAGTCAATACCATAGAATTAGTGGAGGAGCTGGAACTTAATCCCAGGGCTCTTTCAATTGCATCCTACCAGAGAGGATGGCCATGCGCGATTGAGAAAGCTCAGTCCCTGCTTGGCGTTCCATGGGCTAGAACATCCATGTCCTGAACAAATCAGGGCAAAGCAAAGGCTTCCATTACTGCCCCCAGAAGCCTTTCTCAGATAGTCAGGTATCTTCATTTGGAGGGAAGAAACAAAGAATTAACTGGACAAGACTCTTATTACCTACGGGTGTTTCAAAATATTCTAAATCACTATTTTTCCAATTATTTTGACTAAGACCCATAGGAAGAAATATATACTGTGACCTATTATTTGGGTTAATATAGTATTTATTGTCCAATCAGAACACTTTTGAGTGTGAGGGAGTGCTAGTGATAATAATGCTGGGACCACAGACACAAAATCAGACTGTCTCATGCAAACTGGGGACACCGTACTGCACGTACACCTATATAATTAAAACATAAGTTGCACAAAGTAGTATTTATCTTTAATATGTGCAATGAACCCTGACATTTTCAATTCTGTTCTATTTCACTATGAAAATACTAGTTATGACATTAAATTGGGTCAAAAGTTTGAAACACTACTCTAGTTGATTGTTGGTACATGTGAGGGCTTTGGGATGGTGATGGGGAGGGGAAGAGAGGAGGGTATAGTGAAGTGAATGTCTGAGATGTACTGTAAACTTGTCCCATCTGAATATTTTCGTGGATGTTCTCCTCCAAGAAAAATACTGGTAATAAACATTGCCTTCAGTCTACTCCGCATGATTAGCAAAAGGTTTATTTAGATCCATCTTTCTGGATCCCCTTGTTCCACTTGGGACGGGCATCGTCTCTGTGTACTTCCGCCACCCGCTTTTCTTACCCTTGGGCTTTTATCTGTTCGTCTGCCCCTGATTTAGAGGTGTAAAGCTTCCAAGGAAGAGTGTCTCATTTACAGTGTCTGGCCCTCTGTGTACTCGCTCCTGTATCTTGGAGTTGAAGCTGATGCTCTTGAAAAGCTAAATTGTCTTCTCTGCTCCACTCCTTCAAACACACACATTTATACACAACTCCTGGACATCTCTCCTCTGTCTCAAAACTTTGCCAAGACATAACAGAGCAAGTCTGGCCTGTCAGTCGGGCATGTGAGACTCACACCTGGGCTTCTTCAATCAATGGTCCCCCGTATATTAGGACTAGCTAAGAAGCCCTTGCAAATTTACCCACGGAGGAGAGAAGGGTCACCACTCTACCCTCTGTCCACCCTTCCTCAGGCTCTCCCAAAATGTTTGAACACTTGTAAGTGTTAGCAAAAGCCACAGAATGCGAGAGACTCAGGAGTAATGCTTCACAGCAGTAAAATAACTTTCTGTAGGCTCCCATTTTGTAAAGATCTTTTAGGACATGAAGACATAGAGAAACACAGGGGTTTTCCTGCCTCAAAGGATAAACTGTGTAATATCTTGAGACTGAAAGTCACTTATTCCTAAAGCAGATTTTATCACCCAGTCATACGAATTCATGGACTAAACTTGACAACAGTTTATTTTACTAGAGAGGATTGAGTATGTGGCTTTTCCTGGTGGTTATTAAATTGAATGTATATATATATATATTTTTTTCCTAAATCATAAATCATACAAGATGGTTTAGACAGAGGAATTTAAAAACACACAGAGAAAAATTTGGTGGCACTAAGATTCCTGACTATGCTTAATGCTTTAAAAGATTCTTGAAAAACATATCAGCCCAGATATGTTTGTCTTATTTTAATATTTTTACCAGAAGCTCATTTACATGCATAGCAGTTCAAGGTAGTAGAAGCCTAAAATATATACATACTAAATTAAATAGAAAATGTGATTAGGAACTATCAAATGAGAAGTTTGTAAAACAAACCAAGAATAATAGTAATTATTTTAATATAGTATTTTAGAAACATATACCTATGCCATTTAACCTTTATGGCAACCCTGTGAGGCATGGCCAATTGGGGTATTTGAGTTTTAGGGAGATTCAGTTGCTGTCTTACCTTGGTTCCCTAGAAGCAGAGTCTGTGACTTGCAGGCGGGCTGCTCTCAGGGAAAAGATGTAAGTGAGGAGGGGAAGGGGAAAAGACCCAAGCAAGGAGACAGTCTCAGGTAAAATCTAGCACCGTAAGGTGCTCAGTCACATAAATCCTGCAGGGTTGTACTTCCACCCACACCCCCTTTTTTGTTTTTAAAACAAATACTGCTTCTTATATCAGAATTTGTGTACATTACAATCTGGTCATGGCTTAACTGGCTCAGGGTTTCTCATGACGTTGCAATCAAGTTGTTGCCTTGGCCTGAGGTTTAATCTGAAGGCTCGACGTGTGTGTATGTGTGTGTGTGTAGATCTTCTTCCAACCTTATTCACATGATTATTGGCAGGCTTTGGTTCCTCGCCACATGGGCTTCTCTATATAGGACTCCATCAAGACTTGGCAGCTGGCATGCCCCAGGATGAGTGATCTAAGAAAGACAGTAAGAGAATGTCCAAGATGGAAACCACAGTCTTTTTATATCTCAGAAGAGATATAACATCCCTTCTGCTATATTCTTTTCATTAGAAGCAAAGTCATTAAGTCCATTCCAATAAGGGAGAGTTACACAAAGGTATGAATTCCAGGAGAAAGGGATCACTGGGGGCCATCTTGGAGGCTGCATATCACAGTCTACCCTCTGGCACCCAGTGATCCATGTCCTTCCCACATGCAAAATACACTCACGCCCTCCCAAGGTCCCTAAAAGTCTTATCCCATTGTAGCATCAGCTCAAAGTCCAGAATCTCATCATCTAAATCAGGTCCAGGTGGGGATGAGGCTCCTTCTATGTACTTCCTTGACTGTAGCTGCTTGAATACAGTTCTTCTCTATCTGTAGACCTGTAAAACCAAAGAGGTATCTTCTCCCCATGTACCCAACCTACAATGGTTGAATAGCCATAATATAACTGCTATAGAGATTCCTGTTAAAAATGGGGTTAAATGGGAGGCATAAAGGAGTCACTGTTCCATAGAAATCCTGAAATCTAGCTGGCCAAGTTTTGGTAGTTCTTTCTTCAGGCCTCACAGTCTGGAAAGAATTCTTTATGGTTCTCTGCTCTATTCTCTAGGCTCTTGATTCCACCCTCTAAGCAGTCTTTCCTTTTCCAGGAAGGGTAACACCTATCTACAGCTAAGCAGCTCTATGAGCCTGTTTCCTGACAGTAGAATTCTGGGAGTTCAAAGGGCTCTCCTCATTCTATAATGTCTCTGTCCCCCTCAGTCATGTTGGTAATATTTCTGAATATATACCTCATTAAGAACTTTGTGGGTCTCCTGTCCATTAGATGTTCTGTCCATTAGACAGAAGCCACATCCACAAATCTCATAGACATAAACTCTTCTCTGTTGTTTCATTGAGAGGATCTGGGAGACACACCTTTACTCTCTAAAGGGACTCTTGTATGACTGAAAGTACTCTGAAGCACCACCTTGACTTAACAAAGGATTTGACAGTCATATCCTTGGCTTTATCTGTAGGCTGTGTTTTCCTGGCAGTGCCCTGGATTTGATCTTTGTTCAGAAGCCATTCAAATGTCCTTTTGACTTTACTACAGCTGCAGTGTAGCCACTTTGGCAAATCATTTGCTAGCACTAAATCATCTGGTTCCTGTAAATGAATACCCTGTGGCTTCCAATAGTGCAAAATACCTTTTCCTTTTTCTTAAAATTTATTTGTTTATTTTAATTTATTTATTTTTGGCTGTGTTGGGTCTTCATTGCTGCATGCAGGCTTTCTCTAGTTGCGGCCAGCTGAGCGGGGGCTACTCTTCATTGCAGTGCGTGGCCTTCTCATTGTGGTGGCTTCTCTTGTTGCGGAGCACAGGTTCTAGGCATGTGGGCTTCAGTAGTTGTGGCACGCAGGCTCAGTAGTTGTGGCTTGCGGGCTTAGTTGCTCCACGGCATGTGGGATCTTCCCGGACCAGGGATCGAACCTGTGTCCCCTGCATTGGCAGGCGGATTCTTAACCACTGTGCCACCAAGGAAGTCCCCAAAATACCTTTTTCTAAACATCCAAATCTCCAGTATTGTCACCGTTCAAATTTATATCCTGAAGCTATACTGAGTGGGATAAAACCATTCCAGACATACGAGCATAATGACACATGATTTATGTGTCATAAGAAACATGAGGCAGATTTTTCTCTTTTCTTCCAACATTTGTCAACTACCAATTCTGAATCATATGCTAGGTATACAAGGCAAATTAGACATGGTTCTCACCACTGAGCAATTTAGAGACATGATTTATCTCCACAAAATATATATTTTTAAATGAAGTCTAGACCTATGCTGTCTAGTATGGTAACCACTAGCCACATGGCTGTATAAATTTAAATTAATTAAAGTTCAATGAAATAAAAAATGTATCCCCCCAGTTGTACTAGCCATATTTCAAGTGCTTAATGATCACACGTGGCTAGTGGCTATCCTATTGTACAGCATAGATATAGAGCATGTCCATCATTGCAGAAAGTTCCATTGGATAGCAATAATCTAGAGAAGAAAGCAGTAAGATCTAATAAAGATAAGCACTTATCCTTGTTTTAAATATTTGTCTCTCCTCTCCCATACTAAAAAGTTTCAAATATCAAGGAGATACTACATACTTCTTTAGTAAATACTCTAACATGCTTCATAATAAAGAATGCTGTAAAACCATGATTCTTAATAATTTTTTGGATCACAGACCCTTATTAAAATCTACTAAAAGTTAGCAAGTTTTTCCCCAGGAAAGTATATTCATGTACTAAAAAGCATGTCCAATTACAAGGGGTTCATGGACTCCCCCAAAGCACTTCCATTGTTCCTCTAGGAGGCCAGGGACTCAGGTTAAGAATCTTTACTGCGAAGTGAGTTTGATTTTCCCATTGACTTTCAGTATAAAATTGATGATGCAGTTTACTATTAAATATAATGACTCCTGATAGTAATAAAATTAGAATAAGGATGATGAGGGGGAGAAAGAAAAATTTCTGACAAAAGTTAAGAATGTATAGCTATCTTCAAAATAATTAAAAAATAAACCCAACCCTTTGAGCTAAAACTTTAACACAGAACCAGCAAATCTGTCAACTTGCATCATGTATCACAGTCAATACAGGAATGTAGTTTAGCAAATTGGCTACATCTTCCATTAGTTTCAAATGCTCCCTCTACCCACCACCGTCACAATGAAAAAACTTTTAGAGTGATGAAAGGAGCAGTCTAGCCTTCTAAATCTAAATTCCTGGTGTAATTTTAATACATTTAATAGATATTTTTTAAGAGTGTGTTGGTTGCCTCAATGGTGTTAACTACCTGGACATACTGGATGAAAGGGTGGGATTCAATGGGCCAGGAAGACCCTTCTTTGAACTTTGGAAAAAAGGAGTGACTATTTCTTTGCAAATCTGTTGATTTAGATGAAGTTTCTGCAAGGAGAGCAGAATTATAAATGGAATTGGCTCCAGGTATGGCTGAGGGACAGAATCCTATATGGCACTGAGTTTCTGATTTCTGAGCCAATGTAGAATTTGTATTTGTGTAGAAGAAGCACTGAAGCTTTCTTTCCAAAGAGTGGTAATCTGAACCACATGAGGACTGATTAATGGTTTTCATGACAAAACCTCAATTAACCAGAATTCTAAAGGGATGACCTTTTGTAAATAAAGGAAAGTTTGTTAGGAAACCTCCCTCTCTCCTTCCCTGCCAACTTCTCTCTCTCTTTTTATTCCTTTCTTTCTATTTTAACCCTGTGGAAAATCTTTCTCTAATATGTGTGAATTTCCTTTGCTGCTTTAGTAAGCTTTAATAAGTACAGTCTGCTGAACATAAGTTAGTCAGTGGTCTTTGATCTTATTGTATCCTTCATGATGTCCATTTTGTAGACTAGTCATCATTTTTTATAGAAGTTGATATATGAGTTTAGGCTGAATGTAAACTGGGATTCTGGGGGAAGGGGTAGCTAATATCCATTTATTTTGTATTCTCTTATCTCCTATCAATAATAGGCAGTAAATTTCCTGTTCATTTGTGAATCAGTTTGGATGCATTAAGCTGCAAGTGACAATGCTATTCACAGTGGCTTAAATTGAAAGGACATTTATTATTGACCTAGCAAGAAGTATGGAGGTAAGATGTCTAGGGTTGATTTAGTAGCCCAATAAAGTCATCACAGACCCCAGGTTCTTTTAATAGTTCCACTCTACCATCCTCAGCCAAAAACCTTTTGTCCTGAGACATCTTACCTCATGGTTGCAAAATGGCTGCTGTAGCTTCAGGCATTTTTCCTTACACCATAGCTTCCAAAGCAGGAAGGGAGAGAAGAGGGCAAAAGAGTTTTCTTGTGCACTTTTCTCTTTTATCAGGGGGAAAGTCTTTTCCATAAGCCCTGTTCCCCCAAAGCAGACATATTTTTCCTTGTCATTGGCCAATACTGGGTTTCATGCCTACCCCTGGAACAATCATTGGCAAAGGGGAATTTCTGACTTAGAGTCATCACAGTTCAAGATAGGCAGAGAGAGATAATGAGTGGTTGTGATCTAAGTGGAGGTAGACGGACCAATATAAGTGAGCTACTAATCAAGTTGCTAATCAAGGTAACCTCTTGAGATCATCTGAACTGTCTGCCTTGCAGGCTCTAATTTAAGTAAAGGCAGTAGTGAGAATGCCTGGTTTTGGGTTTCAATGAGCTTTCCAAAGAAACAACTGAGGGCTTCCCTGGTGGCACAGTGGTTGAGAATCCGCCTGCCAATGCAGGGCACACGGGTTCGAGCCCTGGTCCGGGAAGGTCCCACCTGCCGCGGAGCAACTAAGCCCGTGCGCCACAACTACTGAGCCTGTGCTCCAGAGCCCGTGTGCCACAACTACTGAAGCCCGCATGCCTAGACCCCATGCTCCGCAACAAGAGAAGCCACTGCATGAGAAGCCCACGCACCGCAACAAAGAGTAGCTCCCACTCGCCTCAACTAGAGAAACCCACGCGCAGCAACAAAGACCCAACGCAGCCAAAAATTTAAAAAGCCCCAAAGAACTGAGCAAGCCAGAACAAGATGGAGCAATAGTTAAAAAAAAAAAAAAAAAAAAAAAGAAACGAACAGAAGAGCTGCTTTGCTCTGCCAGGGACGCTGCTACCTTGGGGGTGGTGATGCGAACCATCTTTATATCTCCTTTTGACTCATTATAAAGACTTGTCTCATGGTGTAACCAGGAGGGTTCCTCTCTTTAGGCAAACATTTACCACTCTTCAAATGACACCAGAGTTGAGCCTGTGGTCTTGAGTTGAATTTGTGGTTTAACAATGCATGTAGTTTATTCCTGACGTGCCTGGGGGCAACGAGCAGGATCAAGGCTCACTGTAGGTGTTATGTGTACAGGTGAAGGCAAATGGAGAAAACTCAGAACCCAGAGTATAGAAATCCAGTTTCTGAGAGTCGGCCCTGAACTTGTTTGTGTAGCAATCCTCTTAGATGTGTAACAAGGCTGTGGCGTGTGAGGACTTGCAATAACCTCATAGAAGAACATGTTCTTATCTGTGACGGTTGCAGTTCCTGCTGGTAAATGTGTGATCAAGATGGTGTTAACTCAACAGTCAGTGGTCAGACTACGAAGGCTAGGAGGAAAGATCTCTAAATTTAAGATGATCGCTTGGAAGTTTGGGGCCTGGTACTGCTTTAAAGATTAAGCATCTACCATTTACTGGAATTCAGTATTTAACATGTTAAAAATGATTCAGTTCCAACTTCCAAATGAGTTTAAATTTTAAAATTAAGCGCAGACTTTCTCTATGAGGCCGTGGTTTTCAAGGGTAGCAAGACTCATCATGAAATTTGACCTTAGCCATGCCTTGGTGAAGAGGTTTTGAATAAACATCCAGATCATCAATTGCAACACTCATTTCCTACAGATATACCAAGGCAGCTTTATATTTCTTTGTCATTAAGATAAGACATTTGATTTTCCTCCTTGTCGTCCACCCAAGTTCATTTCATAAAATGGACTGATTCTCAGGTAACATAAACACCCAGTTCTACCAGGTTTTCTTTGATTGCTGGAGAAACTCTGGGCCGTATCTGAGTTATACACATTTTACTGCGTCTCCTCTGGCATGAGATTCATATCCATTGGCCTCTTCTCAGAGTGAAGTTGACTTTCTTTCAATCCCGAGTCCAGAATTTCAGTTGGCATGTGGTAATTCCAAAACCATTTGAGGCTCATCTTGATTGGCTCTAGCAATCTCAGCCCAGCCAGGTTCACTCTGAGAGGTCCCCTGTCCCTTCATGAATGGCCACAAAAGCTTTTACTCTTGGCTCTGCGTTCTAATAGCCCCTCTTGCATGGACTGTGCCAAAGCAGTGCTTCAAAAATATTCGTCCGTATCATGTGGCTTTTCTTGCTGCAGTTTCTGTTCTTTTTTATTGTAGGATCTGGAGACTCACCGCTAGAAGACGATGAAGTCGTGTATTCACACGCTAGATACAAAGGTGAATGCTTTGCTTATGTGCTAATGAAGACCTGCTGATGCCAGGAGGACTTTCCTTTTTGCCCTGCAGAGCAGACTATAATAAAGTGACCAGACAACACATTTTAAAGTTCTAATTACCTGTCGAGAAAACAAAATGTTTTAAAATTAATATGCATATGCTCCCATTTGAAAGAAAATACAGAAAAACAAATGAAAGAAAACAAAAAGCATTTGGAAATCTCTGAAGTGCTGTCCTTCAGCACCCCAGTGGTCATTTTATTCTCATCAGTTTCTTTACTGTCCTTACTTCTGCAAAGCCAAGCTCTAGCTGATGAAAGTGAAAATCAAGCCATGAGTTCTACCTGATTCAGACATTACAGCCAGAATCGTCCAGAGTAAACCATCCAAGGTCAAATCTGGACCCAGTGCTGCTAATGTACTGAGATGAATGAGGAATGAGAAAACTTGATTTTCATAAGCTCATTTCATTGTGCTCTTTGTGAGTCTGGCTTGGCTCCTGAAATGATGAGTAAAGTGTGTTGCCCAATGAAACTTTAATGATAAAGAACTCCATCTCTACACATTTCCAGCAATCCACCCCCTCCAGCAGGTATAAAAAGCCTAACCAAGAACCTTCTATGCAGGCTCAGGTAAGTATGTCCATAAATATTTTCTAATGGTGAGTCGTTTCTCTGAAGCTTTGGGAGCCCTGAGAAAAGTGAGGGTAAATTTAGATTATTTCTCTCTGAATCTAGTTCCTTTTACAGTTGAGAAATAATTTGAAGAAAATTGATTAATAAAGTTCTATTGTGGCATTTTGCCCAGGAAATTTGTCTGCATTCTGGCAGGAGGACACTCCCCTGCTCTGTCGTGATATGTCTAAGTTATGAGAGAATCAGGGTAGTACTGGTCAGCCTTTGGTTGGAGAGAGTCCCTCAGTTGTTTTCCATACAAGTGAACAACCTTTCTAATATAATGACTGGTGTCTATGTCCACGTGTTTCCCACCATGTTCCACGTTTGCTTATGACCTGTGAATACAAATACTCATTCCTATCCACAGCTCCTTTATTACTGCCTCAGGAATTAACCAACCCAGCAAAGCACAAACTTGTTAATTAGATGTTTGGGGTAAGGTGGTATTCTGATTCCTAACACTTTTTTTTTTAACATCTTTATTGGAGTATAATTGCTTTACAATGGTGTGTTAGTTTCTGCTTTATAACAAAGTGAATCAGCTATACATATACATACCTAACACTTCTTAATTGAGAGTTTTGAAAAATCTTTTTTTTTCGACTCCCTTATTGAAAAATCTTCCTAAAACACATGCGTGCACATGTGACCCTCAGATTATTGTTCCCAGTGTTCACCCTTGCTTCGCAGCACTGCAAGTGTGGAAGGTAAACCAGATGCACGAAAATATGTGCCTGGCCTAGAGCTTACCCGGAATGTTTAAGAATAAATACTTCTCAGGAAATTGTTTTCATTGTCATTGTTTTTAGTTTTAAAACTTAGAGGCAAACCATTGTTCATTGGGAGATTAGTTCTAGATCCTTAGGCCCCTACACAGTGTCTGGTACAGTGTATATACTCAGTAAATGTTTTTTTGAATTAAATTGATAATTTATAAAAGAAAACAGAAAGTGAAGTGTAACCAACATTTAATGTGGCAAGCATTGCATTTGATTCTTTTACTTGGAATGCCATCCTGTCTTCACAGTAATTGAGGGAAGGAGGAAGGCTTGTAGAGATATGTTGTTATTACTTATTTACAGATGAAGGAACCGCAGATTAGAGAGGGGAGGTGACTTGCGTAGACTCACACAGCTAGCAAACATTATGTTTGAGTCTGAAATCCAGATGTTTTAGCTCAACATCCAGAGTTCACTAGTAGCTCCTCCTTAGTCTGCTACATGACACTGCTTACCCCAGGAGCTCCACAATGGCCCAGGGAGATGAAAAAGTTTTCCTAAATAATCGATTTAGATTTCTCCCTAAATAAACCCTGTCTTAATTGAAGCAGCATAAGAGCTTCCTTTCTCTAAATCTCTATGTTAAATGTTTCGCTAATTCACTTTTAACTCATGGTATTTGCATGCACTTCAAATTCAAGTCACTCACTGAATTTTTAATTACTATCACTGCAGGGCTGTTAAAATGTCAAAATATCTTCCAAAGGTTTGTCTTGGAAAGTAATCCAAAAGAAATTCCTTTTGCGAATAAATAAAAACAAGATTTTTTCCCCCCACATGTTGACAACAGCACAGCTCTTGGATGTGTAGGCAGCTCTGCTGGAAGGATTTGAAGACTCAAAATAGCTGAGTAAAAAAAATCTGCTAGTTGCATGGTTGTACTGAAATATGCGAATTTGTAATATATGTATATGCAGGTCATTCTCTAATGGACCTGCTGCCTTAAATATTTGTCCTGGGCACATTTGTGGAAAAGACAACCATAATGTGTGTGTGCTAAGAATTGTGGGTCTGCTGCCTCATATTAGTTTACTCTAAAATCGTGCCCCTCGGGCTTCCCTGGTGGCGCAGTGGTTAAGAATCCGCCTGCCAATGCAGGGGACACAGGTTCGAGCCCTGGCCCGGGAAGATCCCACATGCTGCGGAGCAACTAAGCCCGTGCGCCACAACTACTGAAGCCCGCGCGCCTAGAGCCCATGCTCCGCAACAAGAGAAACCACCACAATGAGAAGCCCGTGCACCGCAATTAAGAGTAGCCCCCGCTCACCGCAACTAGAGAAAGCCCGTGTGCAGCAACGAAGACCCAACGCAGCCAAAAATAAATAAATAAATAAATTTATTTAAAAAAAATTATTTTATACTTAGAGGAAAATAATGGAGATATGTATGCTGTTTTGTACTTTACTTCAGGGTTCAGATTTTTCTCATTTAAAAATCTTAGCATATACAGACTAGATGTATAAACCCAAGAGGAAGGAAACTTTGTTCAAGGAAGGCCTGGAGGCCTAATGTAAGCTCTTGCAAGACTGCATCCAAGAGATCAAACTTAATCAGCTCTAGGCTAAGCGTGGGGCATCACTTCTCCCCAGAAAGTCCAGGAAATACCGCTTGAGTTCCAATGGTAGCACCCATTTGCCGCTGTCTGCAAAACATTATATGATGAAAATATTAGGCAAAGGAGATGTCAAAGCACATAAGTAAAAAACAACAACAACAACAAAAAAAAAACCAGTCCATGCACGAGAGCTGGACAGAACTGTTGGTTTTCATGGCTGAGAAGAAGCCAGAAACACATCATCAGAAGAGAATTCCTGGCAAAGTCAAACAGGGAATTTCCTCCTTCTTGGCCACATGATGGCGCACGAACTTCACTCACTGTCAGCTCAGGTGCTGGGGTGGAGTGAGGCGCTGGCAGCCCTAGGGAGGGGGCTCCTGTGCGAGGCGTGGAGAGCCTGACAGTCTTGAGGGAGCTAGTCTCTGGTCCCCATTGACTGTGCGGTGGCCACTGTGGGAACTTTCGAGGAGCTAGTCTTGCCCTACTAATCTTATGGCCCTCAGCGACACCTTCCAAAGGCCCAGGGGAGAGGTTCTGATTTAATAGTGTCATCCTAAGCTGTGCTCTGGGCAGCTACGAGACCAAAATCAAAACGCCCTGGAACTTTGCCATTGGAGAAGGGTGTCATCTCTTACCTAAATGGGGCTTAACTGGGGACATCTGAAAAAGGAGGTAGCTTCCCAATGGGGAGAAATTGTTCTGTGACGTTAAGCCCAAATTATATCCTGTGGCAAAACCCTGGAAATTGTTGCTTCGTTCACATTCATTAAGATCGTATTAAATGCTTTTACAGTGAATATGATACAGACTTGGAAAAAAATCTAAATTAACCAATTATTGACTCCCCCGCCACTCTGTATGGATGGCTGGGGTTAAGGTTCACAATGGTAACAGTTGCTCTCAAGGGAATTATGTATCTAGTTAAGGGAAATATTCAAAAGAACAAGCATTCATTGAACGTTTACTACGTGCTAGGCACTGTGCTAGACGCTTGATATGCATTTTTTTTTCAGTCCTTGTAAGAGGACTTGTAAGAGTCCTATGACATAGGTAGAGGTATTGACTCAGAGAGGTTAAGTAACTTGTCCAAGATCACACAGCTACTAATGGAGGAACCTGGACCCATATTCGTATATGTCTGACACCTAGTCCCATGATCATAACCTCCCCACCCAGAGACAACTTAAAAGACATGGGGCACTATTTGGAGGTCCAAAATCTGGAATGCAGCCAGCCAGGGACTTCGAGAGTGAAAAGACACATTTTCTGAAGATGTCACTTGCTATTTCTCCTCTCCTTTGTTTCTGCTACCTGTAGACACCCCGTGGTGCTCCCCCATCAAGGTGAAGTACGGGGATGTGTACTGCAGGGCCCCTCAGGGAGGATACTACAAAACAGCCCTGGGAACCAGGTGTGACATTCGCTGCCAGAAGGGCTACGAGCTGCATGGTTCTTCCCAGCTGATATGCCAGTCAAACAAACGGTGGTCGGACAAGGTCATCTGCAAGCGTGAGTAGCCAGGCCCCATGTTGGGGCCTCGGGGCCATTCGGGGCCAAAGTTCTTTTGCTCTGAGATTCAGGGATTTTTACTGAATGCTTTGTGGTCTTTGATGAGAAAAACTCCCCTTGTGAGCAGAAGCCATGCGTTCGTTCCTAAGATACGGCGGAAGTAACATGACACATTTCAGACAGAGGGGTGCCATCAGCTGTTTGGAAAGGGGGAGAGAACAGAGGTCTGTTTAGCAAAGTGCTGGCCCCTGCAAAGGGTTTGGGGATTGAAAAACAAACAAGACACACAGGTAAAGACACACTCTGCCGTCAAGGGTCATCTGCCATCAGGGGTCCCACAGGATAGCATTAGAGACAGACGTGTAAACCCGACAGAAGTATAAGAATGGTGCGCTGCCATGAAATCCTGGTAGTACACACAAGCGTCCTCCCAAGGACTAGAACTTAGGGAGGCAGGGAGAGAATTACCGCGGAAGGATGCTTATTCCATGAAAGGCGCTGTGCCTCAGGGGAGAAGGTTGGAAGCACATTTCAGGGGCTGACTTTTAGCTTCCTGGAAAGTCATCTCATTTGGGAAACTGCAAGTGACACAGCATCGTTGAAGTGCATTTTAGATGCCATTGCTGTTCAAAAAAGCTATCATGATGGAGCGCCTGTTGTGTGCCAAGCATTTCACATATATGCAATTTTTGCAACAATGCTATTGATATGGGTGCCATTACTTTATTGTCGGGAAACTGAGGTTGGGGGCTGCAGCCTTGTGATCCAGTCTAGGCAGACTACGCCTCTGGGTGACTACAGTGGACACTTTGAGTGCTTCCCCCAGATGTCCCTGGATGCCCTGCTACCAGTTCTGTGTGTCCATCCCCCAGCTTCTGGGCGCTTTGCTCTTAATGACTTGCACCTTCAGTTGATCTTCTACCAAGGAAGAAGAGGCTCTGCGCCTTCAGAGGACTGCTTTCTTCGTTCTGACAGGGAGAGCATTCCCCATGGGCAGCCTGTAGCTGCCCAGTAGTGACTGGTAAAGGATTATGAAAGCCCCGCTGCCTGCCTGGAGGCAGGGCAGACTCAGGCATCACTCACGCTCCAGAGCTCCCCTGCGGGATCAGGCTGAGGCTGACTTTGCCTGAGTTGCTACCTTGCCCGGCTTCCTCCCCTCCCCCCGTCCTGCTTCCCCCACCCTTCACTGGTCTCCCCTGGGAGCACTTTCTTAATCACTTGCACAGAAATCCTGGTCTCAGCATCTACTTCTGAGGAGCCCAGCATAAGACCGTGGTTTAGCTGGGATGCCAACCCAAGCCAGTCTGGTGTAAAACTTTGTGTCCCTTCTGTGTGACATGCAACCATTGTTACCAAATGCAAGTTCATGTGCCTGATGCACAGTGAGGCCAAACCGAAACATCGGAGTTCGGAGCAGAGAAAGGTTATTGCAGGGCCAAGCAAGGAGAACGAGTGGCTCGAGCCCAAACCCACCGCCCCACCAACTCCTTGAAAGCGTTCAGCACAGCATTTTTTTTTCCCCATGTCTTTATTCTCCTTTTTATTTATTGTTATTATTTTTGCTGTGGTAATAACACAACATGAGATTTACCCTCTTAACAAATTTGTACATGACAATACAGTGTTGTTAACTATAGGCACAGTGTTGAACGGCAGATCTCAGCACAGCATTTTTAAAAGCCAGGTGAGGGAGGGGGGTTGCAGGGTACGTGATCAACTTGTACACAATTCTCTGATTGGCTGATGGTGAGGAAACGGAGGTTAACATTCTAGGCGCCAGAAGGTCTGGGGGCTACGTGCTCATGATCATCAAGTAGTTAATTTCTTCCATTTGGTGGTGGTTTTAGCATCTGAAAAACTCAGGGAATATGCATCAGATGCTATCATCTGGGTCTTCAGAGAGGAGCTACAGCAGGGGGTATGGGGGAGGGGTCTGCCCCGGGGAGGGCCCATAGGGTCCTGCTCGGTTACACTATCTATCATTTCTCTACTTCTATCAGTTATATTTCAATTAACTTCACCCTATGCTTTCAGAGCTTCTGGACTCTGAAACTCCATGAACAAAATCTAAGTAATACTGAATCTCTGGTTTTCTCTTTTTCAGAAAAGCGATGTCCTACCCTTGCCATGCCGGCAAATGGAGGGTTTAAGTGCGTCGACGGTGCCTACTTTAACTCCCGGTGTGAGTACTATTGCTCGCCAGGATACACACTGAAAGGCGAGCAGACAGTCACGTGTATGGACAACAAGGCGTGGAGTGGCCGACCAGCCTCCTGTGTCGGTAAGAGAATATCACCAGCCCTCCGGAGGCGCCTGCTTTGGGAGGAGCAGGGGGTGTACGTACAGTGGATTTCTAAGGAAGCATCCATGTCCCGGATGTAAAGCATAAGCACCCAGTTTTGCTTTCAGTGGTTCTCTTCATTCCTATTTCTCTGGCTCAGCGCAGACCTAGCCTGTCTCTACGCTAGCGTTGACTTCACAGCTCATGGCTTTCCTCTGACTTTTGTCTCTTGCTTGGATTGCGATTGAGGCAGCTGGAGGCTGGCAGAGGTACGGGGTAATCCCGCTGCTTTAGTTCAGGGATCTGCCCTGTAGCACTGAGCAGAGTTTTTGACATTGGCCGGACATTCCTGCAGAGAGCATCTCTGTGTCTTTCAGCCGGCAGACGTAGTTCCATTGTCATTGACTCCGGTAGTCAGCAAACACTCAGTTTGCTAAACTGGAAGGGATTTGGCTATTTTACCTTAGTCTGGATTTGTTGGGCAAATAGTAGTTCTTAGTTCTTAGTTGTGGTTCGGGGAGCTGGAACTCTTTACAAATGCAAATTCAGGGCTCCACCCCAGACCTGCTGAATCAGAAACTCTGGGGATGGGGCCCAGCACTTGGTGCTTTAATGAGCCTTTCAGGGCATTTCGAAGTGCTTAAAGAGAGAGCCGCTAATCTAAGGCAGTGCTTCTCCAATTTGGGAATCACCTGGGAAACTTGGTAAAAATGCAGCTTCTGATTCAGTAGATCTGGGGTGTAGCCTGGGATTCTCCAGGGCAAGGTTTCTGAATCTTGGAACAATGGACATTTGGGATCAGATAATTATTCGTCCTGGGGTCCTGTCTTTTGCACTCTAGGTTGCTTAGCAGAGCCTTGGCTTTTACCCACTAGATGCCAGTAACATCTCCCCCCAACTCCCACTTGTGACAACCAAAAATGTCTTCAGACATTGTCAAATGTCCCCTGGAGAGAGGACGAGAGGAAGGAGAAAAATCACTCCCCCCGACTCCTTGAGAATCACCCATCTAGGGGCACTGGGTAACTTCTCCCCACCCCGGCCCCTGCTACTTATTAGAATCACCTGAGTATCTTTTAGACCCTAGCCATGCCTTGGTCCTACCCTAGAGATTCTGATTCAATTAGCCTGATGTGGGACAGCTGGAGGAGGCGAGTGGCATTATAAAAGCTTCCCAGGTGGTTTTCATGTGCAGCCAGGACCCAGGACCGTTGTCGGAGAGCAGTGGATCTCAGAGTATGGTCCCCTGATCCGAAACAGCAACATCAGAAATGCAGATTTCCGGACCTGCAGGATTGCTGGATTCTGATCCTCTAAAGGTTGAGAGCCTGCCTTAGAAGATCAAATTTGGGAAGAACTTTAGTACCTTTTACTCAAAATAGTGCCCAGCAGTTTCAGCGCCAGCAGGAAGCCTGTTGGAAATGGAGAATCTTGGGACCCATCCCGAAGCTGGCAGATCAAAATCCACATTTTAAGAAGATCCCCAGGGGATTCCTATGTCCTTTAAACATTGAGGCAGACTGCTCTGGGACAGTGGTTTTCAACTCTGCCATTTAAATCTGAATATCTGGGGCCCTGGTATTTTTCCAAAACTCCCCCAAGTAGTTGAAAACCACTGTGCCAGGAGACTGTTTACTCATAAAGTGTTACAGCTGCCAGGACCCACCCCAGCAGAACATTCTAGTCCAATCCCCCATCTACGGATGAGGCCTGAGAGGTCACCTAACTTGCTTGATGTTGTGTAGAGCCAAGCCTATGTCTCCAGGCTTTCAGGCTCAAAGTCCCTGAGTCCAGAGACAGCTCTGGCACTGAGGTGCCAAGGCAGCTGGCCACAGGAGCCTGGCTCTTACGCTGCTTGGGTCTGCCCATCCTCCAGAGAGTCGTTCAGCTCAGTCTGCCGATGTGCTTTACCCCAAGGACTCCTTCCTGACTGCTCAGAGCCTGGAGCAGGTACTTCAGGAATGAGACTGAAACTGGATGCTACCCTCTGGGGGCAGTTGTACAACAACTCCTCTGGCCTTGGTCCCCAGGGTGTGTTCGTGATGGTACCACTGTCCACTGTATCCCTTGGCAGCCTCAGCCGTTCTTACTCTGCAGTTATGTGGTTAATGAGCTATAGCCGGGGGACCTGGCCAAGATATTGTTGCAGGAAGGGGGACCCCTTCCAGGGCCCGAGCGTGGGCTCTTGTCTAACACCTGGAAATGAGTTGTCCGAGGAGACACACGTGCTGACAAAGCAAAAGACTTTATTGGGAAGGGGCGCTTTAGGGGAGAGCAGGAGGGTAAGGGAACCCAGGAGAACTGCTCTGCCACGTGGCTCACAGTCTCAGGTTTTATGGTGGTGATGTTAGCTTTCTGGGTTGTCTCTGGCCAATAATCTTGCTCGTGCCCACATTTGGTCTGACTCAGGGTCCTTCCTGGTGGCGCACGCATCTCTCAGCCAAGATGGATTCCAGCGTGAGGGTTTCTGGGAGGTTAGGGCAGGACATATTGTCTCCTCCCTCCTCCTTTTGGCCCCTCCCGAATTCTTCCAGGTTAGTTTTTTTTGGCTGTGTTTGGGTCTTTGTTGCTGCACGCGGGCTTTCTCTAGTTGTGGCGAGCGGGGCTACTCTTCGTTGCGGTGTGCAGGCTTCTCATTGTGGTGGCTTCTCTTGTTGTGGAGCACGGGCTCTAGGCTCGAGGGCTTCAGTAGTTGTGGCACATGGGCTCAGTAGTTGTGGCTCCTGGGCTCTAGAGCACAGGCTCAGTAGTTGTGGCGCACGGGCTTCATCGCTCCGCGGCATGTGGGAGCTTCCCGGACCAGGGCTCCAACCCGTGTCCCCTACATTGGCAGATGGATTCCTAACCACTGCGCCACCAGGGAAGTCCCCAGTTTAGTTTTACAAACATACTATGGGCTGGCATATCTTGTCCTCCCTCCTTTTGGCCCCTCCCGAATTCTCCCGGTTAGTTTTCGGCGGCAGCGCTGCGTTCTTTGTCGGGACCTCCTGCTGTGAGACAACTCAGGCAAGCGGTTGTCATCGTGCCTGGCCAAGGCAGGCAGTTTTGGTCAATGGTTCCCTAACAATGCGAGCAAAAACCTTCTACATCAGAGTCACAGCCTGGACCTTACCTTGTATCCATCTGACTAGAGCACCAGGTCCAAATAATTACTCAGATAACCGACTCAGATTTATTCCAAGCTTCTCTTTTTCTAGGATTTAGGTAGGAGTTTGAATTGATCAGTAACTGGGAAGACAGAAACCATTCTAGATATTTCCAGCAGAGGAGAATTTAATAAAGGGGCATTGGTTACAAAAACATAGGAAGAGCTGGAGGAGCAAAAGAGGAAAAACATTGTTACGAGGGGATTAGTTAGAGCAGAAATCCATACCAGCCAAGGGCTGGGGGAGCAGAAGTGGCCTGGCAGTGTTACCCCAAATCCAGAAGCTCACGCTGATGTTGACATGCCTGTACCTGACGCCATCATGGATGAGAATGAAGTCAGGAGCCCAGGAAGCCCTCAATGAAGCCCCTACCAGAAGCATAATGGCTTCCATCTTCTTCCTGCCTTCTAGTCTCATGAGAGTGCCTCCCATTGGCAAACCTAGCTGGTACCCAGCTGGCAGAAGGAGTCCAAGGAATGTCATTTCGTGACTTTTAGTGCAGGCAGGGAAAGGGAGGTGATAGAAAAACTGAGCACCAGCATAATCTTTGGCACAGCGACCACTTTCTGAGGTCTTAGACGTCTCCCCGCGAATCACTGTAGTTCTCGCAAGGAGGAGCCCGCAGAGCGGTCCCGCTCGGGCAGTGCAGGTAGGATGGCGCTCAGGCTGCGAGCTCTGGACACGCTCCTTTGGAAGGACATGACTTGAGGCCAGATGTTCAGGTCAGAAGAGCCCCTCACGGATGTTGCTTTCACTCTCTCCCCTATGACTTGGTATGTGCGCAAGCTAGCTCTTCAAAACAACCCCTCCCCCCCATTTTGGACTCTCTCTTTCCTCACATTGGAAGGGCCAGAGGTGATGGGAGGGGCGGAGATACAAATCTTCATGCTGAGCAAGCTTTGGCAGAATCTTCTAGGGCTCACACTGTTCAGATGTCCAGATTGTGTGCAGCAGTGGAAAGAAAATGCTGATTATTCTCAAAAAGCAACAAGCATGTCTTAAGCCAGACCAGATGGGCCTGGAACCTTCCCAGAGGGAGAGACAAAGTACTAAGAAATGAACCCCAGTTTCAGGGAATTTATCTTAGAGCGGGCCAGGGCAAGGTTCAGGCATCTTTGGGGGAAGGGGAATTTGTGTACGCAGTGAGGGGGGCGGGTAATGGTGAAAAGGGGACCCGTGAGCCACAAGAGAGCAATGAGCTCCCAGGAAAAACAGAGAAATGGACAAAGCAAGCAGGCGATTCTTTCTTAGATTTTGTGACAGATAAGCTGGAGCTTGTCCCCGGTGAATTTTACTGCAGGGATGTCATGGACACTTTTGGCTTTAAATGTATTATTAAATTCGTTGAATGACTTTGTTTGCGTGTTGGCAAGGCTCAGGGGTCCTTGAGCACAACTCAGAGCCTCAGCCTAGTTTAGGAGCTGACACATGGTGGCCGAGCATTTCCCAGATTTCCACACAGCCTTCAACAGTGCCTCTGGGCCAGAGCTGTGCTGAGTGCTGAGGAAATCGTGTCAGTTCTCCTCCAGATCTGGAGGGGAGAGAGAACACTGGGCTTACTTTTCACTCTGAGGTGGTGGTCTTTTCACTTCTCACTCAGTGGTCTGGCTAATTTGAAAGGACCGCAAGTTAAAATTCATTCTCTTATGCAGCCCACACTCTGGCAGTGGACTCAAATCCATGGTTATTTCAGAAACAGATATAGATAGAAATCAGTGTGGGAGAAACAACATACTGCAAATTGCAGGAGGGTAAAATATTTAGAGAGCCGCAACTTCCATTGATATAAAAAAAATAAACCATAGAATGTAATAACTATTTTTTGGGGGGAGTTTTTTATTCTTTTTTTCCATTTTTAGTTCATTTCGGTTACATTGGCATTTAGATAGAACAATGGACAGTTAGAATTACAAGGCCTCATGTAGAGACCGGATTTTGAGTAGACACACGATCTCTCCTTTAGACCAACAGTTTTTCCTCGGCCAAAAGAGAAAGAGACCAAAATTCAAGTAAGTTTAAAACCCATGGGCAATGAAAACCGAGCAGGTATCTTTGGACATGCAGGGAGCCCCATTTCGTTTTTTTAACAAAGGTCCACATACAAACCAACTTGGTTTTTGGAATTACTCTTTGCTTGTTTTATATTTACTACAGAATAGAATTGGAGAGTTAACACAAATGGAAGTCTGGAATAAAAAAAACCTCTGATTTTAGATATGCAAATTGATGGAATATGTTTCTGGCTTCCCAATCATCTGACAGCTGGGTTGACCCAGTGACCCACAAGGAAGTTTGCTGGCCTGAAAGAGATTCAGTTGAGGATACAGATATCATGGGGCTAAGAATAAATGTGTCAGTGCATTGTTGTAGATGCTCTTAAATCATATTGAATTTTTCCTGGGTTGACAAATACACATTTTCTTGCAAACTTTCAGGAAGCTAGTTTCAGCTTTGCAACAAGTGGCAATTTTTAGTTTGGTATCTTGCTTCTGATGATAGTGACTTCTAATTGTGGAGTTCTTTGCTTCTCTTCTTGACTCTTCTGTCCATTGGGGAAAGTTTTCTAATATCTCATATGGTGCCAAAGAAATGGAACCACATTCCAGAGACATCCGCAAGGATTGCACTCTAGCTGGGGGAAGCAAGCAAGCAATGGGGCAAGTTTTCCGTGTCCAGGTTTTTTCTGCCTCTGTCAGTCCCTTTCTTCCTGTGCCCGAGAAAATGACCGCCTCCTTCCTCCATCACCAACCTGCCGAAATTCCCCATCCAAACAACCATGAAGAATAACATGGTTGTTTGAAACCACTGTTTTGGGTGGTCAGTTGTTTGGATGGGGCTGGAGGATCCAAAATGGCTTCACTCCCATGTCTGGCATCTCACTCAGAGGCAGCTGTACTGGCTGGCATTTGACTGAGTCTCTTTCTCTTTCCCGTCATAATTTCTCAGTTTCTCCACATGGCCTCTCCAGTCAGATAATTGGACTTCCTTAGATGGCAGCTGGCTTCTGAGATGGTGAACAGCCGAAGGTGCCAGACTCTTTAAGGGCCTGCACCTGGGGCTGGCGTAGGGTCACTTCCCTTGTGTTCTATTAGTCAAAGCAAGTCACAAGCCTGGCACAGATTCAAAGGGAGGGGCAACAGATCCCACCTCTTGCTAGGAGAAGCTGCATGTATATAAGGGGATTATGGGTGGCCATCTTTGCAGGAAATTCACCAGAGTATCCTTTGTTAGAAATCAGAGCTTAGAAATCATTAGTGAAATACATCTTGGAAGATGCCATACCAAATTTGAAAAAAAAAAAGGTGTGATTGATTACATCCCAGTTCAGGTACTGTTAACAAGGCCAAAGTCGTAATGCCTTAAACAAGATAGAAGTTGTGTTCTCGTATAAATGTTTGTCCGGGGCAGTGTCCTGGACCCAAACTCCTTCTCATTTGTTCTTCCATCCTCAACTTGCAGCTTTCATCCCACAGTCGAAGACGCTGTTCCGGCTCCCCACCTCATGGACATTCCAACCAGGGTGGAAGAGGGGGTGGCCACACATACTTTTTTAAAAGCACATCACTTTTTCTGACAACCCACTGGTGGAAGCCATCCCATGGCCACACCTAACTTCAGACAAGCCTGGGAAATACAGTCTTTATTCTGGAGGGCCACAGGCTCAGGGAAACTTCTTTTGTGCTAAAAAAAGAAGGGGGATGGGAGAGCAGGTGAACAACCACTAGTCTCTGCCACATCGACTGTACAGATTGAGAGGAAGTTGGTGTAAAAGATCAAGGGAGCAAAAGATTAGTTAAAAAGCCAGCTGGTGTAAATCAACTATACTCCAATAAAATAAAATTTAAAATTCAACAAAAAATCATATTATATACCATATATGTAAAAGAATTTATAGAAACGATTTGCATAAAAATTGAGGTTCTCATTGCAATAATCAGTTGTATTTAATAAAGAAAATGTATAAAATAGTTCCCAAATGTAAATCCAGTTGGAATGAGTTATGGAGGACATCAGAGAGGAAAGGAGCATTAAATAGAGTCTGTCTGCTGTGAGCAGCTGTGATGATCCTTTACATTCTTGAGATAAGAATATCACCTTGCCTTAGAGTGAGGTGGAGAGAGAGGAGAACGCGCATCTCCACCCCAGGTCACGCAGTCCCAGACACAAGTTACTGTTATGTTCTGAAGCACCTATTCTTCATACCTCTAACAGTCACGTTCAAACGCAGGTCTCCACTGGAAAACATTATTTAAGCAAACATTTTCGGATGCAGTTAATTTATAACCTTAGTTTAAAGGGTTTTTTTCCCCTTGTTATCTGTTGGCCAGAACATTGCCCTTTTCACCCTCTTTCTTATTTCCACTACCTACCACCTACCACCTACCTGGTTAGACGTGTTAAATATTCCCAGGTATATAGTTTAGCTTCTCAGATAAACAGTAGTTGATACAGTGCAATATATTTGTTTCTGATATTTTTATATGCAGAGAAGAAACTAGAGCACAGAGGAGGGAGACAGTTTGTCAGATGTCTCCAGTGAGTGGGGCAGAGGCCAGGATTTTCACGAGAGTTGCACGGTTGCCACACAATAACTGGCTCTGTGGGCATCCTGACTCAACAGGGAATCATGATTATGTTTCTATAGTAACTTTGTTTATTTCATTCATGGAAATTTATAATAACTTAGAAAAAGCAATGATGGCCATGGCTGTATAATAATAGGCTTCAGTTCTGGAGCATCTGCTGAAGGGCAGGCCAGCTGGTCTCATGAGCTGAAAGAGAGGCCATGACGCTGGAGGATGCAACAGAATTCAGTCCTGCTGCTGCTCTTAGAGGATGTAAGGGGAAGCTGGAGCCGGCGACCATGAAAGAATGTGTGTGCAGAGGATAGAGGAAAACACTAGGTCAGCAGCAAGCACACATACAGAAGTGTTCGGCTGATTAAAATAATTGAAAAATATGCGATCATGTCTTAGACTCTCAGACCACAAAGAAATCCCAAAAGAGAGGCGATGCTTCCCAGTCTATAAGTGGGGATGATAATAACAGTACTTAGTCTAGTAGGTGGTGGCGAGAATTCAGTGAAATAATGCAGGGATAGTGCTTCGCCTGGGGCGGACAGGTACGAGGGTTCAGTAAATATTAGCTATTATTTTTAGTGCTTTATTTCTTCTTGTTTCTGGCTTGGAAGAACACCACTTCTGAAAAATTAGGCCAGTTTCAACAGATCATTGTTAGCTGTCAGAAGCTGGCTTTGAGAAGCTCTGAGACTCTTCACCCAGATAACCTAATTTGGAGTGGTGTTTGCTCAGTGTCAATATGTCAAGTTTATAGGGAAAACAGCCCAGCCTATCATCCAGCTGTTTAGTTTACATGACGCAGAGGGTAAGAGTATCTCTTCACTCTGACAATGTCACTCCAAGAAAATCTGGTAACACTAAGTAATTTTACAATGAAATCTATCTCCTCTCCTCAGCCCCTCCCTTTTGGCTTTAAATTTTTTAAAAATAAATATGCTTTCTATTATGAGGTTGCCAACTGTATTTGGCCAGCAGGGGGCAGGTATTGTATACTTGTCTTCCTGATTTCACCCAAAGCTGTGAAATGTTCATCTGAATTGTAAAGTATGTCTTCTATTACCTATCATAGTAAAACCAGAAAAAGGGGGATTATTTTTAAAAACTTATCAACTGAAAATAGACACCTCTAATGTATTTAAAGCAGCTTCCATTGCACCATCACATTTATAAACTTGATCAATTCTAAGAAGCATATTTTTTTTCACATTTTACTATCCCTGAAATTAGGATGCCTCTCACAATTGATAGTGACTTAGATTCAATAAAATATGGTAGTTATTCAATTTAGGATTAGTGTATTAGGGCTGTAAATTCACACTCCACTGAAGCATGCCATAGAATGAAAATGAATTTGGGTAGCTGAAGACAAAATTGTTTAACAAATTATTCATAATTTCTTACCCTAAATAAAATGAGAAGTTATTGGACAAGACACAGGAGAAAGTATATGAAGACTCTACTTGGTGCATTTAGCCTCTCAAAGATGTTTGTAATTCAGAATCGAATGACATTTCATTTTCATTCAGGCTGTAGTAGCATGTAAATAATTACCAGCTGACATGTAAAGCAATGCAAATCTACATGTTGTTAATTTACTCTGCCCTCTTTAAATACATTCTCTACCTATTCAGAATCATCAAGTAGAATTTGCCAAAGTTTGAATTCCCCCTTCTTCTTTTTTTTTTTTTAATAGTCACAAAATTTATTGTTATAAATCATGCTTAGAGATATGGAGAACAAGTGATAATAAAGTTAACTTTTACAACTCCTGAGTCCATGCCAGCATTGTTCTAAGAGTCCTATGTGCATCACTCATTTAATGCGCACAAAATCCCTAAGAGGAAAGCACTGTTATTATCCCATTTTGCAGAAAGGGAAACTGAGGCACAGAGCTTTGCCCAAGATCACACAGGCAGGTGGGGCTGGATTCTAACCTAGGTATCCTGACCTTAGTTAGAACCCACTTTTTTTTTTTTTAACATCTTTATTGGAGTATAATTGCTTTACAGTGGTGTGTTAGTTTCTGCTTTATAACAAAGTGAATCAGTTATACATATACATATGTCCCCATATCTCCTCCCTCTTGCATCTCCCTCCCTCCCACCCTCCCTATCCCACCCATCTAGGTGGTCACAAACCACCGAGCTGATCTCCCTGTGCTATGCGGCTGCTTCCCACTAGCTATCTATTTTACGTTTGGTAGTGTATATATGGCCATGCCACTCTCTCACTTTGTCACAGCTTACCCTTCCCCCTCCCCATATCCTCAAGTCCATTCTCTAGTAGGTCTGTGTCTTTATTCCCATTTTGCCACTAGGTTCTTCATGACCTTTTTTTTTTTCCCTTAGATTCCATATATATGTGTTAGCATACTGTATTTGTTTTTCTATAATAAGATGAAATCTAACAGAGTAAGAAGTTGACATCTCATTTATTTCTAGCCCTCATTATCAACCCATCCTTGATAGTGAGGGGGCAGAAATTCTATTACCAGGTAGAGAAACTATTTGGGGAACTTCGGGAGGTCTTTGGAGGGTCAGGACCAAGGTAAAACTGCTGTCCCGAAATACAGAACCATAGTTGTGGTCCAGGGGCAGTTGGAAGGGAGAGTGGAGCCAGACAGATCATTGTTTAAGACATTGAGGAGTATGTTGGGAATAGACACAGCCAGGAGGGAGAGCTGGTTCCAGGGGTAAGTGCTCTAATTTGGGTTATAATTCACATTATCCTTATTTACATGCCTGGCCTTAAATAAATCACTCTCCGAGCCTCAGTTTCCAGATCTGTAAAATGAGAGCATTGGGTAATTCTTTTAAGCCTCCATAGCACTTACTTTTTTTTAAATAAGTAAATAAATAAATTTATTTATTTATTTTGGGCTGCGTTGGGTTTTCGTTGCTGCGCGCGGGCTTTCTCTAGTTGCGGCGAGCGGGGGCTACTTTTCATTGCGGTGCACGGGCTTCTCATTGCGGTGGTTTCTCTTGTTGCGGAGCACGGGCTCTAGGCGCGCGGGCTTCAGTAGTTGTGGCGCACGGGCTTAGTTGCTCCGCAGCATGTGGGATCTTCCCCGACCAGGGCTCGAACCCGTGTCCCCTGCATTGGCAGGCGGATTCTTAACCACTGCGCCACCAGGGAAGTCCCCATAGCATTTACTTTTATGTAGCCTGGGGCAGTGTCATTTTATACCTCGTGTCATATTTCACATATGGTAACATAATCCCCCAACAGACTGTAGACTCTCTGAGAAGTACATGGTTCTCTTGCCTTTGTGCCCGCCCAAACCCAGCAGCTGGAATGATGCCTTGGGGAAGGCAGGTACTCACTAAAGACTTGTTGCCTTGAATTGAATGGAACTAGATGATACCTAAGGCACCTTTCTCTAGTCTCCTATGACACTGTCTTTAAAGCAGGAGAGACTCACAATGGCTGAATGACTTCTAGTTGAGTAACTGCCATATTGCCAAGTCAGCAGGCAGAGTTTGGAAGCCTGGGGAAGAAGTTGCTGTAGCTAATAAATTACCCCACGAGACACCTAGCAAGGCCAGCTGATTGCAGGTTTAGCCATGCACAGGTGAGTACTCAATCTTTAAAACTCAGCAGGCAAGAAGGGGCAAGATGAAGGCAGGGAAGAGAAATACAGAGGGGTGAAGAAACCCTTCAAAAGTGGGGAGCACCTAGACCTTTGGGCATGTCAAATGCTGGGTGTTGAACCCCAGGTTGATGAGATATTTCCTGCTGATGGCGAGAATATTCTGGTTCTGTTTGCAGATATAGAACCTCCTAGAATCAAGTGCCCAAGTGTGAAGGAACGCATTGCGGAACCCAATAAATTGACAGTCCGGGTGTCCTGGGAGACCCCTGAGGGAAGAGACACAGCAGATGGCATTCTCACTGAGTAAGTGCAACTTGGCAGCTGGAATGATGCTGCCTCTTTTATGTGAGACATTCACTACCCAGAGTGAGGAGGTGTATCTATGCTGGTCAGTTTATGCTTTCAGACTCAGTACAGCACTCTTTCAGCCATTCCTTATTCATTTCTTTATTTTTCTTCACCGTCCGACATACTATATTTTTCACTTTCGTATTTGTTTATTGCCTGTCTCCACTACAGTATGTTCACTGCCATATCCCTAATGCCCAGAACCATGCCTAGCACATAGTTGGTACTCAGTAAATATCTGTTGAAGGAAAGAAAGGAAGTAAGACGACGGGGTGGTGGGAAGAAGGGAGGAGAGGAGACGGAAGGAGGGAGGGGAAGCCAGCTGGTAAATTCAGGGACAGACTCACCCCCATTGCCTGCCAGGGGGCCCCCCCAGGCCTTCCTAAGCCACCGCCTCCCTGGGAACCTCTGTGTCTCCCAGGTGGAGCCCGATGTTGCCCCCCTTGTGCTCTGTGAGTGTGGTTTAGTGCAGAACTTTTCTACCCCTTGTGTTTTGGCACCTGCTTCTTTCAAAACATTTGATTTTTATTTTGTAAAACTTGCAAGCACATTAAACACTTAAAGAAGCAGCTTATAAAAAAAGAGACGGGGTCTTCTGCCTTCTTCCCCACCCCCATTCTCCGGGACCAACTGCATGAGTAGTTTGAAATACATCCCAAATGTTTTTAAAAATGGGTGGTTCCCTTCGGTGAAGTTCAGCCACATGTTGTTCTAATCTAGCATATGGGCCTGTGCCCCTGCGGCTATTTGCTGGGCCTCCACCTTTCCTGAAGGCCACCACTTCATGTCAGCGCGTTCACATCCATGCCTTAAAGTTCGTGGTCCTGCTAGACCTCCTTACCGAGTTTCCATCTGTGGGCAAAGAATACCTCTGACTTACCCCTTGGTGAGCCATACAGCAGGGAAAGACTTTCCAGAATCCTATCAACCCAGGCTGGGCAAGAGGAAATGTTTTTAAGCAATTATTAGCCATAACAGAACATCTTCTACTAGGAAGAGCCTGAGTCTCTCACCCCTAGCAGGACATTTTGTTCCTACAGCCTGATAATTATCTCCCCGTGCACCATCTAGCTTAGATCATATTTGTTATGTTTCCCCTTGTAACTCCTCAAAGATAAACTTTGAGTATTAAGAAAATTATTTATTTGCTGTTGTATACACATGTCACAAACCCCTAAGGAGAAACTTTAGGCAATTGGGATGAAAAAATAAATCACAGTTGATAGAATCAGGGATTGGGTTTTAACTATCACTGAATCTTTTGGGACCCAGCACAATGCCTGGCTAACCCCTAGCCCATAATAGGTTCTTAGATTTTTTTCACAGCTGTGATTGCTATTGAAATCTGGTATAATAAACACACAATATCAGGTCATCAGATGACCCTGTCTAGCAAGGATATTCACCTTGGCGTTTCTGTGGGTAACCTGTGTGTTATGGTTAGAAATGTGACATTTTGAGGGCGCGTCTTAGTAGCCCCGACGCCTCTGTTCAGAGCAGCTGTCGGCTTCCTGAGCTCTACAGCTCAGAGCCGGCGGAGGCGTGGAGCCCTAGGACGCTTCCTTGGGCAGAATGAGGAGTTCAGAGAAGGCCGTCTTGTCCCCTTTTCAGCTCTTGCTTGGCCTCCTTGCTTCTCCGACATTTCTCTTCCCCATGTCTTTTGGAAGCTCCTGTTATATAGTCCCCTTCTAGGAGGGAAGGTTCTAGTGTCAGGCACTGAGACAAGTGCTTCCTGTGAGCTCCCTTAGTTACTCCTTATGACTGTTATTTGCATGTCGCAGATGAAAGAGCGTCTCCAAGAGGTGAGCAGGCACTCATATTGGAAGTCTGATTCCTTTCAGGTTTATCTGCTTTTAAATTGTGCTTCTTGAGGACCTTAAAGCATCTAAGGTGCAAAGTGACACGTCTCTAATGGTGGGATTTCTGGCACTTTCCTAACACCCCTCACTTCACCCTTTTATAAGTAAACAGCTACCTTGTCCACCTACGTGGAAGGTTCTCCTCAATAGTGACAATGATAATTTCACATGCCTGTTATTAGCCAATATTCTCATTATTTCTAAGAAGTATAGAGAGAAGAGAAACTATCTATTGAAAAACAAACAAAACCTGGCATTTGATCATGTTGTACCTACTGATGTTCTTGTCAGACAACCAAGAAGAAAGATGCAGGAGTCACCCTTGCTGTGTGACCTTGGGCAAGTCCCTTGATCTTTTGATGCCTCAATTTCCTCATCTGTGAAATGGGGATAATATTGCCTACCTCGGGTTGTTGTGAGGATTAAATAAACTAATATATGTAAAATGCCTAGAACCATGCCTGGCATGTGTAAGGTTTATGTACGTGTGAAGAACAATAATAATGATAATAACTTATTATTAATAATAATAACTTAAGTTATTATTATTATTAGGATCACCAAGGAATCACAGTGAACTTGCCTTTTGCTCTGGAAAGGTCTCCACCCAGATAGAAAAAGCAGAGAAAGTTCTAGCGACCCCTGCAGGCCCAAATTGCCAATGAGTGCTTGGACTACCCTCTCAAATGATTTTCCTCATAGAAAATTCCCTCATTCTCCCAACAGGGAGGCAATGCAGGTCCCCCTTGGAACAAAGGAAGGAAGAGTTGGGCCCTGGGTTCTGAGCATTCCCCATCCTCTGTTCTACATTCCAACGAGAAAAATAAATCTGAACTTCCCAGGAATTGGGGACTTCCATTTTTCTGGTCTCAAACCGCTCTTCCAAAACAGAGTAAAGCTCAGGAAATTCTATTCTTCGAGAATTAAAGTAGTAAAACTGGTCTAATGGCTGTCCCTTGGAGTCTCTGTATCTTGGGCAGAATGGGTCCTCTTTGATCATTATGCCCATCATGGCCCAGTTGTTGTTAGACCTACAATGATCATCTTTGGTGTTTCTGATTTTTTTTCCCCTTTAAGTGTTATTCTAAAAGGCCTACCCCCAGGCTCACATTTTCCAGAAGGAGACCACAAGATCCAATACACAGTGTATGACAGAGCTGAGAACAAGGGCATTTGCAAATTTCGAGTTAAAGTAAGAGGTAAGATGACTGGTTCTTGGCTTTTTTCTCTCTTTATAAGAACAAAGGGAAACAGAGCCTTAAGCAAGAACCCTCTGTGAGTGCCCACTGCCAGAGGGAGACTTGCCAGCTCTGGATTAGCCTCCGATCATGAGGCTAGGGGAAGGGTGCCATCTTAATGCCTGAATTTCACAATTCCAATCCGGATGAGGTCCAGTGCTGGCAGGTTATTGAAGGAGTCCGAGAGAGCAGTAAGTTTGTCTCACGTGAGCCCACAGCTGGCTGTCCCAGGAGAGTATTATTCACTAACTTTTCCACCCCTGGGCTTCGGTGACCAGCTAAAGCCTGTAAGTCCTTCTATTGACATGAAGGAGGTTAGGAGAACCGCCCGCCCCAGCTGGGGTCACCAGGAGACCATGTTCTTGGTGTTCTAGAACTTTTGGTCTACCTGAAAAAAAAGGCTTATTTTATGCCTCAGTGGGCAGTTACTTACTAACCATCCTTCCTCCTTATTCTTCTGAGTTCAGCCTCCTCATCTGGAACCCAAGAGGCTAAATCAGTTCACTGACCATCCCAAGGCCCGCCCGCTGGCCAGAGAGCCATGCCTGCCCCCTCGCTCGTTTTCTGGTGCTTCTGAACCCTCCCCTTCCCTGGTTACTTTGTGGCGGGGAGCTCAGCACTGAGACCCCTCTGGGCTTGTGTCCCACACAGTCAGACGCTGCGGCAAACTCAACGCCCCGGAGAACGGCTACATGAAGTGCTCCAGCGACGGCGATAATTACGGGGCCACCTGTGAATTCTCCTGCATCGGAGGCTACGAGCTCCAGGGGAGCCCTGCCCGAGTGTGTCAGTCCAACCTGGCCTGGTCTGGCACAGAGCCCACCTGCGCAGGTACGAGGGCAGCCCTCCCTCCAGCCAGCAGCAGACCCTGAAGACCCTTTGGCCCAGATTTCCAGTACAGGGAGGAGGGAGGGCTTCGTTCTATATACCGTGAGAGGTTCGGTGCCAGCCCTCTTCATCTGATGGGTGAAAACAGTCCTCGAATCCCTCCCTGGGCAGCCCACCTCACCTGCCCTCCTCCTGTGCCTCTGCCTATCTTCCGATTTCTCTCTCATGTCCTGTAAGGAGGAAGCTGGAGGTGGGAGCCCAGAGCCCATTATGAATCAGCGGCATTATGAATCAGCAAAGTCTGTACCCTTGTTCCTCCCTCCTACAAATGTAAGAATCTTTTTTACAAAGCCAGTACACTGCTGCGCACAGATGATAGAACGCCTGCTTTGCAGCACTGGCTGGAAAGTCCCGCAGACCTTGGGCATTTGGAATCTTTCCTCCTAATGTCAAATGAGGAAGATAATACTTTGCCCACTCCTGGAGTGGTTGTAAGTATTAAATGAGGTCATCTATTCAACAGTGGAATTGAGCGGGGCCTGGCACCGGGTAAACTCTGAATACCTGTCAGCTGTTATTACTGAGGAACAAAAATTGGGCTGGGTAGTGATCACAGTGTGAAATTAATTGGGACTAACCAGAAAATTCCAGACATGTCTTTTATTTCTGTACTTCACTGTTTTCTCGTTTCCTGGTACTTTCTCATCTTTATGCTTTCCCTTTAATCCCAGCCATTCAGAGTTAGCTGAGAGACAGAGACAGAGAGACACAGACACATACATCATCAGCTAAATGCCTGAGGCTTTTCAATTTCATACATCAAAGTACAAAGAACATCCCTCTTTCCTTCCCTGTCTCATTTCCTGAGGCAGGAGAGGAATGCCCACCCCCCAGGCCTAGCAAACATACCCACATCCTCATCCCCAGAACCTGTGAATATATTACCTTACGTAGCAGAAGGGACTTTGAAGATGTAATTAAGTTAAGGATTTTGAGATGGGGAGAAGAGCGTGGATTATCCAGGTGGGCTCAATGGAATCACAAGCGTCCTTATAAGAGGGAGGCAGAAGTGCTCTCGGAGTCAGAGAAGAAGGTGAGGGAAGCAGAGGTCGGAGAGGAGAGAGGCTGGAAGATGCTGTGCTGCTGGCTTTGAAGGTGGGGGAAAGGCTACGAGCCAACAACCTTGACTTTACCCCAGTGAAACCCGTCCCAAACTTCGGACCGCCAGGATTGTAAGAGAATGTGTGTTTGTTAAGCCACGAGTTTTGTGGTGACGAGTGACAGCAGCGAGAGGAAACTAACACACTTCCCCACTCCCCAACCCGGTGCTCCTTGGGACCACCTCCCGAATAAACTAATACTTCTAGATGAATCTTCATCTCAGGGTTCACTTCTTACACATATGGTTCTGTGTCTCATCACAGGCTGTGTTGAGCCAGAAGCAGTAGAGAGTTTCTGACCTGTCTGGCCATTTCTGATTACAGCCATGAATGTCAATGTCGGCGTCAGAACAGCAGCTGCGCTTCTGGATCAGTTTTATGAGAAAAGAAGACTGCTCATTGTGTCCACACCCACAGCCCGAAACCTCCTCTACCGGCTGCAGCTGGGGATGCTGCAGGTGAGTCCTTGCAGCAGGGCCAAGGCGGGAGGGAGACCCCTGAACAGGAAGGGCCCAGTCATTTCATTAAAAGCAAAGGCCAGGTTCAGTGCCTAATCCATTTCCCGTGAGCTTCAGGAACTGGCACTTCAGAACTCCCACCATTCATTTCTGCTTCTGGGGCATAACCTAATTAACATTGACTCCCCAGAGCTAACCCAGTCGTTTTCCAACTAATGAGGTTTGGTTGTCTTCACTAATAAGCCTAATTGACATGCTGTCCAGGTTCAGCCGAAGAACAAATTATCTTTGCTGAACCCGTCCAGGATATGCCTGCGAGGGAGGCGATCAAGCAGTTGTTGGCCCTAAAGGCTGGCTCAAGGGATGAGAGGGGTCTAGGAGCCCTGAGGCCCCACATCCTGCTGCAGGGAGCTCCCCCAGCTCTCGCAGAGCTCCTCAGAGAGGGATAACCATCCTTTAGAAAAGCGGTTCTCCAAGTGTGCTCTGTGGACCAGCAGTATGACCTGGGAGCTTGTTAGAAATGCAAATTCTCGATCCGCATCCCAGACCTGCTGGATCAGAAACTACCTTTTAACAAGACCTTCAGGTGATTCCTAAGAACTTCAAAGTTTGATGGGGGGTGCTTTTCTAGGGAATGTGCCCTTTTTAGCTGTGTAAGTTTTGTAGCTACAGAATGAGGCAACCAGTGTCTTTTGGGGAAAAACCCAAACAAGCTAGAAACTGAAAGGATTGAATTAGAACTTGTTTGATTTCTGTCCCGAAACGTGTTGTCAATAAGAGTGGCCAGTCTGGTTGAATGCTAAAGAGGTAGGATGTTATGCTGGGTCATGGACACGGTGCTGCACATTTTTGGAGGAATGTTTCATTCATGTATTACAGTGAATAGAACTAGGTTTTTAGAACAATCCTGGTTTAATCAAAGGCTACAATTTAACTTCTCATTTCAGCATTAAGACAATGAATAATGATAAATCTTTGTTTATTCTCCCCATGTACTTGGACTTCCCATGAACTCTGAAGAGCCATATAAAACATTTTGGGCTTCTTTGATAGGAACCCAATTCATCTCGTCTTTAACTCCAATCCCTGCCACCTGACCTCCACCTTGTGTCGCCTCATCCCAGCTAGGGAGTTGCTCTTTGGGTAGCACAAGCCCGCACCGCTCCATTGTGTGGGGAATCGGCCTTGCAGGCTCTATTTCACAACCATACGTTTCCTGACCTCTTCTTTCCCTCTCTCTTTTTTTTTTCTTTTGGCTGCATTTGGAAATTCGTTGCTGCATGCGGGGTTTTCTCTAGTTGTGGTGAGCAGGGGCTACTCTTTGTTGCGGTGCGTGGGCTTCTCATTGTGGTGGCTTCTCTTGTTGCGGAGCACGGGCTCTAGGCACACGGGCTTCAGTAGTTGCAGCATGCAGGCTCAGTAGTTGCGGCACGCGGGCCCTAGAGCATGTGGGCTTCAGTAGTTGCAGTGCGTGGGCTCAGTAGTTGTGGTGCATGGGCTCTAGGGCGCACGAGCTTCAGCAGTTGTGGCTCAAGGGCTCTAGAGCGCAGGCTCACTAGTTGTGGTGCACGGGCTTAGTTGCTCCGAGGCATGTGGGATCTTCCTGGCCCAGGGATCTAACCCGTGTCCCCTGCACTGGCAGGCGGATTCCCAACCACTGTGCCACCAGGGAAGTCCCCTGACCTCTTCTTAGTTCCATGGAAAAATGAAAAAGCCAGACAACTTGCTTTTCCTGTATTTGGCAAACTATGGCTTTTGTAAGTAAAATTTTATTGAAGCACAGCCAAGGCTCATTCGTTTGTGCATTCTCTATGGCTGCTTTAAATGTGCTTTTTTTTCCTTTTGAATTTATTTATTTATTTATTTATTTATGGCTGTGTTAGGTCTTCGTTTCCGTGTGAGGGCTTTCTCTAGTTGTGGCAAGCGGGGGCCACTCTTCATCGTGGTGCGCGGGCCTCTCACTATCGCGGCCTCTCTTGTTGCGGAGCACAGGCTCCAGACGCTCAGGCTCAGTAATTGTGGCTCACGGGCCCAGCTGCTCCGCGGCATGTGGGATCTTCCCAGACCAGGGCTCGAACCCGTGTCCCCTGCATTGGCAGGCAGATTCTCAACCACTGCGCCACCAGGGAAGCCCCTTTAGCACCACAAAGGCACTGTTGAGTAGTTAAGACAGAGACCATCCAGCCCCATGAAACCTAAAATCTTTACTATCTGGCCCTTTACAGAAAATGTTGGCTGACCCCTGCCCTAGTCTATCCCATTCCTTCAGGTACTTGCTAAATTACTAATCAACTAGTTGGATAAGATATTTGCTATCAAGGTGTTTATATGTGACCCCCCCAACATATTTACATTGGCATTTTAAGCAGAGCCTTCAAGGAAAGGTTTGATTGGCTTATGTGATTCAGTTAGAATAATAAAAATGGGTATTTCTACCTTTTCTAACTTGTCTACCAATTCTGTCACCCCAGAGATATTTCAGCGGAACTGTAATAAAAACTTGGTGTTCTAATAATTCAGCAGTTTAAAATTTCTTTTCCCATTTAGTCATATTCATCTTAAATTACTTTTTTGTTCCCTTACTGCCATTGGCACTCCTGATGAGGCTTCCTGGCATAGGCTTGAGTGGGTCACGTTCCTGAGGCTCTTGCCAAGGGCCAGCTCTGGGGGCTGGAACATTTTCTTTTTTTAAAAATTGAGGTATGATTGACATATAACGTTAGTTTCAGGTGTACAACATAACGATTCAATACTTGTATATATTGCAAAACGATCACCACGGTAGTCCATTTAACATCCATCACCATACCTAGTGGCAAAATTTTTTTTCTCGTGATGAGAGCTTTCAGGATCCACTACCCTAGCTACTTTCAAATATACAGTACAGTATTATTAACTAGAATCACCAAGCTGTATATTACATCCCCATAATTTTTTCATTTAATCACTGGAAATTGTACCTTTTGACCCTCTTCACCCATTTTTGCCCAACCCCCAGCCCCCACCTCAGGAAAACACCAATCTGTTCTCTATATCCATGAGCTCAGTGTTTTTCTTTTTTTATTTTAAGATTCTACACATAAGAGAGATCATATGATATTTACCTTTTCCTCTTTTACTTCACTTAACATAATGCCCTCAAGGTCCATCCATGTTGCAGATGGCAAGATTTCACTCTTTTTTGTGGCTAAATAATATTCCATTCTACCTATCACATTTTCCTCATCCATTCTTCCATCAGTGGACATTGAGATTGTTTGCATAGCTTGGCTATCGTAAATAATGCTGCAGAGAACATGGGGGTGCTTATATCTTTTCAAGTTAGTGTTTTTCTTTGGATAAATACCCAGCTGTGGAATTGCTGGATCATATGGTAGTTGTATTTTTAATTTTCTGAGCACCCTCCATACTGTTCTCCACAGTGTCTGTACCAATTTACATTCCCACCAACAGTACACAAGCTCCATCCATGTAGAGCGGCAGTACTGACTGTTATGTGTCTTTTTGATGATGGCTATCCTAATAGGCATGAGGTGATATCTCATGATTTTGATTTGCATTTCTCTAATGGCTAGTGATGTTGAGCATCTTTTCATGTGTCTGTTGGCCTTTCATATATCTTCTTTGGAGAAATGTCTATTAAGGTCTTTTGCCCATTTTTAACTTAGAGTATGTATTTATTTGCTATTGAGTTGTATGAGTTCTTTAGATATTTTGGATATTAACCCCTTATCAGATAAATGGTTTGCAATTTTTTTCCCCATTTTGTAGGTTGTCTTTTCATGTGTTGATAGTTTCTTTTACTGTGCAGAAGCTTCTTAGTTTGATGTAATCCCACTTGTTTGTTTTCTTCATTTTGTTGCTAGTGCTTAAGGTGTCATATCCAAAAATCATTGCCAAGACCTATATCAAGGAGCTCTTTTTCCTGTTTTTTCATCTAGGAATTTCATGGTTTCAGATCTTACATTTAAGTCTCTAATCCACTTCAAGTTCCTTTTTGTAAGTAGTATAAGATAGGGGCTTTTTTTCATTTTTTTACATGTGAATATCCAGTTTTTTCAGCACCAATTATTAAAGAGACTCTTTTCTCCATTGAATATTCCTGGCTCTTTTGTCAAATATTAGTTGACTGTATATGCTTGGGTTTATTTCTGGGCTCTCAATTCTGTTCCATTTGATTTTTTTTTTTAGGCCAGTACCATACTGTTTGAATTACCATAGCTTTATAGTATAGCTTGAAATCAGAAAGTGTGAGGCCTCCTGCTTTGTTCTATTCTCTAAGGATGGCTAGGTTATTTAGGGGTCTTTTGTGGTTCTATACAAACTTTAGGATTGTTCTTCTTTTCCCTACTTATGTAAAAATGCTATTAGAATCTTCGGGCTTTTCACCATTGAGTATGATGTTAGCTGTGGGAGGTATCTTCTTTCTATACCAAAGAGTTTTTTTAAATCATGAACAGAAGTTGTATTTTGTCAAATGCTTTTTCTCCATCTACTGAGATGATTTTTTTCATTCTGTTAATCTGATGTATCACATTGATTTGTGTATGTTGAGCCGTCCTTGCATCCTAAGTATAATTCCACTTGGTCATGCTGAATTATCCTTTTAATATGCTGTTGAATTCAGTTTGCTAGTATTTTGAGAGTTTTTGCTTCTATATTAATCAGGGATATGGATCTGTATTTTTCTGATAGTGTCCTTTTCTGGCATTGGTGTCAGGGTAATGCTGACCTCATAAAATGAGTTTGGAAGTGTTTCCTCCTTTTCTATTTTTTTGGCAGAGTTTGAGGATTAGTGTTAATTCTTCTTTAAATGTTTGGCAAAATTCACTAGTGAAGCTATCCGGTCCTGGGGTTTTCTTCACTGGGCGATTTTTGATTACTGATTTAATCACCTTACTAGTAATTGGTCTATTCAGACTTTCTATTCCTTCATGATTCACTCTTGATAGTTTGTATGTTTCTAAGAATTTTTCCACTTCTTTTAGGTTGTCCAGTTTACTGGTGTAGAGCTGTTCATAATAGCTTCTTATGAACTTTGTATTTCTGTTGTATCAGTTGTAATGTCTTCTTTGTCATGTATAATTTTGTTGATTTGAGTTCTTTTTTCCTTGGTTAGTCTAGCTAAAGGATTGTCAATTTTGTTTATCTTTTCAAAGAACCAACTCTTAGTTTGGTTAATGTTTTCTATTGTTTTTCTGTTCTCAATTTCATTTATTTCTTCTCTAATCATTATTTCCTTCCTCTTGCTAACTTTGGGCTCAGTTTCTTTTTCTAGCTCCTTAAGGCATAGTTAGGTTATTTGGGAAATTTCTTGCTTTTTAATGTTGGTTTTTATTGTTGTGCACTTCCCTCTTATAATTACTTTTGCTGCATCCCATAAGTTTTGGTATGTTGTTTCTCCACTTTTTGTCTCAAGATACTTTATTGCCCCTTTAATTTCTTCTTTGACCCATACGTTATTCAGGAGAATGTTGTTTAATTTCCATGTATTCATGAATTTCCAGTTTCCTCTTGTTACTGATTTCTAGTTTCATACCAATGTGGTCAGAGAAGATACTTGGTATGATTTCAGTCTTCTTGAATTTTCTAAGACTTATTTTGTGACCTAATATATGGTCTATCCTAGAAAATGTTTCATGTGCACTTGAGAAGAATGTGTTTTCTGCTGATGTTGGATAGGATATTCTGTGAATGTCTGTTAGTTATATTTGGAGTTATATTTGGTCTGTAGTGTTGTTCAAATTTGCTCTTACCTTATTGATTTCTCTGTCTGGATGATCTATCCATTGTTGAAAGTGGGGTGTTAAAGTCCCCAACTGTTACTGTATTGCTGTTTACTTCTCCTTTTATTTAGCTCTATTAGTTTTTGCTTTATGTATTGATATTTCAGTTTTCCAATGTTGGGCACATCAGTATTTATAATCTTTATAACTTCATGATATATTGATCCCTTTATCATTAGAAAATCACCTTCTTTGTCTCCTTTTACCATTTTAAAAATTAAAGCCTATTTTGTCTGATTTAACTACCCCTGACATTTTTGAGTTATTTGCTTAAAATATTTTTCCATCCATTTACTCTGCCTATGTGTGTCTTGAAAGCTAAAGTCATTCCTGTAGGCAGCATATCATTGAATCTTTTTTTAAAAAAATCCATTTAGCTATTCTGTTTATCGTTTGGAGAACTGAATCTGTTTACATTTAAAGTAATTATTGATAAATAAGGACTTATGCCATTTTGTTAATTGTTTTCTGGTTGTTTTCTAGATCCATCTTTCCTTCTTATCCTGCTTTCTTTTATTGTGTTTTGATGTTGTGAGGTATTAGTATGCTTTGACTTTATCATATTCTTTGTAATTCAGGTTTATCCCTTGTTACCGTGAGGCTTACATTCTAAAAAATCTTAAAATTAAAACACACTATTTTAAACTAATACCAACTTAACTTCAATAAAGTCTTAAGCTTTATACTTTAACTTCTCCTCCCTTCACATTTTAAGTTATTGATGTTACAATTTACATATTTTTAATATTGTGTACCTAATAAATTACTGTAGTTTTAGTTATTTTTACCATTTTTTTTTCTTAAGTTACCTTATCTTTTAAAATTTTTTTATTTTATATTGGCGTAAAGTTGATTAAAAATGTTGTGTTAGTTTCAGGTGTACAGCAAAGTAATTCAGTTATACATGTGTCTATTCTTTTTCAAATTCTTTTCCCATTTAGGTTATTATAGAATATTGAGCAGAGTTTCCTATGCTATACAGTAGGTCCTTGTTGGTTATCTACTTTAAATATATCAGTGTGACCTGTCAATCCCAAACTCCTAATCTATCCCTCCCCGCTACTCTTCCTCCCTGGTAACCATAAGTTCATTCTCTAAGTCTGTGAGTCTGTATCTGTTTTGTAAATAAGTTCATTTGTATCATTTTTTTTTAGATCCCACATGTTAGCAATATCATATGATATTTGTCTTTCTCTGTCTGACTTACTTTACTTAGTATGATAATCTCCAGGTCCCTCCATGTTAGTGCAAATGGCATTATTTCATTCTTTTTAATGGCTGAGTAATATTCTATTGTATATATGTACCGCATCTTCTTAATCCATTCATCTGTCAATGGACATTTAGGTTCCGTCCATGTCTTGGCTATTGTAAACAGAGCTGCAATGAACATTGGGGTGCATGTATACTTTCGAACCATGTTTTTCTCCAGTTATATGCCCAAGAGTGGGATTGCAGGATCATATGGTAGCTCTATTTTTAGTTTTTTTTTCCCCCTTATAAATTTATTTATTTATTTATGACTGTGTTGGGTCTTCGTTGCTGTGCACGGGCTTTATCTAGTTGTGGTGAGTGGGGGCTACTCTTCATTGCGGTGCACGGGCTTCTCATTGTCGTGGCTTCTCTTGTTGTGGAGCACAGGCTCTGGGCACAAGGGCTTCAGTAGTTGTGGCATGTGGGCTCAGTATCTGTGGCTTGCGGGCTCTAGAGCACAGGCTCAGTAGTTGTGGTGCACGGGCTTAGTTGCTCCGCAGCATGTGGGATCTTCCTGGGCCAGGGCTCGAACCCATGTCCCCTGCATTGACAGGCGGATTCTTAACCACTGTGCCACCAGGGAAGCCCCTACTTTTAGTTTTTTAAGGAACCTCCATACTGTTCTCCATAGTGGCTGTACCAATTTTACATTCCCACCAACAGTGTAGGAGGGTTCCCTTTTCTCCACACCATCTCCAGCATTTATTGTTTGTACACTTTTTGATAATGGCTATTCTGACCGGTGTGAGGTGGTACCTCATTGTAGTTTTGATTTGCATTTCTCTAATAATTAGTGATGTTGAGCAGCTTTTCATGTACTTCTTGGCCATTTGTATGTCTTCTTTGGAGAAATGTCTATTTAGGTCTTCTGCCCATTTTTGGATTGGGTTGTTTGTTTCTTTAATATTGAGCTGCATGAGCTGTTTATATATTTTGGAGATTAATCCTTTGTCCGTTGATTCGTTTGCAAATATTTTCTCCCATTCTGAGGGTTGTCTTTTCTTCTTGTTTATGGTTTCCTTTGCTGCCAGCACCATTTATTGAACAGACTGTCTTTTCTCCATTGTATAGTCTTGCCTCCTTTGTCGTAGATTAATTGACCATAGGTGCATGGGTTTATTTCTGGGTTTTCTATACTGTTCGATTTATCTATATGTCTGTTTTTGTGCCAGTACCATACTATTTTGATGGCTGTAGCCTTGTAGTATAGTCTGAAATTAGGGAGCCTGATTCCTCCAGCTCCATTTTTCTTTCTCAAGATTGCTTTGGCTATTCAGGGTCTTTTGTGTCTCCACACAAATTTTAAGATTTTTTTTGGTTCTAATTCTGTGAAAAATGCCATTGGTAATTTGATAGGGATTGCACTGAATCTGTAGATTGCTTTGGTTAGTATAGTAATTTTTAAAAATTATTTATTTTTTAATTTATTTATTTTTGGCTGTTGGGTCTTCATTGCTGCATGTGGGCTTTCTCTAGTTGCGGTGAGTGGGGGCTACTCTTCATTGCGGTGCATGGGCTTCTCGTTGCAGTGGCTTCTCTTGTTGTGGAGCACGGGCTCTAGGCATGCAAGCTTCAGTAGTTGTGGCACGCGGGTTCTAGAGCGCAGGCTCAGTAGTTGTGGTGCATGGGCTTAGCTGCTCCATGGCATGTGGGATCTTCCTGGACCAGGGCTCGAACCCGTGTCCCCCCTACATTGGCAGGTGGATTCTTTTTTTTTTTGGCAGGTGGATTCTTAACCAGTGCACCACCAGGGAAGCCCTAGTATAGTAATTTTGACAATAGTATTTCTTCCAATCCAAGAACATGGTACATCTTTCCAACTGTGTCATCTTTAATTTCTTTCATCAGCATCTTATAGTTTCCAGAGTACAGGTCTTCTGCCTCCTTAGGTAGGTTTACTCCTAGGTATTTTATTCTTCTTGATGTGATAATAAGTGGGATTGTTGCTTTAATTTCTCTTTCTGATATTTTATTGTTAGTGTGTAGAAATGCAACAGAATTCTGTGTATTAATTTTGTATCCTGCAACTTTACTGAATTCATTGATGAACTCTAGTAGTTTTCTGGTAGTGTCTTTAGGATTTTCTATGTATAGTAGTATCATGTCATCTGCAAACAGTGATAGTTTTACTTCTTTTCCAGTTTGGATTGTTTTTATTTTTCTTCTCTGACTGCTGTGACTAGGACTTCCAAGTCTGTGTTGAATAAAAGTGGCAAGAGTGGGCATCCTTGTTTTGTTCCTGATCTTAGAGGAAATGCTTTCAGCTTTTCATCATTGAGTATGATGTTAGCTGTAGGTTTGTCATATATGGCCTTTATTATGCTGAGGTAGGTTCCCTCTATGCCCACTTTCTGGAGAGTTTTTATCATAAATGGGTGTTGAATTTTGTCAAAAGCTTTTCCTGCATCTATTGAGATGATCTTATGATTTTTAATTCTTCAAATTGTTGATGTGGTGTATCACACTGATTGATTTGCGGATACTGAAAAATCCTTGCATACCTGGGATAAATCCCACTTGATCGTTGTGCATGATCCTTTTAAATGTATTGTTGGATTTTGTTTGCTAGTATTTTGTTGAGGATTTTTGTGTCTATGTTCATCAGTGATATTGGCCTGTTATTTTGTGTGTGTGTGTGTTATCTTTGTCTATTTTTGTCTAGTTTTGGTATCAGTGTGATGGTGGCCTCATAGAATGAGTTTGGGAGTGTTCCTACTTCTGCAGTTTTTTGGGAATAGTTTCAGAAGGATAGGTGTTAACTCTTCTCTAAATGTTTGATAAAATTCATCTGTGAAGCCAGCTGGTCCTGCACTTTGGTTGTTGGGAGTTTTTAAATCACAGTTACAATTTCATTACTTGTGGTTGGTCTCTTCATATTTTCTGTTTCTTCCTGGTTCAGTCTTGGGAGGTTGTACCTTTCTAAGAATTTGTCCATTTCTTCCAGGTTGTCCATTTTATTGGCATATAGTTGCTTGTAGTAGTCTCTTATGATCGTTTGTATTTCTGTGGGGTCCATTGTAACTTCTTTTTCATTTCTGATTGTATTGATTTGGGCCCTCTCCCTTTTTTACTTGATGAGTCTGGCTAAAGGCTTATCAATTTTGTTTGTCTTTTCAAAGAACCAGCTTTTAGTTTCATTGAACTTTTCTATTGTTTTCTTCATCTCTGTTTCATTTATTTCTGCTCTGACTTTTTATTTCTTTCCTTCTGCTAACTTTGGGTTTTGTTTGTTCTTCTTTCTCTGTAGTGGCTTTAGGTGTAAGGTTAGGTTGTTTATTTGAGATGTTTCTTCTTTCCTGAGGTAAGATTGTATTGCTATAGACTTCCCGCTTAGAACTGCTTTTGCTGAGTCCTGTAGGTTTTGGATCATTGTGCTTTCATGTGTCTCCAGGTGTTTTTTAATTTCCTCTTTGATTTCTTCAGTGATCCATTGGTTGTTTAGTAGCATATTGTTTAACCTCCATGTGTTTGTGTTTTTTTATAGTTTTTTTATAGTTTTTCCTCACGTTGTGGTTGGAAAATATGCTTGATATGTTGTCAATTTTCTTTAAATTTACCGAGGCTTACTTTGTGGCCCAGCATGTGATCAGTCCTGGAGAATGTTCCATGTGCACTTGAGAAGAACATGTATTCTGCTGCTTTTGTATGGAATGCTCTATAAATATCAATAAAGTCTATCGGTCTAATATGTCATTTAAGGCCTGTGTACCTTATTGATTTTCTGTCTGGATGATCTGTACATTGGTGAAAATGGTATGTTAAAGTCCCCCATGATTATTGTTACTGTCAATTTCTCCTTTTATGACTGTTAGTATTTGCCTTATATATGAGGTGCTCCTATGTTGGGTGCATATATATTTATAATTCTTATATCTTCTTCTTGGATTGATCCCTTGATCATTATGTAGTGTCCTTCTTTGTCTCTTGTAACAGTATTTTAAAGTGTATTTTGTCTGATATGAGTATTGCTACTCCAGCTTTCTTTTGATTTGCATTTGTATGGAATACCTTTTTCCATCCTCTCACTTTCAGTCTGTATGTGCCCCTAGATCTGAAGGGGGTCTCTTGTAGACAGCATATATGCGGGTCTTGGTTTTGGATCCATTCAACCAGTCTGTCTTTTGGATGGAGCATTTAATCTGTTTATGTTTAAGGTAATTATTGATATGTATGTTCCTTATTGCCATTTTCTTAGTTGTTTTGGATTTGTTTTTGTAGGTCTTTTTTCTTTTGTTCTATTCTCTTGTGATCTGTAGATTTTCAGTTTGTGATTCCCATGAAGTTTTGATATAGCAGTCTATATATAAACAAGATCGTTTTAAGTTGCTCCTCTTTTAATTTCAAATGCATTTCCAGTATCCTGCATTTGTGCTTTCCTCTTCTCACAATTGCTGGTTTTGATATATTTGTGTGTATGATTTCCTACCTTTACTGTATGCTTGCCTTTACCAGTGAGCTTTTCCATTTGTAGTTTTCTTGTTTCTAATTGTGGCCTTTTCTTTTCTGCCTAGAGAAGTTCCTTTAGCATTTGTTGCAAACCTGGTCTGGTGGTGCTGAATTCTCTTAGCTTTTGCTTGTTTGTAAGGCTTTTGATTTCTCCAAATCTGAATGAGATCCTTGCCGGGTAGAGTAATCTTGGTTGTAGGTTCTTCCCTTTCAGCACTTTAAGTATATCCTGCCACTCCCTTCTGGCCTGCAGAGTTTCTGCTGAAAAATCAGCTGATAACCTTATGGGGATTCCCTTGTATGTTATTTGTTGCTTTTCCCTTGTTGCTTTTAATGTTCTTTCTTTGTCTTTAATTTTTGTCAGTTTGATTACTATGTGTCTTGGCGTGTTCCTCCTTGGGTTTATCCTGCCTGGGACTCTCTTCACTTCCTGGACTTGGGTGACTGTTTCCTTTCCCATGTTAGGGAAGTTTTCAGCTATTATCTCTTTAAATATTTTCTCAGGTCCTTTCTCTCTCTCTTCTCCTTCTGGGACTTCGATAATGTGAATGCTGGAGCGTTTAATGTTGTTTGGCCTGAGGTGTCCCAGCACTGGAGCCTGCAGGCTGTTGTGTGGGGCCACGTCTTGATGAGAAAATGGCGTCCTCCATGAGGACTCACGCCAATGAGTACATCCTAGAACTACTGCTACCAGTGTCTTTGTCCTCGCAGTGAACCACAGCTGCCCCCTCCTGCCCCCGCCTCCGCAGGAAACCCTGCTAGCAGGTACATCTGGCCCAGTCTCTTATGAGGTCACTGCTTTTTCCCCTGTGTCCTGGTGAGCACGAGACCTCGTGTGTGCCCTCCAAGAGTGGAGTTTCTGTTTCCCCCAGTCCTGTGGAATTCCTGTGATCAAACCCCACTGGCCTTCAAATCTAGATTCTCTGGGGGCTCTTCCTCCCATTGTCAGACCCCCAGGCTGGGAAGCCTGATGTGGGACTCAGAACTTTCACTCCTGTGGGAGAACTTCTGTTGTATAATTATTTTCCAGTTTGTGGTTCACCCATCCAGTGGGTATGGGATTTGATTGTGCCCCTCCTACCATCTTGTTGTGGCTTTTTCTTTGTCTTTGGATGTAGGGTATCTTCTTGGGTAGGTTCCAGTGTTGCTTTTTTTTAAATTTATTTTTGCTGCATTTGGTCTTCGTTGCTGCGTGTGGGCTTTCTCTAGTTGCAGGCGGGGGTTACTCTTCGTTGCGGTGCACGGGCTTCTCATTGCGGAGCACAGGCGTTAGTAGTTGCGGCATGTGGGCTCAGTAGTTGTGGCTCGTGGGCTCTAGAGCACAGCTCAGTAGTTGTGGCACACGGGCTTAGTTGCTCTGTGGCATGTGGGATCTTCCTGGACCAGGGCTCGAACCCCTGTCCCCTGCATTGGCAGGCGGATTTTTAACCACTGCGCCACCAGGGAAGTCCCTCCAGCATTTTTTTTTTGATGATGGTTGTTAAGCAGTTAGTTGAGATTTTGGTGTTTTCGTAAGAAGGGGTGAGCTCGTGTTCCCCTACTCTGCCATCTTGTCTCCATTGACCATGTTTGTTTTGTAACTTTTAAACTAGAGCTGTAAGTGAATTACATACCACTATTACCATATTACAGAATCCAAGTTTGACTATATTTTCCATAGCAGTGAGTTTTACACTGCCTTCTTAGGTTTTTATGATGTTAATTATCATCCTTTTATATTTATCCCTCAGTACCTGCAGGGAACTGGTTGCAAGACTTGCTGCGGACACCAAAATCTGTGGATGCTCATGTCCCATTGTCAGCCCTCTGTATCTGTGGGTTCCCCATCCATGGATCCTCCAGTTGTACACACAGTACGTGGTCCATGGTTGGTTGAATTTGTGGATGCAGAACCCATGGATATGGAGGGCTGACTGTACTTCCACTCAAAGAACTTCCTATAACGTTTCTTGTAAAGCATGTCTAGTGATGATGAATTTTCTCAGCTTTTGTTTTTTAGGGAAAGTATTTATCCCTCCTTTATTTCTGAAGGAGAGCTTCACTGAGTGTAGAATTTCTTGGTTGACAGTTTTCCCCCCAACATTTTTTTTTTAAGATTTTTTTTCATGTGGACCATTTTTAAAGTCTTTATTGAATTTGTTACAATATTGCTTCTGTTTTATGTTTTGGTTTTATGGCTGTGAGGTATGTGGAATCTTAGCTCCCCAACCAGGGATTGAACCCACACCCCCTGCATTGGAAGGCAAAGTCTTAACCACTGGACTGCCAGGGAAGTCCCCCTCCACCCCCAGTATTTTGAATATGTCCTACCATTCTCCTCTAGTCTGAAAAATTTCCATTATGAAATCCACTGATAGACTTATGGAGGTTCCCTTGTATGTAACTTCTCTCTTTTCTCTTGCTGCTTTTAAAATTCTTTGACTTTGACTTTTGAAAATTTAATTATAATATGTCCTGGTGTAGCCCTATTTGGGTTCAACCTATTTGGGATCCTTTGGGCCTTTTGGATCTGGATGTCTAGTTCTCTCCCCAGGTTTGGGAAGTTTTCAGCCATTATTGACTTAAATACACTTTTTGTCCCTTTTCTCCTTCTGGAATTCCAAAAATTCGAATATTTTTCTTTGTGTACCATAAGTCCCTTAGGCTCCCTTCAATCTTTTTTCATTATTTTTCCTTTTTGTTCCTCTGACTGGATAATTTCAAATGTCCTGTTTTCCAGGTTTCTGATTCTTCTGCATGGTTGAGTCTGCTTTTGAAGCTCTCTATTTTTTTTTAAATTTATTTTAGGCTGCATTGGGTTTTCGTTGCTGCGCGTGGACTTTCTCTAGCTGTGGCGAGTGGGGGCTACTCTTCGATGCAGTGCACAGGCTTCTCATTGCAGTGGCTTCTCTTTGTTGGGGAGCATGGGCTGTAGGTGCACGGGCTTCAGTAGTTGTGGCACATGGGCTTCAGTAGTTGTGGCTCACGGGCTCTAGAGCGCAGGCTCAGTAGTTGTGGCTCACGGGCTTAGTTGCTCCACGGCATGTGGGATCTTCCTTGACCAGGGCTCGAACCCGTGTCCCCTGCATTGGCAGGCGGATTCTCAACCACTGCACCACCAGGGAAGTCCAAAGCTCTCTATTGAATTCTTTGGTTCAGTTATTCTATTCTTTAGCTCTGTGATTTTTTTCATGGTTTATATTTCTTTGTTGAACTCATTTTGTTTACTTCTCTAATTTCATTTAGTTGTCTGTTCTTGTAGCTCACGAAACCTCTTTAAGATGATTATTCTGAATTCTTTGAAAGTTCATAGCTCTCCATTTCCTTAGGGTCAGTTATTGGCCCTTTATTACTTACCTTTGGTGGTATCATACATACTTGCTTTTTCATGATCCTTGATTCTTTATACCAGTGTCTGTTCATTTGAATAAGTGATCTCTTTTTCCAGACTTTAAGGTTTACTTTGGCAGAGACAATTCTTCACCAATCAGCTCTGTTTAGGTTTCTGGACGTGTCTGCTGGTAACATCCTTGGGCAGGTGGGGCCTGTTATTAGTGTCAGTTTGGGCAAGGCATCTGTTCGAGCTCTGAGGTTAGGGGTGGGGGCGTGCCACTGGCTGAGAACAGCTGGATAGGACTGCTATCTTGGTTCCCTGCCCAAATGCAGCTGTAGGATGGGCTTCATGACTGCCTGGATTCTGATCAGGCTTACTAAATGCTTTGGAGTGGGTACTACTAAACCCAGCAGTAGGTGGGGCTATGAATTAGCTTCCCTGCCCTGGCAAAGCAGCAGGACGGGACCCAGGGCCTGCGTGGCTCATTGTCTGGGGACTCAAATCAGGCAAGAGTGTGCACTGAATATTTTGGTTAGGTGAGGCCACCAGTTTTCCTTTGCAGACAGAGAAAGCCATGGGCTGTACTCTATTCAAGCGCCACCATAAGCAGGGCTGTTAGATGGGTGATGCAGCTTCCTGTGTGTTAGGGTTAGGTTTCTTGGTCAGGTGGTCTGAAGGTAGTATTCAGTAATAAGTGAGGTTGTGAATCAGCTTCGCTTCCTGGGCACAGCAGGAAAAACACCTCAAGTGCCACTAATGCTCTTTGTTGGTGGCCTTGACTCAAGCCAACTCATGCCGCAAGTTCCCTGGCTGAACAGGGCCAGTTTGTTTGCCCTGGCAGCCATCAGCTCTGCCCACTCTCCTCTCAGCTTAAGAGTTGCTGGGTTACACAGCTTCCAGGTGTTCTCACAAACCCTTCCTATCAGATGGGGGCCACACTCCACAGTGCCTAGGGCTATAACTTGGGCTCATGCCTGGGTGGCACTGGGAGGGCCCACTTCAGGCAGCTCTCAAATTTTCCCAAACAGGCTTTCTGGTCTGGAAGGGCCAGGGGCCTCAATCTGTAGTGGGTGGGGCCATGTATCACCTCCCCTGCCTGGGTGTAGCAGAGGAAATCTCCAGAGGGAGAACATAAAGATGGCATCCCTGGCCTATGTTCCCCGAGGGCCTCTCTGTAGGCCTCTAGATGTATGCCAAGCCTGAAGCCTGCCCTTAAGGTTGATGATCCAGGACAAAAAATGAGGCCTCTTCCACAGAAACTGGGGGTGTGTTTCAGTCTGCTGTCTGTGCAATGCCCCAGGGGTGGTAGCCCACCAAGAACTGTTAGAGTTGCATGGGACCCAGGAATTCCAGCCCCTCTGGTCACCAGAGCCAGGCCATCGAGGGCTGTCCCTGGGTGGCAACTGCCAGGGCCAGGTCACCAGATGTAAAAAACCAGGGCATCAGATGAGGGTTGGAATTGCTTATCCTTATTTCTTCACCATGCTCATGTTGGGGAGGCTTCGGGAAGGCGGGTGTGAGGGGTGAAAAGGGCAGATAGTGGGATACTGGAAATATTCTTTTGTCCTTGCAAAGACAAATTAGAATCCTCTGGGGTGGTCTTGGACACTTTTTAGGAAATTTGACTCATGCAAAGTCTCAGCCCATCTGGAAATACATACACTGCCATTTTGCTTAGGTTTTCAAAATCTCATTGCCAAGCCATTTCTGAATGATTCCTGTGGGAAGGTATTTAGGTTTTATAGCCACTAGTTGAACTCGAATTTCTCAGCTATCTTCAGGACAGTTTGGAGTGGGCAAATAAACTTCCCCAAACAGAACAGTACTGCTCCTGTGGGTCTGTAGTTTGACATGGAATTTTCTTTAACCATGCTCACACCTCCCTGCTTGGGGTTTTTTTTTTTTTTCCAGCAAGCACAATGTGGCCTGGATCTTCGACACATCACCATAGTGGAGCTGGTAGGTGTGTTCCCGACCCTCATCGGCAGGATAGGAGCAAAGATTATGCCTCCAGCCCTAGCTCTGCAGCTCAGGTAGGGGGAAGTTCTGTTCTTAAGTATTATTACCTATAAAAGTGCTTTTTTTCTGATCAGGTTCCCTGATTTCTCTCTATTCATTCTTGATTCCAGGCAACCTTCAACCTTTAATTACTTTTATTCTGGGAGTATTATAACAATATTAATTGGCATGTGGCTGCTTGTCCAAATACATGATGCAGTGGGTAATTACCAGGGTTCCTTCCCCCTCCAGGTGTTTTTGCTTTGTCTTTGTTTTTTTTTCCCCTTGGTGGGAGTGGGATGGGAAGGGGACAGAATGCAAAAAGGATTTAAGCAATCCTTGGTCTTCTTAAGAGGGCAGGCCTCCAATTTAGCCTTTCCAGGCTTGGCCTCTTTTTCCTCCATGCTTCCAGGGCACTTGTCCATAGTCCCATTTTAACAACTTTTGGTGACACTTAAAAAGCCAGAATCATGGTGTTCAGACTCTGAGTAATGGTGCATTAAAAAAGCAGAATTCAACAGCCAAAAGGTAATTTCAGAGCAAGCCAAATTTTTACTTGTATCTTTTGACCACTGTGAAAAGGACAATTAGCGTAAAGCAGAGCTCCTCAAAATCTTCCTTTCTCCCCTTTTTCTCTCACACTCTGCAAGGGAGGGGGCAGATCTCTGTTCTATATAATCTCATGGTCCCAAGCTCTTGGTGGCTCTACCATCTTGTAGAATCAACATCCCAGAATACATTACTTTCAGGTTTCTGCAAAGGGGGAAAAGAGTAAAAACAAACCATGCCACCTTTTTTTAGGCTTCATATTGGAAGCATAAAATTGCTGTCTCTCAGTCCCTTGGCCAGAACTCATCACATGATTGCGATTAGCCTTCAAGGGAGACTGGGAAATGTAGTCTTTCTATATACCCAGGGAGAAGAAAATGAAATAGAATGTGGTGAACCCTATCACAGATTTTCAGAGAGGTTCACAGAAATTCCTTGAGAGATTATGATAGAAATATGTCCTTAGCAAGTGATGTTACAGATTGACACAATAGCTTCTTTTTTCTAACTTCCTTATTTTCCATCTGCCTTCTGACCCTCCACATGTTTGGTTTATACCTCTCTGCACGCAAAGAGAGTCTGCCCCATCTACACCAGGGTCAAAAACTCAGAAGGCGAGGGATGGAAAAAGAAAAATAGGCCTGAATTCTCTTTAGTTGGCTGAAGGAAGGAGAAGCCTGGGAATACTCATAAGCTTTTATTTATTCATTTTTTATCCACCTGCACTTGCATCTAGTACATCCCTAGGGGTAACACTTTTGAGGTCAGTACCAGATGTTTTCAAGATTTGCTGCCTAGTACCTAGCACAGTGCCTGGTACCATGTTGGTGCTAAGTAAGTAAATGACTCTAAATGGAAACAGCTTTACTATTTCCAGGGGTGATAGTAGCCTTTAAGAGCATATCTGTAATTACCAACACTTCAATTTGAAGAAAACTTGAGAGGATTGTTGACGTCTGAAAAATTTTATTGAAAATTCTCAAAGTAGGTTTCGTGAAGCTATTGCTTATTTAGAACTAACTGCTCATATGCTATGTCAATGATTTTTTTAAAAACCTGTTGCAGAATTGACTAAAGGGTTTTTTTTTTCTGAATTGCAGATATATAGAGAGAATCTATTTTTTTTTTTTTTAAGGTTTGAATTTTTTTTTTTATTTTTATTTATTTATTTATTTATTTATTTATGGCTGTGTTGGGTCTTCGTTTCTGTGCGTGGGCTTTCTCTAGTTGTGGCAAGTGGGGGCCACTCTTCATCACGGTGCGCGGGCCTCTCACTGTCGCGGCCTCTCTTGTTGCGGAGCACAGGCTCCAGACGCGCAGGCTCAGTAATTGTGGCTCACGGGCCTAGTTGCTCCACGGCATGTGGGATCTTCCCAGACCAGGGCTCGAACCCGTGTCCCCTGCATTGGCAGGCAGATTCTCAACCACTGCGCCACCAGGGAAGCCCTAGAGAGAATCTTAATGTGATTTTTAAATTGTTTAAATTTGAAGAATAGAAAAATCTGATTTAAGAAAACTGCTATCATTCAGGTTTTATATGTTGGGGCTACTGTAGACCTCTGTAGGCTGAGGATGATTTAAACAAATAAGTTGTATAAATGAATTATGCGGTGGTTCTCAAGCTTTAGCCTGCCTCAGAATCTCCAGGAGGGCTGTTAAAACAGAGTGCTGGGCCCCACGGCCAGAGTTTCTGACTCAGTTGGTCTATGACAGGGCCTGAGAACTTGCATTTCTAGCAAGTTTCCAGGTGTTGCTGATGCTGCTGGTCTGGGGATCACAGTGAGTGAACCACTGGCCTTGTGGTTTTACCAAAGGCTTCACAGGTTTGAAATGGAATGTCCTATTGTTTTCAGTGTACACATCTTTCAACTCCTTGGCTAAGTTTATTCCTAGGTATTTATTCATTTTCATACAATTATAAAAGTGATTTTTCTTTATTTCTCTTTTTGTTACTGTCTTATTAGTGTATAGAAATGCACGAGATTTTTGTATATTTATTTTGTATCCTGCAACTTTACTGAATTGGTTTATTAATCTAACAGCTTTCTGATGGATTCTTTAGGGTTTTCTATGTATAATATCATGACATCTGCAAATAATGACAGTTTTACTTTATTTTCCAATTTGGATGCCTTTTTCCCCCCTTTTTCTTGCCTACTGAGTCTGGCTAGGACTAACAATATCATATTGAATACAAGTGGCAAGAGTGGGCATCCTTGGCTTGTTCCTGATCTTAGAGGAAAAGCTTTCAGCTTTTCACCATTGGGTATGAAGTTAGCTGTGGGCTTGTTTATATATGGCCTTTATTATGTCGAGTTATGTTCCCTCTATACCCACTTTGTTGAGAGGTTTTTATCATAAATGGATGCTGAATTTTGTCAAATGCTTCTTCTGCAGCTATTAAGATTATATGAGTTTTATCATTCATTTTGTTAATATGGTATAACATGGTGATTTGTAGATGTTGAACCATCTTTGCATCTCTGGAGTAAATCTCACTTGTATGATCCTTTTAATGTATGTTGCATTCTGTTTACGAGTATTTTGTTGAAGATTTTTGCATTTGTGTTCACCAGGGATATTGGCATGTAATTTTCTTGTGTCCTTGTCTGGTTTTGGTTACCAGCTAATGGTGGCTTTGTAAAATGAGTTTTGAAATGTTACCTCCTCTTCTAGTTTTTGGAAGAGTTTGAGAAGGATTAGTATTAATTCTTTGAATGTTTGGTAGAATTAATTCTTCTTTGAATGTTTGGTAGAATTCACCAGTGAAACCATCTGGTCCTGGACTTTTTGTTTGTTTGTTTTTGATTACTGATTCCATCTCCTTAACAGTAATTTGTTCAGATTTTCTATTTCTTCATGATTCAGTCTTGGAAGGTTGTATTTTTCTAGGAATTTATCTGCTTCTTCTAGGCTGTCAAATTTGTTGGCATATAATTGTTCGTAATAGTCTCTTATCCTTTGTATAGCTGTGGTATCAGTTGTAATGTCTCTTCTTTCATTTCTGATTTTTATTTGAGCCCCCTCTGTCTTGGTGAGTGTAGCTAAAGCTTTATCAATTTCACCTTTTCAAAGAACCAGCTCTTGCTTCATTGGTCTTTTCTATTATCTTTTTAGTCTCTCCTTCATTTATTTCTGCTCTGATCCTTATTATTTCCTAACTTCTACTAACTTTGGACTTTGTTTTCTAATTCTTTCAGGTGTAAAGTTAGGTTGTTTTGAGATTTTTGTTTCTTGATAAGTATTTATTGCCCTGAACTTCTCTCTTAGAACTGCTTTTGCTGCATCTCATATAAGTTTTGTTATGTTTTATTTCCATGTTCATTTGACTGAAGGTATTTTTTGACTTCTCTTTGACCCACTGATTGTCCAGTAAACACATTGTTTAATCTCCACATTATTTATGAATGTTTCCAGTTTTCTTCCATATTTGATTTCTAGTTTCATACATTGTTATCTTAAAAGATGCTTGATATGATTTCAATCATTTTAAATTAAGACTTGTTTTATAGCCTAACGTGATCTATCCCAGAGAATGTTCCATGTGCACGTGAAGACTATATATTCTATTGCTTTGGATGGGATGTTCTGTATGTATCTGTTTAAACCTATGTGGTATAACATGTTAAAGGCTGTTTCGTTACTGATTTTCTGTTTGGATGATCTATCCATTGTTGTAAGCTGGATATTAAAGTCCCCTACTATCATTGTCCTACTATTTCCCTTTTAGGTCTGTTAATATTTGCTTTATACATTTAAGTGCTCCTATGTGGGTTGCATATATATTTACAAATATTATACCCTTTTGTTTGATTGAACTCTTTATCATTATGTATTGCCCTTCTTTATCTCATTATAGTCTTTGTTTTAAAGTCTATTTTGTCTGATACAAGAACAGTGATCCAGCTTACTTTTGGTTTCCATTTGCATAGAATATATTTTTCCATTCCTTCACTTTGTTTGTGTGTGTCTTTACATCTGAAGTGAGTCCCTTCTAGGCAGCATATAGATAGGTTTTTTTTTTTATCCATTCAGCTATTCTTTCTTTTGATTAGAGGATGTAGTCCACTTAAATTATTGATAGGTAGATACTTACTGCCATCTTGTGAATTGTTTTTTGGCTGTTTTATAGTTCCTCTGTTACGTTCTTCTCTATTCTCTTCCTGTGTGATTTGATGAATTTAGTGGTATGCTTAGATTCCTTTCTCATTATCTTTTGTGTATCTATTATAGGTTTCTGGTTTGTGGTCACCATGAAGCTTACATTTAACTTATCAACTTAAAATGAACCATTATAAATATAACAACTTAAGTTTGAAGGCATTCTAAAGCTCCACACATGTTTTGTTTTTGATGTCACATTTTATATCTTTTAATCCTGTGTATCCCTTAAGCAGTTATTGTAGTTATTTTACCACTTTTGTCTTTTAACCTTTATATTAGCTTTATAAATCCACTACTTTTACTAATATGTCTACCTTTAAAATTAAAAAAATTTTATTTTAACCATTTTTAAATTGAAGTAGTTAATTGACAATTTTGTTAGTTTGAGGTGTACAACAAAGTCATAATTATATATATGTATTCTTTTTCAGATTCTTTTCCATTATAGGTTATTATAAGATATTGAATATGGTACCCTGTGCTGTACAGTAGGACCTTGTTGTTTCTATCTATTTTATATATAGTAGTGTGTATGTGTTGATCCAAAACCCCTAATTTCTCCCCCTCCCCCCCACCCCCTACTATCCCCTTTGGTAACCATAAGTTTGTTTTCGATGTCTGTGAGTCTGTTTCTGTTTTGTAAAAATAAGTTCATTTATATCATTTTTTTAGATTCTGTATATGTGATGTCATACGATATTTGTCCTCCTTTGTCTTTCTTCACTTAATATGATAATTTCTAAGTCCATCCATGTTGCTGCAAATGGCATTATTTCATTCTTTTTTATGGCTGAGTAATATTCCATTGTATATGTGTACCACATCTTTTTTTTTTTTAAACATCTTTATTGGAGTATAATTGCTTTACAATGGTGTGTTAGTTTCTGCTTTATAACAAAGTGAATCAGTTATACATATACATATGTTCCCATATCTCTTCCCTCTTGCATCTCCCTCCCTCCCACCCTCCCTATCCCACCCCTCTAGGTGGTCACAAACCACCGAGCTGATCTCCCTGTGCTATGCGGCTGCTTCCCGCTAGCTATCTATTTTACATTTGGTAGTGTATATATGTCCATGACACTCTCTCACCCTGTCACATCTTACTCTTCCCCCTCCCCATATCCTCAAGTCCATTCTCTAGTAGGTCTGTGTCTTTATTCCCGTCTTGCCACTAGGTTCTTCATGACATTTTTTTTCCCTTAGATTCCATATATATGTGTTAGCATACTATATTTGTTTTTCTCTTTCTGACTTACTTCACTCTGTATGACAGACTCTAACTCCATCCACCTCATTACAAATACCTCCATTTCATTTCTTTTTATGGCTGAGTAATATTCCATTGTATATATGTGCCACATCTTCTTTATCCATTCATCCGATGATGGACACTTAGGTTGCTTCCATGTCCTGGCTCTTGTAAATAGAGCTGCAATGAACATTTTGGTACATGACTCTTTTTGAATTATGGTTTTCTCAGGGTATATGCCCAGTAGTGGGATTGCTGGGTCGTATGGTAGTTCTATTTTTAGTTTTTTAAGGAACCTCCATACTGTTCTCCATAGTGGCTGTATCCATTGACATTCCCACCAACAGTGCAAGAGTGTTCCCCTTTTTCCACACCCTCTCCAGCATTTATTATTTCTAGATTTTTTGATGATGGCCATTCTGACTGGTGTGAGATGATATCTCATTGTAGTTTTGATTTGCATTTCTCTAATGATTAATGACGTTGAGCATTCTTTCATATGTCTGTTGGCAATCTGTATATCTTCTTTGTAGAAATGTCTATTTAGGTCTTCTGCCCATTTTTGGATTGGGTTGTTTGTTTTTTTGATATTGAGCTGCATGAGCTGCTTGTAAATTTTGGAGATTTATCCTTTGTCAGTTGCTTCATTTGCAAATATTTTCTCCCATTCTGAGGGTTGTCTTTTGGTCTTGTTTATGGTTTCCTTTGCTGTGCAAAAGCTTTTAAGTTTCATTAGGTCCCATTTGTTTCTTTGTGTTTTTATTTCCATTACTCTAGGAGGTGGGTCAAAAAGGATCTTGCTGTGATGTATGTCATAGAGTGTTCTGTCTATGTTTTCCTCTAAGAGTTTTATAGTGTCTGGCCTTATATTTAGGTCTTTAATCCATTTTGAGTTTATTTTTGTGTATGGTGTTAGGGAGTGTTCTAATTTCATACTTTTACATGTAGCTGTCCAGTTTTCCCAGCAGCACTTATTGAAGAGGCTGTCTTTTCTCCACGGTATATGCTTGCCTCCTTTATCAAAGATAAGGTGACCATATGTGCGTGGGTTTATTTCTGGGCTTTCTATCCTGTTCCATTGATCTATGTTTCTGTTTTTGTGCCAGTACAAAACTGTCTTGATTACTGTAGCTTTGTAGTATAGTCTGAAGTCAGGGAGCCTGATTCCTCCAGCTCCATTTTTCTTTCTCAAGATTGCTTTGGCTATTCGGGGTCTTTTGTGTTTCCATACAAATTGTAAAATTTTTTGTTCTAGTTCTGTGAAAACTGCCAGTGGCAGTTTGATAGGGATTGCATTGAATCTGTAGATTGCTTTAGGTAGTAAAGTCATTTTCACAATGTTGATTCTTCCAATCCAAGAACATGGTATAACTCTCCTTCTGTTTGTATCATCTTTAATTTCTTTCATCAGTGTCTTATAGTTTTCTGCATACAGGTCTTTTGTCTCCTTAGGTAGGTTTATTCCTAGATATTTTATTCTTTTTGTTGCAATGGTAAATGGAAGTGTTTTCTTAATTTCACTTTCAGATTTTTCATCATTAGTGTATAGGAATGCAAGAGATTTCTGTGCATTAATTTTGTATCCTGCTACTTTACCAGATTCATTCATTAGCTCTAGTAGTTTTCTGGTAGCATCTTTAGGATTCTCTATGTATAGTATCATATCATCTGGAAACAGTGACCGCTTTACTTCTTCTTTTCCAATTTGGATTCCTTTTATTTCTATTTTCTTTTTCTTCTCTGATTGCTGTGGCTAACACTTCCAAAACTATTTTGAATAATAGTGGTGAGAGTGGGCAACCTTGTCTTGTTCCTGATGGAAACAAGAGGAAAGTTCCCTCTATGCCTACTTTCTGCAGGGTTTTTATCATAAATGAGTGTTGAATTTTGTCGAAAGCTTTCTCTGCATCTACTGAGATGATCATATGGTTTTTCTCCTTCAATTTGTTAATATGGTGTATCACGTTGATTGATTTACGTATATTGAAGAATCCTTGCATTCCTGGAATAAACCCCACTTGATCATGGTGTATGATCCTTTTAATGTGCTGTTGGATTCTGTTTGCTAGTATTTTGTTGAGGATTTTTGCATCTATGTTCATCAGTGATATTGGCCTGTAGTTTTCTTTCTTTGTGACATCTTTGTCTGGTTGTGGTATCAGGGTGATGGTGGCCTCGTAGAATGAGTTGGGGAGTGTTCCTCCCTCTGCAGTATTTTGGAAGAGTTTGAGAAGGGTAGGTGTTAGCTCTTCTCTAAATGTTTGATAGAATTCGCCTGTGAAGCCATCTGGTCCTGGGCTTTTGTTTGTTGGAAGATTTTTAATCACAGTTTCAATTTCAGTGCTTATGATTGGTCTGTTCATTGTTTCTGTTTCTTCCTGGTTCAGTCTCAGCAGGTTGTGCATTTCTAAGAATCTGTCCATTTCTTCCAGGTTGTCCATTTTATTGGCATAGAGTTGCTTGTAGTAATCTCTCATGATCTTTTGTATTTCTGCAGTGTCAGTGGTTACTTCTCCTTTTTCATTTCTAATTCTATTGATTTGAGTCTTCTCCCTTTTTCTCTTGATGAGTCTGGCTAATGATTTATCAATTTTGTTTATCTTCTCAAAGAACCAGCTTTTAGTTTCAATGATTTTTGCTATTGTTTCCTTCATTTCTTTTTCATTTATTTCTGACCTAATCTTTATGATTTCTTTCCTTCTGCTGGCTTTGGGGTTTTTTTGTTCTTCTTTCTCTAATTGCTTTAGGTGCAAGGTTAGGTTGTTTATTCGAGATGTTTCCTGTTTCTTGAGGTAGGCTTGTATTGCTATAAACTTCCCTCTTAGCACTGCTTTTGCTGCGTCCCATAGGTTTTGGGTCGTCGTTTCTCCATTGTCATTTGTTTCTAGGTATTTTTTGATTTCCCCTTTGATTTCTTCAGTGATCACTTCGTTATTAAGTAGTGTATTGTGTAGCCTCCACGTGTTTGTATTTTTTACAGATCTTTTCCTGTAATTGATATCTAGTCTCATAGCGTTGTGGTTGGAAAAGATACTTGATACGATTTCAATTTTCTTAAATTTACCAAGGCTTGATTTGTGACCCAAGATATGATCTATCCTGGAGAATGTTCCATGAGCACTTGAGAAAAATGTGTATTCTGTTGTTTTTGGGTGGAATGTCCTATAAATATCAATTAAGTCCATCTTGTTTAATGTATCATTTAAAGCTTGTGTTTCCTTATTTATTTTCATTTTGGATGATCTGTCCATTGGTGAAAGTGGGGTGTTAACGTCCCCTACTATGATTGTGTTTCTGTCGATTTCCCCTTTTATGGCTGTTAGTATTTGCCTTATGTATTGAGGTGCTCCTATGTTGGGTGCATAAATATTTACAATTGTTATACCTTCCTCTTGGATCGATCCCTTGATCATTATATAGTGTCCTTCTTTATCTCTCGTAATAGCCTTTATTTTAAAGTCTATTTTGTCTGATATGAGAATTGCTACTCCAGCTTTCTTTTCATTTCCATTTGCATGGAGTATCTTTTTCCATCCCCTCACTTTCAGTCTGTATGTGTCCCTAGGTCTGAAGTGCGTCTCTTGTAGACAGCATATATATATGGGTCTTGTTTTTGTATCCATTCAGCCAGTCTGTGTCTTTTGGTGGGAGCATTTAATCCATTTACATTTAAGGTAATTATCGATAGGTATGTTCCTATTCCCATTTTCTTAAATGTTTTGGGTTTGTTATTGTAGGTGTTTTCCTCCTCTTGTGTTTCTTGCCTAGAGAAGTTACTTTAGCATTTGTTGGAAAGCTGGTTTGGTGGTGCTGAACTCTCTCAGCTTTTGCTTGTCTGTAAAGGTTTTAATTTCTCCATCGAATCTGAATGAGATCCTTGCTGGGTAGAGTAATCTTGGTTGTAGGTTTTTCTCCTTCATCACTTTAAGTATATCCTGCCAATCCCTTCTGGCTTGCAGAGTTTCTGCTGAAAGATCAGCTGTTAACCTTATGGGGATTCCCTTGTGTGTTATTTGTTGTTTTTCCCTTGCTGCTTTTAATATGTTTCCTTTATATTTAATTTTTAATAGTTTGATTAGTATGTGTCTTGGCGTGTTTCTCCTTGGATTTATCCTGTATGGGACTCTCTGTGATTCCAGGACTTGATTAAGTATTTCCTTTCCCATATTAGGGAAGTTTTCAACTATAATCTCTTCAAATATTTTCTCAGTCCCTTTCTTTTTCTCTTCTTCTTCTGGGACCCCTATAATTCGAATGTTGGTGCATTTAATGTTGTCCCAGAGGTCTCTGAGACTGTCCTCAGTTCTTTTCATTCTTTTTTCTTTATTGTGCTCTGCAGTAGTTATTTCCACTATTTTATCTTCCAGGTCACTTATCCGTTCTTCTGCCTCAGTTATTCTGCAATTGATCCCTTCTAGAGTATTTTTAATTTCATTTATTGTGTTGTTCATCGTTGCTTGGTTCCTCTTTAGTTCTTCTACGTCCTTGTTAAATGTTTCTTGCATTTTGTCTATTCTATTTCCAAGATTTTGGATCATCTTTACTATCATTATTCTGAATTCTTTTTCAGGTAGACTGCCTATTTCCTCTTCATTTGTTAGGTCTGGTGTGTGTTTACCTTGGTCCTTCATCTGCTGTGTGTTTTTCTATCTTCTCATTTTGCTTATCATACTGTGTTTGGGGTCTCCTTTTCGCAGGATGCAGGTTCGTAGTTCCTGTTGTTTTTGGTGTCTGTCCCCAGTGCCTAAGGTTGGTTCAGTGGGTTGTGTAGGCTTCCTGGTGGAGGGGACTAGTGCCTGTGTTCTGGTGGATGAGGCTGGATCTTGTCTTTCTGGTGGGCAGGTCCATGTCTGGTGGTGTGTTTTGGGGTGTCTGTGGCCTTATTATGATTTTAGGTAGCCTCTCTGCTAATGGATGGGGCTGTGTTCCTTTCTTTCTAGTTGTTTGGCATAGGGTGTCCAGCACTGTAGCTTGCTGGTCGTTGAGTGAAGCTGGGTCTTGATGTTGAGATGGAGATCTCTGAGAGATTTTTGCCGTTTGGTATTACGTGGAGCTGGGAGGTCTCTTGTGGACCAGTGTCCTGAAGTTGGCTCTCCCACCTCAGAGGCACAGCCCTGATGCCTGGCAGGAGCAGCAAGAGCCTTTCATCCACACGGCTCAGAATAAAAGGGAGAAAAAATAGAAAGAAAGAAAGAGGATAAAATAAAATAAAGCTATTATAACAAAAAATAAGAAAAAAATTATTAAGAATAAATTTATTAAGAAAAATTTTTAAAAAAAATTTTTTAAATAAATTTATTAATTTTTTATAATAAAAAATAAAAAAATTAAGAAAAAATTTAAGGAAAGAATTTTTAATTTTTTAAAATAAATAAGAAAAAAATTATTAAGAAAAAATTTATTAAGAAAAAAAAATTTTTAAGTAAAAAACAAACAAACAAACAAAAAAAACCGGACGGACAGAACCCTAGGACAAATGGTGAAAGCAAAGCTATACAGATAAAATCTCACCCAGAAGCATACACACATACACTCAGAAAAAGAGGAAAAGGGGAAAAATTAATATATCCTGCTCCCAAAGTCCACCTCCTGAATTTGGGATGATTTGTTGTCTATTCAGGTATTCTACAGATGCAGGTACATCAAGTTGTTTGTGGAGCTTTAATCCGCTGCTTCTGAGGCTGCTGGGAGGAATTTCTCTTTTTCTTCTTTGTTCGTACAGCTCCCGGTGTTCAGCTTTGGATTTGGACCCGCCTCTGCGTGTAGGTCGCCTGAGGGCGTCTGTTCTTCTCTCACACAGGACGGGGTTAAAGGAGCAGCTGCTTTGGGGGCTCTGGCTCACTCAGGCGGGGGACAGAGAAGGGTACAGATGTGGGGCGAGCCTGCGGCAGCAGAGGCCAGCGTGACGTTGCACCAGCCTGAGGCGCGCTGTGCGTTCTCCCGGGGAAGTTGTCCCTGGATCACGGGACCCTGGCAGTGGCGGGCTGCACAGGCTCCTGGGAGGGGCGGTGTGGATAGTGACCTGTGTTCTCACACAGGCTTCTTGGTGGCAGCAGCAGCAGCCTTAGTGTCTCATGCCCGTCTCTGGGGTCCGCGCTGATAGCCGCAGCTCACGCCCGTCTCTGGAGCTCGTTTAGGCGGCGCTCTGTATCCCCTCTCCTTGCGCACCAGGAAACAAAGAGGCAAGAAAAAGTCTCTTGCCTCTTCGGCAGCTGCAGACTTTTTCCCGGACTCCCTCCCGGCTAGCTGTGGTGCACTAACCCCCTTCAGGCTGTGTTCACGCAGCCAACCCCAGTCCTCTCCCTGGGATCCGACCGAAGCCCGAGCCTCAGCTCCCAGCCCTGGCCTGTCCTGGCGGGTGAGCAGACAAGCCTCTCGGGCTGGTGAGTGCTGGTCGGCACCAGTCCTCTGTGCGGGAATGTCTCCGCTTTGCCCTCTGCACCCCTGTTGCTGCGCTCTCCTCCGTGGCTCCGAAGCTTCCCCGCTCTGCCACCCGCAGTCTCCGCCCACGAAGGGGCTTCCTAGTGTGTGGAAACGTGTCTTCCTTCACAGCTCCCTCCCACTGGTGCAGGTCCCGTCCCTATTCTTTTGTCTCTGCTATTTCTTTTTTCTTTTGCCCTACCCAAGTACGTGGGGAGTTTCTTGCCTTTTGGGAGGTCTGACGTCTTCTGCCAGCGTTCAGTGGGTGTTCTGTAGGAGTAGTTCCACGTGTAGATGTATTTCTAATGTATCTGTGGGAAGGAAGGTGATCTCCGCGTCTTACTCTTCCGCCATCTTGCCCAGACCCCCCCACATCTTCTTTATCCATTTATCTGTCAATGGACACTTAGGTTGCTTCCATGTCTTGGCTATTGTAAATAGTGCTGCTTTGAACACTGGGGTGCATGCATATTTTCTTTTTTTTATTTTATTGGAATATAGTTGATTTACAATGTCATGTTAGTTTCAGGTGTACAGTAAACTGATTCACTTATACATATATTCATTCTTTTTAAGATTCTTTTCTCATAGAGGTTATCACAGAATATTGAGTAGAGTTCCCTGTGTTATACAGTAGGTCCTTGTTGATTATATATCTTATATATAGGAGTGTGTATATATTGATTCCCAAGCTCCTGATTTATCCCTCCCCCACACACTTCACCTTTGGTAACAATAAGTTTGTTTTCAATATCTGTAGGTCTGTTTCTCTTGTAAATAAGTTCATTTGTATCATTTTTTAAAAATTAGATTCTACATATGAGTGATATCATATGATATTTGTCTTTCTCTGACTTACTTCACTTAGTATAATAATCTCTAGGTCCATCCATGTTGCTGCAAATGGCATTATTTCATTCTTTTTCATGGCTGAGTAATATTCCTTTGTATATATGTACCACATCTTCTTTATCCATTCCTCTGTTCATGGACACTTAGGTTGCTTCCATGTCTTGGCTGTCATAAATAGTGCTGCAATGAACATTGGGGTGCATGTATCTTTTTTTTTAATTTTATTTATTTATTTATTTATGGCTTTGTTGGGTCTTCGTTTCTGTGCGAGGGCTTTCTCTAGTTGAGGCAAGTGGGGGCCACTCTTCATTGTGGTGCGCGGGCCTCTCACTATTGCGGCCTCTCTTGTTATGGAGCACAGGCTCCAGATGCGCAGGCTCAGTAATTGTGGCTCACGGGCCTAGTTGCTCCACGGCATGTGGGATCTTCCCAGACCAGGGCTCGAACCCGTGTCCCCTGCATTGGCAGGCAGATTCTCAACCAGTACGCCACCAGGGAAGCCCTCATGTATCTTTTTGAATTATGGTTTCCTCTGGGTATATGCCCTGGAGTGGGATTGCTGGGTCATATGGTAGTTGTATTTTTAGTTTTTTAAGGAACTTCCATACTGTTCTCCATAGTGGCTGTACCAGTTTACATTCCCAACAGCAGTGCAAGAGGCTTCCCTTTTCTCTACACCCTCTCCAGCATTTATTGTTCGTAGATTTTTGATGATGGCCTTTTTGACTGGTGTGAGGTGACATCTGAATGTAGTTTTGATTTGCACTTCTCTGATAATTAGTGATGGTGATTATCTTTTCAGGTACTTTTTGGCCATTTGTATGTTTCTTTGGAGAAATGTCTATTTAGATCTTCTGCCCATTTTTTGATTGAGCTGTTTGGGTTTTTTTGATATAGAGCTTCATGAGATATTTGTATATTTTGGAAGTTAATCCCTTGTTGGTCACTTCTTTTGCAAATATTTTCTCCCATTCTGTGGGTTGTCTTTTCATTTTGTTTTTGGTTTCCTTTGATGTGCAGAAACTTTTAAGTTTAATTAGGTCCCATTTGTTTGTTTTTGTTTTTTTTTTCTCATTACTGTAGGAGGTGGATCATAAAAGATATTGCTGTGATCTATGTCAAAGAGTGAGTGTTCTACCTATATGTTATTCTAAGAGTTTTAAAGTATCTGGCCTTACATTTAGGTCTTTGATCCATTTTGAGTTTATTTCTGTGTATGGTGTTACAGAATGTTCTAATTTCATTCTCTTGCATGTGGCTGACCAGTTTTCCCAGCACCACTGTTGAAGAGACTGTCTTTTCTCCATTGTATATTCTTGCCTCCTTTGTCATATAGTAACTGACCACAAGTGCATGGGTTTATCTCTGGGCTCTCTATCCTGTTCCATTGATCTATATTTCTGTTTTTGCGCCAGTACCATACTGTTTTGATGACTGTAGCTTTATATTGTAGTCTGAAGTCAGGGAGCCTGACTCCTCCGGCTCTGTTTTTCTTTCTCCAGATTGCTTTGGCTGCTCGAGGTCTTTTATGTTTCCATGCAAATTTTAAGTTTTTTTTTTTGGTTCTAATTCTGTGAAAAATGCCACTGGTAATTTGATATAGGGATTGCATTGAATCTGTAGATTGCCTTGGGTAGTATAGTCATTTTGACAATATCGATTCTTCTAATCCAAGAACATGGTATATCCTTCCATCCATTTGTGTCATCTTTGGTTTCTTTCATCAGTGTCTTAAGTTTTCGGAGTACAGGTCTGTTTATTCCTAGGTATTTTATTCTTCTTGATGTGATGGTAAATGGGATTGTTTCCTTAATTTCTCTTTCTGATCTTTCATTGTTAGTGTATAGGGATGTAAGAGATTGCTGTGTATTCAGTATCCTGCAACTTTACTGAATTCATTGATGAGCTCTAGTAGTTTTCTGGTAGAATCTTTAGGATTTTCTATGTATAGAATCATGTTATCTGGAAACAGTGACAGTTTTACTTCTTCTTTTCCAGTTTGGACTCCTTGTATTTCTTCTCTGATTGCTGTGGCTAGGACTTCCAAAACTGTTGAATAAAAGTGATGACAGTGCGCATCCTTGTCTTGTTCCTGATCTTAGAGGAAATGTTTTCAGCTTTTCACTGTTGAGAATGATGTTAACTGTAGGTTTGTCATATATGGCCTTTTATAATGTTGAAGTGTGTTTCCCCTATGCCCCCTTTCTGGAGAGATTTTATCATAAATGTGTGTTGAATTTTGTCAAAAGCTTTTTCTGCATCTATTGAGATGATCATATGGTTTTTATTTTTGAATTTGTCAATGTGGTGTATCACACTGATTTGCAGATGTGAAAGAATCCTTGCATCCCTGAGATAAACCCCACTTGATCATGGTGTATGATCATTTTAATATATTGTTGGATTCAGTTTGCTAGTATTTTGTTGATGACTTTTCCGTCCATGTTCATCAGTGATATTGGCTTGTAACTTTCTTTTTTCTTTCTTGTGGTATCTTTGTCTAGTTTTAGTATCAGGGTGATGGTGGCCTCATAGAATGGGCTTGGGAGTGTGTTCCTTCCTCTGCAATTTTTGGAATAGTTTCAGAAGAATAGGTGACAGAATTCGCCTGTGAAGCCATCTGGTCCTGGACTTTTGTTTGGAAGTTTTTAAATCACTGTTTCGATTTCAGTACTTGTGATTGCTCTATTCATGTTTTCTATTTCTTCCTGTTTCAGTCTTGGAAGGTTGTACCTTTCTAAGAAATTGTCCATTTCTTCTAGGTTGTCCATTTTATTGGCATATAGTTGCTTGTAGTAGTCTCTTATGATCCTTTGTATTTCTGTGGTGTCCATTGTAACTTCTCCTTTCATTTCGAATTTTATTGATTCCAGTCCTCTCGCTTTTGTCCTTCATGAGTTTTGCTAAAGGTTTATCAATTTTGTTTATGTTTTCAAAGAGTCAGCTTTTTAGTTTTATCTTTTCTTTTGTTTTCTTCATCTCTATTTCATTGATTTCTGCTCTGATCTTTATGATTTCTCCTTCTACTAATTTTGGGTTTTGTTTGTTCTTCTTCCTCTAGTTGCTTTAGTCTCTTAGACTGTCCTCATTTCTTTTCATTTTTTTATTCTGTTCCATGACAGTGATTTCCACCATTCTGTCTTCCAGCTCACTTATTCGTTCTTCTGCCTCAATTATTCTGCTATTGATTTCTTCTAGTATATGTTTCATTCCAGTTGTATTGTTCATCTGTTTGTTCTTTAAATCTTCTAGCTCTTTGTTAAACATCTCTTGTATCTTCTTGATCTGTGCCTCCATTCTTTTTCTGAGATCTTGGATCATCTTTACTATCATTTTTTTCAGGTAGGTTGCCAATCTACAGTTATTTACTTGTTCTTGTGGGTTTTTATCGTGTTCCTTCGTCTGGAACATTTCTCTGCCATCTCATTTTTTATAACTTTCTGTGTTTTTGGTCTCCTTTCCACTGGCTGCAGGATCGTAGCTCCTTTTTGCTTCTGGTGCCTGTTCCCTTTGCTTCTGGTGGGTGAGTTTGGTCCTGGGGCTTGTGCAGGCTTCCTGCTGTGAGGGACTGGTGCCTGCACACTGGGGGGGGGGGTGTGGAGCTGGGTCTTGTCCCTCTGGGGGGCAGAGCCATGTCAAGGGGTGTGTTTATTGGTGGCTGTTGGCTGAGGACGACTTTAGGCAGCCTCTCTGCTGATGGGTAGCACTGTATTCCCCCTCTGCTGGTTGGTTTGGCCTGAGGTGTCCCAGCACTGGAGCCTGAAGGCTGTTGAGAGGGTCCAGGTCCTGATGCCAAAATTGTGACCTCTAGGAGAGCTCACACTGACAGTATTCTCTGGAGCCTCTGCCACCAGTATCCTTGGTCCCCCCCCCCCGCCCCCGCAGTGAGCCACAGCTGATCCCCGCCTCCCCAGGAGACCCTCCAAGATTTGTAGGTAGGTACAGCCCAGGCTTATATGGAGTTCCTGCTTTCTGCTGGGTCGCAATGTACGTGAAACCTTGGGTGTGCCCTCCAAGGGTGGAGTCTCTCTTTTCCCCAGTCTTGTGGAGCTACTGCACTCAAGCCCCACTGGCCTTCAAAGCCAAATGCGCTGGGGCTTCTTCCTCCTGATGTCAAACCCTCAAGCTGGGGAGCCTGATGTAGGGCTCAGGACTCTCACGTTTTTTGGGAGAAACTCTGCAATATAATTATTTTCCAGTTTGTGGTTCACCCACCTGGTGGGTATGTGATTTGATTATGTCACAAAGCCACCCCTGTTACTGTTCAGTTGTCATTTCTTCATTGTCTTTGAACGTAAAATATCTTTTTTGGTAGGTTCCAGTGTTTTTTTGTTGATGGGTGTTCAGCAGTTGTGATTTTGGTGTTTTCGTGAGATGAGGTGAGCTTAAAGTTTTCTCCAGAGATATGCCTAGGATCGGGATTGTAAGATCATATGGTAACTCTATTTTTAGCTTTTTACGGAACCTCTGTACTGTTTTACATAGTGGCTGCACCAATTTACATTCCCACCAACAGTGTAGCAGGGTTCTCTTTTCTCCATACCCTCTCCAGCATTTATTATTTGTAGACTTTTTTTTGAGAAAATAATATTCATATTTATTTTACTTAGTATAACTGGAGAATACTGGCCATTATCATTTGCATTTCTTCATACTGTTCATCTTCAATACATTTGATATTTTAAGAAATTTGCTAAATCATGGCCTAAGTTTTATAGATTATAGGGTACAATTGACATACAATGAACTGTACATACTTAAAGCATAGTGTGATAAGATTTGACGTATGAATACACCCATAAAACCATCGCCACAATTAGAGAGTGAATGTGTCTATAATTTCCCCAAAATTTGTAGACTTTTTGATGATGGCTGTTCTGACTGGTGTGAGAACTCCTTTGTAGATTTGATTTGCATTTCTCTAATAATTAGCGATACTGATCATCTTTTCATGTGTCTGTTGGCCATCTGTATGTCTTCTTTGGAGAATTGTCTCTTTAGGTATCCTGCCCATTGGGTAGGGATATTGGGTTGTCTTTTTTGATAGTGTGTTGTATGAGGTGTTTGTATGTTTTGGATATTAACCTTTCGTCAGTTGCATTATTTGTAAATATTTTCTCCCAGTCCATAAGTTGTCTTTTCATTTTGTTTGTGGTTTTCTTTGCTGTGCAAAAGGTTTTAAGTTTAATTAGGTCCTATATGGTTATGTTTATTTCCATTACTCTAGGAGACAAATCCAAAAACATATTGCTGCGATTTATGTCACAGTGTTTTCCCTAGGAGTATTCTGCCTAGTGTTCTCCTCTAGGAGTTTTATAGGATTTGTTCTTACCTTTCAGTCTTTAATCCATTTTGAGTTTATTTTTGTATATGGTGTTAGAGAATGTTCTAATTTTCCTGTCTTACGTGTAGCAGTACAGTTTTCCCAGCACCATTTATTGAAGAGCCTGTCTTTGCTCCATTGTATATTCTTGCCTCCTTTGTCATAGTATACCTATCTTTTAACAGTGAGATTTATACTGTGATATTTTTTATTACTAATGAGTGCCCTTTTCAGCTTAAAGAAGTCCCTTTAACATTTCTTGTAAGGCTGGTTTATTGGTGGCCTTCCCCTTAGCTTTTGCTTGTCTGGAAAACTCATCTCTCCAATTCTGAATGATTTTGTTGGGTAGTATAATATATTCTTGGTTATAAGCTTTTATCTTTCAGGAGAATAAATTGTTTCACTCCCTCTGGCCTGCTACGTTTCTGCTGAAAAATCTGATATTTTTATGGGATTCTCTTGTATGTAATATTCTGTTTTTTCTCATTAGATTCTATGACTTTAAGCTTTTTATATTTTGATTATAATGTGTCTTGGTATGGGTTTGTTTAGGTTCCTCTTTTTTTGGAACTCTCTTGGCTTCCTGCATCTGGATGTCTGTTTTTCTCCCCAGGTTAGGGAAGGTTTCAGCCGTTACTTCTTAAAATAAGTTTTCTGCTTCTTTGTCTATTCTCCTGCTAGGATCCCTATACTGTGAATGTTAGTGTGCTTGATAGTGTCCCAGAAATCTCTTAAGTTATCTTAATGGAAAAAAAAAAAAGAAGATTCTTTTTTCTTTTAGCTCTCTGGGTGAGTTCCACTGCCTTGTCTTTGAGTTTGCCAGTACTTTCTACTGCTTCATCTGCCCCTGAAACCCTCTAGTGTATTTTTCACTTTAGTTACTGTATTCTTCAGCTCTGTGACTTCTCTTTGGTACTTTTTTATATTTTCTATCTCTTTGAAGTTCACCATGTTCACCCATTCTTCTGAGTTTGGTAAGCATCTTTATAACCATTACTTTTAACTCTTTATCAGGTAAATTACCTATCTTTGTTTTGTTAAGTTTTTTTCCTGAGGTTTTTCTGTTCTTTCATTTCCTTTTCCATTATAGGTCACTACAAGATATTCAATATAGTTCCTTGTGCTATACAGTAGGTCCCTTTTTATCTATTTTACTTGATATGCATTTATTTTGCTGAGAGTGAATCGGTAACAGAAAAACATCTCATTGCATTAGGAATTGTAATTAGCTATTCCTTGACTGTCATATCCTGGAACTTGAGGTTGGCTTAGCATGGATTCATTGTTTGGAAAGATTTGGTGGACTTATAGACCCAGGACCGGTTTCATGGGTGTGTAACCTGTGCAAGCACACAGGTCCCACACTGAAAAGGGTCTTGTGTTTGGTTGAGTGGTGTGCTGTCACCATCTTGACCTTCTTAATTTTGGTGGGGGGGGGGGCTTGAATTTTGGCCTGAGTTTTTATTTAGCCTAAGTTTTTTTTGACAATTGCCTTATCTTTTTACATTTTAATTTTATTGGAGTATAGTTGATTTACAATGTTATGTTAGTTTCAGGTGTACGGCAAAGTGATTCAGTTTTATATTTATATATATGTGTGTATGTGTGTGTGTATATACATTGTTTTAGATTCTTTTCTCATAGAGGTTATCAGAATATTCAGTAGAGTTCCCTGTGCTATACAGTAGGTCCTTGTTGGTTATATGTTTATCTATTTTATATATAGAAGAACATATTCGTCTGTTTTTTCATTTTACTTGGCTCTCTGTTGGTTTCTATGCATTAGAATATGCAACAGCTGCTTCTAGTCTTGAAGGAGTGGCCTCAGGTAGGAGATGAAACTTATTATTTAACCCTGCCCTAACTCTTATCTCTCAGACCTTTGTGATTGTCTATATAGCTTATTTTATTTTTAATTAGCTCCCAGAGTTTCAGGGTGAGCCAAGACCTGTTAGTGCTCCAATGGAGAGGAAAAGTCAGCACCTAGATTCAGGCTGATTGGAAGGCAGACCCTCAGGCAGCAGCTTAGCAAGTAGATACAGTCCTGAGGGTCTGCAAGCATAAGGCCTGTTGGCCACCAGAGCCAGGCAAGAGAGAGAGAGAGAGAGAGATGTAAGGTGCTGCTGGCTTTAGCAAGGCAGAAGGAATGCAATAAGATGTCTCTGCTAGATGGAACGTAAAGATGGCAACCTGCTGGAAAAGAAGAGATGAGATGGTTTCTGCTGGCTTTAGCAAGGTGGAGGGAGAGTTTGAAAATTGCTTCCACTGGCACACCCCTGCCCCTCACTCTGATGCTTTAAGGTTATTAAATGAGCCTATTCACATAAAGTGTGGGTACTTTTCAAACGGATACTTCTGCACTGTGTCTTGGGGTGTTTCTGAGTTTGCGACAGCCCAGCAGATCTCGTGGGTGTGAGCCCCATTGGTTTTCAAAGTGAGATATTTTGGGGTTTGTCTCTCAGGTGTGGGTCTTAAAAGCTGGAGTGCCTGATGTGGGATTGGAACCCTTTGCTCCTCAGGGAGAAACTCCAGGTTTCCAGTTCCCTCCACATGGGTGGGGGCAGTGACTGGGGCTGGATGTATTGCTAGGTTTTTGGACAAGATTGTGTCTCAGTCTCTTCTACCCACTTTGGTGAGATTCCCTTCTCACTTGCCTGATATGCAAGAGTCACTATCCTAGTTTTTCGCTTCTGGCAGAGAAAATTGTTCCATATGTAGTTGTAGATTTGGTGTGTCCATGGCAGGAGGGGGGGTTGTATTGTTTTGTCTAGTTTTCTAGAAGATTCTCCAGGAGTTCATTTCAGTCTGACATTTGTGTAAGTCTGAACTATTGCTGGTACCACCTCTCATCCTGTACAGTGTCTATCCATCCCCCGAATTTCTGTGGTCGCTTAGCCGTGGCGGATGCATTTCTGTACCTGTTGGTGGCCCGCTGCTCTGACCACTCATCTCCTCTCATGGCAGTTTTCCCTCATAATATTTTGTTAGTCAGGGCACAAGGCTCACAGGAGGAATGCGTGTGGTAGATGATGGCACCATGGGGGTATTTCTATCCTGACTTAAGTACTGGACCACCCCACGCTCCAGTTCCTTTCCCACAGGTTCCAGCCACCACAATGTTGCGTAGCCTTTTTTTCCCTCCAGACTTTCCTATTTCTCTGTTTTCCTGGGTCACCCCTGCCCTAGGACTTCCCCCATCCTCCCCCTCCCTCCAAACTCTAAATATTCCTCTTCTTAAAGAGGCAGAGAAGATTAGTTCTCCATTCTCACCTCACCTTCATGCTTTACGTTTACATGTTCACAAACTCATTAATGCACTTCATGAGGTTCCCCTCTTCTTACCACAAGAAACCAGTGCAGACACTGTAACTCTTTTATTTCTACTCACTAGAAGTGGATTAGCAATTTAGTTTCCCACTGGGATAAGATAGAAAGTATTCCCATCTCCCCTGAAACTCCCTCTTAAACGGCATAAGAAAGTGTCTTCTCCAGATTTTGTTGTTCACTTTAGCTGAGTGTGCTCTTTTTTGTTTTTTCCCCTGGGCTCAGCTTATCTGTTTGTTTGCTTTCTCTGGCTTTTTTTTAATCTAAACATGGTACTGATATACATTCTTTTTTACAGTTTAAATTCTAATGGGGTAAAATAGAAAAAAAAAAAAAACCAGGCCATTGAAACCACTTGAAATGCTTTTTGAACTTACTTGAGGTATAAAAAAATTATAATTAACCAAATCCTTAAACCCTGGGTGAAGAGCCAGTTCGATTCCCTCTATGCAGTTGTGAGCTGGATGGGCCAGAACTACAGTGTTTGGAACGTCATTTCAATCAGCTTCACCTAGGCCAGGGTTTCTCAACCTTGGCACTATTGACATTTGGGGCCTGATCATTCTTTGGTGGGGAGAGGGCTGGTCTGTGCATTGTAGGATGTTTGTTTGTTAGGCAGCAGCCCTGGCCTTCAACCACTCGAGGCCAGTAGCACACCCCCCTGCCATTGTGAACACCAAAACTTGTGTCCAGACAGAGCCAAATGTTGATAACCAGTGACTCTAGTGGGTATGTGGTTGTGCAAACCTAGTCTGCGAATGGGGGTTGACTCCAGTTTAATACAAAAAAATTCTGTTAGCATTGTTGTCCATGCCTTGGAGCACCTATTGGTACATAGCACCACTGCAGGTCTAAAGTCTTCCTGGCCACTAGAATCTAAAGCCATGCTACTCAACCTGTCACGTGCATACCAGTCTTCGGTGGACCTTTCTTACTCATCATACAGATTCTAATCCAGTAGGTTTGCGGGGGAGCGTGGGGTTCTCCACTGCTAACAAGTTCCCATGCAATGCTCCTGGTCCATGTACCACACTTTGAGTAGCAAGGGTCTAAAAGGTAATTCAGTCCTTTGTGGTATTAAGCCTTTCTCTGCACACAGTGTCGTTATAGGACTCTAGTTGGTCCACCAGAGCCCTCGGGGAGTCAGTTTTGACCTAGTCTTCTTTTCTTTGCCCTAGGCTGTTGCTGAGAATCCCACTCTATTCCTTCAGTATGGTGCTAGTGGATAAGCATGGCATGGACAAGGAGCGCTATGTCTCCCTGGCGACGCCTGTGGCCCTCTTCAACTTGATTGACACCTTCCCCTTGAGAAAAGAGGAGATGGTCCTGCAAGCTGAAATGGGCCAGACCTGTAACACCTGATGTGATGGGTCCTCTCTCAGCAGTTCCCCTTCTCTTTCTATATCCGTGCTATGCACACAGGAAGGCCTGAAGAATATCCTTGATGTACAGATTTTTATTTGTAATTTTTAAAGTCTATTTTATTATAAGCAAGCTTTCTTTGCACTTAAAATATTAACAGTGCTTTTTATACTTTGAGGTATTCCAAAAAGTATGAATGATATTGACTCTCTTAACTCCATCATGGCTGGTTAATTTGGTAGAGAAAATAGAACCTACAACCATACACATGCTTTCAATGCCTTTTATACAGTGTGACACATTTATCTATCTATCTTGTTTTTTATATAAAACTTTTATTAATAAAATATTTGGGAGCAAATTTACTAAAACTCATTTTCTTTTTCAAGCACTAGCCATACTTGCTCACTGTGGTCACGGGTTTTAGGACTGCGATTCTTGGTGTTTGTTTTAGGAATGGAAAAATGAGTCTTGTCAGGAGGAGCTCAGTTGAGCTGGGAGAGCTGAACATGGAAGGGTCAGAGGAGCCAATTAAGGCAACAAGCCGAAAATGAAAGAGGTAAGAATTTAATCACTTACTGTGATGGTATAACCAAGAAGCTAAAACTGGAAGTTCCATTGTATATTTCTCCATCTTCTATTTTTCTCCAATGGACCAGTGCACCAGTTGAAGGTCATGTGGATCACCAAAGACATGGTTGTTACACTGTTGAGGGAGACCCACCTGTGGCAGTTTGATGCACCCTGGGGTCATGGAAGGGCGAGGGTCTACGAGTGGAATAGTACTGGATACTGAATCAGTGGGGGAAGGTGTCTTCAGATTCCCCTCTTCCTCCTATAAGGTCCCAGCACAGGAGCATGAAGACCTCTGCCCAAGGCCTCAGAGACCTAAGAATAAAAATCACGTGGGCTAGGAAAGCAGGTATGTGAAAGGACATGAACAGTCCTTGGCTACAGTTCCAGCCAGTGACTGTGATTCACTGACTGTATGTATACCAGTCTGTGGTGGGAGAGCAGCTTTCCCTTATGAGACCTTCCAGGCGAAGCCTTTGTAACTGCTTAAGGTTGGGCCTGAAAAAAATCATAGTTTTATAACCAGGAGTTGGACTCTTTCCCAGCCAAACATTGAGGGGAAACTTCAATCTATTCCTGAACAAATAACAATCAATGATGGAAAGTCCAAATTCCAACAGGAAGGTTTAAAACTAGAAGCAGATTTGACACTTCTGAACATTAGGCAGTGAATGCTATCCTGTGAATAGGGTTATATTTCATTTACAAATATGCTTTTTCCCCACAAAGCACACTAGTAGGTGCTTTGACCTCTGTCTCCCTCAGATGTATCAGATAAAAGGTCACTGACATGGTTGGGAGAGGAATGTTAACCAATGACTAGTTTGGAAGCCATGAAAGTTTCAAAAGATCATTTGTCACACAATTAAGTAAACATATCAGCCCACATTAAAGCGCTCCTGTCTGTGAAACGCGAGCCTGTGCCCTTTGGCCCATAACCTGAAAGCTCCAAGCCTTGAGGATGAGCTTATGATTAAGGAACTGCCCTGATTTCTTCAAACAAGTCTTCCTGATGAACTTAGAATATTACAGACACTTTACCTAATGAGATACAGACTATTTGAAGAATAAGTATACTGTGGTATTTAAAAAAATACATATCCAGAGTCACGTCAGCATCATGGTTAACATGAGCCTTTCCTTTTTTTCCTCCCCTCTAACATGTAATTGGACATCCATAAACAAACAAAAGCGCCTCTGCACAGCACACCAGGACACCCGAGAACTCCATCTATCTGTGCATACAAAAGTGGGTGGATAGGACCTCAGAAGAGGCTACAGAGCTAAGGGAATTGCAGAAGCAGTAGTGGCAGCACCAGCGGTGACCTCTCTCGCAAACGAGGTGAAAAGTAAAAGGGGGTGAGTGAAAGGCTGTCAGTCCCTGTGGGCTGCAGCTGGAGGGTTCCGTTGCTCTTCAGTAACACCCTGCATATCTGAAGAGAGATATCAATGACTGTGGTGAGGGAAAGGGAACTGAAGGAATATATCTCCTGCTGTCTGCCCTGAGATGCCAGCAAGAGGTCTGCCCATGGACCTCTGGGATCCACCCCCCACTCGAAGAACCCCCTACCAGGCCATGGGCACACCCAAAGCCCCAAATTTTAAGCACACATCCCCTCACACTCTGCTGCCACCTTTTAACCGCCCCCCCTTTTTTTCCCCATATGTACATTCCCAACCTTAGCAGGGAGTCAGTGCCCATAAGAGAAACCAAAACGTTTGCTCTAGTGCCACCTTCTGGAAAACAAAAGGAAGGCTCTTAACTACCAACCTCCTGAATTGAAGTAAACAAAACCTTACCTAAATAAGACAGGTGCTCCCTAGTTCAAACGCAGCAGTAGAGGCACATTTTATCAAAAACTATGAAAAAAAAAAATCATAGTAACACGGTATCACAAAACGAAAATGACAATTCTCCAGGAACTGAACCCAAAGATACAGAATATTGGAATTGAACAGATAAAGAATTCAAAATAGCTGTTATGAACAAATTCAGTGAGCTACAAGAAAACTCAGAAAGGCAATTCAGTGAACTCAGGAATAAAATTAATGAACAGAAGTAGTATTTCACCACAGAGATTGGTTATTTTTTTAAGAATTTCAAACAAAAATTCTGGAGCTGAAGAACTCAATAAATGAGAAAAAGAATGCATTAGAAAGCATTGGAAACAGCAGATCAGATGGAAGAGAGAATAAGTGAGCTTGAGGATAGGAAATTTAGAAATGATTCAAGTATAAGAGGAGAGAGAATGAGAGAGTGGCATGGACATATATACACTACCAAACGTAAAATAGCTAGTGGGAAGCAATCGCATACCACAGGGAGATCAGCTCTGTGCTTTGTGACCACCTAGAGGGGTGGGATAGGGAGGGTGGGAGGGAGGGAGATGCAAGAGGGAAGAGATATGGGAACATATGTATAACTGATTCACTTTGTTATAAAGCAGAAACTTACACCATTGTAAAGCAAGTATACTCCAATAAAGATGTTAAAAATAAATAAATAAAATTAACATTTCAAAAAAAAAAAGAGATTAATGGGTATACCAGAAGGAGAAGAGAGGGAGAAGGGGGCAGAGATCTTATTTAAAGTAATAATAGCTGAGAACTACCCAAATCTGGGGAAGGAAATGGATTTAAAACTCCTCGAACCTAATTTACACCTTATCGTCTCAATGCAAAAACACCTTCTCCAAGACATATTATATAATAAAACTGTCAAAAGTCAATGATAAGAATTTTAAAGGCAGCCAGAGGAAACCCTCCATTAGGCTATCAGGAGAAACAATGGAGAGACAAAATAACCAGAAGTCAAAAGATAAAATTGGCAGTAGTAAATCCTTACATATCAATAATCACCTTAAATGTAAATGGATTGAACTCACTCACCAATCAAAAGGCACAGAGAGGCTGGATAAATTTTTAAAAAATAAGACCTAACTATATGCTGCCTACAGGAGACTCTTTTTAGCTCTCAAAACACACATAGGCTCAAAGTGAAGGGATGGAAAATGATACTCCAAGCAAGTGGAACCCAAAGGAAAGCAGGCTTTAGCCATACTTATATCAGACAAAATAGACTTCAAGCAAAACAAAATGGTAATAAGGGACAAATAAGGTCATTATATAATGATAACAAGGTCAATACATCAAGAAGATAAAACAATTGTAAATATATATACTCCCAACACCTAAGTTCTGAAATATATTAAGCAAATACTATTATGTCTTAAGGGATAAATAAGAGTAAAGCAATAGTGGAGGGCTTCAATGCCCTGCAATCAGTAAAGAATAGATCTTCCAGACAGAAAATCAATAAGAAAACATTGGAAATGAACCATACTTTATAGAACAAATGGACTGAAGAGACATATACAGAATATTCCATCCAAAAAGAGCAGAGTACTGATTCTTCTCAAGTGCACATGGAACATTCTCCAGAATACATATATGACAGGACACAAATCTTAGCAAATTTAAGAAGACTGAAGTCATACTAGATATCTTTCCTAACCACAATGGTATGAAACTAGAAATCAACAAGAGGAAAGTGAAGAGCTCTACAGATATGTGGAAACTAAACAACACCCTTGTAAACAACCAATGGGTCAAAGAAATCAAAAGAGAAATAAAAATTATCTGGAAACAAATGAAAATGGAAATACAACATATCAAATCCTGTGGGATGCAGCAAAAGCATTTCTGAGAGGAAATTTTATAGCAACAAATGCATAATGCACTCAATCCCTTGGTATCTGCAGGGGATTGGATCCAGGACCCCACTTGGATACCAAAATCCATGGATGCTCAAGTCCGTTACACAAACTGTCATACTATTTGCATATAACCTCTGCATATCCTCCCATATGCTCTGTCATATCTAGATTACCTATGATACCTAATATGATGTAAATGGTATGTAAATAGTTGTAAATGCAATATAAATAGTTGCCGGCATGTAGAAAATTCAAGTTTTGCTTTTTAGAACTTTCTGGAATTTTTCAAATATTTTTGATTTACGGTTGGTTAAATCCCCAGATACAGAACCCATGGATACAGAGAGCTGACTATATTAAGAAATTAGAAAGATCTCAACCTAACTTTACACCTCAAGGAACTAGAAGAAGAACAAATTAAACCCAAAGTTAGCAGAAGGGAGGAAATAATAAATATCAGAGTGGAAATAAATGAAATAGAGACCAGAAAAACAATAGAAAGGATCAACAAAGCTAATAGCTGTTCTATAAAAAGATAAACAAAATTAACAAAACTTTAGCTAGACTTAACTATGAAAAAAGAGAGTAGACTCAAATAAATTAGAAATGAAAGAGGAGATATTGCAAAGGATAACACAGAAATACATATAATCATAAGGGATTACTGTGAACAATTATATGCCAATAAATTACATAAACTAGAAGAAATACATTTTTAGAAATATACAACCTACCAACACTAAATCAGGAAGAAACAGAAAAACTGCACAGACCAATAACAAGAGATTGACTCAGTAATCAAAAAACTCCCCAAACAGAAGACTCCAGGACAAGATAGCTTACCAGTGAATTCAACCAAACATTTAAAGAAGAATTAACACCTTTCCTCCTCAAACTCAAATACTGAGGAGAAATGAACACTAACAAAGTTATTCTACAAAGGCAGCATTACCTTGATATCAAAACTAGATAAGGATACCACAAGAAAACTATAGACCAACATCCCTGATGAATAGAGATGCAAAAATTCTCAACAAAATATCAAACTGAATTCCAGAACACATTAAAAAGATGATATACCATGATCAAGTGGGATTTATCCCTAGGATTCAAGGATGGTTCAACATATGGAAATCAAAAAATGTAATATATCACATCAATAAAATGAAAGATAGGGGACTTCCCTGGTGGCGCAGTGATTAAGAATCCACCTGCCAATGCAGGGGACGTGGGTTCGAGCCCTGGTCCAGGAAGCAACTAAGCCTGTGCGCCACCAGGGAAGTGGCGCAGAGCAACTAAGCCTGTGCGCCACAACTACTGAGCCTGTGCTCTAGAGCCCGTGTGCCACAACTACTGAAGCCCACGTGTCTAGAGCCCATGCTGCGCAGCAAGAGAAGCCATTGCAATGAGAAGCCTGCGCACTACAATGAAGAGTAGCCCCCACTCACCGCAACTAGAGAAAGCCCGTGCACAGCAGTGGAGACCCAACACGGCCATAAAGAAATAAATAAAAAGAATAAATAAAATGAAAGATTAAAATCACATGATCACTTCAATAGATGCAGCAAAAGCATGTGACAAAATATAACATCCTTTCATGATAAAAAACCTTTAACAGACTGGGTACAGAAGGAACATACCTCAACATAATAAAGGCCACATATAACAAACCCACTGTGTGGAAGAGTGAATCTGAAGTGGTTCAGTAAAAACATAAAAAAGATGTTTTTGCTGAAGAAGAAGAAGAAAGGAAAAAGGCCACTCCAAAAGAAAGCTAGTAAAGAAAAAAGAAATCCTGTCCTGATAATGTAGTTTCCCTGGCTTGCTCATAGTGGACTGTGGAGCAGGAATGGCTCTGGAGATGTTTCAATTAAAAAATATTCATAGCCAAAAAAAATTATACTCAATGGAGAAAAACTGAAAGCTTTTCCTCTAAGATCGGGAATAAGACAAAGATGTCAACTCTGAACACTTCTATTCAACATAGTAGTAGAAGTCCTAGCTAGAGCAATTAAGCAAGAGAAAGAAATAAAATTCATCCAAATCAGAAAGGAAGAGGTAAGTGTCACTATTTGCTGTTGATATGATCTTATATATCAAAAATCCCAAGGAGTCAGTTTAAACTGTTGGAACTAATCAACGATTTCAGTACAGTTGCAGGATACAAAATCAACATACAGAAATCAATCGCATTCCTTTACACTAATGAAGCAGCATCTAACAAAGAAAGAAAACTATCCCATTCACAATAGCATCAAAAGCAATAAAATACTTAGGAATAAATTTAACCAAGGAAGGGAAGGTTCTGTATAATGAAAACTACAAGACTTTGCTGAAAGAAACTGATGAAGACACCAACAAATGGAAAGACATCCTGTGTTCACGGATTGGAGGAATTAACATTGTTAAAATCTCCACACTACCCTGAGCCATCTACAGATTCAGTACAATTCTCATCAAAATACCAAAGACATTCTTCACAGAAATAGAATAAACAACCCTAAAATTGATGTGGAACCATGAAGACCCCAAATAGCCAAAGCAATCCTGGAAAAAAGAACAAAGCTGGAGGTATCAGACGTCCTGATTTCAAACTATACTACAAAGCCATATTAATAAAAACAGTACAGCATTGGCACAAAAATGGACACATAGACCAATGGAACAGAATAGAGAGCCCAGAAATAAATTCCAGCATATACGGTCAACTAATATTCAATAAGGGAGCCAAGAAGACCCAATGGGGAAAGTATAGTCTCTTAAAAAAATGGTGCTGGGAAAATTGGAGAAACACAAGCAGAAAAATGAAATTGGACCCCTGTCTTACACCACTTGCAAAAATTAACTTGAAAAGGATCAAAGACTTAAATATAAGCCCTGATAACATGAAACTCCTAGAAGAAGATGTAGGGAAGAAGCTTCTTGATATTGGACTTGGCAATGATTTTTTTTCAACATGGTGCCAAAAGGACAAACAACAAAAGCAAAAATCATCAAACTCAAAAACTTTTTCACAGCAAACGAAATCATCAGCACATTGAAAAGGCAACCTACTGAATGGGAGAAAATAATTGCAAATCATATAGTTGATACGGGGTTAACATCCAAAATATATAAAGAACTTACTCAATAGCAAACAAACAATCCAATTAAAAAATGGGCAGAAAATCGGAATAGACAGTTTTCCAAAGAGGACATCAAGATGGCCAACAGGCACACAAAAAGATGCCCAATATCACTATTCAGCAGGGAAATGCAGATCAAAACCACAAACAGATATCTCACACCTGTTAGAATGCCGATCCTCAAGAAGACAGAGACAACAGGTGCTGGTGAGGAGGTGGAGAAAAAGGAACCCTTGTACACTGCTGGTCCGAATGTAAATTGGTCCAACCCTATGGAAAACAATACGGAGGTTCCTCAAAAAAATTAAAAATAGATCTATCATACAATCCAGTAATTCCCCTTCTAAGTATATACCCAAAGGAAATGAAAGCAGGATTTTGAAGAGATATAGGCACTCCTGTGTTTACTGCAGCATTATCAACCATAGCCAAGATACGAAAATAACCCAGATGCCCATCAACAGATGAAAGGAAATAAAGATATGGCATATATACATAATCGAATATTATTCAGCCGCGAGAAAGGAGGATATCCTATTTGTGACAACATGGATAGACCTTGAGCACATTATGCCAAGGAAGATAAGACACAGAAAGACAAGTACTGCATGATATCACTTACATGTGGAAACTTAAAAAGTCAAACCTGTAAAAAACAGAGTGAAATGGTGGTTACCAGCAGGTAGGGGATAAGACTGATGTTGTTTAAGGGTACAAACTTGCAATGAGTAGTAAATAAGCCACAGACATCTAATTCACAGTATAATGAATATAAGCCATACTAAAATTATGTAAAGTCATAAATACTGCTACACTTGCAATCATGTTGCGATACATAAATATATCATTAGCACATTACACACCTTAAATCCACAAAATGTTACATGTCAAATTTATTCAATAAAAAATACATATATATATATGCATGCATACATACATACCCTACACCAAAATTTGGGGCCATTTCAAAGATTAATAGGCTCTCTTCTAGAGGACTGGTTTTTCTCAGCAAATCTTACAGGACTTTTCTATGTGCCTTTTGGACCCCATAAAAACAAACAAACAATCCTCAGTTCTGCTTGGTCATACTGTTTGGCACAGCAGCACTTTTACATGTGCATGTGCGTGTGCGTGTGTGTGTGTGTGTGTGTGTATAATGAAGCAGCAGGTAATTAAATTGGCGGAACTCAAACTCTGTTTTGGTAGACAGCAGCTGGAATCTCAGTTCAGTTCTTTTAAACTTCACTGGGCTACTTGGAACCTGCCCCTTACTCCCGGCCTGCACATGAGTGGTACAGTGACCAGTGAGAAATTTAGGTAGTTTATATACAGAATCTGGAGCTCCCCTTCTCTGCTGCCCACTTCTCGTTATCTCCTTTCTGGGATTTCCCTTCTGACTTTTCAGTTGCTATGGTTGCTCCTACCCTTTCCTCTGGTTCTTCAAACCACTAAGACTATCTTCATTTAAGCCTCCTCCCCAACCCCAGCATGGTGCATACAGCAACCTGCCCTTACACAAAACCCAGCAAACCCTGATGATTCACCTAGCATACGTGCCCTCTTCCAAGTGATGACTGCCCTCTGGTATCTGCCTGTTTTTTGGTCGCTCTTCAGTACCTTCAGGTAGTTGTTTTCTTTTATATTTTGTCCACATACAGTTGTCTGTGGGAGGTTGGTCTAAGAGGAACTGCTTGACCATTATCAGAAGGCTTAGTGAAGGCTGAGCCAGAAGGTGGAAGAGTCCAGGCCATTCCCAGAGAACTGCAGATTTCACCTCTACAAGCCCTCAACTCTTGGGCTTGAACTTAGATGAATGGGGTGGGGAATTAAAAAAAAGGCAATGAGATCATCCAAAGCACAATGAAGAAAAGATTAATGTCCAACATGCTGGTAACTATATTATGCATCTATTTATGCATTAAAAATTACCCCAAAGCTTAGTAACAACCTAACAATAAACATTTAGTATCTCTCTCTGTGTCTCTGGGTCATGGATTTGGGAGCAGCTTAGCTAAACAATCCTGGCTTGTAGTCTCCCATGAGGTTGCAGTCAGATGTTGTCCAGGGCTACAGTCATCTGAAGGTTTGATTGGGGCTGGAGGATCCACTTCCATGGCGGCTCACTCACATGACTGGCAAGTTGGCAGTGGTTGTTGGAGGAGATCTCTGTTATTCCCCAAGTGGGCCTCTTCACAGAGTTGCATGAGTGTTCTCATAACAAGGTGGTTGGCTTCTTCCAATAGAAGTGATCCAAGAGAGAACAAAGTAGAAATGACAATATCTTTTATGACCTAGCCTCAAAAGAAGGCGGTTACTTCCATAGACTCCTACTTATCACATGGGTCAGCCCTATTCAGTGAGGGAGGGGAGTATACAAGGGTATGGATACCAAGAGGTGAGGATCACTGCGGGGGGGAGGGGGACATTTGAAGACTACCTTCTACAGCATCTAAAATCTTTTATATTAGAGAATCATTCAATGATCTTTAGGACAGGGGCAGTGTGGTCGATAATGTATATAGGTTTGCTTAATATGTATTCAACCCTTTTTAGCATGTAGATGATGAAAGACATACAAACTATTATATTCCCCAGATTCCTTTGCAGCTGTAGTCTGAGAAGTGATTAAGATTCCATCAGTCAAGGGGAGGTTGGGGGAGGGATGGATTGGGAGTTTGGGGTTAGCAGATGAAAGCTATTATATATAGGATGGATAAACAACAAGGTCCTACTGTATAGTACAGAGAACTATATTCAATATACTGTGATAAACCATAATGGAAAAGAATATGAAAAAGAATGTCTATATATATGTATAATTGAATCACTTTGCTGTATAGCAGAAATTAACACAACACTGTAAATCAACTATACTTCAATAAAAACATTTAAAAAGAAACAAAGATTCCATCAGTCAGATGCACTCAAGTGTGACTTGGCTTTGAAACTAAATCAATGTGTGGAAAGAGAAGATAAATGCAGAGCATGCACATTAGTGGAGATTGTGGCTGAGGCAGTGTGGAGGTTTTTTTGCCAATAATTGATGGCAGCTTCTTAATTGGGACCATAGCTGCTGTTTTTTTTTTTTTTTTTAACATCTTTATTGGAGTATAATTGCTTTACAATGGTGTGTTAGTTTCTGCTGTATAACAAAGTGAATCAGCTATATGTATACATGTATCCCCATATCTCCTACCTCTTGTGTCTTCCTCCCACCCTCCCTATCCCACCCCTCTAGGTGGACACAAAGCACCGAGCTGATCTCCCTGTGCTATGCAGCTGCTTCCCACTAGCTATCTATTTTACATTTGGTAGTGTATATATGTCAATGCTGCTCTCTCACTTCGTCCCAGCTTACCCTTGCCCCTCCCCTTGGGACCATGGCTTCTTGATGGTAGCAATAATGGAGTAGTTCTAGAACAAGCAAATCTAATGGTAGCTTCCCAATTTGGTAGGCAAATTCCTGATCTTATAGCTTCTTGGCAGCTCCCTTGGCAGTCCCAACTGGTTTAGGGAGGTGTTCTCCGAGTTCAGCATAAAGTATATTTCTTCAGTCTTTCACCTCTAGATAAGGAGGAAATCCTTTCTGTTTAACTCTAGCTGTAGTAGATTCTGTTTTCTGAAATTAGATATTGAGTGATACAGCAAAATAAAAAGTGTAGTTTCCAGGGACTTCCCTGGCAGTCCAGTGGTTAAGACTCCACACTTGCAATGCAGGGGGTGCAGGTTTGATCCCTGGTCAGGGAACTAATATCCTGCATGCTGCGCGGTGCAGCAAATAAAGAAAAAAAACAAACAAAAAAACCTGTAGTCTTCAAACACTAGATCTGTTGGACTTTTCTTCCTTGAAATTCTATAGTTAATGGAGATATTCAAGTACCTCTTGGAGAAATATCACACAAGCCATCATGAAACCAATCAGCACAAATGACCATTTTTCTTCAGCAATGCTAATCATCCAGGTGGAGGAAGAGAGAAGGCATGTTGGAGAACTGATCTAGGGGTGGAAGGTTGTGCTAAAGGTGGCAGGACAAGGTTGAGGGAGTTGATTGTAGGACTGAGAAAATGTGATGACCCAACGAGGTCCAGGATCAGTCTAAAAAGAAATAAGGACAGTAATGGGACTAACATATTGAAAGAATACAGGGAAGGGCTAGTGATCCCCAGTTGGTGGAACATTGAGTGTAATGAGTATAAAGATAGGAGGCATTTAGAAAATAGGTGGTGACAGCCAAAGAATGGAGGAAAACAACCTTGGAATTGGGATGTTAGAGACTTGGATGGGTTGTCCACATGGATGATAAGACCTCTTGGCAAGAGTTAAGGCAGAGAAGATAAATGAGATTCAAGTTCCAAAGGCTTATATAAGTGTGGAGGAGACAACAGAATGTAGTTTGGTGGCTGTAAGGGGAGGTTGATGGAAAGTCATATGCCAGGGGGCAGGAATCTCAGACAAAGTCTTTTGCTTAGGTTAGGTTAAAAATGAACAACAATTGGAAAGGGCAGTGGAGAACTGGGAAGATATCGGCAGTACCCTTCAACCAAGAAATATAGGAGTATGAAAGAAAGAACAATATCCTCTTTGAAAAGTGATGCAGGAGAAAGTCAGGATTTACTTAGGATTGTTCTGAAAAGATACCAAAGATATAGGAAGGTTAGCTTGCTATGAAATGTGTGTGTGGGGGGGGGGGGGGGGCAGGGGGCAGTGGTCCAGAAGGCATCACAGAAAGGTCTGGGAGAGAGTTCAGCTGGGGCATACTCAGAGCAGTATGAGAATGACAGGACAACAGAAGACTAGTGAGAGGATTGGCAAGACGTCTCATGCTTATAACTGAAGGATTATAGAAATCAGCATGGATGAACTTGACAGGCTCTGAGGTTCCCATTTTAGGGTACAATGTTTTGGGGCCAGAACTGACTCTCATGGTGATTTCTAAGTATCCTGTCCTAGACTTCAAGGCAGGAAGATCTAGGTCCAGCCCCCCACCCTGGTCAGAACTGGCTCTATGGTGAGGGCTGGGCCCGGCTCTTCTTGTTTCAGGGTCTAAGAGAGGTTACACAGATTATCATCATGAGCTCCACAAGAAGGTGACAGGATTCCCTAGAGAGTACAGCTGACTCTTGAACAATGTGGGAGTAAGGGGTGCTGACCCCCCTCCACAGTTGAAAATCTGCATATAACTTTAAAGTGGGCCCTCTGTATCTGTGGTTCTGCATCCATGGATTCAACCAACCTCAGATCATGTAGTTCTGTAGTATTTACTATTGAAAAAAAATCCACATATAAGTGGACCCACACAGTTCAAATCTGTGTTGGTCAAAGTTCAACTGTAGTTGGTTCCATTTGTGGGGCAGGAAAACTCAAAAGGGAGCCTGAGACATCTTGCTGTTTTCAGAAGGTCAGAGTACTTTCAGAGGTAACTGAGGTAATATTTTTCTAAAGTGAAGATAAGGAGGCCCTGCAAGTGAATAATAAAATACAAGTTAAAAAATTAGCAAAAGATTTAATCAGACAGTTCAAAAAGAAGACATATGAATGCCCAAAAAGCACATGAAAAGATGTTCAACATCTTTAGTCATCAGGGAAATAAAAAATGAAAACCACAATAAAATACCTTTGGAAAAACCGGTAATTTCTTATAAAGTTAAACATACTTCCCTAAGACCCAACAATTCCACTCCTTGGTATTTACTTAAGAGAACAAAAAATAAAGCTTCAAAAAGGCTTGAAGCTTTATTCATCATAATCCCCACTGGAAATGGCCCAAGAGAATATATAAACTGGCAAGATGGAATACTGCTCAGCCATAAAAATGAACAAACTACTGATATGTGCAACATATAGATGAAATTCAAAATCATCTTGAGTGAAAGAAGCTTGACCCAAATGAGTACATATTGTATAATTTCCTTTATATGAAATTTGCAAACAGACAAAACTAGTCTGTAGTGACAGAAATCAGCACAACGGTGGTTTCATCTATCAGGGGAGAAACTGATTGGAATGAAGCATAAGGGAAACATCATGGGGTGTTAGAAATGTTCTATCTTGATAGGGATGTGGGTTGCATGGCTGTATACATTTTTCAAAACATGTCCAACTGTACACTTTAAATAGGTACATTTCACTGTAGGTAAATTATACTTCAACAAAAAAGAGTAAAAAATGAAGGAATAAATAAGTTAGTCTGAAGAAAGAGCTAATAAAGGCCACTGCTTACAGTTTGAATACCAAAAATATGACAACGATTAATGTCAACTGGAACTATAAGTCCACAGTGATGTAAAATGCTCAAAAACCAGAAAGCATGTTTTAAAAAGACATATATAATGATGTGAATCAATAACAAAACGCAAGTACGAGCAAAGGATGTTAGATAGATGACCATCTACCAAGGATGAAGGGGTAGTCTGCGAGAAAATGATGTTGGCCCAACATCAGAAGCACATAGATAAGACAATATAAAATCAGAGTCAGTATGTGGATTGTGGGAAAACAGAGTTTCTAGAACATGGCACAGCTGGAGGAGAATGTATTTTTCAAGGACATGGTATTGACTCTACTGTCTCCCCACAGATGAGGACATGGCCTTGCTGATCTTGGTTCAAATATGAGAAAAGACAGTAATTCCATTTCATTTAACAGCAGTGTAGCTCATATCATTCGAACTCTCCTGCTGATAATTATAAATCTGGAAAAATAACAACAACAAAAAAAGTCACCTGAGTTCACTGGAGTTCAACCAAAAGCAGGCAAAGACTACAGAAGATACGACCCTCAAAGAATGGAAGCACACTGGATGAGATCCACATTTAGCGGGCTTTTCCTCAGAAGCCTCCTCCATTTGCTTGGTGAATTGGACATGGAGCTCAAGCAGAAGGATGCAGTCTTACTGAGCTAATAAGGATTTGGAAGACAGAGGTAGAGTGGCTAGAGAGGCTAGAAATTGAGGAGGAGACATGAGAGAGGAGAAAGCCACAGGGAGGGAGGCTCCAAATATGCCTATAAATTCATCTCAAATCCTTAACTAACCCCTGAAGTGTGCATGTGCAGAGCAAAGCTCCAAGGAGTCCAGGGGCAAAAGAACAGCTGAAAGAACAGTTGAACAGACATCTCAGTAGCTGATCGGTGCCGGAGATTGAATCAAGCAAGGTAAAGGGGCTCTTTGAACAAGTTGGGCTTCCACTGAAAACCCAGAAGTAAAGACTAAGCCTCTGGTCTAAGGTAAACTGAAATAGATCTGCTCAACAAAGCCTAAAACCAAACCTCCACAAGATCAGACTGATGAATTAGTAATTTAACTGTGCAATAACGAAAATGAGGCTAGCCTATGTGTGTAAACATTTCCTTAAACCAGTAGCTCTCAAACCTTTGGAGGACTCCAAAGCACTTTCATTTATGTTGGTTACATCTACCAATATTTACTGTGCTAGAAATTAAAACTGAGAAGAAATCAACCCCATTCACAATTGCACCAAAAAGAATAAAATACCTAGGAATAATTTTTTTTTCATTCATGTGTCATATTTATTGAGCACGGCACCTTTTTTTTTTTTTTACTTTTTTAAAATTAATTTTTATTGAGTATAGTTGCTTTACAATGTTGTGTTAGTTTCTACTGTACAGCAAGCAGACGAAGAAGGGGCAAGGTAAAATCCCCCAAGACCAAATAAATGAAGAGGAAATAGGCAATCTACCTGAAAAAGAATTCAGAGTAATGATAGTGAAGATGATCCAAGATCTTGGAAAGAGAATGGAGGCACGGATCGAGAAGATACAAGAAATACTTAACAAGGACCTAGAAGAACTAAAGAACAAACAATCAGCGATGAACAACACAATAACTGAAATGAAGAATACACTAGAAGGAAACAAAAAGATCCTAGGAATAAATTTATCCAAGGAGGTGAAAGACCTGTACACTGAAAACTATAAGATATTGATAAAAGAAACTGAAGGCACAAGTAAACAAAAAGATATTCCGTGCCCATCGATTGTAAGAATATTGTTAAAATTTCCATATTACCCAATGAAATATACAGATTCAATGCAATCTCTATCAAAATTTCAATGTAATTTTTCACAGAAACAGAATAAACAATTCTGAAATTCATATGGAACTACAAAAGACCCTGAATAGCTAAAGCAATCTTGAGAAAAAGGAACAAAGCTGGAGGCATCACACTCCACTCCCTGATTTCAAACTACATTACAAAGCTATAGTAATTGAAACAGTATGGTATTGGCCTAAAAACAGACACACAGACCAATGGAACAGGGAGTCCAGAAATAAATCGATGCATGTATGGTCAATTAATTTACAATAAAGGAGCCATGAATATACAATGGGGAAAGGACAGTCTCTTCAATAAATGGTGTTGGGAAAACCGAACAGCCACATGCAAAAGTATGAAACTAGATCACTATCTTACACTGTACACAAAAATCAACTCAAAATGGATTAAAGACTTGAATGTGAGACCTGAAACCATGAAACTCCTAAAAGAAAACATAGGCAGTAAGCTTCCTGACATCATCTTGGCAATGATTTTTTGGTTCTCACTTCAAAAATGAAATCAACAAAAGCAAAAAGAGTCAAACTAAAAAGCTTCTGCACAGCAAAGGATATCATCAACAAAATGAAAAGGCAACCTATCAAATGGGAGAATATATTTGCAAATCATATATCTGATAAAGGGTTAATATCCAAAATATATTAAATCATACAACTCAATAGCAAAACAACAAGCAATCCAATTAAAAACAGAGAGAAGATCTCAATAGACATTTTTCCAAGGAAGACATACAGACGGCCAATGGTACATGAAAAGATGCTCAACATTACTAATCATCAGAGAAATGCAAATCAAAACCACAGAAATATCACCTCACACCTGTTAGAATGGCTATTATCAAAAAGACGAGACAGATAACAAGTGTTAGTGAGGATGTGGAGAAAAGGGAACTCTGTGCACTATTGGTGGGAATGTAAATTGGTGCAGTCACTATGAAAAACAGTATAAAGGTTCCTCAAAAACTTAAAAATAGAACCACCATATGATCCAGCAATTCCAGTTCTGGTTATTTATCTGAAGAAAATGAAAACACTAATTCAAAAAATATATATTCACCCCCATATTCATTGCTGAATTATTTACAATAGCCAAGCTATGGAAACAACCTAAGTGTCCACCGATGGATGAATGGATAAAGAAGCTGTGGTATATATAATACAATGGAATATTATTCAACCATAAAAAAGAATAAAATAATGCCATCTGCAGCAACATGGATGGACCTAGAGATTATCATACTAAGGGAAGTAAGAAAGCCTGAGAAAGACAAATATTATATGATATCTCTCATATGTGAAGTCTAAAAAACAAACAAACCCCAAGCCCAAGAACAGATTGGTGGTCACCAGAGAGACGGAGGTAGTTGGTAAAATGGGTAAAGGGGGTCAAAAGGCACAAACTTCCAGCTGTAAAATGAATAAGTCATGGAAATGTAATATAACAGCAAGGTGACTATTGTTACTAATATTGTATTTCACATTGGAAAGTTGCTAAGAGAGTGGATCTTAAAAGTCCTCATTGCAAGAAAAAAATTTTTTTGTAAATATGTATGGTGACAGATGTTAACTACACAAATGGTGATCATTTCACAATATATACAAATATTGAATCATTATGTTTTATACCTGAAACTAATATAATATGTCAGTTGTACCTCAATTAAGACTCAAAAAGTTTTAAATAATTTATATTTCAATTCATTTCGGAAAAAAATAAACTCATGTTAATGTAGATAGCACATTTTTTAGAAAAACTACATATGCTTCTCAAACTTTTTAAAAAAGCGAGATGTGTGGCATTATTTTGCATGATTGCAAGTCTCTTCAAAGTGTGCCATAAAAGCAGACTTTTAGATTTTCATATATGCTTTTCCATTCAGTCTGTTGCAATATCAATGTTGTTTTGATTTAAGTATATGAAGAAGATCTGATTTCACAGAATTATACATTTGGAAAAGAGAGAAATAGTTTAATAGCCTTATTTAGATAACTACGGATAGTTTTCTTTTACATTTCGCCAGAACTCAGCAAGTGGAAGTTCCTTAAAGATTAATGTCACTATGGAAAACTTCGTATACTGTTTTGCATTAAAATCCATTGGTCTATCTTGCACTTTGAATGGATCTTTTACCCATGCACGATTCTGTATTCAATAACTGATGCATTGGTCACTTAGAACATATTGGTTCACTGAGTCAGGAAGATCTTCCAAAGGTCGATAAAATTTGTTTTACAGTATCAAAAATTCACCTTGATTAATGTCATCACCAATCCTCCTACCAGAAATGTCTCTAAGTATTGGGAAGCTGTTTTGCTTCAAAGCTGAAATTTTATCATTGGCAGCACATAGTGTTCCTTGAAGTGACAGGCTCACTTTGTTCATTTTTGAGAAAATGTGTGCCCAGTTCTCAAGCCTGAATAACTATAGTTTATCTGTCATTCATTCTTTAAAATAAAAATAGTTGCAAAATGCAGCCAGTTCAATATGCAACTCCAACGCACTAGTGCTTTTCCTTGAGACAACCCTCAAACTTGGGCACGCATAAAAAATCTTAAAAATCACATGTACTTAAAGGTCAAGATTTAAAGACATTAATAATTCTTACTGCTTCATCAGGACTTTTAAAAATGAAAGTGGTGTTTTATTTTCTTACTGTGTGTGTATTTAGGCAAAGAAACTGAAGTGCTTGCAGTTTTACTCGCCATTGCTTCTGGACCATTGAAGCAAATGTCAACACAGTGGGAAAAAGTAAATAAGGAAAATAGCTTTGGCCTTGCCGACCCCTCGAAAAGGTTTTAGGATGCCCAAGGGCCTGCAGACCACACTGTGAACTGCTGCCTTAAACTGAAGTGCACTGATTGTGAATATAATTCTGGAACGGTGACAGAGGCTTGAGTAGGAAGGCGTGTGAGAATAACAAAAATTGGGCTTTTTTCTCAACTCTGGCAGGAGTCATGGACAGTGTGCCTTGTAGAGACCCAAAGCGCAAGGGAAAATCCCTTCAAATTTGCTGCACCTGTTCCTGTTGTCTGCAGCTGTCTTTCTTTCTTTCCTTTTTTTTTGGCCGCGCCATGTGGCTTGTGGGGTCTCAGTTCCCCGACCAGGGATTGAACTTGCACCCTCGGCAGTGAAAGCACGGAGTCCTAACCACTGGACCGCCAGGAAATTCCCTGCAGCTATCTTTCTATCAATAAATTCTATAATCCTTCACTAATTTAATCAGAAACGAATAGCAGGGATGAACGGACTCTTTTGACCCATCGAGAATCCAAACACTGCATACACATTATCTCACTTAATCTTCACAAGAAATCACGAATATTTCCTCTCCTTCCTGCTTTACTTGCTTTTTAACAATATTAAATTTGGAATCTGGAGTCACAGAAGAGATACTGGAAGGTTCCCCTTAGCTTAGTGCCCTAAGGGGTGTGTCTTTTTCAGCAAACATCATACTTAGCCTACCAGTTCTCTCGACACCATTTGTGTCAGTCTTTCTTAACCTCGGATGCACAATGGAATTACTCGGGGAGTTTTAAAAAAGACTGATGCCTTGGTGCCATCCCCAGAGATTATGATGGAAGTTCCCTGGGTGCAGACAGGGCCTGGAGAGACTTTACAAGGGGATTCTCATGTGCAGCCAAAAGTGTAAATCACTATTTTGGATGAGGTGTGAAGGATGCCGGTATAACCACTGACATAAACACTTACCAAAGTCATTGCTTCTCTGCCTATGGCCAATGTTTAGAGTGTGCATTACAAAGTTAGAAGCATGCTTATCTCATCTAAAATAGAGCACTTGTTTCTCCTTAGGAGAAAGACATAGAAATGATGCAAGGCAACTATCTTTGTTAATCAGAATCAATTTTACTGGTGAATGTGCAGCGTGAAGATGGATTTCTCATATTTAAAAAAATTTTTTTATTGAAGTATATTTGATTTACAATGTTGTATTAGCTTCTGGTGTACAACAAACTGATCAGATACACACACACACACACACACACACACACACACACACACATTCTTTTTCATGTTCTTTTCCATTATAGTTTATTACCGGTTATTGAATATAGTTCCCTGTGCTATACAGTAGGACCTTGTTGTTTATCTACTTTATATATAATAGTTTCTACCTGCTAACCCCAAACTCCTAATTTATCCCTCCCCCACCCCCTCTCCCCTTTGGTAATCATAGATTTATTTTCTATGTCTGTGAGTCTGTGTCTGTTTTGTAAATAAGTTCAATTGTATCATATTTTAGGTTCCACATATAAGTGATATCATATGGTATTTGTCTTTCTCTCTCTTAGTATACTTAGTATGATAATCTCTAGGTCCATCCATGTTGCTGTAAATGGCAATGTTTCGTTCTTTTTTATGGCTGAGTAGTATTCCATTCCATTCCACAGCAAACAAAACGAAAAGACAACCCAAGGACTGGGAGAGAATATTTGCAAATGATGCAACCGACAAGGGCTTAATTTTCAAAATATACAAATAGCTCATACAACTGAATATCAAAAAAACAAACAACCCAATCAAAAAATGGGCAAGAGATCTAAATAGACATTTCTCCAAAGAAGACATACAGATGGTCAATAGGCACATGAAAAGATGCTCAACATCACTGATCGTTAGAGGAATGCAAATCAAAACTACAATGAGGTACCACCTCACACCAGTCAGAATAGCCATCATTAAAAAGTCTACAAATAACAAATGTTGGAGGTGGTGTGGAGAAAGGGAACCCTCCTACACTGCTGGTGGGAATGTAAACTGGTGCAGTCACTATGGAAAACGGTATGGAGTTTCCTTAGAAAACTAAAAATAGAGTTGCCATATGATCCAGCAATCCCACTCCTGAGCATATATCCAGAGAAAACTCTAATTCGAAAAGACACATGCACCCCAATGTTCGCAGCAGCCCTATTTACAATAGCCAAGACATGGAAGCAACCTAAGTGTCCACTGACCGATGAACAGATAAAGAAGATGTGGTATACATACATCCACACACACACGCGCGTGCACACACAATGGAATACATTTCTATCATTATCATGCCATTTCTGAAGATGCTCAGCCTAAGGATTTGTTTTTCTGTTTGTTCCATGGCTGTGTCGAAGCTCGGGGGAAATTTAATTTCTGTGCACAGAGTTTGGAATTTTGTTTTGTTTGTCTGTCTCTCTCCATCAGAAGTGACAAGTTTCCCTGTAGGATGATGTTGTACTTAGGCAGCAGTGCCCTGGGACTAACAAACTGATTTCAAATGGGACTGAAACACTGTCATCTGTCTGACCACAGAGCAAATCTGAATCCTTCTCTCTGAGTATCTTTCGATGCGTCTGTGAGTCTCACGGAATTCCATTTGACTCCTGGGCAGGCTATTAAGTGGGTTTCTGATGCCCTCTGAGAGTAAGCATGGATTCAAAGGCTTGGAGATAAGAGTCAGTCACCTCTTTCTTGGAAAATCGGAATGGGAAGAAATACTCTCATTTCTCAATAAGTGGCAGCAATTTAGAAGACCGTCCTGTGAAGGGACTGATTTCCAAGGCCCTCTAGAGGAATGCTCCTTGGAGTATAGTCTTCCTACTGGCCACTGGTCCCTGGACCATTTGTTAGTGGTTCACAAAGAGATAGGGAGCTGGCCCCAGAATGTAAATCAGTAATGTCAATAAATGCATTATTTAGTTTGATATTTTTTGATAGCAAAACTTTCTCAGCAAGGGAAGCAGCGCATTGATTTACATTCTGATGTAAGCTCCTTATTTTATCATGGACCAGTGGTCTGAGTTGCTTTGCTCCAGAGGAGGGCCAGAGGAGAGACACTTGTTTCTTTCTCTCTGTGGGAACAATTAGGAACTTAAGAATTAGAAAAAGGAAACACAGCAGACTTCTCCAAAGGCACAGTAGCTCTTGTACTAGTCTGAGTAGCCTCAGTTATTGCTAGATTTCTGTAATCAGACAGCCTATGCAGATCGGGTCACTAGTTTTGCTAAAGAGTTGGTAAGTTCTAGACAGGCAGCCTAGGCTAAGTAATGTCTTAGGCTGTAAAGAAGGCCCATGGCTGTTAAAATAGGCTTGGCCAGAACATATGCCAGTTGTCACGTAGGGCAGTGAATGTGAGTTAACTGCAACTTGTGAGGGCTCTGATGTGTTCCCGGACCATTCTCTTCTTGTAGAAAGCTCTGAACTCAGTTCATGAAGAGTCACAAACAACAGTCAGTTGGCCTGCTTCACCAAAAACCAAATTGTACCCAGGTCGGTAGCTGTTTCTTTGGAGTCATCTCATTTCAAGAGAAATGGAATGACTCAAGAGCATTCTAATGTTTTAGCTCTGGTGTAACAGAAGTCCCGGGCAAGGACATGACCTTGCCATTGATTACCCGTCTCAAGACTAAGAAAGAGCATCTAAGCACTTAAGAAGAATCAATGTTGATTCTGATTTTTGAAGTTCATTCTGAATAACACGCAATCTGTCACAGCACTCCACTGTAGCTGTCCTTTGAGGTGAGCTGCACTGTGAATACTAATCATTCATTGGTTCATTCATTCACCAGGAGTATACTGCAATTAGCATACTTCATTGATCCTGAGATGCACTTTTTCCCCCCCATATTTTAACATCTCTGAAGTGAAGAGTGTCTTACAATCAATGACATTTTTTGAGTCTAAGTCCTGGTGGGAAATGGATGGCAGATTCTAGTGGGAATTGAAGACGACATAATGAAAGGATTACTTATAACGGGTGAGCATGGTAAAAGGAACCATTAAGGGATACTGAGGCACTCCAAAGCTAGTAGCATCAGAGGACATTTACCACCCTAGGCCTGAAGGGCAAGTGGAGGGAGTGATTACTGGAACTCAGAGAGAACTCTACATATAGTTTTAGGACAGACCACCTAAGCAGAGCTGTGATAGAGAAACACAGCCTTTAACAACCCTCAGCTCAGCAGGGAAGGAGCACAGGGAATAAATACCCTGAACTTTTTCTCCTCCTGTTCTCTCATCTCCCACTATTGGCTCCAGTTGGCCAAACCCAACTGAAAACCAGAGGGTGAAGGAGCAAAGCACAGTTTCGAAAACTGCAGAGAGGGACTCTGGTCAGGCAGACAGAGATCAACCAGCACAGTTCACCCCTTCTACCCTCAGCATCTACTCTTTTGTCTGAATAAAAATCTCATGTCCCCATCACCTACTGAAGTCAGCAAACTAGAGCCAACAGCCTGGCCGTTTGTTTTTGTCAATAGCGTTATTGGAACACAGGCACACACATTTTTAACATATTGCTTATGGCTGCTTTTGCTCCACAGTGGCAGAGATGAGTAGTTGCAACAAAGGCTGGACGGCCCATAAAGCCTGAACTATTTACTATCTGTCAGATACTATCAGAACGTTTCCTGACTGTCGACTACTGGATCAGTTCGCTCATACGCCCACCTGAAACTTAAAATCTTAGCTACCACCAGCGCTCTTCCCAGAAGCTAGTTGGAGAAAGAGGGTGGAAGAAACAGTTAATCAAGACCAAACAAAGATGCTTCAATCCCACTTATGTAGCTGGTCATGAGATCTGCGTTAATAATCATTTCAAATTCTCCTGACTCTCTGCCAGCACTTCAGCTGAATTGCTTTACCTGGAGGATTGACCCAAACCTTCATTCGGGAAGGATCTGATTCCTTAGTGGCCGTTTTTATTGGGTTGCTGCAGTTTTCCCCTGGCCAGGATGACTGAGCTATGGAGTACTGAGAGATGCCCCAATAAATCCCCTGAGCTCTGGCCATAGTTCTCCTTGTAACCATTGCGGATGAGCAACGCAATTTCCTCTTGATAATCACCTGAGCTAGTACAGGTAACCTCTTCTCTACCTGTAGGTTTAGTGGTGTGAGGAGCCCCAGATATTTAAGAGGCATTCTCAGCTTCCAATATAATAGAACCATGACTGTTTCCTATGTAAAAATGCTAGTGCCTTCCTTGGACACCACAGCCCTTAGGCTCACTGAACCCAAGTTCATGCAGACATATAGGAAAAACTACTTAAGTAGGCTATTAGGTATAACAACGAGAAGGGCCATCCCCCTTTGCACATCTTTGTCCCTTAACCCATGGGTTTTGGCTACAAGGGCCACAGCACCATATTCTGGCTGCTGATTTAAAGCATATACTCTATCACGTAAGATTCTCTCCAGCCTCACTAAGCATTGTATATCAGCTCATTCTATAACTGAGCTTTGAGTAAACCATTCCATTCTTCTATCAAACCAGCTATTTTCAGGTGCTCAGACACATGGTAAGACCAATGAATTCCATAGCATGAACTCCCAGATGCACTTTCTTCACTGTAAATTGAGTTTCTAGGTCAGAGGAGAGACCATGTAACATCTTCTTTGAGTCTAAGTATAATGGTGCATTCACATGACAGAGAACAGTTTATCTTTACTCTCTTATCTAAGAAAAGATCGCCATCTCTCTGGTCTTTGTTATAATGGGCTCCAGAGGAGTCCTGATTGTCTTTACATATGGAATAGCAGACTCATCCACCATACTGATGGCATTCTTGCTACTCCAGATGTGCTGTCTTTACCAGAGCAAAGCAATAAAGTCTCTAGTACCTGGTACCCAAATACTGACTGGGAAAATTTTTTTTCATTCCTATCAGCAAAGATAATCAGAAGCAGGGGTGTCTATTGTACAGACCAAAGGGAATCTTTTTAAGGGAACACACTTCTTTAATGACCATCTTTGCACATTCTGAGAAACCTAAAAGAGAAATCCCTCTTAATTTCTGGCTACCTGGTTTTTTTCTGGGTATTAGAGGCACAAAGATCGGAAGATCATTTTTTTCCCATTCATTCCAACAGACTAAGTAAGCATCTATTACTTTGCCACATGCCTGTAACGCTCCTCAAACACAGAGCTAAAATTCTATTTTGAGAGCCTACTTCTTAAGAACACCCCAATACCAATTACTGTGTCAATTAGGGTCCCAGCCAGAAACAAATGGAACACTGAAACTGTGACTGTGACATTGAGGAAAAATTAATAAAAAACTATTTATAAAGGTGTGGTCAAGGTTAAGGGAAAGTAATGAGGGATGGTGAAACTGGCCACAGTCGAGGACTTTACCACTCATAGGCCTGAAGGGGTGAAGGGAGGGAGTGGTGACCGTAGGTCCAGCTGGAGGAGAAGGTCACCTGCCAGGAGCTATAATCCTGAGCAAAGGAATGTAACCCCTGGCACTTTGTGACCCAGCAGGAAAGAGCCAAGGGAAGAACTGTATCAATCTCACTTTCTTCCCACCATTCAATCTCCTACTGGTTCCTTCCTTTGGCCAATCCCAACCCAAATCCACAGGGCAAGACATCCCCAATGAAGCAGTTCATTAAGGTTGGCCTCTTGGGGCATAGAGCAGTGTGAAGAAGGGCAAAGAGAAAAAAAAAAAAGCAGAGACAGAGGTAGAACATCCAGAACAACATCTTACAGTTATAATTGGCTGCATTTTTTAGTGGTATCTGAAGCCCTGCTGCACCTTACAATCAACGGCTTCTTAAAGTCAGTGAATTTCAGCATGCACAAGGTATCAGAGAACTTTAGAACTAGAGGGAATGTTGGATTGCACTTAGTCCAAGCCCCTCAGTCTATAGAGGAGAAAACTGAGGCTCAGAGAGTGGAAACATCTTGCTCAAAATCCACAACAAGTAGCAGAGCTATTACCCCCTTTCATCCTTTTGCAGGATGAACAAAAATGTATTCCTGACTCAGGCCTCACATTTTTCACTGGCCTAAGCCAAGCTGGTCTCCAAATGCTTTTCTCCATACCTGATTAACATCCGCCACACAAGTGCTAAATATTGACTGACAGTAGAAGAGACATCATCTAGAAGATGTCTGTCCGACTGGTATTATGGAATAGAGCTTTTAGGGGCTCTACTTCCTCAGGCTTAGAGGAGACTGTATCTGGGTTCAGTCGGTCCTCATTGGATTCAGCAGGTTGGAAGACTCATCCATTATAAAAAAAAATAGCCAGGTCTTCGTTGCACGTACTCTGAAATGAGGTCAGCTACACACTGGGGAATGTCTTCAGGATAGTAACAGGAGAACACAAGAAAAAAAAGGATGCTAGTAAGCATGCATGTGTTTATGGGGAGAAATCAAAATCGAGGAAGAGAAAGGACTCAAAGAAAAGACTGATTGCAAATCAAAACTACAATGAGGTATCACCTCACACCGGTCAGAAAGGCCAACATCAATAAGTCTACAAATAATAAATGCTGGAGAGGGTGTGGAGAAAAAGGAACCTTCTTGCACTGTTGGTGGGAATGTAAATTGGTGCAGCCACTATGGAGACAGTATGCAGTTTCCTTAAAAAACTAAAAATAGAGCTATCATATGATCCTGCAATCCTACTCCTGGGCATATCTCCAGAGAAAACTCTAATTCCAAACGACACATGCACCTCAATGTTCATAGTAGAACTATTTAAAACAGCCAAGACATGGAAGCAACCTAAGTGTCCATCAACAGATGAATGGATAAAGAAGATGTGGTACACACACACACACACACACACACACACACACACACACACACACACACAGGAATATTACTCAGCCATAAAAAAGAATGAAATAATGCCATTTGCAGCAACATGGATGGACCTAGAGATTATCATACTAAGGGATGTAAGTCAGACAAAGACAAATATCATATGATATCATTTATATGTGGAATCTAAAAAAATGACACAAATGAACTTATTTACAAAACAGAAATAGACTCACAGACATAGACAACAAACTTATGGTTACCAAGGGGAAAGGGGTGGGGGAGGGATAAGTTAGGAGCTCAAGATTAAAATATACACACTATTATATAAAAACAGATAACCAACAAGGACCTACTGTATAGCACAGGGAACTATACTCAATATCTTAACAACCTATAATGGAAGAGAATATTAAAAAGAATACACACACACACACACACACAACTGAATCACTTTGCTGTACACCTGAAGCTAACACAACATTGTAAATCAACCATATTTCAATAAAAATTTCAAAAAACGAAAAGACTGATAAATGGGGTGTGTCTTAGGCCAATGTTCACATCAACTACAACTAACAGTCTTTTAAGTATCAAGTACCTTAAATATCAAGGTCCCGTCTGCCATATTCTCTACACCAGTGCTTCTTAAAGTTTATTGTGCTTGCAGATCAACTAAGGACCTTGTTCTAATGAATATTATGATTCATTCTGGCTTGGGACCCAACATTCTTCATTTCCAACAAGCTCCGAGGTAAAGCTAATGCTGCTGGTTCATGAATCACACTTTGAGAAGCAAGTCTCCAGCTCATAACAAGCACAGAATTTCTATCTGGGGTACATTTTGGTGAAGAACGAAGAGCATGGGTTTTGGGATCTGAAATGGGGAGCTCCACGTAGGGTGAGGCTCTATTATACACTAGTTGGGTTACTTAACCTCTCTGAGACTCATGTCTCTTTTTTTTTTGGTCCTTTGTCTTTTTAAAACACAGATAATAAATTAGATAACAATTTGTAAAGCCCCTGACGTACACTAGGTGCTCAATAAATGTCACTTCTGATCCCGTCCCTTGCCACTACCCATGATTTACCGAGGGGAGGGCAAAGGGAGTGATGGGGTCAGGGTTCAGCTTTACAGGAAAATAAGTGAGCAAGAACCAAAATGAGGGTTAGATTCAACAGCTAAGCACCACGAAGAGTTGTTCAACGTCATCCTAGCCTTAGAAACAGACACCGGATAGTCATCCTATCTGTGTGTCTCAATTCAGCAAATGAGCTTCGCTCCAAAGACAAATAAGTATAAAAACAGGAGGAATAGGTGACACACAATGCATCTTCAAGGATATGCATCTTCAAGTACCCAGGAATAACTTGTAATAGAACACAGGAGAGATCTTAGGAAAGTGAATTTAATGAAAAAGACATTACACTTTGCAGTAAGTACAGAGTGGCACAAAGCTTTGGTCTGGGGTGCATATTCCATACAGAAGCTTAGAAGTAGGCATGTTAAGTGTTTAAGCATTGCTACTAATTTTGTACTATATGTGGCAAAACAAGTAAATAGGAACAGTCATTTGTAGCCAACAATAGAACCAAGAAAACTAGCAAAATGAATGTAGACCTCCCATCATCTCCAGGGAATTTTCTTTCTTTTTTTTTGGCTGTGAGGCTTGTGGGATCTTAGTTCCCTGACCAGGGATTGAACCCGGGCCCTTGACAGTGAGAGCACAGAGTCCTAACCACTGGACCGCCAGGGAATTTCCAAGGGAATTTTAAAAATATCATTGTTTCTTAGATCTTTCAACCTTCTCTCTCTCTCCCCCCCCTGCCAAAAAACAGTGATACTGTATCGTGCACTTAAAAATTTGTTAAGAGGGTAGATCTCACGTTAAGTGCTCTTCCCACAATGAAAAAAAAGACATAAATGAGTTACTAAGCCACAAAAAGGCATGGAGGAACCTTAAATGCATATCAATAAGTGAAAGAAGCAAGCCAGAAGAGGCTATATCCTGTATGATTCCAACTATATGACATTCTGAAAAAAGGCAAAACTATAGAGACAGTAAAAAAGACCAGTGGTTGCAAGAGGTTGGAGCACAGGGGATTTTTAGGGCAGCAAAATGATTCTGTATGATAATGTAATTGTGGATACATGATATTAGGCACTTGCTAAAACCCATACAACTGTGAAACACCAAGAATGAACCCTAATATAAACTATGGACTTTAATTAATAATAATGTACCAATATTGGTTAATCAATTATAATAAGCATACCACACCAACGAAAGATGTTAATTACAGGAGACACCTGCAGGGGGAGGGGAGTGGTAGTATACGGGAACTCTTACTTTCTGCTTAATTTTTCTGTAAACCTAATACTGCTCTAACTTCTCAGTCTAAAGTTGATTAATTTAAAAACAAACAAAGAGATCAACTTCGTATCAGAGCAGGAGCTTAGGAGAGTAAATTGGCAGCCAAAGCAGGCGGGTGCCAGGGACAAGGCAGATATAGGTGACCTGGTCACTGGCAGAGTTTGGAAAATTACCGCTCATACTTCTTCCCAAGGAGAGCTGCCATTCCAATGTCCCAGTAACCCAGTGATCTTCAGCTGTCCTTAGGGTATTGAAAGTGTGTCTTCCCTCCCCAGTCCACTAAACCCTTGGACTCATCTTCAGGCCCAGAGCAAAGCAGCCTGCCTGTGACAACTACACTCAATCCAGGAATGGGGACCTAGCGCATTCAGAGTTGGACCAGTTCTTGCCCCGATGATGTGGTGCCCGTCTCAGAGGTTCTTTAAATATTTGTACACCGTTGATTTTGAGGAATCCTGCCTGGTGGAAGGGATAAAGGAAATCTCCAATGGAGGGGAATCTCCAGTGGAGGCAAACCCCCTTTTCCCTATGTCCTTAGCAATTCATGCCTAGACCAAGTTATATCCCCCATTCAGCAAAACAGAAACCCTGTCTCTAATCAGACCTGTCTTTCATCAACCATGAATTGCTCTTCAGCTATGGGGTCCCCTCCTCACTTATCTACTCAAGCAGACATTATTCCTTCCTGCTAATACCATACTTTTCTTGAGAGGAGTTCCCCACCTCATTACCTTTTCAGGGATGTTTAGTACCCCTTAAAATCTGACACCCTGGGAAGCAGCCAGGGCAACTCCCCTCCCCCCAACCTGGCTTTGTGCATTCAGATGCTTTGCAAACAAATGACTCTAACAGAGCTGGGTTCGGAGGTGATAGGAAAGAGCTGAAAATTAATAATAACATTTCCATTAATCTAAGTGGAATAAAGCATTGAGAGCATCTCCTAAGGTTCTGGGCTGCACCCCATCAGTCAGAGGCACAATGTAAGACGATATTTAGGAATCAAGGAGGACAAATTAATTGTGGGTAGTGAAGAAGGTCAAAAGCAAGAAGATTCAGGAAAGTCTAGACATTTCTTTCTTCATATCAACTGAAAGCCAATGATCTCTCTTCAAAAATGTCGATTTATGAATAATGAATACTGGAAAGGATGGAAAAGAAAATATATTCCCAACACTCAATCGCTCTAACTACAGTTCAGACATAAATGACTGACATAAACTGTTTTGTGGTGGAATGGCTCCCTTCCTTCCTTGTTTCCAAATGTGAAAGATTTAAAATGTGAAAGATTTAAAAAATTTTACTGTTAGGACTCATCAATTCCCATGGATCTGCACAAACAAGTTTCAACTTTCTGAAGACAAAATGAACCTGTGGCTAAGTAGAAAAACATGCTTAGAAAGGACAATCAGATTCCTTTCCCAAAGTAAGCAGATCTAACAATAAAGGGATAAAAAGAAAATATTTTGATTCAAATCCATATCTAGTTCTCTGCCCTTCTATGGACTTTTTTTCCTCAGCAAACGCCCATGATTTAAACTTTTGCTATAACTATTATAATAAAATATTTTACTTGTTTTATTAGTGTCTGCCTCAATCAGAGAAAAAGGAAAATGATTAGAGACAATTATCCTCTTGTGCTGAAATACTGGAAAGAAAAATATGATCTACTCCCTATATGCATATTTTGTCACTTATAGGCAATACTAACTATATATTCTACCTCCCTTTTCCAAGTATGAAAGGAACCCTCTGCTGGAATAGTTCAATAAATTCTAATGTGGTAAATGAGGTACAATTGCTAATCTTTGAAACACTATGCATTCCTCATAATGCAACAGCAGTTTGTATTTCTATGGAATTTCTTTTGAGAGAATGGTAAATTTCCTTCTGTAGATAAAAAGTGTGATTCTGAACAACATCCCTGTGAAGAAGGTAGGTTTGATCTCCCTGACATAGGGGATAAGCAATGGGCCATAGAAAGAGATGGTCATTACACTGAAAGAACGTTAAGGAAAAGGGTGCAAAGATAGTTTGCTTATGGGTTCCACAACATCTTAACAAAAAACTGACCAGTTTTTCTCTCCCTCAAATTAAACACTTTTGCAAAACTTACTATCTAATCAGATGCAGTAGGAAATTCCATAATGCGTGACATAGCAAAGTTAGGGTTTTCTTTTTTTGTATTGTTGCTGTACACTGGAGACCACTTCATTGTACATAGAACAATTAAGACCTAGCCAAGCACCCAGGAAAAGAAGGGCCTAAGAGATTATGAACTACAGATTGCTATCTCTAGATCACTAATAATGACCTTTTTTTTTTTTCACAGTGGGTTAAAATTTACAAAGCATATTCACATATATTACCTCATTTGATATCTTCAATTACTACAAGGCAGCCCAATTATCCCTATTATACAGGCAACTAGATCAAGGCCTAGATTGGATAATTAACTTGACTGAGGTCACATGGCTGGTAAATAGTCAAGACTTGAGCTTATGTCAATCTGAGTTCAAGTTTAGGCTCCTTCCACCTCACCATGGTTGCCTTGCAATTAATAATGTCCAGGTTAGCCAAAGCCAATCTGTCATCATGATGTAGAGTTGGTCCAAATAATACAGTCAAGATAATTTGTCCTCTAATGCAGTCTTTCTCAAACTGTGATCCACTTGTATTAGAATCACCTAAGAAGCTTGATAAAAATGATGAAGTTTTCTGGAGATTTTGTTCAGTAGGTTTGGAGCAATGCTCTGGAATCAATGTATTAAATTCACATCTCAGATGACTCAGATAACCTTTTGGAATCCTTGATGTGGCCCAATTTCCACGGCTCTTGCTCAAACCTTGCAAGATCTGATTTTTGTTATAGTTTGGCCTGTATAAACTTCCTCGTCCTATTTATTTTCTTTAATTTCAGAGGCCATAAATATACCATTGTGGGAGGAAAGCCCTTCTGCCAACTTCTAAAGGCAATGCTCAGTTTAGTGTGAAATATCTACGTGGAAGAAAAAACAAACACTGATCACAGCCCAAAATGCCACAGTATTTCTTTCTGTGGTGCTTCTGGGACTTGATATCTTCATCCACTTTGCTTCTAAAAGTGGGCTTTGCCCTTATTTTTTCCACAGGTTTCTCCTCCCCTGCACAATAGAAACCTTGGGGTAGCAGGTGATGATGCTGCTGATATTACCGTGAATCAGGGGGGCTCAATTCACACATTAGTTATGTATCAATACTTAATGATGACTGGTCATATATTTGTTTAAATTTCTTAAGGAAAAGGACGCCAAAATAAAAAGCCCCATCAAAATATCTTTGCTGTTGGTGCTTTTGTGACCTGGAAAATCTACATCCTGATAATTCCAATGACAGTAACAACATAAGCAAAATGAGAGCTGATACCCTGGCTCTTCCCCATATCCTGCAGGTGCTATTTACAAACTGAATGGATAAAGTCAGGCTTGTAAGGTTGCCCATGTCCCTTTACAACTTGTCTGATTCAACTGAGGGAGAATTGAGGGCTGCTCCAAATTATGAGTAGGATCCTCCAGGCAAGGCCATGGCCTCTTCTTCTGAGAAGCTGAGATGCTGGGCTGGAGAGCACACTCTGTGCTTTTATCTATGCCAAGAGAAGCTGGAATGAGCTGTTTAGGGTTGTAACGAAAGTACTTATAGAAACGTTGCTTTTAAAAGACCAATCGGCAATCACAGTCGGAGATTTTTCTTATCTATGTGGGTCCCAGTTTCCTTATCTGGTCTAACATTCTCTGATGTTACTTTTTTTATTCATTTTCACTTAATCCACAAATATTTTCAAATTACCTACTCTGAACTAAGCACAGGGGATATAGCTGTGAAACAATATAAATATTGTCTCTGCCCTTCTGAATCTTACATTCTAGGGATGTGGTGGGGAGTGAACTGACACAGGCATTAAAGGACTCATTACGTGAATAATTTATGAAAATTGCGATGTATGTAATGAAGGGGAAAGAGAGGCAGGCTGTTGTGACCTAGTCAGGCAGAGGAGGGTCAGGAGAGGTTTCCCTGAGCAGGTAACATTCAAGACCTGGACGATGAATGGAAATCAGGCCGATGAGAAGAAGGAGCAAGCAGATTCCTTTGCAAAGGCCATGAGATGGAATAAAGGCTGGCACGATTGAGGAGCAGAAAAATGCATTGCGTGGCCACAGAGCAGGGGAGGGAAAGAGGCATGGCCCGGGGTGAGCTGGAGAGGAGGAAGCAACCATCTCAGACAGGGCCTGGCAGGCCCTGAGCAAGAATTTGGATTTTATTCTCAGGGCAATGGAAAGCCACGGAGGGTTTTAAAGCACGATCAGATGTGTTTTTTAAAAGATCACTCTGAGGATGTACAGGTAGACAATGAATGATGAGAAAGTATAGCTGGCGGTAGAAGTCGAATTTAGGTGGTAGGTATAAGTGCTCACTGTAAAATCATTTCAGCTTTTCTGCATGTTTGAACATTTTAAAATAACATGTTGGGAAAATCTGGCCACCCTATGGAGAGTGGATTGAGGGAGGGCAAGAGTGGCTGCAAAGATAGCAGCTAGGAGACCTGTAATAATCGTAGAGAGGCATAATGGTGGCTTGTACTCGGGTGGTGGCATGGAGATGGTGAGAACTGGACAGGCTTTTGAGATATTTAGGAGGTAGAATCGATATGATTTCCTGATTGATTTTGCCTCGGGGTAAGGAAGAGGCATAAATCAAAGATCACTAATTTGAAAAGATATATGCACCCAATGTTCATAGCAGCATTATTTACAATAGCCAAGGTGTGAAAGCAACCTAAGTGCCCATCAACAGATGAATGGATAAAGAAGCTGTGGTAGATATATACAATGGAATATTACTCAGCCATAAAAAAGAACAAAATTTTGCCATTTGCAGCAACATGGATGGACTTGGAGGGCATTATGCTTAGTGAAATAAGTCAGAGAAAGACAAATACTGTGTTTTCACTTATATGTGGGATCTGAAAAATAAAACAAATGAACAAATATAACAAAACAGAAACAGGGGACTTCCCTGGTGGTGCAATGGTTAAGAATCCGCCTGCCAATGCAGGGGACACGGGTTCGAGCCCTGGTCCGGGAAGATCCCACATGCCATGGAGCAACTAAGCCTGTGTGCCACAACTACTGAGCCTGCGCTCTAGAGCCCACGAACCACAACTACTGAGCCCACGGTGCCACAACTACTGAAGCCCGCATGCCTAGAGCCTGTGCTCCACAAGGAGAAGCCACCGCAATGAGAAGCCCACGCACTGCAATGAAGAGTAGCCCCCGCTCGCCACAACTAGAGAAAGCCCACGCGCAGCAACGAAGACCCAACGCAGCCAAAAATTAATTAATTAATTAATTAATTTTAAAAAAAAAACAGAAACAGGTTCACAGATACAGAGAACAAAGTAGTGGTTACCAGAGGGGAGAGGGATGGGGGGAGGGGCAAAACACATGAAGGGAATTAAGAGGTACAAACCACTAGGTATCAAATAAATAAGTTACAAGGATGTAATGTACAGCGCATGGGATATTCTCAACATTTTAGAATAACTGTAGTATAAAAATATCAAATTACTATGTTGTACAGCTGAAACTAACATAATATTGTTAAGTCAGCTATATGTCAATAAAAAAAAAGATCACTATCCAGTGTCTAGTTAGCATAACCTGGTGGATGATGGTACCAGGTACTGAGACAGGATGTACTGGAGTAGAAAGACATGGGTGTAAGAGGGAAGGTAGAATAAAGAGTTCATTTTTGACTATGTCGAGAGCGTGAGCTATCTTGGTGGAGATATCATATAGGCGGTTGGATCTGGGGCTGAGAGGAAGGATGTGGGTTGAGGATGTGAATCTGTAGTTATAAGCATATAAATAATCATAAAACCATGAGCATACAATACATGATAATGCCGGAGAGGATGGATAAAGTGAGGAGAAAAGAAAGAACAAGCATCAAAGAATCCAATGTTAACAATCTTTAACAGAGAAGGAAAGGGAGCAATTAATGAAACAGAAAAATTAGGCATGTATGATATTGCCAAAGGCCTCTATTGAAGGGCTTTTGGGTTGTTTCCAATCTTCTGCAAGCAATACCCTTTTATGTACTCATTTCTCACATACGTATCTATCTCTGTAGGATAAATACCCAAAAGTAGAATTGCTGTGCAATATACACATCTCATTTTGAATTTCAAAGTGTTTATTTTTGAAAAAAAGACTGCTTAGAAAAGCCACCAAACATAGATAGCTTAGTTAACCATATTTAATGTGGCATTTGATAGGACTAGTTAAATTTAATATATCCCATAATGTAATTCCCTGTTGCCATAAAAAAGAATGAGGCTGTCAATATATTTTGATATGGAAGAGGAAGGGGTAGGACTTACTTTTCACAATTTTGAACTATTTGAGTTTTATGCCATTCACATGTATCACTTATATAAAAATATTTTTTGTACTTCTACACTATACTTAAAAAAGAGTAACCTAAAGATCAATTTACCTTTTATTTATTTATTTTTTTTTTTAATTTTTTTTTACCTTTTATTTTTAAGAGCCGCACCAACAGGTTTCTGATGGACTTAGGCACACCTGGGTCTTGCATTATGGAAATACCCAGTTAGATGTTGGATTTTATGAAGTCACGACACAGAATTGCTCTGACCGTGGCAAAGGTCTGAATACATAAAGTTCATGCTCATCTTGAGTTCAAGTTATAAATTTTGGAATTGATTAATTTTGCCACTTTTATTATTAGTGAATAAATCTACCTCATTTTGTCTACTTTAGAGATGTCTCCAGGCTTCACCATCGCCACCCTCTCTCACCTCCCCTAAAAATGTCTCTGAAGACATACTCAGTCACATCAAGTCTGAAGACAATTTATATTTCCAATATAGGAAGTAGTGATGATCGTACACTTTTTGCTTTCTGTTTTTAAGAATGGCAACATAGGGCTTCCCTGGTGGCGCAGCGGTTGGGAGTCTGCCTGCCAATGCAGGGGACACGGGTTCGAGCCCTGGTCTGGGAAGATCCCACATGCCGCAGAGCAACTGGGCCCGTGAGCCACAATTACTGAGCCTGCGCGTCTGGAGCCTGTGCTCCGCAACAAGAGAGGCCGCGATAGTGAGAGGCCCGCGCACCGTGATGAAGAGTGGCCCCCGCTTGCCGCAACTAGAGAAAGCCCTCGCACAGAAACGAAGACCCAACACAGCCAAAAATAAATATACATAAATAAAAATTAAAAAAAAAAAAAAGAAGGGCAACATAGAGAGACGGGTGTGAGTTTAAAAAAATGTACCATATGCACTAAGCTACACTAGACTAATAACTTCAATTTTCTAGAATTAGAGAGCCTGGTTTTTTTTAATAATAATGAATATGGATTGCTTATTCCCCTTTCTAAGAATAATGCTAAATATATTCTTAAACCTGTTTTCAAAATTCAAGAAGAAATTCAGAATATGGAACAATTAGCTAGAATAAGCCTGAAGATGATTCTAGCTTTCCTACTAGTAAGATTCAGTATCTATCCTTTTAAGGACTTTATCAATACATGAATTCAAGTGAAAAAATGAGCTGAGGGGCTAGAATATGCTTCCAGAAGATTGGGTCAGGTACGTTCATACACAAATAATCACACTCTGCTCCACCTCCCTTGGTCTATGTCCTCTTGTTCATCACGATAAGCATAGGATCACGCCAAAGGTCACAGTGCAAAGAACACTGGCCTAGGGGTCACACCCTGGATTTAAGTCTGGATACATTCACAGCTTCTATATGATCTTGGGCAAGTCATTTCTGCTTTCTGGGCTGCGGATTTGGAATCTTCAAAATGAGGAACCAGGTCTGAGGTCCCTTTCAGCTTTAACTCCCTTCATACCTAAGTTTGGTGGCTAAAGTCTCTGGAATCCCAGGTGACAGAAGGTCAGGTAGATTGAACTCCTGGCCACAATCCTTCATTCCTTCCTGCATCCTCGCTCTTGCCATGGCTTCAATGTGAGTAGAGTACATTCCCCTGCCTCTTGATTTTGGGCTTGGCCATATGACTTCCTTTGAGCAATGGGATATCGTAGACATAACACAAGTAGGGGCTCAAAAATGTGCATTGCTTCTTATTCCCTCTTAGTTAATAGCTTAGAACATTTTATAAAATAGATGTTTACAACAGAGCTAATAGCTAGGTCATAATTAGGGTGACTCTACATCCCAATTTTGCCAGGTCAATCCTGGTTTACATCTGTTGTTCTGGTGTAATGACTTAGCTCTCTTCATTCCCAAAAGTGGGATGATTTAGAGTATCAATTACATAGTCACCACAGAAAAACCTCAGTTCACCTTGAAAACTTACCCGGTTAATCCACAAGTTGGCTACAATAAGAGGGCCACGCCCTTGCCCCACTATCCCCTCTTCTTACTCTTCAAGTGGTCTACATTCCAAGTGGCCCCCTTTTCCCTCAAACCTTGAGAAAACCTAAAGTCACTCACAATTAGAAAAAGTTTGGGAACTCCCAATCTCAACTGCAGCTTCAAGTAAGCATGTGCCATTTCCCCTACGGTATAAAGCCTATGAATCACTGCACAATTTGCTTGTTGACACGACAGCGTGGTATACTTTCTATCATCCAATCAAAAAAGCCCTGGCCCATGGACATAGACAGGTACATGCTTTTTCAGACACCTGGCAAGACCCTAGGTGTTCATAACACTGACATCTCTCCTCTCAGGTCCCAATACCCTCCGGTGAGAAATGGCAGGGAAGCAGACTCCAGGTCCCAAGCCTGCTACTGGTAGGAAATAACAACCAGACCGTCCCAAGAGGCCTCATTTTGGAGAACTGGTACCTTCAGAGCTTACTCTTGCCCATGCTGGCACGGAGCATGAGTACGCCCTCTACCGGAGTCCCAGGATTGTCCGTCATCTTCTGCCAGAGGCGTTGCTCTTCCCCCTGAGAGTCCATCCAACCCACGGTCTGCCCGTGGCTCACACCTAAAGAAGGGAAAGGGGAGCATTACACTTTACAAATGGAATGTTTTGATTTTCTGGAAGACACCGATCAACCTCTGAGGGGGACCTGCTGACCAGAGAGCCCTTCAGTGGCTTGTTCTCACCGTATCTAGTGAGTGGGGTTAGCATGGACTTCATCCTTTGTAGCCTGCATTCCTCTCCTCTGCCTAGATGATGGGGAACAAATCAGGATGGCCCTAGGGGCTCATTTCTTCCTCACTTTGGTAGTTTAAGTAGAAAGCTGGCTCATCTAGACTGAGTTAACTCAACAGAAGAACAGGCTGAACTGGGAGTTTTTGTTTTACTGGCAGAGATAGTCTTGGCTCTCCCTAATCTGTACACGTGCTCTGCTGCTGTAATTCCCCCCACCCCCCAATTCGCCCTGTTACAGTTGTGTCTTGTGGAATCAGTGGTGTGTTTCCATGACCTGTTTGAACAACATGAGACATTATTTTTTTAGGGAAAAAATGGATTTCCTTTCGATTCAAGCAGTGTAATGGCTGCAAGCATGGAAAGAACTGAGAAGAGGCTGAAGTCAAGGTGGTCTTGGAAGTCCTTCTCTCCCCGGTCAGAAGCATGTGCTGTCTTGGTGATCCTCTCCCGAGCAAATCCTGAAGTAAGGCCCAAGAAAGTTCCCAGACTAGTTGAAATTCACTTAGACTAAAGTGTAAATGGTATTTTATGAAAGGACTGAATATAAGCATTATACACCCCAAACTTCTAGCTGAAGGATACAAAGTTACATAGTAGTAATTTTAACAATGAACCAATCCTTGGCTAAAGTAATGGAGCATCTCTGGAAATTTCGAGAGTCGGCTAAGAGGAAACTACATATACACTTAGGACACATCAAACCTGCAGGAACCACTCCCCTGCCCCACGCCAAGTCACAGACTATCTCAGGGTTACCAAGTCCCTCACCGCTTCCAGAATTCAAACGAACTCCTCCCAGAAAGATGTTGCTGGAAAAGGCCTCCTTGTCCCAGACGGTAAGTTCTAGGCAAACATTCTTTAAATCCTGGGGATGCAGGCCAGTGAACATGAAGGTATGATTCCACTGAGGGTTAACACTCTTTTTTATTACCAGAGTTTTGTGCTTGGTGGCTTTGCTATCATCAGGGAGCAGGTAGCTGCAGGAGAAAACACAATCAAGCCATCAGTGAGACAGTAAAGCAGAAAAAGGCACCCTTGCGTAGTCATGTCAATTTCCCATAATTCCTCGTGTGTGTGTGTGTGTGTGTGTGTGTGTTTATCTGTGTGTGTCTATTTGATTTTCTTTCCCAGCATCATATATGCTTAAATCTGGGTTTATTTAGTGGAATGGTTTATTATTTCTTTTAAGTGGGGCAATAGTAAAATGCCCACACTCTCCTTTCTTTTTTAAAAAATATTTATTTATTTATTTATTTGGTTGCACTGGGTCTTAGTTGCGGCACGTGGGCTCCTTAGTTGCGGCAGGCGGGCTCCTTAGTTGCGGCATGCATGTGGGATCTAGTTCCCTGACCAGGGATGGAACCCGGGACCCCTGCATTGGGAGCACAGTCTTATCCACTGTGCCACCAGGCACAAGTCCCCCGTCCTCTCCTTTCTAATCCTGTATTGGTCCTTCCCTCCTCCTGAAATGAAAATACCTCCTGTGGGAGACACTATGTAATAATGTTCTGCCTCCTATCACCTTTGGCCCACCTCTGAGGTGACATGAAGCCACGATGAGCACTTCCTGGCATGTGGACAGCTTCCTACTTCAAGCGTCTGTGTCTCTTTGCTTCTCCAATTAAGGACTTTGGTGCTCTGTGAGCTGATTCAGCTTCTGTGCAGGAAACCCTGGGATTACTGGGAATTTAATGTCCCCAGGAGCAACCCTCAACCAATGAGTTTTAGAAATTGGTGGCTGAGTCTCCCAGCTTCCCTGTCCCTTGAAGGGACGATCCTAAGGTACATTCCACAGACTTCCTTGATGCTTCCTTAGTGGAACTGAGCCCAGTTGCTCACAGTGGTAACCTGCCTAGTAACATATTTTTATCAACTTCCCTCCCTTCCCTGTCTCACTTTCTCTACTTTGTTTTTGATCGTAGTACCTGATGAGTCAGGGAGCAGACTTTAGGGAAGGAGACTTATGGGTATGAAATTAGTACATCAAACATGAAAAATACCACAAATGACCTTACAATAAAGAAGATACATTATGACACTTGAGATTTCATATCATGTACCAAACAGAGACTGCTTACCTCCCAGTATTCATTCTCTCGCTATTTTTCTCAAAAAAACCCCCCAAAATCCTCATTTTTTTAAAGTTACGCACAAGATTGTCCAGAATAAAGACTACATTCCCCAGCCTCCCTTGTAACTCATATAGCCATGTGACTAAGCCAATGGGATACCTTACCTTTAGTCTTTGTTTATATACAAGAGAAAAAACTTTTGTCTTGTTTAAGCCACTGTTATGTTGGCTCACGGACAGACCTAATACTTACTGATATATTTTATAATATTAAATTTTACACAAAGGTCTATTCTTGCTCTCTCATGCTCTTTTTCAAAAAATCTGAGGTCCCTTGAAAATCAGCTCAATGTTTAAGTGTAACCAGGGAGAGAATTTACTAGAAAGTTACTGGCCTTTAAAAAGGAAAAAAAAAAAATATATATATATATATAAAACAAAGATACTGTCCTTTATTATCTCTGCTTCGTAAATGTTCAACATGATAAAGTAAAAACTATTCCAGAAGATGTTAAGTCATCCGTGCAAGGCCACAATGAGTTCATGGGCGAGAAGCCATACCCTTAGCCCACCAGTGAGCAGGAAGAGGCCAGAACTAGATGGTAGGGCTGGGGAGGCAAATTTCAACGGCAGGATCCACAGAGAGCATTTCTTCTGTGCTTAAACCTCCTGGGAGAAAGAGTCACGGACAGATGGACCAGGATTCAGGCACACACACTCACCAGTGGGGAAGCCCCAGACATCTGCTTCTCCTTATTATCGCCCTTACCAAAGTTAGACTGTGTGAGCATAAAGGTTTGACTCATTTCCTTGTAGGGAAAATTACACTTTTCCAAGAAGGACTGAGGAGAGGAATGATACTGTCATCGGACTCAAAGAATTAACCTCACGGCTGGCATCACGGGACTTTGTTTTACCTTATGCATTTTGTGGCGCTCTGTGAGACCAGGGACCATGTCTTATTTTTGGAACTGCAGGACTTAGTGCTTGGAACGTGTGCATGTACGTGTTTGTTGCAATGAATGAAAAATATCCCGCTGGTTCTAGTTCTTCTAATTATAGGAGAAAAAAATCTCAAATAGAAATCAGGAGGGATTTGTTGTTTGGGTTGCCTTGAATGGGTAAGAATGTCCATTAAAAGGGCTGCATTCCCTCAAGAAACTGCCCCGGGCTCCACGAAGTGGGCACAAATGCCCAAGAGGCAGTCTTGGAGTTTCCCCAAGGCACTCTCCAGTGGGTATCTCTAGGGGTGATGCTCTGACATCTCCACTTTTTACAAGTTCCCCCAAGAGAGCAAAATACCAAGGATCCAATATTTTTGTTGACGTTGCATATAGTCAGTACCAAATGATAACAAAGCGCAAGTATATTACATGTAGAAAATCATACTTTCTCCTGCTGTGAGAAATGAATCTCACAGGAAAATTTGCCAGTCTTGAGGGCAAGAGTCACGGGACATCCTGAAATATGCTAGAAGCAGGCTGAGAGCTAGAATAAGCAGATCTCTCTTGCATTGTTTTCAAAGTAAGCGCCAGCATTGAAGGGGAGTTCTTTCCTAGCACACATTTAGAAGGACAACAACACAGAAGCCTCACAGCCACCACTGTCTCATGGATCACAGACCTTTTCATCTCCCATTAAGTATCATCGAAAATGAGCTCAAACAAAATTACCCCTTCACAAAGCTATCAGAAGTGCCTCCTGATTTCACCGCTGTCAAATTCTTTGCCTCTTTGATGAACACTTCTAGGATTCCTCCAGAGATGACAGGAGAGTCCTTCTTCTTTCCTCGTTTAAAGGTCTTCTTTCCTGCATCAGCCATCAGAGAAAAAGAGAGAGAGAGAGCCAGAGAGAGAGAGAATGAGGGAAGGAGGGAGGAAGAGAGAGAATGAAAGAGAAAGAGAGAATGAGAATGGGGGGGAGGGGAAGAGAAAGAGAAAAGAAGGGAAGGGAAGAGAGATAGATCATGGGTTCCATTTCAAAATTTACAAATAAAATCCACAAAGATTTATTTCATTTGCAGAGTGAATGAGATCTTTACATTATTGTATACTTTTCCATGTAATCACTTAAATGTTTTTTACCCCACTGCATTCCTTCTGGATATATCTTTCATTTTCGTTGAAAAAAATGAGCAAATAAATTTTAAAAAATTAAATACTCCCCTATAACATATAAAGGGATAAAATAGAAAAGACCCTGAGAGCTGCCTGGGTCACATCCCTGCTCTCTGTGAGGAACAGCTACAATGAAAGCCACACACATGTGCCAAGACCCCCAAAGAGAAAATTCCTAACTCCCGTCTTGGATATTTTAGTCTCGTACATTGTCAACTCCATGCTGGGCCAGCTCTAAAGGCTATAGCTCAGACACAATTACATTTGGGGGTGAGAGGAAACTCTTCCCACATCACATTTTTATTCTGATGACATACGCTCAACATGAGTAACGACCGCCTCCACCACCACCTTTATTTAACACTGTTCTAAGTGCTTTGTATGAATGAACCTATTTAATTCTTGCAATATCCCTAAGAAGTGAGGCAACTGAGGCTGAGAGATAGTCATTTAGTTGCACAGGGTCACAACAACAAGGGTGATAGGAAAAGAAAGATAAAGGAAGCTGCCTGTAGGAGTTGAAGAAAGAAGAAGGGCAAAAGGGATTTAAAAGTTGACTCCATCTGGATTTTTCCTTTGTATTCTGTGTTCCAGGTTAATTTCTTTCTCAAGATGCCCTGAGCAGCTGTGAATGTCATAAATCCAGACAGCAGCTTTCTACACCTCCCCTCTCAGCAGGCCATCCCCCATCTCCCCCTACCCCCCACTCTACCCGGCAGAGGGGGAAGATTCTATATGTCCTGGACCTCCAGGAAACAAATCTCAACATTAAGGTTGGTCTCTAAGTATGAACTCTGTCCTTTCCTTGTAAGAATCTGACATCCTTCCCCATACACAGTATATACTTTTCGACTCTCCTTAAACGACAGTGACACCTAACCCTTTCCATTTCATCTGTGTAATGTAAAAGTAACAGAGCCCACCAACCCCTGATCCCTATTTCCACACTTCTAGAAATGGAATGTCCCCGATCAAAGTCATTGATTTGTTTTCTCTACCTTGAAGCTGTCCTAGTGGAAGTGTCAGGTTCTCCTCCGGGGGTTTGTAACGTAAAATGACTGTCAGCTCTCCTTTGTACTGAAGGCCAATATCAGCAGCAAATTCCACCTGGCCAAGAGGAGACAGGTGAAAAGAAAAAGTGAGAATGCTTGGTTTGTAATTTTGTAGCCCATATTTGAATGTACAATATTTACTTGGTAGCGTAAATGTGACAATTTATTCCCATTCAACTATGTTGGCACTTATTGGTTCAAGAGATGCCTCAGGCATGAGAAAAGAGAGGCTGGAAAACTCTATGAAGGTATTTGAGTATAACATCTAACGCTAAAGTAAAAGGAATTTGAGAGGAGACATATAACACACATTCGGTAAATCAATGGACAATGAGTGCCTGTGATGCGTTGAGAACTGGACCCATCATTGAACATACCCAAATAATTTGGGGTATGAGGCAGGAATAAAGATGTCACTGAACACAGCCCCAGAAGATACTTCTCTCTGTCTGTCCTTGATGTCTCAAGGCCTTCCTAAGTATCCAAGAAGGGGCAAGTAGGCAGTAATGTCTGATTCATATTGGGCTGCCAGCCACCAACTATGAAAAGCTATACTGGTAATTCACATCATTAAAACTCAATGCGGAAAAACTGGTTCACCCCAACATTTGCTGGTGGGACTGTAAAATGGTTCAGCCACTCTGGAAATCAGTTTGGCATTTTCTTAAAAGACTAAACATACAACTACCATACACCCTAGCAATCTGCACTCTTGGGCATTTATCCCAGAGAAGTAAAAGACTGTGCATACTGAAAAAAATCTGTACATACGTATTTCTATCATCTTTATTGTAACAGTACAAAACTGGAAACAACCTAGATGTCCTTCAATAGATAACTGGTTAAATAAACTGTGGTACAGCCATACCACGGAGTACTACTCAGCAAGAAAAAGGAATGGCTATTGATACACACAACAACTTGGGTGAATCTCTAGTGAATCATGCTGAGTGAAAAAAAGTCAGCTTAATAGGATACATACTATACGATTCCATTTACATGACATTCTTGAAATGACAAAATAATAGATATGGAGAACAGAGTCATGGTTGTTAGGGGTTAGGAATGGGGGTGGCAGGGGGGAGGTGGGTGTGGTTATAAAAGAGCAGGAAGGATCCTTGTGGGGATGGACCTATTCTGTATCTTGGCTGTAGTGGTGAATATACAAAGCTACACGTGACAAAACTGCACAGAAATAAATACACAAACACACAAACGAAAACTCAGGAAATCTGTATAAATGAGTGGATTGTATCAATGTCACCACCTTGGTTGTGGCATTGCACTATAGCTTTGTAAGATGTGACCATTGGGGGAAACTGGGTAAAGGGTATATAGGATCTCTCTGTATTATTTCTTACAATAGCATGGGGATCTACAGTCTTCTCAAAATCAAATTTAAAATTTAAAAATGCAGTGTGAGCACATACCCACAGCCTCTGTTCTATAGGTCTCCCGTTTGCCATTGAGTCAACGGAACTTTGATTTTTCATAAATAGGGTAAGAAAAGTAGTGTACTTTCCTCAGACTTTTCCTGCAGGAACTTGACTGCTGAGCAATGAGTCAAGGGCTGAGAACTGCTCTCTTCTGAGAGAGGGCAGACTGAAAGAATTCAGAAACCCCAAAACCCACAAGAAAGCCCAAGGCTGTTCAAGCCTCAGTGAAAAAGACTGATACCATTACAAAAGGAATCCTTGCTTTACTTTCTTTCCTCTTGGTGGTGGTAAAACTTATTAGTAAAGGTGGGGAAGTCATTTGAAGTATTTTATTCAGCTATCTTGCCAGGGGCACAAATGAGATTAGATGGTTAAAGAGACTATCCATCTAATATTTAATTATTTTAAATTGAGTGCCTTGTAAGAGGACTTTTCTAATTGTTTTGATGGTTTCAGTAAATTTTAGTTTATGTGAAAGTCACAGATGGAAAATTATAATGGATATTATGACAGATAAAAGAGATCAACTGCTGTTTTGGTACTATGGCTAATGAGAGGTGAGGTATTTGTCCTCTCTGGATCTGAGTGGGCTCTGTGATTGCTCTGACTAGTAGAATGTGGCAGAAGTGATCATGTGCCAGTTTCTGGGCCCTGGCCTTAAAAGGAACAGCTTCTTCTTCTTCTCTTGGAATGAATATTCTTGGGATTCTCCCTCTGGGAACCCATGACGTGAGGTCCAAGCCACATGGAGAAGCCACACGTCGGTGCTCTAGTTGGCAGGCCTAGCTGAGTTCCTACCTAGCTGGCAGCCAACGTCAAGTATGAGACAGCCAACTGGAACAACCAGCCCAGTCAAGCCCTCAGATGACTTCAGCCTCAGTCTACCATCTGGCCTCAACCGTATGAGAGACCTTAAATAAGAACCACCTAGCTGAGCCCAGTCACCCCACGGAATCAAGAACAATAATAATAAACTGTTGTTTTAAGCCACTAAGATTTAAGGTAGTTTTCTACACAACAACAGTTAACCAGTGCAAGCTCTGTCTGCTTTCAGCTGAGATCTTTGGGTAGGAAAATATATTGGCAGGAAAAATTATATGTGCAGGTGTCACATACTAATGTGCAGTATATTTGTAGAGATCAAAACATGCATTATTGGGATTTATTAATGTCGCATTACTTTCTAGCTGAAATTCAAATATACCGGTGACTTGGTATAAACACAGTCCTTAAATCTTGTGGGAGTGGAAAATAATAAAGGTCAAGTCTTATAGCATTATAATCACACACAACAGAAATCCAAAGGAGGGAGTCATCTTACAGTCTGCACATAGCTAATATCTTGGGGGTATTTTTGGTACACTTGCAAGGAAATTCCAAGGCAACATCCTGTCCTGGCATTCTACCATTTTACATTATTCAACCAACTCCTACTCAGAAAAAGGTTGCAGAATTCAACTCAATTCAATTTATTCAATTCTACCAACACATATGGAATGGCTTCTTGTAGTAATGATTTTAAGGCATTTTGCTAAGGGCTACGGGGACACGGAGAGAGACCCGGCTTTCAATGAATTTTCATTCTATCCAGGAGATATATATATTCAATGGAAGCTCTATTCATCTGCCCAAATGCTCTCCATTCCCGGTGAAGAACAGGATCCTCTACAAAGACCGTGCGTGCCTGCTCCCATCAGCTGAAGTTCATGCTCATCAAGTCAGCTGCATTAGTCCCCGAAGCTCTTTATGCCAGGCATATTTGTGGCTGTAATTATATAACTGAATGTCACAAATTGAAGAGTCCGAAAAGACAGCTGCTACTAGAAAAATTAGGTTGACCGACTTATCAGAACTAAAGATTTGAAAATAAATTTGCTATTGGATTATATTTGGGCTCCAAGCTGTAAAAGATTAGGAAAAAGATGATGAATATTTAGAAAGGTTTTGCACTTGGTTGACTTTTGAAAGTACTCTTAAGTTTTTGTTTCCACTTTAGAGAAACTCAAACTAGAAACTGTTGATTAGGATACGTTAGGGTCAGAATTTATGCCAGGAGGATATGACAGAATTTCAATCACTGAAACCATACTCAAACAAAACAAAGTGCCCCTATATTAGAAGACCTGAAAATGAATGCACATGTATTTGTTTTAAGTTAAAATACATGATTAACAAATGCACTGGGGGACTGGGTACGTGTTTGACTTCTGTGACTTAGTCCATGAACTGACCTACTATTATTGGTCCTGGTTGCTGGGAGAAGAGGGCTTCTACCACACAGCAAGCTCAATGGCAGACAAATGATGACAGTTGCTCCCAGTACAAGTACAAAGAAACTACTGCGGGAAGAGAGTAATCCAGAATGGGGTGAAGAGGGGGCCCGTGTCTGGTCCTTAAAGGATGGGAGAGATGACGACATATGAAGGGGGGTTGGGGGAGATGATTAGCCTGGGTTAAGAAAGCAGGATGAGCAGAATACAGTGGGGTTTGTGTAGAATGTGTTCTAAGGACGGGTAGGGAGTCAGGTGTGATCAGAGGTGTGTGTGCAGAGAAGCAGCAGCAAGGAAGACGCAAACAAGCCGTCTACTCTGGGGTCCTGAGGAGACCTGAAGACACGAATTCCTGTTATCGTGTTTTATGAGGGTGGGTAGTAGGGTAGTGGGACCACAAAGTGAAGAGAGGTTTCCCAAGGTTGTGATATCAGGCAAAGTTTCATGGAGAGTAACTTTTGCTCAGTCCCACAGGGGAGCTCTGAGGATAAGACAGGTCACACCTCAGAGCTGTCCTCAGAGGCAAGGGAGTGAGAGAATTTACACTCCTTCACCCCTCAGTTATTGATCCAGGGCTCTGCCCTCAAGCCCCAGAAGCCTTAAATACCTAGGCTATTCTGGCTTTCCATGCCCACATTCCAAGCCCACTCCAGCAGCCTGAGGGCGCCTCTCCTACAAAGATTGGTAGGTGTTGGCTGGCAGGAGGGACAGCCATGGGGAGCCACGTATGCATGAAAATGGGGATATAGGTAAACCACTGACATCCCCCTCTGCTCCAGAAGGCTTTCTGAAGAGAGAGAGATCCACTTTCCACCAGAGTAGGAAGCAGAGTTTCCACTCAGACACTTACAGGTCTAAGGTGGGGTCATATATCATGGACACAAGTCTGCCCAAACTGCCACATAAAGAGAGAGCCCTTTAGCTAGGCAATCATTTCACGGGACCTTATATTACATTGACTCTGCCTGAAGGTGGGATGGCGAAGATTTCCTTAGAAAACCACTTAGGCTTGCTGTTGACTTTCAAAGGTCCTTTTTATAATCGCACCTTCTGGGAACACATGAAAGGCAATTTATACTGACAAACTCTTCTTATCTAACCACCTAACGTGCCTTCCGGTAAGAAAACGAGTTATAGCTAATAAACAGTCCCATGTCATGCAGTAAAATGGGAGTTATACTGTGAAACTACTTTATAGTAAGTACATCTGGCACCTTGAATTCTTTTTCCGTCTGCATCGGCCTCCATATGGGTTGTAAGACCTAGCAAAAACAAAGGAAGGTGTCCAGGGACTTTTCACCAACACAGAGTCGATAAGCAATAAGGCACTGTGTCTTTCCAGTCTTCCCACTGCCAAAGGATGTCAGTATTTCTGAATGTTTAAGGACTATTAATTCCGATCCTCTATTATTAAGGAAATTGGTCCCTGTAGCTCACACTTCAGCTCCTCAGCTGGATAATCTATAAGAAGCATCAAGTCTCCAAGGCTGCTCATGCTATAGCTGCAGCTGATGAAGTGACTACTGCATTGAAATGACTGAGAGGCAGACGGAGAACGAAATGACACTTCTCAGAGTCGGCTGGTAATCAACCACAGGGAGCCCAGCTCAGCCCAAGGATGAGCCACTCACGAAGCAGGAAGCAGGAGGCGGTGTACAGAGCATTTTTTGGTATCCTGCCTCCCTGGTTTTGGAAGGCATGGTATCTAAGCAAGTCTGAATAATCTGCAGCCTTTCCTCTGTATGTGTCAGAGGGAGCTTGGTGGAAAAAGATGACATGGATTAGAGACACCAATTTAAGTTGCGTTCCCCAGAAGCCGACCCTGAGGTGAGGATTCTTATGCAAGTGACTTATTAAGAAAGTGCTCCCAGGACAGGCCAGTGAAGGGGTTGGGGAAATAGGTTGGGGAAGAGGAGGAAGCCAGGCAAAGGCACAGCCAGATCCAGCAGGAGAGCTCTGGAGTATAAGTAACGCCTCAGAGCTTTTCCCACTCTCAGTAATGGAACTGAGCTTTCAAACTCCCCCATCTATCAGTTATTGGCTAAGGGTTGCCTTGTGGCAGGCGGTACATAAGCTCCCAGGAATTTCTGGCTCTCTGCCTACGTGGGAAAAATTTACAATAGCCTGAGGACAGACTTCTAAAGAGAGCCTCTGGCAGAGGACCAAAGGAGTTCCACTGACATTAAACACCATCAGGATGTTTCCACCTTGAGCAGCCTCAGAGAGATGTTTCTCCCTTATGAGAGAAAGTCAAACCACTCAGTGTCAACGTGAAGGTGATTACCATGGAAAGTTGTTGACCCCTAAGCACAGAGGATGCTTGGGAGAGGCCTGGGAGAGCTCTGATATCATCTCAGTGCAAATTCTCCAACCATTTCCAAGAAACTGACTGGAAGCCCTCCAAGCTGGTTTCCAAAGAGCCCAGCTCTTTGGAAAGAGCCCAGCCCCCATATAACATGTGCTTTCATGTTATATTTCTGACAGACAAATTAACTTCATGGACTAAGATGCATGTTACTTGTCCTTCATCAGTGTCACGCATCATATGATATGTTGGACATTTTCTATGATTCTTTGATACCCATTACACAAAAGGAAGCACGTGATAGGAGACTGTTAAGTCAGATTAATTGTTACCCTTTATGTTGAGGCTTTTCATTCAATTCCAAGAAACTTAGTACTGTAACGACCAAATATTTCTCATATTTAATGTCTGAGCAACGTTATGCTATCATGGACTTGTTAACACTGTACTTCCTATCTCTACCACATTTATGTTAGTCATGGGAATGAGGTTATTTTCTGTTTGAGGATTTCTATTTCATTGTCCATTTTACCCATAGCCCAATTAAACCTCCTAAAGATTTTCCACGAGTTATTTACACCAAGTTTGAGGTCAACACTTATAAAATCCACTAGAATATTGTATTTAACTTCTGAGTCTCAGTCTCCTTATATAAAATGGGGATAACGACGCTAACCCGACACTGATGGTTGTAACCATGAGATGTGAACGATGCTGTTACTGATGATGGTCAACGTTTGTTTTTTGCTGTCTAGCATCCACTCACCATTTTTTTTTTTTTAGTACTACTGTACCAGGATTTCTTTTGGGGCAATACCACCTTCAAGACCAGAGTTATGTTCTGATTGTCTTAAGCCACTCAATGTATCTCACCTCCCTAGCCAGAATGACTGGCTCAGGATGGGCAAATAATGTAATGAGGATTAGGAACCAGGGCCAGGGCATTGGTTGGGCTATTGGAGGAGGAGGAACTCTCTCCTCTCCTGGACAGTGTGAGGCAAGGATGAGAGGTTTGCAGCTCTTGTGGTGTCCAAGAGAAGGAGACCTGGAGCTAGTGAGGGAGGCCCACACTGCATGAAGTCTGCAAGTGAAGCCAACACAGAGAAGAGAGACCAAGAGACGCCAGGGCCTTGCTAAGATCTGAGTATCTGGATCAAGCCATGCTTGCTAATCACTGGTCCATAATTTCCTTTTATTTTTTTGAGTAGTATGAGCTGGGGTTTCTGTTCATTGCAATATAAGGACTCCAATGTAACATAAATACTACCTAGCATTTAGTGAGACGTTTACAGCGTGCCTGACACAATACTGCAAGCATCACATAGCAGGCTTCTTCAAGCCTCACTGCATCCCTAAAACTGATGTCCAATTCTTTTATCACCAGTGAGAATACCAAGGCCTGGGAAGTTAAGTAACTTGCCCAAGGTTACACAGAGACGTGAAGCCAGGAATGAACCCAGGAGGTCTGATCTGCATCCACTATCTTTACCATCATGTTCTTTTTGCCCTTCTCTCTATAAAGAACAATCTTTGGTTACGTAAATGTGACCTTTTTTCCACCTCACTTTTGACTTCAAAAATTACTGTAAACGTAGAGATACCAATTGCATAGAGTGAATCTCAGGTACTGTTGGTTTAGTTTAGAACATACTATAGTAGCATTTAATTTCTAGAACCAGTTTTGAGATTTCTTTTTCTGACTATAACTCAAGACCTGGGTTCTGAATCTCAAAAGTAGGAATGTAGGAAACCAGATACTTTAGCTACTGGTCACTTCCTCATGTGAGCCAAGGCCAGAGCACTCCTGCGCATGTCTGAATTGTGGAGAATGAAGAAGAGAGAGAATGTTCTGAGACTGATCGTGCGCTATGGAGCTGTTTTCGTCTATGTGAAAATGAACGCTTTCTCTTTCTAATAGGATCATATAATGTATTCTTTTGTTTATCCATGGCAACCTTCGAATGATGACTACATTCTTAGTAGGTCAAATTAATAAGATATATGATTATGTGGCTTGCATTTTACAGTCTGTATCGAAGAAGAAGGATTTCCAAAAGAATGGATTTACATTTATTATATCATTCCAAAATGAGCTGCACTAACCTTTTCAGATTATCACTTGACAACTGGAAGTCTTCAGATTCTTCAGGCCTGTGACGGCAATTTTGCTCATTACTTGTATAACTGTTTGACTCACATCTGGAAGCATTTCCTACCTTGGGCTGAAGCACAAACCACTCATCACTTGGATTTTCAAAGTTCCATGAGTCAAAAGGAATCTCCACCTCCCCAAGGAAGCTATTCCGTCCAAATCGATCGTAATGCCAGACTGAGAGCTGCAGAGTTCTCGTTTCCAGCTGGCTGTGGCTGATGGTATACTGCAAGATCAGATTTACAACATCACACTTCATAAGGAGGGCTCTGCCCACTTCTAGGACAGGTTGAAATTTACTACCACCAGCTTTCAGATCAAATACATTAGTAATATGAACAAAACAAACCCAAGAGAAAAAAATCTTCATTTTTCTTCGTTTCTGCTACAACTGAGGTTCTATCCCATAAAATCATTTTGTGTGAGACTTAGCACTGAACCATATATCAACAGACTATTTGGGGGGGGAGGGGAGTCGATAAACTTCAGATATTGCGTAAAAAGTGTCAGGTGATGAAGCTTGTCCCCTTTTCAGTTTTACCTGCTTTTCATTTGCCTAATTATTTTGTCAACAACTACTTTGTAAGCACAATGTTTAATATATCAATTCTCTAATTTCTCTGTCTTATTTTATTTATAACAAGAAGCCCCAAATCCAGGATAGTACTGACAGTGAGAAACTTGCAAATGCCAAACTTCATAAAGTTCAGCCTAAATGCAGAGGTGAATCGATATATACGTAGGTTGAGCAGAAAGGAAATAGTGCTGGCATGGTTTTGCCTTTTCCAGTAGAACATTATCCAGGATCACAAGCCCATACACCCTCAAAACCTCCTGATTATCCTAAGCAAATGACCACCTGGGACACGCTTCAGACTGACTGACTCCTAATCTTGGATTTGCGTCTACACCCATCCTTGCTGTTCCTGGCATGATTAACCTTGGCTCCCTGCTTCCTGGATCTGCCATGTCACTCTGTTTCTCTCTTCTGCTTGGGCTCATCTTTGCTATCTTGTCATGGCTGCTGGATTCACCCTCTGCCTATATTCATTCATTTTCACTTTGATCTGTTTTGATATTGGTTCCTGCTTTCACATATGACCCCGCTGACACATGCCCCCAACTCACCAACTTCCTCCTATGGTGGATTCTGACTCCATCATTCTGGGCACAAGATCCATAAATTACTCTGCGACTGGCAATAACGTCTACATCCCCATCTCCCTGGATCTTTCTTACCAGGCTAGATTGGTCCAGGGTGAGAGAAGAGGTTACATGGAAGCCTATAGGGAAAAGTAATTTCTCTAGAATTGGGGTCTGGGTTATATCTTATCTAGGCCACTGTCTCTGAGAGTTCTGGAATCCAGCCCTGCATCTCCACTGTTCATTAACCACATGTTTAAATTTAGCCAAATTCCAAAACCCTTACAAGAAACAGCACATCTTCACGCTGTGTTAGCAGAACAATGAGTGGGTACAGACTTGCTAGGTTACTGTCAAAACTGTGACAAACTTCTTTTAGGGGAAACTAGAAAAAACACAGTTTTCCCAAGAGTGAAACATACTTTTTGACAAGATGTATCAGGTCAGATGTAATTTTCCTGGATCGTCTCTACTTAAGGTGCAATTTCAGGACCAACAGAGAAAAACACAGAGTAAGAGTGGTTTACATTTTTTCTTTTCCAGAAACAGAAAGCCAAGGGTATCACACTAATTGATTCAAATTCTACTTTTCTAAAATACATATAAGCCTTGACATGCAAATCCTCTGTAGTTTCAATGAGGTTGTAAACTGTATCACTAAAGTTACCATGAGAGAATATTTATTTACCTTTAGTGTTTCATTGAATTCTGGATTGGTGCCTGTTCTGATTTTGGTCTTGCGCTTATTATTTCTAGACTTGTCAGGAAGAAGGTATGACTTGACATAACTGTAGATGGTAAAAAAAAAAAAAAGGAAAATAATTCTTGGGAAACATCTACTTTGCAAGAAATGCTCGGGGACATCAGTGAATAAAAGAGGCAAAGGGAATAGGCTAGTGAGTATAAGAGACAGAACCAAAGGGAATGTTGTCTACATAACAGGGCACCTTGAAATATAACTCTGGACCTTCAATAAGAGAGAAGCAGTAAAGTCTAGTGGTAAAGGGTGTGGGCTCTGGAGTCAAGCCAGCTGAGTTTGAATCACTCCAGGCCTCACTGGTTTTGGTGAACTCAAGAGCTTACTTATGGCATTGTGAAGATAAAATTAGCTGAGACATACAAGAAGCTGACATATTATACTACTCAATAAATGTAATCTATTATTATGACCAATGGTCTCACAAAATATGGGGTTATTTTCCTCTCCACTCAGATGTCAGGACTTCTGATGAGTGGAGTCAATGGCCATGGATGGATGAAGAAAAATGGTGAAAAGAGGAAATGAAAAATAATAACCTGAAATCACAATAGCAATTCTACCCAATACCTTGCCTTGAGCTGTCCCAGGAGCCTCTTGGAGCGAAGCATCATGGCAGACTCAGAAATGTACAAGATTGAAACGTGAAAGATGCTACCAGAGTCCTGAAGCACATCTTTCAGGATGGGCTTTAGATGATCCCTTTCCATGCTAGTCTAAATGATGATATTGGTCCTGAAGCTCTCTGATATTTAGCTGAGGAGGTAAGTGGACCAATCTGTACTCAGAATCCATCTGCTTGTCTAATTTGGAAACAGCTTTGCTGAGTTGCTTACTGAACCTAGGTCATCTTTTAGGTAGAAAAAAGGTAAACAGCAGGTCTGAGACTGCTCTCCTTAGAAATGCCTGCTTATAAGTTCGGCTCTTGGCTGGCATGTGGGAACCTGGATTTCAGGAGGATTCTCATCATTCCCAGAACAGATATAAGTGGCTCACTGTGACTAAAATATTTGTGGAAATAATATGGCTTCTGCTGAACCCCTGCTTTCCTTCTGGGAGACTGGGAATTTGTTATACGCCCAGTTGAGTCTCTCAATGAGCTGCCCTGGTAGACAGCACTTCACATGTGTTGTCACAATTCGTTGCTGGAGGACTTAAGCACCTTAAGCGCATCCCATGTGACTCCACTGGGAAAGGATACTTGGAAGCTTAAGCCTGGATTCTTTAGAACTTTGCCACATATGCCTTTTCCCTTTGCTGATTATGACTACGTGTGGAGACCTGTGAGTCCTCCTAGTGAATCATCAAACCTGGCAGTGGTCCTGAGAAGGCATGACATATCTTTGTATCTAACTTCTTTCCAATGTGCTATCATCATCCCTGCCCTCCTGGGCTCATCCCTGAAATCCTGAGAGCTGCATAATTGCCCTCTCAAGTTGTTCAATTGGGTGAACAGCTTGGTAATTTTCTCTGGAGGGTTTCCCAGAACAAAAATTAACAGGATGCTCTTATACATTCTGGGGTGTGCCAATGTGTTAGCCTTCTATCTCAAAGAGCTGCCTCTGTGTGAACTACAAATCTGTCAGTCCTGAATCACGTTGAGTAATAGCTTTTTAAAAATCTGGGCGTTCCCTGGTAGTCTAGTGGTTAGGACTTGGTGCTTTCACTGCCGTGGCCCGGGTTCAATCCCAGGTCGGGGAACTGAGATCCCACAAGCCGTGCAGTGCAGCCATAAAACAGAATAGAATAGAATAGAATAAAATAAAATAGAATAAAATAAAATAGAATAAAATAGAACAGAATAGAATAAAATAGAATAGAATAAAATAGAATAGAAATAAAATTAAATTAAATTTAAAAAAGTAAAAATCAGGTAACCACAAACACAACCATTATACATGCACATCAAAGAATACTTAGAAGTTTGGCACAGGAAGAAAGTGACGATCAACCTTCTGAATCTAGAGGAATGCTAAGACGCTTCTGAAAAAGAAACACACGTGCTGACAAACACACATATTCACATATGCAGTGACCGAAATAGTCTAAGGAATACGGTATATGCTTACGCATCTGTCCTCTGTTTCTTTTCATCTCCTATGGCCAGATTTCTGCAATTCTTGACAAAAATGTAGAGCCCGCCAGTTTTGTAGCAGTAGCTGATGTGGAGAAGGATTTCCCCACTGACCTTCACGTTGCCATAGTCTCCTGTTTCACTGTAAACACTCATCATGCTGTTCAGGCTGGTCTGGAATGAACAAGATGAAAAGAGGCATCTAGTGTTATGCTAGTGATCTCTTCACAGAAGTCACCTCCCTTCATTCAATTACAATTCCCATTGTCTATAATGAGCAGGGAAGTTTAGGGTGAAAGGAAGAAAGCAAAAATCGCTTGTTTTTCTGGTATTGTATAAAATCAAAGCCTGAGAAAGGACAAGAACTAGGACCATTAGTAAGGAAGTCAGGAAACCTGCTGGCAGGAGAAGCATTGTCTTTTTGGGTTAGTGAATACCCTGTGTTTATTCACTGCTTCTAATGAATACAGGGTCATTGAGGCCTTTCCCATCATATCTCTTTTCCTCATCCCTGTAGCATTCTCCTTTTTCACTGGTAGACTCAAGGTCAATCTACTTCAAGGTCTAGAATGCATTGATCAGGACAAAGAAAAACTCATTTCATATTTCTGTGCTAGCATAAGCCACAAGCTTCTCTCTCTGACATCTACCTAGAGTATCCCATCAGTCTCTGGGAAGCCGGAACTCTAACAGAGCAGGACCCTATGGGGCCTTCCCAGGACAGACCCGCCCCCATATCCTCTGCTATAGCTCTTCTCTGAAGCACCCAGATAATAGTATCAGATGCACACTTCCTGAGTTGTTTTACAGATGCTAAAACTCCCACCAAATTGGAAGAAATTAACTACTTGATGACCACGAACACGTAGCCCCCAGACCTTCTGGAGCCTAAAGACTGAACACCATCAACCAGTCAGAAAACTGTGCACAAGCTGATCACATACCCTGCAACCCCCGTCCCTCACCTGGCCTTTAAAAATGCTTTGCTGAAACCCCTTGGGGAGTTCGGGGGTTTATAGAGCACCAACCACCTGTCCCCTCCTTCTATTGGTGCTTTTACAATCTACACTGTACTATCCTTCACCACAATCTGGTGTCAGTAGATTGCCTTTACTGTGCCCAGGCGAGCAGACCCAAGTTTGGTTCAGTAACAAAACTGCATCTTTAACAAGGGCATGCCAGGAGAACGTCATATGCCCATAGCTGTCGGGCTCCCCCTGAGCAGCTGTACAGCCACATGGGTTGTAATAAGACCATGGCTCTGTACACATCTATAAAATAGCAACCCACAAAACAGAACACTAAAGAAGAAAATAACACACCAACCAATAAATAAAATTAAACTGTAAAAAGAAACTCTATCCAAATGTACCAGAATGAATGAAGTTTCTGATGACACACTAATAACAAGAGACATATTTTAAATTAAATGTAACAAAATTATCCTGTAGTACCAGCAGCACAAACTCTGTGTCTTAGCAACACGACTGTCACAAAAGGCCACCTGGAAGGCTTTCAGGAGTGACCAAGGAGTGTCAAAAGCCTGTCTGTGAACCACTGGGAAGGACTATAGTGAGTGCAAAGAGAGGTTAGACTTCCTACTTTTTATACTTTTTTGTTTATACATAAAACAAAAGTCATTACCTTCCTCCAACTGCTCAGAGTAGAGACTGCTCAAAAAACAGGAAGTGGGTGATGTGGCTAGTATCTATTCCAAGCTTAAGTCAAGGGCAAGAGCAAACCAAGGGTTCCATAATTATGTGGAAATTAAAACTTAAAGAAAGCCAGTGAGTGACCTAATTCATCTTTTTTATTCATAAAACAAAACATCAAAATTTTCATGATAGCAAGTGTCTTTGAGCAGTGCTTTGCAAACTTCAATTGCATATAGGTTGGGACTTCCTTGGTGGTCCAGTGGGTAAGACTCCACGCTCCCAATGCAGGGGGCCCGGGTTCGATCCCTTGTCGGGGAACTAGATCCCGCATGCATGCCGCAACTAAGAGTCCGCATCCTGCAGCTAAAGATCCCACTTGCCGCAACTAAGACCTGGTGCAGCCAAAATGAATAAATATATATATTTTTAATTGCATATAGGTCACCTGGGGATCTCATTAAAATGACGATTCTGATCTATTCAGTCCCAGGGGGGTCTGAGATTCTGCTTTTCTAACATACTCCTAGGTCCACAGTTCCCAAACTGTGTGTCTCGGCATCCCAAAGCGGCAGAGCCAACTCACAGGGGCAAAGCAGGATATTTTAAAATTTCAAGGGAAACACAGCGACAACTACCAGACACCAGGCAAACTACGAACAGTGGTTCACAGTATTAACATTAAATTCCACCTTATTCTTTTCAATGAAGTCCTATCTACATGAAGCTGAGTTTTGGGCAGTTGCTATGACAAAAAGCAAGTATTGCGCAAAAATCAATGGGGAACAGGAAATGAAAATGATGTTGCCCCATCAGATTCCAAGATCTGACAAGTCATGTAGTGCCCATCAGGCACGCACATCCCATCAGGGGCTATTTAAGACTGGAATAAAAATATTATTTTTCTTTCAAGTTACGTATATTATTTTTTCAAATGGCTACTAAGTTGTTAGGATCCCAGTGCTTATTAAATTTGTTTTTCAAGCTAACTACGTAATAAATGGGCTAGTCAGGTATTACTTTTGGCCTAGGAGTGCTATGAAATTATCACTGAGACACTAGGGGCTCTGTGAGCTGACAGCGTTTTCCAGTCTCTCCCAGGTGATGCAACACTGCTGGTCCATGGACCATGCATTGAGTTTCAAGGGCTTCAAGAATAAGCCTCAACCCCCTCATGTTACATATGAGTAAAGTCTGGCTCACAGAAATTGTTGGCAGTGCCAAGACACTGTGACATAAAATTCATATTTTATGGCAAGACAAGAAAAATTTAAACATAAAAAATCTTCTCTACCCTTTGGCCTCCTCTCTCCCCACACTGTGCATCGTGTATCTGTATCATGCATCGACCAGACCTCCCCCATTGGCGGAAATAACTGCTCAACCATAGAAAGCAACATTCTCCTAGCATCAATAAGAAACTCAGTAAAAGATAACATTCCTTCTTGCTCTTGTAAGGAGACATGATGACACTGAGATCTGAATTGTATAAACTGTCAGTAATACATCATTTAATGTACAGCCCTCTGTCTCAAAAAACTTATATAACTGTGCCTTGAGTTCTAATGGGCGGAACAGTTCTTGGAGCTTTTGGAGATGCTGTTTCTGGGTTATAATCCCCAATTTGGCTCCAGTAAAATTTCCCATTTCTTTCTTAGACCGGCTGATTAATTTTTTTGTTGACAACATCAAGCCAAGATTTCCAGATTTTTGGTCTGAGGACCTCCCCACCATACCTCACTGCCTCCTTGTATCACTGACTTGTATCTACACCACATTCCCCTGTAGCCACTTCTTCAAAGAGGGTCTTCTGTAAGCATGAGACCCATATATAGAAAAGACAGTTTAAGAACCCACAAGTGCTGAAGCTTGGGAGAAACTGAAGAAGTTATAGAAATTTTACTACTAACCAAACTTTACACTCTTAACCAAGCCAATGCTGTGAGTTAAACAGAGATGTTTATTCTAAAGGTGCCTTGTTCGTGGTAAATCATTTTAGACCATGTATCTTTTCACTGCTCCTCAGATTCTAATGTTTAACAAATGTTCTTTCTTTGGAATACCTGGATTCTGATCATGTTATTTGCCTTTTAAAAGAGAACCTCTGGTTAACTGTATACAAGTCAGAAAGAGATAAATGCTGGAAAAATTGCCTACCTAATTAGATTCCCTGTACCATGAATTTTGTGAAGTATGGCTGGAAAAAAGGAAAAGCTTGAACACTCACAGTGTCTGAGTCAGCGTCAGGCACACTTAGGTAGGTCCACTTCCTGTCAGAGCCTGCTTGAGAATTCTTTAAGGAAGTCGCCCAAAGGTCAAAAGAAAAAAGGGTATTAGAGCAACAGACAGAAATCAGAGAAGCAAAGACAAGACTTGTAGGCATACAGATGGGTATAAGGACACGGGGGCTCCTAAAGCCCTCTCAAAGAAGGGTTCAAACACCAAAGTAAGAAGGGATTTTATTCCGTAGGCAGTGGGAAGGTATGGACTTGATGTGGGAGTAGGAGAGAAACCTACTTGGGTACATGTTTTAGGAAAGTGACTGGCGGTAGAGTGGAGGATGGCTGGGCACTTGAGAGAATGGTGGCAGGGAAATTTAACAGCTGAGAACTGAGATAATTCATAGGCTTCCGCTGATGAGAGCCTGAACTAGGGAGTGATGAGATTTTAAAACCTGGGTGAGGAGAGGTTTTTAAAGTAGGAGAGGGAAGGAATCAGGAGCCTTAGGAAAAGTCACCACAAAATCCGAGTGAAAACTACTCTGCGGACAAAGGGCAAGCAGGAGACTAAAATGACTTCTAAATCACTATCACGCGCTTCTGAAGAACATTATTCTCTCCTTTGGAAATGCACAGAAAATCAACGGAGGAAAAATCTTCCGGTGCATGCTAGAGAATTGCTTACGGTTGACAGGCCGCTTGCTAGACTGTGGGTGTTGGCAGAAAACCGAGAGGATGCTAAGTCATCAATGCCTTCTTCCATCTCTTCCAAGTAGTCCTAAGGAAGGATGGGGAAAAAAAAAATCAGTGGTTTGGTTTATTTCTTTCCTAGCAAGTCTTCTCACTTAAAAAACCACTTTCTTTCTTAAATACTTGAAAAATCAGATACAAATATCTAGAAATCACCCCATTCCTAGGTTTTTCTCTTTTGCCTTCCATTCTGATGGTACCTGAATTGTACCATCAGAGGATTGGGGTCTCCGTCCTAGTGATGCTTGCTTTATGGAAAGAATACAAAATTTGGAATCACACAGATCTGGGCGTTCAATTGCTACCTCCCTGCTCACTAAAGTGATTCACTTTGAGCAATGTACTTAAAGTTATTTTTTAATTTAAAAAATTGGGGCGCATTTGTGTGTGTGTATATGCTCACACACACCTGTGTGTGTATATATACCGTCAAAATGGGGAAACGTATCTTGAAAATCTCTCCAACAGAATAAACTATTTTAGATGCTAGATTCTTGTCCAAAATCCCAGATTCTACTTTTCTTCCCCCACTGTTTTTTTCCTGGTTATTTAAGTAATACATTTTTATAGAAAAAGTTTAAGCAATGTAGATAAATTTCAAGTAATATAAAAAACTCATATCTCCACTAACATATTAATGATCAAACTTCAAAAATTTTTGATGGTATGAATAGGATACACACACACACACACACACACACACACACACATACACACAAATGGATTGTATCATGCATACTCTTTTTTTTTTTTATCATGGACACCTTTCTTTTTTGCTTCTCCTCTCTTCCCTGGCACTCCTCTCACCCTCACATGTGAAACTAATATTTTGCATCCTGTTGGAATTACATTCTCTTTTTTAAAATAGTTTTCAGTATCTATTGACATAGTTTTTAATTTTCTCCTTCAATATACTGAAATATTAATTATGTAATAGATATTCTTATATATGTTACTTCTTCCATTCATACCTAGAATAAAACTTACTTATCCTTACTGCAATATTTTTGATTCACTGCTAGGTTTTACTTAATATTATATATATATATTCATAAATTATTGTAGTTTTCATTTTTTAAACTATTTTTAAAATCAAGTTTGAGTATTAAGGTTATATATCAATACAATGGCTTCATAATATGAATTTGAAGATTTTCAGAGTTTTCTAAGATCAGTAATAGTTTAATAACATTGGAATTAGCTGCTCCTTAAAAGCTAAATACCAAGTAAGCTTTGAAACCATTTGATCTCATTGCCCACCCCCAACCCTGCCCTTTTGTGGTAGATTTTAAAATACTTTGCAGTTTTTTAATACTATAGTAAATAACACTGAGTTTTAGAACTAAGTTTCCTGGTTTGTGTTGGAAAAATTATATTAATGTCATTTAACATTTGTGTTCTCTCTTTCTTCCAAGGAGTTCAAATTGGATTATAGCTATTATAGAAATTGGAATATCAGAACATTAGAACCTTAACAATAATTTAATTCAACCTTCTCATTTTATAAATGAGTTCACCTTAAACATTAATTTTCACATAAGTTGGTCTCAATGGAGAAGGGGTATGGGGGTAACTGGAGATGTCGAAATGTTCATATAAAATATATAGTCAGATAAGTCTAGTAATATTTGATTTAGGAAATGTTGTGGTTCCTTATTTCTCGGGGTTTAGATTTAGTGATGTGCTTTTAACCAGGAACTGAAATCCCCAACAGGTGTTTTCTTAGAGATAATCTTCACTCATTAACCTGATCACCTGTTACCATTTTTCTTTTCAATGTATTTGAACTAAAAACAAAAAACAAAAACAGGTCACCCCTTTCTCCCGCCCCCTTCCCCCCCCCCGCCTCTAGCAATCACCAGTATATTCTCTGTATCTAAGAGCTTGTTTCTTATTTATTTATTTATTTGATGCTCCATATAAGTGAGGTCACATGGTATTCGTCTTTCTGACTTATTTCACTTAGCATAAAGCCCTAGAGGTTCATCCATGTTGTTGCGAATGGCAGGATTTTATTCTTTTTTGTGGCTGAATAGTATTCCACTGTATACATATACCACAACTTCTTTACTCATTCATCTATTTATTGATGGACACTTAGGTTGTTTCCATGTTTTGGCTATCGTAAATAATACTGCAATGAACATGGGGGTGCAGATATCTTTACAAGTTAGTGTTTTCATTTTCTTCAGATAAATATTCAGAGGTAGAATTTCTGGAGCATATGGTAGTTCAAAATTTTTTAAATTTTTTGAGGAACCTCCATACTGATTTCCATAGTGGCTGCACCAATTTACATTCCCATCAACAGTGCACAAGGGTTCCCTTTTCTCCATATCCACACTAACACTTGTTATCGCCAATCTTTTTTTTTTAATTTAATTTTATTTATTTTTTTATACAGCAGGTTAAGAGTTATCTATTTTATACATATTAGTGTATATATGTCAATCCCAATCTCCCAATTCATCCCACCACCACCACCACCACCACCCCCGTTACCTTTTCTAAATCATTCTTTGGTTGTTTTTATGTTAGTTGTGAAGACTAATAGGAAGAAATTATTGTATATCCTCACTTCACTCTCAACTCATCCTCACCTCAAAGTGGACAGGTTTGGAACAAGATTGTGCCCTTTCTTCATGATCATTAGACCCTCTTCCACATCCAACTTACCAAGTCTTTGTCTAAAGCCCCAGGGACAGACTTGCTTCTTATGCTTACAGTATCCTCTAAGTCTTCTGTAAATGACCCACTCAAATCTAACTCAGATCGACTCCGGTCTGGAGGAGGGAAAAGGAAAGATGTGAATCATCTTGTTTTGTTAGAAGGGTTCACTTTTCATCGCAAATGTTTCATCATTATTCCAATTCTTTCTCGGCATAGGGCATAGATAGTGTCATGAAAGCAACAGCGTCAGTAACTTCATGCTGTTTATGCTAACATACTTCCATTTTTTAACAGTATTTTGAAATTTCCTTGGACTGACTTACCAACACTGATGTGTTCATTTCTCCTTTGAGCATAGGAGGGCAAATGCTCTACTATAAAATACTAACGTTTTAAGCTGTTTAAGGCTTCTGCTTTGCTCATACACTTTGGAAAACTCTCACAGAATGGGCCCTTAAGCTTAGAAAAAAAATAAAACATTAACCATTCTTTATTTAAATATTTAGAGAATCTACTGTGTTTTCATATTTGACATAAAATGCAATGAAATGATACAGCAAGTTCCTTTCACACAAAAAGGGAGTGGCTGTAGAGAAATTGAGAGGAAGTTCTATTTCTTTAGGCACCAGAACATTCTTTCATGAGCAGAATTTCTTGCTTTTAAAAATATAAAGAACAATGCAAAAGTCAGTAATGCCGTGGATAGCTTACCGAGACACAGTTTATTTCCATGAAACAGTTCTATGTCAAAGCCCTGCTGAGATAGAATAGTGGCTTATAAACGAGAAAGACTGAAGAGAGCAAGAGAGCAATTAAGTTTGAAATGATAAATGACACAGAACTGCTTAGCATAGCACCTGACACAGAGTATGTACTCAAAACACAGGAGCTATTGAGTAGAAGTAGTAGAAATGCACTCTATGAGGTCGGCTTCTAGGCTAGTTTAGAATTTTTCATTTAACGGGTGAACCGATTTTCTAGTCCTGAACAAAATGCAACAATAAACATGCTCATTTAGACAACCCTTCAGAGCTACCTAGCTGGGAGACGCTCTCCAACTCAGCACAGAGAATCCAGCCTTAGGCTTTAGGCAAATATCATCAAGTAAGTGGCAATTTCTTCCTGTTGAGGATTTTGTCATGATTTCAAATCTACACGAGGGACAGAAACTTCCTAATTATGACATGTTTCTCTAAAGAGTTTCCTTATTCATAGGTAATAAAATCGCAACATAAATAATCTCTGCTTCACAGGGTTGTTGTGATACTGAAGTGAAATGATACTTTTGAAGGTATCATACAAATGAAAAGGGTTATTAATAATCCCTTAACGTTGCTTGCAAAGAACTCTCTATTTAAACCATGGAATAATGATTAATCTGTCAAGATACAGGGCACTTCTGACCACCATATCAATGGAACTACCATTTTCTTGAACTCTGGGCATGTGTCTTTATCTTTTGTATCAAATGAGCCAATTGTATTTCCTGCACTCCTGTACTGACATTTGGTACAGCTCGGAGACTTGGCAGTGATGACTGTATACTGTATACTCTTGCCAAATCCAAGATTCATGGATTTTGCATGGAATGCAAGAGGCTCGAGGCATCACCTGGGTCCACTTTTCAGCAGTTCTTATGGAGTGGGCCTCCCTCCATGGGTCAAAGAATGGATGATTATTTTCTAAGGCATGAAACATCCATTTAATGCCACACAACGGAGTCAACTCCACCCGATTTAGTCATGTTTACAACAGAGTAGTCATGTGGCAAATACCCACCTGAGGAGAGGGAGGCCCTGGACACTGCTATGGAAGGTGTGCCGGAAGTTCTTCGGTGATGACTCTTCGTGAGACCCTCAGAGGTGCTTTCAATGGCAGCCAAATCCATGGAATTTTCGAAACCGTGTTCCTTCTCACAAAGTAGAAATGAAAAAAAAAAAAAACCCGTTATATTGACTGTAATTGACTTCCAAATCCTTCCATATAAATATATGCCAGTATAACCACATTTATGTCTATTACTCTTTAGAAGGAGCCAGATGATATCTGGAGTCCATATAACTCTAAAACTTACTATCAATAATTACTCTCTAAAATATATACTAAGAGCTTTGCTAACTAGCACAAAAGGTGTTTGAAATAATTATTCATTCACACAATTAGTGAGTGGTCTAACATATGGTTAGCAGGAAAGATGGTATTGACACAAGTACCTCCAAACTTAAATGAACTATGTGTAAGAATCTGTCAAGCCTCATACCCTCAGAGTAGTGCTCAGGGTTAGAACTCTGTTTGGTCCCACATTTTCCTCACTGTCAACACGCTCTCTCCTCAACCACCCCTTACTTCCAGCACCCCTCACTTAACAGAAGACCATGCCACCTTTCCCATCTAGTAGGCTGGATGAGCAGAACATGGTTGCTTACGTCATTATTGGAATGAAATTTCATGCAAGGTACTTATTAAAATTCATAAAGGGATAAAGAATGGGGACTTCCCCAGCTTACAGGAATAGGTGATTTATTTATTTTTTTTGGAACCTGCTTGCTAATACACGCTTGCACATGTGACAGAATTCAGACACTTACTTTCATTATAAAGGAAAATTCTGTCACAACTTTGCCTGTACCCATAGGGGCTTGACAACTGCATCATTCCAAATTTGCTTGAGTTTTGAAAAACTAAATTTGGGCTTCTGAGAACTGGGCTGAGGTTAAGTTTCCATGCAAATGACACCACGGTGTGATAATGATCGAACCTAAAAGAGACTCTTTCTTTCCCCCTTCCATAAACAATCAAAAAGTGCCTTCAAAAGTCCTACAGAAAGGCATTCCTTTCTTGTTGCCCTATCTTTACCCCATACCTTAGACACTGAGGAGATGTTAATGAACTCATTCGAGAAAGATGGAACTCTCACTTGCTTAGCATGCAAATCAATGCAGCTTCAATACAGACTGGTTTTGATCTTTGAGTATTCTCCAACACATACTACCTGTAGCAGGAGGAATCTGGCTCCTAACTTTTCTAATTGCTATAGACCACTAAGGTTTATCAAAAGACTGTGATGGAGGTCAAAAGGATAGGTCCGTTTTCAACACCTCTTCAAAAAGTTGGTCACACATGGATTCTTCCAATGAAGCGAGACCAACTTGCAATTACGTTGACATTAAATTTTCAAACTGGCATCCTGGAGTATCATTAATATTGAGCACTAATGGGCCAATTAATATTGTATAGTCATGAACATGTAACACATACCCTGAAGATTCAGGATGTGAAGCCTAAAATTAATAAGTTACATCACAGCAGAGGACAGGTTAGAGACTTTCATGTTCTAAGAGTTTTCCATTTTAAAAACGTACTTCTCACATGCTAAGGCAGACAAGAACATTGAAACAAAGAGATGCTGAGAAATGGGAGAAATTGAGAAGCTGTGACCTTGATCGTCATCTAATTCTGCATAGGTCTTCCCTTCATCATGAAAGAGCAAACCTGTTTCATAAAGTACTGTGCTGTATTAAGTTTATTCAACAGAAAATATTTCTCTTTGTGTCTCTTTTTCTCTTAGAAAAGACTACCTAGATCAGCTAGAATGCAAGAGTGAGATCAATATAGACACTGCCTATATATATGTATGTATACACAGTTGTAGGGAATTTCTGTTAGGGAAATCTAGGTGTTGTTTAATAAAGTATTCATGTATTTGCAGCAACATGGATGCAACTAGAGATTATCATACTAAGTGAAGTAAGTCAGAAAGATAAATACCATATGATATCACTTATATACGGAATCTAAAATATGACACAAATGAACCTACCTATGAAACAGAAACAGACTCACAGACATAGAGAACAGACTTGTGGTTGCCAAGAGGGAGGGGGTTGGGGAGGGATGGACTAGGAGTTTGGGGTTAGCAGATGTAAGCTCTTACACATAGAATGGATAAACAACAAGGTCCTACTGTACAGCACAGAGAACTATAGTCAGTATCCTACAACAAAGCATAATGGCTATTCGGGGTCTTTTGTGCTTCCATACAAATTGTGAATTTTTTTGTTCTAGTTCTGTGAAAAACGCCATTGGTAGTTTGATGGGGATTGCACTGAATCTGTAGATTGCTTTGGGTAGTATAGTCATTTTCACAATGTTGAATCTTCCAATCCAAGAACATGGTATATCCGGTTTTCTTTCTCAAGACAGCCAAAGCAACCTTGAGAAAGAAAAACGGAGCTGGAGGAATCAGGCTCCCAGACTTCAGATTATACTACAAAGCTACAGTAATCAAGACAGTATGGTACTGGCACAAAAAGAGAAATATAGATCAATGGAACAGGATAGAAAGCCCAGAGATAAACCCACACACATATGGTCACCGTATTTTTGATAAAGGAGGCAAGAATATACAATGGAGAAAAGACAGCCTCTTCAATAAGTGGTGCTGGGAAAACTGGACAGCTACATGTAAAAGAATGAAATTAGAACACTCCCTAACACCATACACAAAAATAAACTCAAAATGGATTAAAGACCTAAATGTAAGGCCAGACACTATCAAACTCTTAGAGGAAAACATAGGCAGAACACTCTATGACATACATCACAGCAAGATCCTTTAAGACCCACCTCCTAGAGAAATAGAAATAAAAACAATAATAAACAAATGGGACCTAATGAAACTTCAAAGCTTTTGTACAGCAAAGGAAACCATAAACAAGACCAAAAGACAACCCTCAGAATGGGAGAAAATATTTGCAAACAAAGCAACTGACAAAGGATTAATCCCCAAAATTTACAAGCAGCTCATGCAGCTCAATATCAAAAAAACAAACAACCCAATCCAAAAATGGGCAGAAGACCTAAATAGACATTTCTCCAAAGAAGATATACAGATTGCCAACAAACACATGAAAGGATGCTCAACATCACTAATCATTAGAGAAATGCAAATCAAAACTACAATGAGGTATCACCTCACACCAGTCAGAATGGCCATCATCAAAAAATCTAGAAACAATAAATGCTGGAGAGGGTGTGGAGCAAAGGGAACAGTCTTGCACTGTTGGTGGGAATGTAAATTGATACAGCCACTATGGAGAACAGTATGGAGGTTCCTTAAAAAACTAAAAATAGAACTACCATATGACCCAGCAATCCCACTACTGGGCATATACCCTGAGAAAACCATAATTCAAAAAGAGTCATGTACCACAATGTTCATTGCAGGTCTATTTACAATAGCCAGGACATGGAAGCAACCTAAGTGTCCATCGACAGATGAATGGGTAAAGAAGATGTGGCACATATATACAATGGAATATTACTCAGCCATAAAAAGAAACGAAACTGAGTTATTTGTAGTGAGGTGGATGGACCTAGAGTCTGTCATACAGAGTGAAGTAAGTCAGAAAGAGAAAAACAAATGTCATATGCTAACACATGTATATGGAATCTAAAAAAAAAATGGTTCTGAAGAACCTAGGGGCAGGACAGGAATAAAGATGCAAGTGTAGAGAATGGACTTGAGGACATGGGGAGGGGGAAGGGTGAGCTGGGATGAAGTGAGAGAGTGGCATGGACATATATACAATACCAAATGTAAAATAGATAGGTAGTGGGAAGCAGCCGCGTGGCACAGGGAGATCAGCTCGGTGCTTTGTGACCACCTAGAGGGGTGGGATAGGGAGGATGGGAGGGAGACGCAAGAGGGAGGAGATATGGGGATATATGTATATGTATAGCTGATTCACTTTGTTATACAGCAGAAACTAACACACCATTGTAAAGCAATTATACTCCAATAAAGATGTGGGGAAAAAAACCCTATAATGGGAAAGAATAAAAAAAAAAGAATATATATATATATGTGTGTGTGTGTGTGTGTGTATGTGTGTGTGTGTGTGTATAACTAAATCACTTTGCTGTCCAACAGAAATTAACAGAACATTGTAAGTCAACTATACTTAAATAAAATAAAAAAATAAAGAAATATTCATGTAAAGGCTGTTAGTTTTGAGGCTACTAGCACAGGACAAGGGTGATTCCCTCCCACCCCCACCCCGCCAATGATGGTACTTAGGAAGGTAAGCCTTGTTTTGAGAACAGAGTTGACTAACTTACTAGTTACTGGACTGATAGTCTGCTGCTACCCATTGGTACAGCTGTACCAGCTGTTCAAATTTTTTAAATACTTCTGTATCAGCTACTCCCAGTCCATCTCCCCTTCCCTGTGCTCCCCTCCTCCACAACCCTAGTTCTCCCCACAATCCAGGTTACTGTATGGCATGGATGGGCCCCCAGGATGCTGCCCAACCTTGTGCCAGGGTCTGTTGTGATGGCTCAGTGCCCATGCCATACCAGTTGCTAAATATTTTGAATACCATTCCTTGTTAGGTTGCCAAAGCAGTGAGTGCAATCGCCAACTATGCACTCACTTTTCTGGCTATTGAACAGTACTGCTTGCTGCGCTTAGTATAAATATTGATAAAATTTTAAATATGCCTTTTATCAGCAAATTTAATTTAGACTACGAGTATTTAAATACACTTATTAATTATTATTCAATCTGTCTGACTGCCTTTTGGCTCTTCCTTAAAAATATCTATAGAATCTGGATGCTCACAACCTCCACGTCTATCTCCCTGTTCCAAAGCTCAGTTTCTTGCCTGCAGTAATGCGATGGCCTCCTTCTTAACTGGCCTTCTGGCTTCCACTCTTATTCCCCTACAGCTGCTTCTCAGAAAAGCCCCCAGTTCCTGTATAAACAGAAGCCAGATGATCTCACTAGTCTGCTGAAAACCCTTCAACTGCCCCCGTCTTATCCAGAGTAAATGCCGAAGTGCATACAGTGGTCTACAAGACCCTATCTGGCCCTACTACCCCTTTGAACTCATTTCCTAGTACTTCTCCCTTCGTTCACTCACAACAGCCACGCTGGCCTCCTTGTTCATCCTTGAACACACCAGGTATGCTCTCACCTCAGGATCTTTGCACTGGCTGCTCCTCCAGGGGCATTAAAGACCTTTTAGACACTGGTGAAATAAGGGCACTGACTATGCAAGATGGAGGTCAGCCATAAAGTGACTGGAACAACCTTCCTGTAATGTACTTGCTGAATATCAGTGCTGTCCCACCATGGATGAAAACCTTGCCCCAGACTCCTGCATGGCTAATTCTTCCACTTCCTTCAAGTGTTTGCTTGACCAGGGCTTGGCATATAGTAGGCCCTCGTTAAATACTGGCTGAATCGAAGAATTGTAGTTTGTATATAAAGATTTCTTAAATATAGATGTCAGCTATATATATGGAGTTTCCTGCTTAATCAAAAAATGTAGTAGATGTTCATTCATTCAAAGAACAGCTTATACACACACACACACACACACACACACACACACACACGCACACACACACACTATGTGATTTAAGTCTCCATTACGTGTTTATTTTAACGCATGTATAGAAAGGAAAATGATAAAAATATTTCAAGGGTCTAGGTTTCCTAATTTAAATTGGTTTGGAAAATTTTTAGAACAGTCAAGATCTTGACAAGCAACATGGAAGATCAAAATCAGAGACTGCTGAACATTATTTAAATTTTATTGAAACCATATAGCCGTTGATACCCCCATCAAACAAATTCCACCTTTGAACCTGCTCTTCCCCTTTCCTTCTCACTTGAGGCCTCCTGCCAGGAGCTAAGGATGCAGGAGGTTCAGTCCTGATAAAGAAGCATCTATGTTAAACAAGATAAACAACATGGTCTCAGGCACAGAGAGCTGAAGCCCAGCCATGCCAGGGTGGTGAGGCTTAGTCCCAGAAGGCGGAGTGTTCCTTCACATCCGTGTACTTACTCGACTGCTGACTGAGGTCACGCTGCGTGTGCTTGGGGCCGGTGACCTCTGAGTGACTGGGGTCACACCATTGCTCTGGATGCTCCTTGGAGTCCCAGGACCAGCTTCCTGCTCGTTGAAATCTGATGAACCAGTGCTTCCCCTAAATGAGAAAGAATATTCTGACTTTAAAATGGAAGCAGAGGGCTTCCCTGGTGGTGCAGTGGTTGAGAGTCCGCCTGCCAATGCAGGGGACACGGGTTCGAGCCCTGGTCCGGGAGGATCCCACATGCCGCGGAGCAACTGGGCCCGGGAGCCACAACTACTGAGCCTGCGCGTCTGGAGCCTGTGCTCCGCAGCAAGAGAGGCCGGGATAGTGAGAGGCCCGCGATAGTGAGAGGCCCGCGCACCGCGATGAAGAGTGGCCCCCACTCGCCACAACTAGAGAAAGCCCTCACACAGAAACGAAGACCCAACGCAGCCAAGAATAAATAAATAAATAAATAAATAAATTTATTAAAAAATAAAAAAAATAAAATGGAAGCAGAGCAGCGACGAAAGACACAGTCAGGGAAAAGCTTCCAAGAAAACAATGGCAACACGTGAACCCCATGAGGTACACCTTCAGGGGCTCATGGGGTTCAACGTCATTTGTCTGACTCCAGGGTCTTCGTAACTGAACTTACCTCTCCACCCTTTTTTCTTCCCAATGCTCACCAGCACACTCCCAGCCAGCCCAGGTTCCCTACAATTTTTTCAGCTTACCATGCTCGTGCTCATGCTTCCACTTCTAAGGCACGTTCTCCCCACCTGATACGCCCTATTTCCCATTCTCTGTTTATCCAAATCTTCCCCATCCTTCAAGGGCCAAATGAAGTCCAGCCTCCCCAGTCATGCCTTCCCTGCCTATCACAGGCCTTGTCAACCTCTGCTCTACTCAATTTCTGGCGATTTACAGTCTTTGCCAAACTATGTAGAACTTGCCTACACAATGTCTTGTTTGGCTCTTTAACAGATACGTGGGCGTTGGTACCTCTTTCAACTGTGAGCTCCTTGGGGACAGAGTTGATGACATATTTACCATGATATCTCTAGCACCTTCACAATATCTTGGTGCAAAGGAAGCACTCAGTACCTATGTAATCTAAGATTGGCAATTATATTTTCTCAGTGTTGTTTTTAGTGACCGACTCATGGCGCACATTTAATGAATGTAGGATAAAAATAATGACATTTTGTAAATGGGTTTGATTCACTTTCATGTTTGCTAAACCTGATTCAATTCCATTCAATAATGATTAATGAAAAAACAGTTCCTGCCTGGAGGTGATCACAATTTTCTTATTAAATGGAGCTTCATAAGTAAATAAGTTTTGACAAATTAGAGTTTAAGAGAAGTGTTTGTTCTTCTTCTATTCTTTGTTCTCAGTGAGTACAAAATATGCTAAATGGGAAAATATAAGCCCTTATGAATTTCACTCTTTCAGTTACTATTTTAATAAGTTATAAGTGCACCTATAATAATAAACATCTTCTTGTTAAAGCACAATAGTGATGGTTAATAGTGATTAGAAAAAAAAAATAGTGATTAGAGCTCACAGTTGAGCCAATAAGAGGAGAGACTTATAGGAATAAAGGAAGGGCAGTTTTTAAAAAGAATGATGGCGCACAGGTCATTACTAGAAGATAAATCTGGCAGAAGAAAGAATCAGCAGTGACCAGTGGAGCTGTCAACCACAGCCTGTAAGTTTTTTCAAGGCTCTGCACCAGAGAAGCCACCAAAACCAAATATGCCCTAATTGATACGAGCAGCTACCAACACCATCGATAATTATGCAAATAGCAGCTGCATTTACTGAGTATTTTCTAGGTGGTTGACACTCTCCATTCCGTAATATGCATGTTTAAAAAAAAAAAGGTATTAACATTCCTATTTTGAAGATAAAGAAACTGAGTCTTGGAGAGGTTAAGCAATTATTCCATACCTGCATGTGTGTGTGTGTGCATACACGACAGAGTTAGTATATGACAAAGTCAGGATAAAAACAGAATTGTCTGCTTATCCAAAGCCTGCACTCATGCTCATGCTAGTTTCTCACATTGAATATTCATCATTTCACCACGATCAAATTGTCACAGCCAGGCAGGTTCTACATGGATAGAATGTAGAAGAAGAATACTATCAAGAAGAAGATAGTGAAAGGATCAGAGACCTGAGAGTTAGTTTCTCACAATTCGATTAAGAGAGCTAGGAAAATTTTCTGGGTAGTAATCCTTCGATACTACACAGAAACAGACCCTGCTGCTTCTTTCTAGAAGCAGTACTTTGAATAAATTATAGTACTATGGACTCTGCTCAGGAGGGGTCTATGACTGTGTCTTTTGAGTCTAACAACAAGAAAATCAAATTTTGTGATTAAATACATTGATACAATTTGAAATTCTAAGTTCCTTGGTGATTTATCTGAGCCCTCCTATCTCAGGTGCTACAGTTCTACATTTGACAACAGTTAAATATATTCATACCTTTCCCAAGTGATGCTGCTTTATTCTCAGAAGTCCAACTTAGAAGGGTCTTAGAGACCTACCCAGTAATGCTGCCCTGTGTTCACAGGTTCTCTACTCTTATAACAATACGACCACAAAAATCTCTCTCCCTCCTGTTTTCGGTAAAATCTCCTTAAAAAATAAAGGCTAGGACTGAATCTTGCAGAAAGGAGCCCAGATGTGATGATCCAAGGGGATTTATGTGGGTATTTCTGCTTGTGTCTGTGCTGAAGGTCCTCTCAGACCCAGGTGGTTTTGGAAAAGTCCCCGTCATGGATTAGCCTTGCTAGAACCCAAAGTCCTACTTATGTGGAAGCTCTGGCAGAAGCTGATTAATTGTGGTGATGACATTCAAGAGGCTATCCTGTGATCATAAAGCAGCTACTGGAAATTACTGTTGCCAGAAGCATAACCTCAAAAATGGCATATACTTTCACATTTATCCCTGACATTTACTGTGAGCGTCTTAAAAATATTTTCCTCTCAGTTGAATGTTGCAGTTGATTAAACTAGAAAAGACTTAGTCTAATGAGGCGGAATATCATAAATATTTGGGTGCCAACTCTTTTAGACATTATGTAAAATCTGACATAAAATACATGAATCTTCGCCTCTTAAATAGAAAGAGGATAAAAGCTTCCTCAAGCCTAAATTAGAGAAATTTAAAGTTCAATTAAGAAAGAGCTATTTTGGATCCTGGTATCTTGTTATTGATATTTAAATTAGAAGTATTAGAAATCAGTGCTACCAAACCTTGAAGCTGAACTTGGCTTAGGGGGAAACCGACAAGAAAAAGATACACTTATCTCGTTCTAATAGGGCCTGAAGTATGCGGAATATGACACTGTCTGGGGAGCTTGGAAATTCTGAGTTACTTGAAAGACACATTTCCTAGGGTAAGAAAGAGTGTCATTTACTTTAGATTATGAGATGCTTTTTAAAAGCCTTCTGTTGTGTTATCTCTAACTTCATGCTGGCCCAAAACCTTGAAAATGGCTTCCTAGATATATCCATTTCTAGATAAAGAATCCAAGGATAGGGGACAGAGACCCTAATTTAACGAGTTGCCTTTCTGGTTTACACAGCAGGCTCCCAGGAGTTGGAGCCCGGAAGGAATTTCCCAGGATTCAACCTTCCCACAGCAGGCTGACAAGGTTGAGCCTGTGCCTGCCTGGGTACATGAGATCAGCCAAAGGCAGCATTAACCTGAGAGATACTACACTCACTGGGGCAATGAGGCTAGGGCGTAACATGACACAGAGGCGACATGACATTCATTCTGCAGTTTACGCGCCTTCCTAACTTCTTTTAGTTATTTCAGATCTGAAATAAGTATGGAAGAGACAGGCAAGGGAGGTTGTAGTTAGAAAGTGACGCGAGCCTGTCAAATGGGAAAGAGGTGTTAAAAAGGAGAAACAAAAGGGAAAAAAGCTGTACGTGGCTCAACCTTCCAGTTTTTGGAGATCCCCAAATGCAATGTCTCTGTCAACACCGTCCTATGAGAGCTGGGTGGCCCTCACCCTTGGTTGCACATCAGAAACATCGGGGGAGGTTTTAAACATCCCCATGCCCAGGCCACACCCAAGACTAACCACATCAGAGCCTCTGGGCATGGGATCTAGGCAGCCACGTGTTTTACCACCGCTCCCGCATCCCCTACCACCAGCCAAAGCTGATAAACACTGGCCTAAACTGTGGATGGGTTTAAATTCATTGATCTCAGGCATCTCTCCAACTGCCTTGTCGTTTCCTCTCATAGCACGATTTTCTTTATTCAGCACGGTGCTCGCATCAAGAGAGCGGAGCTGTCAGTGAGTGAATGTATGGCACCAGGGGTCAGCAAACTATGGCCCCTGTATCGAATCATCCCACCACCTGTTCTTGTGTAGCCCGTGAGCTAAGAGTGGTTTTACATTTTCAAGTGGTTGGGAAAAAACAAAAACAAAACTCAAAAGAAGAATATTTTGTGATGTGAAAATTATGTGAAACTCACATTTCAGTGCCCATAAATAAAGTTTTATTGTAATGCAGGCATGCACATTCACTTTTTGTTTTGTGTACAGCTGCTTTCATGCGCCTGCCAACTAAAAATTGGCACTTGCCATCTGCCTCTACAAGGATGAAGTCACTAACCACTGCAGCCACTGCTCTTCAACACCCCCTGAAAGGAATTCAAGGTGGAGATCAGGAATGAGGCCCTCTGTGCTCTGGGAAAAACTGGCAGAACAGGCCTTCAGATAGTTAGATATTTTCAGGAGAAGACTTTATGAGCCCAATTCTTGCATCTCTTTGTATCTAGAAAAGCACTGGAATCATTCATGGTGACGTCTGCTCCTCGTGACTAGCGGCCAGCCTCTGCCAACATGTGTGCTTCACTGCACGTCCCCCTTCACTAAAGTCACATATAACACTGACCTTCCGCCTGCCTCTCTGGAGCAGTTCCTCAGAGCTCTCTGAAATGCTGTCTCCAAGACTATAGCCCTCATTTTGCCCTCATTTTGCCCCCAGTAAAACTTAACTCACAACTCTCATGTTGTGCATTTTTTTTCAGTCGACACTACAACAGCACAGTGAGTAGTTGAGACAGATGGCTCACAAAGCCAAAAATATTAACTATCTGTACCTTTACAGAAAAGTTTGTTGGCCCCTGTGTGTGTCTCCATTTAAAAACCAAACTCTTTGGAGAGGTCAACACACCCCAAAGGAATGAATTTCTGGTACTGGGTGTGTGTGTGTGTGTGTGTTATATTTAGGCACAAATGAACCATCCTAAGAGCTCTTGAACTCTGAATTAGAGAAGCAGGTAAATATGGAAGAAGTGGAAATTCATTAAGCAGTTTCTCTAGCTGCAGTTTCCTCTGAAGCCACTAGCTTTCTGTGGCTGAATTACACATATTTTCCTTCCTTTTCCTTTTTGGAGAAAGGACAAATATAATACAATGTGGTAGGTGCTCAGTGAAATCTTGTTCGATGAATCTTAGTGTTAAGTACATAAAGAGGCTTTATCGTTTGATTTACTAAAACAAAAGCTGATTTGTTTGATGGTTTTTAAATGTTTAGGGTTTCCTCAAAGAATCTGTTTCCTTTAAAAAGACTCTCTAAAATGGAGCAGACAGTCATGATGAGGGAAGGACTCTGGGTATGAGGGAAAAGAAAATTAAGAACAGGTAGAACTCTCCGTCTGATAATATTTTGGTCGTTTACAATCACAACAAAATTCTGTTCCCATGTCTAGTTTCTAAAGAATGGCTGGAAGCCGGTTGGAGGAGAGGCCAGCAGCCATGAAAAACCTTGGGTAGACTAGAAATCAGAGCAAGAAAACCACCTGCCCTCCCCCGCGAGACAGCAAGGAAAGCAAGTGTTTAGCAGAACTTAGCTTTCAGTAACTAAATGGAACAAGCACTTACTCTGTACTTAGTAGTTCAGATTTGCTAAACTCTTGTTCTACCTGTAATGCTATGTTGCTCATAAGAAAAAAGTTACCAAGGAATCCAAAGCCATCCATATCCTGGTCCAATGAAGCTCTCCATCTCATCTCTTGTAAACCACATTTCAATTTTACACTCTAAAAACCCTGAACTGTTTGTTTTCTAGCACATGCAAAATTGCTTTATGCCTCTTTCCCTTTGCACTTTCTAGTTCCTCTATCTAGAATGTTCTTCTTACCTCTCTTCACCTGGCCAAGTCCTTCTCACTCCTTCAAACTGCTTAGGGACCATCTCCAGGAAGCTTCCCTGAATCCTCTGGAAGGTTAAATGCCTATCTCTGGTTTTTCCATAGCACATAGATATCTTTTTAGCATGATACCATATTGTCTTGAAATTATTTGTTTAGTCATCCCAACCTTCCCTGCCAAACTGGAAGTTCACGAACGGGTGGAAAAGTAGCATTAACTAAGATCTTCCACATTTACCACTTGGCATATAGTACTAGGCTAATAATGTTGGCAGAGCTTTGTGTTGAATTCATTTGTATAAATAAAATGCATAGGTGGGAAACAACTGGAGAAATGACAAGATAACAAGGAGGCGGCTTCCGGCTTACAATCATTTGGCCACAAGGATGAGCAAGTCAAGAACCCAGTTGTAGGGGCTTCCCTGGTGGCGCAGAGGTTGAGAATCTGCCTGCCAATGCAGGGGACACGGGTTCGAGCCCTGGTCTGGGAAGATCCCACATGCCGCGGAGCAGCTGGGCCCGTGAGCCACAATTACTGAGCCTGCGCGTCTGGAGCCTGTGCTCTGCAACGAGAGGCCGTGATAGTGAGAGGCCCGCGCACAGCGATGAAGAGTGGCCCCCGCTTGCCGTAACTGGAGAAAGCCCTCGCACAGAAACGAAGACCCAACACAGCCAAAAATAAAATAAATAAATAAATAAAATTTAAAAAAAAAAAAAAAAAGAACCTAGTTGTAGTTCAACCTAAGTATAGTGTCAAGGGTCTGGCTGAACTCCTGATCTCCATACTGCCTCACATTATTGACATTATAATAAGGAATGTCACATGTATATAAAGAAAACATAAATCAGGGGCTGAGCAACTGGTGGTCTGACACTCTGCACCTTTGGAGGAGGTCCGAGAGCAGTTAGGGAGGGATGCTGTAGCAGACATCGGTGCCCCCACCCCGTTCACCTCAGCACTCACCTCTATCCACAGAACTCACCTCCTCTATCCACAGAATCCTGTTTACTAGGAACACCCACAACTCTACAGCTGAGGACTTTTTTGGATCCCAAGAGCATGGAGCTCCTGTGCACAGAACAGGTCAGAAGTGCCAGAGAGTAAGTGCCCCAGAATTAGCCCTCAACCAACGATGAACAGGGAGCTGGTTTATAACGACCCCAGATTCCTGATCTCCTGACTGGATGACTCTGAGAAGTGTTCTAGCCTGTCTCTTACAGGTGTCCGAGATTGAACGCTAGTTGCCACAGTGGTAACTGGCTTAATGACACACTCTTTTTGGCTCCCCTCCCTTCCCTGGCTCACTACCTCCACTCCCCTATCTGTGTGTTCCAAGACCACATCCTAAGTAAATTACTTGCTTTGGAATCCTTACATCAGGGTTTTCTTCTGGAGGAATTCCAATCAAGATAGGTACGTATGGTGGGCAAAGGATGTGTTGAAAAGGGATGGTCTTGAGTTATAAGTTTCTCGCTGAAGAATTATTTGGCAACTCTAGACCTCACATAACTCCCACTGATATGGTCACGGTTCAAGTGAACTACAGACTCTCATGATTCCACACTCCCTCACCTCTTCTATCACCTGTCCATCACTTCATGGAAGTATTGATAAGATTCAATACTGCGGGCTGCTGTGAATAGTGTGGTTTCTGCTTTTGGATCAGAGCCAGCCAAAGCAGCTTGTGAAGCTTCACAGAGACTGTGACAGTCAGTCCTGGGCTTCCTAGAGAGCAATTAGGAACAACTGGAGAAAACTGGAATGTGCTTGGGCAGGGGGTCGGGGGAGGGGGGGGGAATGAGAAACTGGTTGGTTATCAGAAGGTACAGGTTCCCACGGTTAAATGCTTGCCACATCCCCCAATGTCATGATAGAAATGCTGCTGAGAAGCACAGAAGCATCCTTTATCCATTTGTTACTGAACAGAATAAATTTTCAGTTCCAAGTTCCACTTTTCCTTTCTGTCTTTTAGGGGACAGTACTGATGTCCCACCCAGATCCCCTCAGATCCGTTGTACCAGGTTCCGCACATGCATCCCTAGCCTCTGGGTGCTAATGGCTTGCACCTATGACCTTCAGAGATTTGCCTTTACCATTGGAGGCCAAGACATGCCTTGAGGTGTGCCTCCCCTGACCCTCAGTTAAATCTGAATTTCAGATAAACAATCAAGAATTTTTTAGTATAAAAATACACTACTATTTACGTAGTATATGAAAATAAGATTTCATGAAACATGCTTTTTAAAAAGTTCTTTATCTGAAACTAAAATTTACCTGGGCATCCTGTGTCATTATTTCCTCAATATGGAAACCCTAAGGGAACCTACAGACAATGACTGATTGGGACAGAAGTGCAATGGTCCAGCTGCTCGAAATGGAAAAACCTGGAGACACTTTATGTTGCAGAATCCCTTGCAGGATCAAGCTGAGTTCTCAAACTCAGACCTCACCTGAGATAGCACATTGCTTATCTTCCTCCTTTTCTTTATTCTGTCTTTCTTATTTCCTTTACTGGTTCCTCCTGGAATCATTTCAATTAACAAATTCCTCACTTAGGAATCCTTGCCTGAGGGTTCGTTTCTAGGAGAGTATGATTTAAGATAGATATCTCACAAATCACACCATAACGACGAGTCATCACGGCGTGAAAGGAATTAGGAATCACTGCCTCGAAGAGCATTCTGTTTATCAATTATAGTTCACATTTACATTCTTTTTAAAAAATCTCATCTGCCCCATGTGTCAAGTCCCTAGCAACCAGTGAAGAGCCATTTGCCACGTTCCTCTTAGAGGCTGCTGAGGCTTGACTAAGCCATTCACACATTTCCCTGTTTTGAAAAGAAATAAACTCTAACCAGGCATCTACTAAAACATCATTTCTACTCTGATATGTTACGAGTTTTAAAAAAGGATGCCCAAGCCCAACTGCTTCAGGAAAAGAGCAACAAACTATGAAGGTACAGGCACTGAGGAAGAGAAAGGGGAATTAATTGCTAAGCTAGGTCAGGTAATAGACCAAAGAGACCAGAATCTTGCAATTCTCTTTTGGGGAACTTGCTGTTCCATACTAAAAATGATTTATAGGGGAGGCTGCAATTCTGCTTGCAGAACCTAAGGAGAAAAGAGTCTGCCAGTTTTACCACTTGGCTTTGCAGAATTATTGCAGCTCCAAGCAAACAAAAAGGAGTTAACATCTTTACGTGATGGGAGTGAAGAAAAGATGGGCCACCTCCTGCCCCAACTTTTCTAAGGAATAATTTTGGGATAAGGTAATTCATCTTGCTGTGGCAGTCCATTGATGAGCCATCACTGTGATAAATACACGTTCTAGGAAAATGACATGTTGTTCTACTGATTTCCCAAACATCCTGACTCTCTTCCTTCATGCGAAATCATTGTTCTTGGCATGCTTCAGCCAAAGCACCCTGACTGCTATATTCTATCTATAAACCATCTCGGGTATTTACAATTTAAAATATAAAATCAACTTACGGACGACCTTCCAGTTTACAACAAGAAAACCCCTGGGTCAATACACCAGTCTTTGGTGAAACATGTCCATATGGCTTTATAGCTTTAACTGCATGGGTCCGTTTATACACGGACTTTTCTCCCACAGTAAATACTATAGTACTACACGATACACAGTTGGGTGAAGCCTTGGATACAGAGGAACCGTGGATAGAGAGGGCTGACTGTCAAGTTATACTCGGATTTTTGACTGGGCAAAGTGCGTGTGTTGGGGGATGGTCGGCGCCCCTAACCCCTGTGTTATTCCAGGGTCAACTGTATTTATACCCAGCAGTAGTTAAGACACAAGGAATAAACCTAGGCAGATAGATTCTGAAAGAACGGCATAAGCAATGTGATACTGGAGAGCATGCCCCTTACTGTTGTTGAGTAACTGTAACACAAATTAATTTAAAATGGAATAATTTAATGTTTGTTGGGCCAGGAGACTTTAAGTGTTTTTAACGGGGGACTCCATCTTTCCTCGTTATATATATATATTTTCCCTTTTAAATGCCAGCCTGAAATATGAGCCAAGAGGGCTCCTCCACTGAGTCCCCACGAGGCTGAACAAAAATAGCAACACTAAGCGAGCTGCTTATCATCTCTAAATAATCTTGATCACTGTCTGAGAGTCAGGAATTCAACAATCAAAACCAAAAATGAGCTTTTTTCTTTATATAAAGTTTTTGTGGGACACGACAGGGGGCTACCCCAAGGGAAGTCAAAGGAAATGACTTCGAGGACAAAGGGAACCAGGGTTTAAAGTATTTTTTTTATCATAAAGGAAATAAATCTACATTCTTAAAAATTTGGAAAAGAGTGAATACAGTGATAATCTTTTGATAGTGGATGAGAAGTGATTTATTTTATGCTTTTTTTTTTCTGTGCAGTTTTACATAAAGTGACACTAGTTTGCAGGAATGCTACAGGGCAGGGGTCCGGTAGCGGTCCGCAGCCTGTTAGGAACGGGGCCGCACAGTAGGAGGTGAGCGGCAGGTGAGCGAGCGAAGCTGCATCTGACGCTCCCCATCGCTCGCATTACTGTCGGAACCATCACACCCCCTCCACCCCACCCCGTGGAAAAATTGTCTTCCACAAAACCGGTCCCTGGTGCCAAAAAGGCTGGGGACCGCTGCTACAGGGAAAAAGGCATCGGTAAGAGAGTACCTGTGCTCTTAATGAAACATGAGCGTAGATCTTTTTTCTCATCGTTGCCTTTGATAATACACCGGTCATGAAAATAAGCCTTGACTTATGCCCCAACAGGATAAAGAACATCAAGCCTGATATGAAATGACTACGCTCTTGGCTATCCTTTCTCTCTTTACTTTTCTTGACAAGGTGATAGCTCTATGCATAGGAGATCTGAGGAGCTGGCCCACTGACAAGTTAGAGGTGGTGGAACTAGAAAGAAGTGGAATATATGGAAATTCTCTGAGGCGATTCAAATGAAATTATTTTTAATTTTTTAAAAGCTGCAGGGGACTTCTCTGGTGGCGCAGTGGTTAAGAATCCACCTGCCAATGCAGAGGACAGGGGTTCGAGCCCTGGTCTGGGAAGATCCCACATGCCGCAGAGCACCTAAGCCCGTGCGCCACAACTACTGAGCCTGCACTCTAGAGCCCGCAAGCCACAACTCCTGAGCCCGTGTGCCACAACTACTGAAGCCCACCGCATCTAGAGCCTGTGCTCCGCAACAAGAGAAGCCACTGCACTGAGAAGCCCATGCACCGCAACGAAGAGTAGCCCCTGCTCGCCACAACTAGAGAAAGCCCGCACGCAGCATCAAAGACCCAACACAGCCAAAAATAAATAAATAAATAAATTTATATTTTTTTTAAAAAAAGCTGCAAGGAATGTATATGACACTTAGAGGTTTCTTTTTCAGAAGCTTAAACAGAAAAATATCAAGAAATCAATGAAAATAATTTATTTTCCTGGATCTCTCCATCTGAACTGCAGCCCTGAGTCCCAAAACATCAAGTCTCAGCCGTGCAGGTAACACAGATGATTTCAATAGCTGTAATTCCAGAAGTGTAAGTGCTTTCCATTTCAACTGAAAAATATCCTCCTGGCTTCTCACATTATGTGTTAGATCTCCGAGAGGGAATACTTGACAGGTATCTAGAAGCACTGTTTGGATGGAAATACATCAACCTTATCCTCAGGCTATCGCATTGGCCAATCTGTATGTGTCTTACCTGTCTGAACCAGGGGCTGACTTTAAACTCCGAAAATTTTGGCTGTCTAAGTCCAAGCTGTAGCTCCGCCCACTTTCAGTTTTTGAAGTTACAATTTCTCCTCTGGTTGCTGATCTGAACTTGCTAAGAAGAAATCTGAAATTATACATACATATATTTAAAAGCAAGACAAGAAAGCATTTAAACATATTTCAAGAATACCATTTCTTGTACTTTCAACAGTAAATAATTCTTCTTTCAAGCAGACTTGGGGCTGAGAAATTCTGGGGAGTACCCAGGGCTTCTGCAGTAGAGTGTCAAAGGTTCTGGTAGAGGAGATTAGGACATTCTCCCAAGGCTGTACCGGTTGCTGGTAAGCCAGGCCTCTGTCCCTTCTAAGAAGAAGACCATTGACTTTGGGGACTCGCCACTGTCACCTGAGAATGGAGAAGCATCGCCTGGGCAGAGCCTGTATACAGGATGCTGAGAAAAGGGAGCTTGAACTCACCTTGCTCAGAGAGGAGAGCTAGGATGATCCTCTGAGACCAACTGAGGTAGCAACTTATTAGACTGCAGCTCCCTGAGAGCAGCAACTCTGTTCTTCTTGTTCCCTGTTAGGTCCCCTGAGTTTAGAGAGATGCCTGGTACGTATTAGAACCCAGCCAATTCTTGTGGAATAAGTGACGGCACCCATGGCCCTGGGGTAATAAGTTTGAACAATGGAATGGCTCATACCAGATGAAATTTGATTGCATGCCCATTTCACTAAATTACTAGGAACTTAAAAAGAGCTTTTCAGAAACCAAGATTCAAGTCACAACCCAGGCTACCAAAGGCCTCAAACATGGATCTTTCCAAATGCACTTGGATTAAAAAACCAAAGCTATATTCTTTTTGTGATGGTATCTGGAGAGACCAGTTCATTTACTTTACAGGCTCCAGTTTTCTCAGGGGGAAAATGTATTCCAGAGGTACTGGGACAATCTTAATAGAATCTGCCAAGTTGTTTCTGTTTCAAAGACCACTAGAAGAACGTCTTGTCAAAGTGTCAGAAGGTTCAATCTAACTGGAAAACTACATTTTTGGTGAGAATAGCAGTTAATATAATGTCAATTTATGCTGCTCTGAGAACCACCTTGTACATGTCCTTACCTCTGCAGTGCTGCTTATGGTGTCTCCTCCACCTGGAATCACTGTTCCTCCTCTTTTGTTAGCCTGGCCCCATCCATCTTTCAAAATCCTCATCAAGTCCCACTTAGAATTTCATGTCTTTCCCGATGGCCCCTGTGCCCTCCCGACATCAATGATCTAAGCAACTTATTTAATATTTAATTATTGGGACTTCCCTGGTGGTCCAGTGGTTAAGAATCTGCCTTCCAATGCAGGGGACGTGGGTTCGATCCCCGGTCAGGGAACTAAGATCCCACATGCTGTGGGGCAACTAAGCCGGCACGCTGCAACTACTGAACACATGAGCCACAACTAGAGAGCCTGTGTGCCGCAACTACAGAGCCAGACCCAATGCAGCCAATAAATAAATAAATACAAATTTTAAAGAATTTAATTATTTATTTCCATATTCTATCTCCTGTAGTTAACTCCTTGTCTTGTTGTTTTAGAAAGGCTTTCAGGCAGCTGATATTGTCATCTTATGTTTTTCTAAAATCCTTCTGTACAAATTAACTTTTCAGGTGTGGACCTTTGAACCTTTTCTTCCCGACTAGGTGTTATATTCCTTGAAGACAGAAGCATCAGATGCCACTTTTGAGTTCTAGCAGGGCTCACTGTTGTCTCCTAGCTCCAAGCCCACCATTCTGTAACCCACGCAGTGATGCCTGGCCTGGGGTCTGCGCACTACAGCTCCTAGAATGGGCCAGCACTAAAGGTGCTTACAATTAAACGGGGGTGGTATTCAGCGAGCCCAGTTCATTTACTTTACATTCTTGTGTAAGGACGGGCTTGGTGTCAGAGCGCACCAAGTAACGAGTGACGCACGGGCACAAGGCACTGTGGGAGCCCCGAGGAGTGACAAATGGGTTTAACGTGGTAGGAAGACTCAACACATAGGATGTATGGTCCCTCTAGGCTATCTTTCCCATTCATCTCTGCTAATTAACAAAGACATGGTTAGTCATGAGTCTTTGAGTCAAATGACATTTAGGTTTCCTGCCTACGCACAGTTCAAGATTCTTTAAAAAACAAAACAAAACAGAACAAAATGGACTTTCTGTAGAGACAGATGAAAGCTCAGGCACTGGCAGCCCCTCACATTGGCTTCTGCTGGGAACGAAGAAAGAACCATAAAGCCACTTGGTGTAGATTAGGATTCTCACTCCCTCGGCCACAAAACTGGCCACCAGTTGCCTGAGAAATGGAGACTGCAACAGGCAGGGCTGTGAGGCAACAGTTTGCCTTCGGGTCCTTATGACCTGCATTTTGGGGGCCACTTGACTCTCCCTGATGGAACCTTCTCACTCCGAGTTTCCCAGCGCCTCCCTGAATCTTGCTTCCGTGTGTGCCTCCCACTCCTGTTCTCAGCACTTGACACATATTTGCTTTCCGAATGAAGTTAGTGAGGTGGCCAAATGATTTCTTCCTTAAGGAGGCCCGCATTTCAAACAGGGGAGACGATGTTTTAAGCCCTATTAATAAATCTCTGATTTGGCTGTTTCAGTTTGCATCCGCACTCAGGTTGGGTGCGGGGGAGGTACGCTGACCCTACAACAAAGGCAGTTGTCACCTCCTTACAGACAAGACTGGCCCTAGCATGAAACCTTCTACCCAGAAGTAAAGGACCAGATATGTCAAGTGACAGAAAAACTCTTACAGGTTCAGGTCAGAAGGGACCTTTATCTAAAACTGAAAGTAATTAAAACTGCATTTCCGGAGGAGAATGATAGGAGAATGTTACCTCGGATGAGTCTCTGACCTTCTCTGGGTCACTTAAGTGACATTAGACTTGAAAAACTAAGGCATCTATTTCACAGGTGACTGGAACAAAGATCAAAGATTCCCTTGAAGAGGCTGGGTCTTACCCCTTTTTCCTGGGCCCATCGTGGCTGGCCTTCCGCCCAGCAGAAAGCGAAGTGTCTGACTTTTCTGCGTTCTGGTGGGTTTGTTCTTGGCTTTGTATTTCTTCAGCTCCTCATTAAAAACAATCAGAAGACAAATTTACATATGAAATGGTCAGAAATGAGAGCAATTTTCTATTCTTCATTCACTTTCCTACATTAGCACAGGACATAGAAGTCTAAAAAATTGGCAATGATGTTCCCATCCATGTTTCCCGGTCACACACTTATCTCTAATCTGTTGAGTGTTCCACAGTTAAATGAGGACTACGATTGGGACTCATCTGTGGGAGTTTTGCTGAGATAAGCCTTCTAGGGATGACTGCAATGGAGGAACTATACATGATCCCTCTGCAAATATTTTTAGGGAAGGAGCCTGGTTCATGAGAACTCCAAATCCCTAGAGACTGAATTCTAGCATGGGATTCTAGAAACGATACCCTGGTTTTTGAGCACATAAGCCAGACTTCCTGGGAGGGCCAACACCTGTGTACACACCTCGTGACTTGAGAGACAGTCTACACTCTGGAAGGTGCTGAGGTTTGAGCGGAGGAAGCAGCCAGAGCTAACTGCTTACTTCTAACTCCACTCTGTCCCTCTGTGGCATCAGACCTGATGTTACCCACCTGGGAAAGCCCTTCCTTGCTACTGTGACACCCAGAAGTGGCACTGGAATCAGGTCCAAGCCTCCCAGCCCTACCCGCCAGACTTAAAAATAAGGGCATTTGTCTCCAGTGTCTGAAAGGGGAGATACCCTAGGAACAGACCAAAAGACCCCTGCTCCACCTTTACTACAGCATACCTGAGAAACATGATCCTAAACACAGGTTCGCTCAATATTTAACCAATTAAATTGTAGTCTGAATGCACAGAGTAATGTTCTCAAGGTGGGGTGTTATTTGCATTTGGTGACAGTATAATTCTTCATTGAGTGAAACCGCCTTGTGCAATTTCAGGCCATTTAGCATCTCTAAATGCCATTAATTCCCCCATAGTCACTGGGACAACCAAAAATGCCCCCTTGCATATCTCAACACTCCCCTAGCTTGATGGAGGGGGGCACAGTACAAAATATCAGCCCTTGGTTGAGAATCACTGGATGAGAAAAACATTTAAATGAAATCTGAAATACATCCTGTTGAAACACCAAGGATTGCTTTCACAATGTGAATCATGTAATTCATCTGTTTTATGTTACTTTCTTAAATGTTTAGTAAAATATTGGAAGTGCATTCAGGAAAAGACCCGTCTGTGATGAAGATAAATGCCTCCCCTGAAAATCTCAGTGTGCCACATATATGAAAAATCACTGTGGATTTTATTTTCTACCGACTTCGTCTTCCCTTGTATGAATTGCAGATTTAGATTTCATGCCACTGAGTTTTGAAATGACCCAAGGGATTCAGGAAATTCAACTGTTCTCATTTGCTACATAATATAGGGAAGTTATTTAGCTTGCCAAAATGAAGATTAAAACAGTTTTGCTTTAGTTACCTGGACTTCTTCTTAAGATGGACTGTCGGACAACATCAGTGCCCAGAACACTGACGTGCTTGAAACGCTTTGCCTTTTCTTCAAAAAACCATTCACCAGTTACAATCCTTAGCTGCCTACTCAAAGGAAAAGAGGAGAGCATTGAAATTCAATTCTTTAGCCAAATAAACTCTCAAAAATCCTTAATTAAGTAAAAAAATAGCCAGTTATTTATAGAGTCCATCTCAATCTTTGGAGTATTTTATGGTGATTATAATGGCCACTATTAGTTGCATACGTACTATGTACCAGGTACCTGCTAATTGCTCTTCATACTCAATATACTTTTATCCACATAACAACCCTCTGTAAACATTATTATCCCCATTTTATAGATGAGGAAACTGAGACTTAGAGCAATAAAATGATGTGTCTCACACGTAAAGCCAGGATCCCATCCCAAGCAGTCTGGCCTATAACTCAAGTTCTTTTTTGTTTTTTTGTTACATTTATTTTATCCAAGTATAGTTGATTTATAATGTTGTGTTAATTTCTGCTATACAGTAAAGTGATTCAGTTATACATATATATATATATATACATTCTTTCTCATATTCTTTTCCATTGTGGCTTATCACAGGGTACTGAATATAGTTCCCTGTGCTACACAGTAGGACCTTGTTGTTTATCCATTCTATTTATAACAGTTTGCATCTGCTACTCGCAATCTCCCAACCCATCCCTCCCCCCTCCCTTGGCAACCACAGGTCTGTTCTCTATGTCCGTGAGTCTGTTTCTGTTTTGTAAATAAGTTCATTTGTGTCATATTTTAGATTCCACATATAAGTGATATCATATAATATTTGTCTTTCTCTTTCTGACTTACTTCACTTAGTATGATAATCTCTAGATCCATCCATGTTGCTGCAAATGGCACTATTTCATTCTTTTTATGCTATAGCTCAAATTCTTAACCACTGCATCAGTGGGTAAATAATCTTTAATGACAACAGTGGGCAACAAATGAAGGTTTTGAATTATAAAGGGGCCATGATCAGACTCTGTTTTCTTTCTTTCTTTCTTTCTTTTTTTTAAAATTTTTTGGCCATGATGCACGGCATGCAGGATCTTAGTTCCCTGACCAGGGATAGAACCTGTGCTCCCTGCAGTGGAAGCACGGAGTCTTAACCACTGGACCACCAAGGATGTCCCAATCAGACTCTGTTTTAGCACGATACCTTGATGTAATATAATGACTGAGCTAGAGTAAAGAGAGAATGGGACAAAGAGACAGGTTGGCCATGGCAACAGTCCAGGAGAGAGATGGCAAAACCCGAGCTAGAGCAATGGCAAGACTAATAGAGAGGAGGAGACAAATTAAAAATGTAGGTGGTAGAAGGACCTGTCTGGGTTTCACAATCAATTGAACGTTGAATGTGGAAAAGAAGGACCTTTGAATAATCACACCCATCTGCAATGGTTACACAAACCCTTTACCCCAGTTACACAGACCTATTTACCATTCTCAGAACATGGCCCATGTTCACTTACTACTTGTCCCAACACCTCTATGGAGGACTGTAATGGAAAATGATGAGGTTGAAAGGTAGGATTGGGTCACATAATGGGAATCTCTGAATGTCAGGCTAAGGAGTTGGAATGCCATTTTGGAGGCACTAGGGAACTCTGGCAGTTTTTCTAAATTTCAGGTTGAATCACAGAATCTCTGGAGCATTGTAAGGGGGAGAAACCACAAGCAGGAAGGCCAATGAAGAAGTTATTGCAACAGATAGGATAGGAAATGATGAAGATGTGAATCAGGGTATCATGGGGGCAAGAAGTGAAAAGAAAGATAAAGATACTTGGGCCACTATGAAGCAGAAAGGTTAGGGGGTCCCTGGAGAAAGAGAACAAGGAATGGCTTTCTTGACATAGAACCCATTTTGGCCTAAGCCATCTTGTGATCTGAGCCTGGCTAAAATACTTGCCCTGGAACAGGTCTCAGTAATTAATGATCTTAAGGGAGGGAATGCAGAAACTAGGGAGGAGCAGTCAAGAAACAATAGTGCAGCCTCGGGGCAGGGTCCTGGTTCCTCAAGGCATATACATAATATCTCTGAGTTCTGCAGGAACTAAGGCCCCCACCCAGGTGGAGGATGGAATGATAATGTTGACCCTCATGACTTCAATCAACTGAAGCTTGGACTCTGTCAACTTGCCCCAACTCTATGCTGAAGCCCCCTCATGAATACGCATGTACCCTTAGCTTAAAGTTTCCCCAGTTTTGCTGTTGGGGAGACACTGTTTTGAGAACGATCCCTGGTGTTCTCCTTACTTGCTGCAAGTAATAATGAATACTTCCTTAGTCTCCCGATCTTTGGCTTGGCTGTGTCTATTGGCTCAACACCCACCAAGAGGCAAACCCAGTTTTCAGGTAACAACTGAGGATGAAAATCAGCAAGATCGGTGACAAGTCTGACATGGTAGCTGAAGCAAAGCAGCTAGGAGTCAAATAGAGATTTCTAGCCCTAGAGTATTATATCCATGAGATTCAGTACCTGGTTAGACTTAGAAATTAACAATTGGATCTTAAATATTAAAAAAAAATCACTCCAGAAAAATATGTCAATTTGTTCTCCACAGCAGTTATCCTGAAATACTACTGAATGTAGGAAACAAAGGTAAGTTATCTATGAAACCCAGTTCTACTACTGGGAAAAAAGTGAAAATGTCATCCTTGGAGCAAATTATTCATTGAATGACCATAGCATGTACATCTCAAATTTCCTCTCAAGGGGCCAGATCATCTATTGAGAAGCAAGGATTATTGGATTAGCTCCAAAACTGTATAAAATACACCCAAACTGAATACTTGAATGGGTTAAATTATTTCTGGATACATCTTAAGTGATCTAGACTTATACATCAGTACTTACGTTGGAAATCTATGTGGTAATTGTTCAATTCTAAAGATGTTGCCTCTAGATTCCTGTCCCTTAATTATTCAATCAAATGCTAATCTAGGTACTGCTGTGATTGAACTTTGCAGAGGGAACTGAAGTTACCTATCAGCTGACCTTAAAATAGGGAGCTTGTCCTGGATTATCTGGGTGGGCCCACTGTAATCACTGAGCCCTTAAAAACAGAGGAAGAAGAAGAGGAAGTTGGATACTGAGATGCTGCAGAATGGGAAGTCAGACAGATTCCAAACGTGAGAAGAGGGCTCTGAGATGCAGAGGTCCATATGCAAGGATCAGAGAGAGACGCCTCTCGGAGCAAAGGCTGGCTCTTAGCTAACAGCCAGTGGGGAAACAGGAGCCTCGTTCCTACAGCCACAAGGAATCAGAATCTGCCCACCAAAATGAGCTTGGAAGTGGAATCTTCCCAGAGCCTCCTGATAGGAGCTCAGCCAGCGGACACCTTGATTTCAGCCTAGTGAACCGAGAGTAGAGAAACAAGCCAAGCCAAACTAGACTTCTGATCTACAGAACTGTGAGACTGAAACCGAGCAGGACCCTGTGGGGCTCCTGGGCACGGAAGCCTTTCTGTCGTTTCTTGTTTGTAGGGAACAGACTCCAGCCTCTGTGACCTTCCCTGAGTTCCAAAGGGCAGATTCGAACAGTTGCTAATCAGAGGAGGGAGGGGATGCAGAGACAAGCAAGGAGCAGCCAAGAAACAACAGTGCAGCCTTGGGGCAGGGTCCTGGTGCCCCCTCAAGGGATACACATAACAGTATCTTTGAGCTCTTTACAGAACTAAAACCCCCAACAAATGGAAGATGTTAGCATTCTTCATTCCAGAGACGACCACCTGAGACCAGATTAAAGGAACCAGAGAAGCTCATCAAGAGACTACCTGAGGCCAGATGAAAGGAGTGCAGGCCCTGCACACGCCCTAATCTTACCAGCAACCCCGCCCTTGAACCACTGCTATAAAACTCCTCACCAAATCCTCTCAGGTTGGGACAACAGTTCTTCAGGGGCATGAGCCTGCTGTGTCCCCCTTTTCCTGGTAAAGCAATAAAGATATCCTTTTCTACTTCACCCAAAACTCTGTCTCCAAGATTCAATTCGGCACTGGTGCACAGAGGCCGAGTTTTCGGCATCAAGATCATATATTTACATTGTTCTCAGCTGCTAAATTGTGGCAATTTGTGATGGTGGCCACAGAAAACTAATAGAATCATTAAACATAAAAACCCATTTGTTTTAGTATTCAACTCAGGAAATGATTTGTACAGGTTCTAAGAAGACACCTATGAAAAATTCAGAGGAACAATAGGGCAGAGGTAGGCAAACTATGGTTTGTGGGCCAAATTCACTTCACTACCTGTTTTGTACAGCCTACGAGCTAGAGATGGTTTTTACAATTTAAATGGTTGGGGGAAATCAAAGGCAGAATATTTCATGACATGTGAAAATTAATATGAATTATACTCAAAATTCAGTGTGTATTAATAAAGTTTTATTGGAACACAGCCATGCTCATTTGTTTATGTATTGTCTCTGGCTGCTTTTCTGCTACAACTGCAAACTTGAGTAGTTACAGCAGAGACCACAGTGCCCACAAAGTCTAAAATACTTACTGTCTGGCATTTTATTTCTTAAAAAGTTTGCCAACCTCTGCAATAGAACAAAGAATTGACACAAAAAGGAACAAGAGCAAGGGGAATAATACAGATCAGCGATAGAGAACCACCTAAGAGAGGCATGCCAAAGCCTCAGCTCGTATTTTTTGTTTGTTTTAGTTGGTTTTTTTGTCTTTGTTTTTTGGTACGTTCTTGAGATATAGGGTGAGGTCGATGGCACAACGATGGCCGTCTCATGTGTGACAGGGGAAAGTGGGCCACACCAGGTCTACATGCCCCAGGAAATGGGCCTCCATATCATCTTTACCATATATGCCTAGAGCTGCCAACACCTAACACAAATAAGATCTTCCCGGAATTGTTAGTCATTACCTCTTGCTATCCTTATAAGAACAATAACTATAATCCTTATATTTGCTCGACTCAGATACGGACTTGAGTCATTTGTCATTTCAGAACTCTGCAACATCAGAACAATCTCTTGAGGTTATGCCTTTGCCACCTTCTCAAGTCCTAGAGGTAGATGGAAGGCTTAGCTGAAGAACAGGGAACTAATACTGAGTCAGTGTGTACCATGCACCAAGTCGTGCGTTAGCCACATTATACATGACACCTAGAACCCTCACTATAAGCCATAAAGTAGCTATGTTATTCTCAATTTGCAGAGGAGGAAATCAAAGCTCACAGAGGTTAAGTAACTTGTCCAAAGTTATACAGTATTATGACAAAAACAGGATTTATACCGAAAGCCCTTTAGATTTGGCAAAATTGTCAGTAAAGAACTTGTAGCTGTCAGGTGTGACAAGGCTTTGAGTAAGGGTGAAAACGTACAGAAGCCAAGGAATAACATGTAGCATTTCATATGATGGGCTATGGTTGTGTGTGTGTGTGTGCATGTACATGCGCCTGCAAGTGTGTCTCTGTGGTGGGGGCAGAGTGATAGGAATAAAGGAGGGGTAAAAGAGGAAAGAAAATAAACATGACACCCACTATAAAAGTTATATTCTTCTCTGCCACATCAATCTAATATTTCAGAAATACAAGGCTCAGAATAGACGATGTGTTTCCTATAGGTCATACTCTAAAGAGTGAGTTTGACTGAAATTGAGTTACACTCATTATTTGTGATTAATGATTTTGGAGTATTCAGAATTTGCTAGGCCCTAATTTTAACATTAAACTCTTGGGACTTCAAACTTTCACTTGGAAGCTTATTTAAATGTAAAGTCAAGTTAAGTTGTCCTTAGATTTACAGGGGAAAAATAGGTAATCTTATCCTAAAAAAGAAGAACAGTGACCAAAAGATTCATTTTCTTCCTTTATCTTCTACTAGTGACCGGAGACATCTGAGATAAGACATGCCTATTAGATATGCTGAAATAAGATGAGTTTCCTTCTTATTATTCATAAGGAAACTAGAATTATTTATAAATTTATTCATTACACATCAAATATTTATTGCATTCCTACATGTGTTAAGCCCTGTGCTAAGGCTAAGAGTACAGATGTGAAAAAGACAAACAAGGACCCTGGCCTTATGGAGATGATGGTATATATTTATTCCTTTCTTCCCTTTCAACAGGAAAAGTAAAAAGAAACCCCTAGGCATATTATGGTGAAACTGTAGAACACTACAGATAAAGAGAACATCTTAAAAGTAGCTAGAGAGGGGGAAAAAAACAGATTACATACAGAGGAATGATGATTAGGATGACAGTTGACTTTCAGTAGAAATAATGAAATCCAGAAGCCAGTGAAATGATATCTAAAAAGTTCTGAGAGAAAATAACTATCAATCTAGAATTGTATATCCAGAGAAAACACTGTTTACGAATAAGAGTAAAACAAAAAAATTTTCAGTAAAATAAAATGTGAGATAATTTACCATCAACAGAGTTTCACTAAAGGAACTTCTAAAGACTGTACTTCAAGAAGAGTTAAAGTAGATCTGAGATATAAAAAGGAATGGTGAAAAGTGAAATTGGTAAAACATGTGGATAAATCTAAACAAATGTTGATGTAAAACAAAAATGATAATATCTAAATTGTTGAATTGAAAATAAGGTATGTCTAAAACATAGGACAAAAAGTATATACAAGCCAGGCTGATGATATTTGGAGTTTAAGAATATCAAGTTCCTTTTACTGATTAGAAGAAGGCTATAACTAATGATTTATAAAATTAAATATGAATGTTGTGATTTCCAGGGTAACCACTAAAAATAAAAATTCATATAATATCTACACTAGTAGAGAGGATAAAATGGAATGAGAAAAATATAGTACTTCAATCAATCTATAGATAATATAAATAAAAGCAAATATTACAGTAATCGCAATACAAACAAATGCAAATATTGCAGTAATTACAATGAATATAAGTAGACTAAACTCTATAGTTAAGAAAAAATATTGTCAAATTAAACTTTAACAATTATATATCATATATGCATAGCATGTATATGTATATATAGCACATTATATATATAGCATATATGTATAGTAAATATTTAAATACATATAACATATAATTTTAAATAGATACGCTATATAGAGTCTCATCTTCAGCATATGGACACAGAAAGGTTGAAAGGCAAATGGTAAAAAATTATATACCATGTAAATATTAACCAAAAGAAACTTGATATCGTTGTATGAATAGCAGACAAAATAGACCTTAAGGCAAAAGCATTTCTAGAGATGAAGGGGGTCATAAAAAAACACCTTCAAATCAGTAAAGACTAACAGCCTAATAGAAAATTTGGCAATATATAAATAGCCATATCACAGAAGAGGAACCCAAAACAGCCAATAAACCTATGAAAAGATGCTCAACCTCATTAGTAATCAGAAAAATTCAAATTAAAATCATAATAAGATATCCATTTATATCTACCAGTTGGACAACAATTAAAATTTTTCATGATGCCAAGTGTTGGTAAGATTGTAAAGGAAACCTTTATACAATGTTCATGGCGTTTAAATTGGTACAACGATTATAAAAAAACAACTTATCATCTTATAAGGCTGAAAATGCTCATACCATTTGCCCTTCAGTTTCATTCCTAGGTGCACTCCTTACAGGAGTCTTCTCAAACATTTTTGGCAGAGGTCACAGTAAGAAACACAGCTGGTTGCCAGAGGGGAGGGGGGCGAGGGGATGAGTGAAATAGGTGAGGGAGATTTAGAGGGTACAAACTTCCAACTACAAAATAAATGAGTCAAGGGGATGAAATGTACAGCATGGGGAATATAGTCAATAATAATGTAATATCTTCGTATGGTGACAGATGTAAACTAGACTTATGTTGTGCACCAGGAACTAACATAGTGTTGGAGGTCAATTATACTTCAAAAAAAACCCCAAACACATAGGAAAAGAGAACAGATTTGTGGTTATCGGAGGCGGGGGATGGGGGAAGGGGGAATTGGAAAGAAAAAAGTATGTTTTATACCACAATCCAGAAAATAACTACACATACACACACACACACACACAGAAGTATATATATACTTACATACATATAATTTTATGTATACTGACATTTTCTATTTCCTTTTTTTCTTAAATGCTGGTCATGACCCACCAATAGGTCATAACTCACAGTTTTAAAAACCTTACCCAAGGAAACTCTTGTGCATGTTTGTTAGGCCATATGTACAAGAATGTCATAGCAGCATTTTTTTGTAACATTATAAACTAAAACAACAAAAATCTCCATCAACAAGAAAACAGATACATTATAGAATGATACAACAGTGAAGATGAACGGAATGGTATTCACATAAACATGGATAGATTTCACAAAAAAATGTTGAGCTAAAAGAGTCACAAAGAATACACACAGTATGATTTCCATTTCTACAGAATTCAAAAATGAAAAATTAGAAAATATATTACTTAGGGATATATCCAAGTAGACAGTAAAACCATAAAGTAAAGCAAGGGAATAAAAAATGCAAAACAAGAATGCTCTCATTCTTAAACTGGGTGTTGAATACACAGATACTCTTTTTATTATTGTCTAAACAGTACACGTAGAGTGTCTTGATATGTATGACACTTCCATATTAAAAAAAAAAAATCCCTCTAGTTTATGTAGGTATTAAGATACTAAACCACAGTGAACAGTGCATTCTAAAAAAAGGGGAGGGCTCTTGTATATGATTACTAAGTGACAGAAAATAGCATGTCAAGGCGCTCAAAACAGCTTCTCACCACCCCCAAAATCTGTGGGTCAGTGTGGGATTACTCTGATGTGAATCTTTCCCTTGTAACTAGATTATAGAAATTTGTTAAACTAGGATTGATTTTGAAATGACTATGTGGCAACTGCCAATACCCATGAGACCAAAAGATCGCCAAGAACAAGTTGAACAAGTTGAGATTTTTGTTCATTGCAATGAAGGAAAACACATGCCATGAAGAACCACAGGAAGTCTCAGTAAGAGGGCGTTTGAAAGGACTTAATATAGAATTTTGGGTTATGTTAGGTAATTATGGGGAGAGTTCAAGGCAACAGGGATTTGCTCTAGATTAGGTGATGTCAGGAAGCGGGGACAACGCTGTGATTGGTATCTTAAGTTTTATCAAGAAGATGGGCCAACTAGAAGAAGGCTAAAGCTGTAATTGGTAAGGAGGTAGCAGGAAATTCACATTAGCCAAGAGAGGGGGATGTCTGATACTTTGTGGCTTGACCAGTCACCTTGTTTTGGTCTATGCTTAGACAAGATTATGAAGTATTCTTATTTTCTCTCGCTTCATCCTGGTTGCAGAGTGATCGTGTAGGAGGCTGGTGCTCTGAGGCCGTTTATGTCCACGAGGAGAACACCACAGCCTGCCTGTGAGTGCCACATCAGCTCCTAACAACATCAAGGCCCACATGTAAATGTCAGATCAGTTTCCAGATGTCAGAAGCTGTATTTCTCTTCCTCATAACAGACCACTATATATTCCCTCCTGCACTCTCTGTGTGTATGTTCCAACCATTGGTACTATCATCTTTTAAGTTACTGACAGAGACTAATATTTCATCTATTTCAGTTATATTTCATCTATTTGCAGTAATCACTACCAATTCATCAAAAACACAACCACCAGGTTCCTCCTTTTAAATTACAAAGACTTTCACAAGGACATACAGCAGCATGAAATGTCACCACATGGCATGAATATAAATAAGATCAGCTCATCAACATCATATTAGAACTATTTCATTTTTGGGCTCTCTGTCACATCACTTTTATCTTAGGGGTCTTTCTGAGTTCAACTGAGGTGCTAATTAGGAAAAAATTATCATTATGACTGTCTTTGTGTTGCGTGGCAACTGTCTCAGCTAACATAATCATGTGGAATTTTGTAGGTCTCATTAACATAGCAGCATGAACTAACTGGCTGTGTCGGGGTCCCTTTCATTCTGTTTCTATAGAGTTACTTTTAAAACTAGACCAACAGCAACCAACTTGTTAAAACCAGAAGGGGCTGGAGAAAATGTCAAGGGTTGCTCAGCCCATTGTAAGACGGAGCCTCCCTCTATCAGCCCTTGCTGTAATCGTTTTCAGTGCTACAGCAATAAAATCTCTTTACTTTTATCCAATCCAAGGTAAATGACAATAAAGGTTGTGTTTCCAACTGATTAGAGAATGAGTCACTTTCTGTCTCATTTCATCTCTTATAGGTCAGGGTGGGAATTTCAATTTTATGGTCTATTGAACATGGAGACAGACCACTGGCGCTGCAGCATTCTCTCACAACAAATAAAGGAGGTTCACTGCCAATAAAATATCATTCACACTTCCTTTTCGAAAACCACTCCATGAATAGCAAACAAGATACTTCCAACACTGACAGATACTCTCTGAGATCACATAGACTCATAGCTGGAATATTGAAGAAATAATGGTCTCTGTTTTCAGCTTTAAAAATGAGGAGGGATTTTGTTTATATCAAGTTAAACACTCATCGTGTGAATTTCCAGCTGTCACAGATGCTACAACTATAAATTGTTGTTGTCAAAGAGGTGTAAGAACCAGACAATGAGAGCTCTGTTTCTTCCTCTACTTTGAGACAATAATGTAATAAACTAATCTTCCTCCTTAGACTATGAAACCACTGAGGGTAGTCCATATTTTATTCATCTTTGTATCCTTATCCCCTAGTATACCAACAGGTTATCAATAAATGTTGTAGGAAGGATGGAAGGATGGGTCAAAGGATAGATCAATTGGATAAGTGGATAGTTGGGTTTATTAAGTTATTGTTATACCAATAAAAGAAGTACAAGTGATTCAGAAGTTCTGTATTGATGCATTAACATCTCCTAAGGAGGACACAGAACCTTCAATTTGTTATTATTTATTCTTACACCCTTCTGACAACAACTTGTCTTATATCTTTCAGTGACAGCTGGAAATTTACTCTGTTCAGAGGGCAAATGTATTTGGCACGTCTCTCGTGTGTGTGTGTGTGTGTGTGTGTGTGTGTGTGTGTGTGTGTGTGTGTGTGTGTGTGTGTGTGTGTGTGTGTGTGTGTGTGTGTGTGTGTGTGTGTGTGTGTGTGTGTGTGTGTGTGTGTGTGTGTGTGTGTGTGTGTGTGTGTGTGTGTGTGTGTGTGTGTGTGTGTGTGTGTGTGTGTATTTTAATTCCATGCTCCTGACAGAAGAAAACCACATTTGCTCCATAACTTGCTTAAGCCTGACATGCTTTAAGTGGGACCCTGTCATTTATTCATTCATTCATTTATCCATTCATTTGCTTATTCATCCATCCATCTAATCATTTAACAAATATTCATTGAGTACCTGCTATAGGGATTCTTTTAGGCACTAGAACTACTTCATTGAACATTATAGATAAAAAACCCTGCCCTCATGGTTATGAAGCTTATATTCTAGTGGAGGAAGAAAGATAATAAACAAGATAAGTAAAGTATACAGCATATAAATATTAAGGGGAAAAAACACAAGAAGGGGTTATGTTAGTTTGGGTGGGCTAACTTCCATAACGAACAACTTGCAAATTCCATTGACTTAACACATTAAAAGTTTCTCTCTCTATATATAACCTAATGGTGATCTGACAAGATTTAGGGGAAATTTTGTGTGAATTAGACCCGCAGTTACCATCCATACTGACTAGCAGATGAGTTGGTGGCAAAACTTTCAATTAGCAATGCATGAATACACAAGCCCCTTGGGTCTTGCATTGAAAAGAATGTTTCAGTAATGACAACTGGCATTTAGAAATTAAAGACAAAATTACTCTCCCCATACGGAAGCTTGAGGCAACTCCTGATTGATTGAAAGGCCCATGAGCCACAGTCCCTAGTTACTGTTGTCTGAGCAAATGAAGGTCCAGGGTGTAGGGAAGAGGTAAACAGTAACGGAATAAAAAATGGAAATGATTACATACTAGGGATCAAATAAAATAGTACTGTATAAGAATTGAAGAAATAGTTATTGAGAAATTCCTTAAGTCCTCAGACTCTGCAATTGGAAGGTCAGTCATTTGTTAAAATCCCACTTCCTTTCTTCACTGCCCTGAAATGGAAAACCTCGCCTTGGCAGAGTCTGGTGGGAAAAGAGCTGGGTGGAAAAACAAACAGACAAACTTTGATACTTATTCAATCCGACTCTACTAACACACATGCTAACCTCTTAGTGTTCTTATTTCCACTATTTATAATATATAAAATCAATCGCCTCTCTTATCTAATAGGTATATTTTGAGACCTTGTAGGACTCTTCCCTAGGAATAAATGTGATCCAAAAAGAGATCCGCTCTCTCAGGGACTAAGGCTCCAAGATGGATAAATACAAAGAAAATCACACCTAGGTACGGTATAGTAACTGTTAAAAATCCAATGGAAAAGGGGAAAATATTAAAAGTAATTGAAAAAAAATATCATTACCTTCAAAGGAGCAACAGTATATTGACATCTGATTTTTTAACAGAAACACTGGAAACCAGAAGCCAACGGAATAATATCTTCAAATTACTGAAAGTTAACAACTTTTAACCAAGAATTGAATAAGCTGGCAAAAACATGTTTGGAACTGAGTGAAATAAAGCCACGCTGAGAAAAACAAAACTTGAGAGTATTTATCACTAGGAGAACTTACACTAAAGGAAATGCTAAAGGTTACCCTTTAGGCAGAAGGAAAATTATTCCAGATAGAAACACAGAGATGTAGTAATAAAGAATATAGAGCAACAAGAAGGGAAACTACGTAGTAAATTTAAGTGAATACTGACTACAAAATAATAATATCTTGTGGGATTAAGTATGTTATAGACTGAATGTATCCCCCCCACAATTCATATGTTGAAACATAACTCCCAATGTGATGGTATTTGGAGGTGGAGCCTTTGGGAGGTGATTGCTCCCCTTATAAAAGAGACCCCAGAGAGCTCCCTTGCCCTTTCTGCCATGTGAGGACACAGTGAGACTATAGCTATGAACCAGAAAGCAGACCCTCACCAGACAACAAATCTTCAAGAACCCTGATCTGAGACTTCCCAGTCTCCAGGACTACGAAAAATAAATGGCTGCTGTTTAAAAGCCACCCAGTCTATGGTGTTCTGTTACAGCTGCCTGAATGGACTAGGAAAAGCTATATATATCTATAAGTATAAATACATATGTGTGTATATGTGTGTGCATAGATATAGATAGACACACAGATATTTAAAATATACAATAGCACTAGGAGGGGAGTAAAGGGAATTAAAGAGTCTTAAGGTCCTGGTACTGTCTTGGAAGTACCAAAAGTACTAATTAATATTAGATTTTAACAAGTCAAGAATGTATGTTGTAATCTCTAGAGTAATCTTTAGATGAGTGATAAAAAATGTATAGATATTAGAGGAGATAAATAGAAAAATACTTAGACAACCTAAATGAAGGCAAATAAGTAGAGATAAAAGAACAGAATAGATGGGACAAAGAGAGAATGAGTAAATGGGAGGCAGATTTTAAGTAAAATATGTGAGTTATTTCATTACTACACATGGAACATATATACTAATTAAATGACAACAAATGTCAGACTAGATGTAAAACATGTGCATGCAATTATATGCTGCTTACAAGAGACACACCTTAAACATAAGGAAACAGAGAGGTTGAAAGTAAAGAATAAAGAGGGTTTACCAAACATACACTAACCAAAGATAGCTATTGCAGCCATACTAATTGCAAAGTAAACTTCAAGGAAAAAAATCATAACTAGAGATAAGGAAAGATTTTTCATAATTATAAAGGTTTCTGTACATGTGTAAAATCTCATTATTCTAAATATTTAAGCACTCAAGACTCTAACTTCAACATATATAAAGCAAATATTATCAAACTAAAAGGAAAAATAGAAAATCCACAATCATTATTGAGAGAGGTTAGTATATATTTCTCTCAATATCAGACAGAATATGTAGATGAAAAAATCAGTAGGGATATGGAAGATCTGGACAACACAATTAACAAACATCATTAAAAGACATAACTGGGATACTCAAATCAATCCTGCAGAATTCATTTTCTTTCAAGGAAATAGGAAATATTTAAACAAAACTGACCATATTCTGGGCCAAATTTCAAATACTGAAACCACACAGAGTGTGTTCTCTGACCACAGTGGAATTAAGCTAGAATTCAGTATCAAAAAGGGATACAGAAAATCTCTAGGAAATTATAAATTAAGCAAGACAATCATAAATAATTCATAGTTAAAGAAAAAGATGATGATGGAAATTAGCAAATAGAAAGAATGAAATGAACATCATAAAAATAACTGATATATGTGGGATGCAGCTAAAGCAGTGAAAACAGGGAAATTCATATCATTAAATGTACATGCCATAAAAGAACAAAGGCTGGAAAATCAAGTATCTAAATATCTGAATCAAAAAACTGTTAATCAAAAATAAATTAAATTCAAAGGAAGTAAAAGAAAAGAAAGAGCAAGGAAGAAACCAATAAAATTGAAAATATACAATATGGCAAGAAAAAAGATATAAGTATTAGAAAAGATAGTATAATTGTGCAGAAATAAAATCTGAAAGGCACCACAGAAACTGTTATAATTAAGAAGTGAATTTAACAAGATTTCTGGATACAGATTAGACTACCCAAATCAATTTGTATTTCTACATATCAACAACAATTAGAAAATAAAAATTTTAAAAGCATACTATTTACAATAACATAAAAATCAAATACTTGGAATAAATATAATAATCTATAAGACCAGGAAAACTATAAAATATTTTTGAGAGAAATTAAAGGCAAATAAATGAAGGGGCACATAGTGTTTGTTGATTGAGAGACTAAATACGGAAAGATATCAATTCTCTCCAAAAGTATGTACTGATGTAATGCAGTCCCCATAAAAATGCCAGTAGGACATGTTTTCTGGAAAGCTGATTCTAAAACATATTTGAAAATACCAGAGGCCAATAATACCCAGGACGTTTTGAACAAAAACAAAAAAGTAGGAAGTCTACTGGATATAAAATTTTATTATAAAGCTACAATAATGAAAATAATGTGTCATCGGCACAATGTTAGGCATAATAGAGTGTTCAGAAATGATACTTGATTTGTGAAGGTTAACACTGTAGAGCAGTGAAAAAATAATCTTCAGTGAATGGTGCTGGGTCAAGTAGATACCCATATTAAAATATGAAAATGAATCCCTAACTAACAGCATATACAAAAATCAGTTCCAAGTAGATTGTAAGTGTAAAGATAAAAGCTAAAACAATAACAATTACAGAAGATCACATGGGAGAATATTTTCATCATTTGGGAGTTAGAAAAAGTTTGTTTTTTTTTTTTTAAACAGAACACAGAAAAAAAAATCCCACTAATCTCATATAGGAAAAGATGAACAAATTGAGTTACGAAAGCTTAGAGATTTCTGTTAATCAATGACACCAGTAAGAGAACAAAAAGGCAAATCAGAAGTTGGGAAAAAATATCTCCAACACAAGGAACCAACACTGTTTGTATGCAGGATATATAAAGAACTCCTTCACACTAGTCAATAGAAGACTGACAATCTAATAGAAAAAAAGAGACCTGAACTAGTACTTCACAAAACAGGATGTTCAAATGATCAATAAACATATGAAAATATCTTCATTCTCAGTAGTAATGAAGAAAAATGCAAAGTAATCTACTACACACCCAACAAAATTATGAAAATAGAAAAACAAAAAACAGGGTTGGTAAAAATATAAAGTAATCAACTTCCAGGCACTGCTAGTGAGAGGAAAACCTGGCACAACCTATAAGTTATAAAACAGTGAAAATAAGTAGACAGCTGCCAAATGCAACAAAAATGGATGTCTCACTAACATACTGTTGACCAAAAGTACTTAGAAACAAACAAACACACCCTGTATGAGTCAATGTATATAAAATATAAAAAAGTCAAAGTTAATCTATGGTGTTAGCAGGATAGTATTTATACCTGGGGAATAAGAAGGGACTAGTGATTGGGAGGTGGAAGAAGAAAGGCTTCTGGGGTGTTAGTAATGTTCTATTTCTTCACCTGAATGATAGTTACACAGAAATTGTGATAATTTGCAAAGCTGTACACCACTGCTTCTCAACCCCAAGTGACTTTTGCTCTTCAGGGGACATTTGGCAATGCCTGGAGGAACTTTTCATTGTTACCGCTGGAAAAGGGCGGAATGCTACTGGCGTCTAGCGGGTAGAGGCCAGGGAAGCTGCTACACATCTTAGAGTACACAGGACAGTCCCTCCCTCCTCCACAAAGAATCATATTGCCCAAAATATCAGTGATGCTGAAACTGAGAAATCCTGTTGTACACCTGTCCTTTGTGCCCTTTTGTGTAAGCTAACTCGAGTTTTTAAAAAAAGCCATGTGCATGTTTTTTATTCATAAACAGAAAGGATGCTAGCCTCTTTCCAAGTTTTCCTCTTTCTATTCATTTGCTTCTTGTTAATTTGATTTGTTGTCCTCTAGAGGTCGCTAAGGGCGGAGAGGGACAAATGCTCCTGCAAAATTGTATACAAGCAAAACTATAATTGAGGAAATGCTGTCCATTAATTATTTCCTCTATAACTCATTATTTGACTATACTGGAAGAACCTTTATATCCAACTCTGACATGCCAAGTAAAGGGAAGCAGAATTGGAGAAAGCATTATCCCACACAGAAACAAATTTGCTAGGAAGAGTCCAGGGTCTAAAGGAGCAACTTTTGCATTACTTACATGAGTCACAGATGTATCATGTTTCTTTTAAGTAGAAAGCAAAGTGCATTACTGATACTTTTCTGTATATGTATATGGAGAAATATCCAAAGTAAATACTTTGATTTCATGGGAAAAACAGGAAGGTACCCAGGATTATTTTTGCATCTTGATTTGCAGATGACTAAACTCAGTTTAGAAAAAGAATACCAATATCAACAAAAGCTACGTTGCAACACATATGTCAATGATTCCATCAGTGCTTATTCCCCCAGATCTGGTAAATGATGTTTGCCAATGACTAAGAGGCCAGTATGAAGAGGAATTTATGCGAGACAAAGAACTGAAGATGGTTGCTTAGGTAAATCAAAGTAATGTATCCAAAGAAAGTAATGAGATAACTTAAATGGTTCATTTCTTTAGAGCTGCTTATCTCAATGTAGTGTGGAAACATAGTATGAATTGCTCAATTGATGATCAATTTTATGAAAAAGTACAGGAGAAATAACATTGGTTAAATAATGCAATCGGTGAACACAGGAGACCTCAAAAGAACACAGTCGTCCTCATTCAGAGAAATTGGAAATGAAGGTCACTCACTCTTACTACTAAACTATTCACTTTTCCTCCTAAGATAGCCTCTTAACTCCTATAAGAGAATGAGTTAGTGAGGATAGAAGATAAACCAAACTCAACCAAACCAGGTAAACCTGATGTGATGCCAGCATCCCCGACCTCAACCACAGGAAAGAGAGGTCAACATGGAGTTGCCTTGAGATGAGATTATTAGGTACCATCCAGAGCAGAAGAGATGAAGGGACCTTGGGAGGGAGAAAACATACCAGTTGATCCAGGGTCAGATTTCTTAAAAGGATGGAGTTTGGCATGCCCAAGGAGTAGTAGAGACCTTATCGTGCTTGGACTCCAGTTTAACTGAACTTAGAAAACAATGACTCTTGATTTGCACCCTGGCTGGCAGAGTGAAACCCACAGCCATGACACTCCCGCAGGCTAAACATGGAGGCGAATGATAAAGCTGTCTCCCTTCACCCTTTCTCAAGAACTAGGTTGGGAGGAAATTCAGGGGCTACTTCACCTGATGTGAAGAGCAGGCTGGATATTTCATACTCATCTTGCCAGTCACCCCAAACGTCTAAGAATGTCTCAAGGGCAACTGTCTGTACCTTCTGAGAAGCCATGTGGAGCCAAGTGTGGCTCTAAGAAAGCCAGAGGGTGGTTTTCAGATGCAGCAAGAGACCATGTTCTGTGAGGCTTCCAGTTGTACTGTGTTTTATAGTTTTAAATAATAAACATATTGTTCCATCTTTGTCTGTTTGTCCCTCTCTCTCTCACACACACCACACCCTGCCAAGGCAGTGCTGAGCCTGTGGCTGGGCTACACTTTAAATTCTACTCTCTATCCCTACCTTTTAAATACTCTTCTTCCTTCTTGCTTTCCCCACTCCAAACCCTTCAGTCATCAAAACTGACTTTCCACACAAAGGCAAGAAACTCACGCGACTTTGGCACAGATGGTGCACCGCCAGCTGCCATCAAGGCCTGAGACCCGGCACTGGCCGCACACCCTGAGTGAGCAGGCCTGGCACGGGTCTCCGCGGTCGAATATCAAGCCCAGGTTTCGCTGACAGTGAGCACAGACCCTGCTGGTCTCTTGCTGAGTCTTCCCACTTCTACGTTTTGCTTCCAAGAGTTCATTTTTCAGCTTCCTGGAAGAAGAGAAAAAAAAATCACTTAAAAAACAAAACCAAAAACAAACCAGAGGAGCAGAGCTCTCTTCATTTAAGGGATGTTTTCATTGGGAAGAATATTTGAAAGAATCAAGGAGTTAGAGTCAAATGACTCAAAAAACACAATTTCTCTCTTCAGAATCAATAATCCTTTGATCTCAGTAGTGGAAAAACATAATGTTTCTGTTTTACTTTTGACATCTTCCACTAGCACTACTATTTTGCTATTAGTATTTATTTTCATTCTACTCTATCTTCTCCAGGGTATCCTTGATACCATAACATGGGAACACAACCCCAGTATACAGGCATGTACAATACCATGTTCTCTCCTTGCCTAGATATATTACATGAGTCAAGAGTGTGAAATCAAGCTTGGCAACATGGGTACTTTCCTTAAGTGAGCCAATGAAGAGTTTGCTACAAAGACATTGTCCATCATTTCAGGTCAAAATGCTTCTGCTTAGCATATGAGGGTTTCCAACAATTTCCACTGACCTGGGGGCTCTGCTATCAGATATATCTCTCTTTGAATACAGGTTCCATCAGGAATTAGTTGTTCAACCTTAAACAATGATTTACCCACTCAACTTCAGTCTCTTCAGTTCTAAACTGGGAGTATTAACATTCTACTGGGACTGTTTTTAAGATTAAATGAGAAGATGCTGGACTAGGAGGATGCGGAATTTGCGTCTCTGCACAACTAGGGCACCGCGCAGGCACCAGTGGAGGACCACGGACACCTAAGGGGATGGGAGTACAAAAGATCACAAGAGACTACTACAAGCAGCTATATGCCAATAAAATGGACAACCTGGAAGAAATGGACAAATTCTTGGAAAAGTACAACCTTCCAAGATTGAACCAGAAAGAATTAGAAAATATAAACAGACCAACCACAGGTAGTAAAATTGAAACTGTAATTAAAAATCTTCCAACAAACAAAAGTCCAGGACCAGATGGCTTCACAGGCGAATTCTATCAAACATTTAGAGAAAAGGTAACACCTATTCTTCTCAAACTCTTCCAAAAAATTGCAGAGGAAGGAACACTCCCAAACTCATTCTATGAGGCCACCATCACCTGGATACCAAAACCAGACAAAGGTATTACAAAAAAAGAAAATTACAGACCAATATCATTGAAGAACATAAACACAAAAATCCTCAACAAAGTACTAGCAAACAGAATCCAACAACACATTAAAAGGATCATATACCATGATCAAGTGGGATTTATCCCAGGGATGCAAGGATTCTTCATTATACCCAGAACAATCAATGTGATACACCATATTAACAAATTAAAGAATAAAAACCATATGATCATCTCAATAGATGCAGAAAAAGCTTTTGACAAAATTCAACACCCATTTATAATAAAAACTCTCCAGAAAGGAGGTATAGAGGGAACCTACCTCAACATAATAAAAGCCATATATGACAAATCCACAGCAAACATCATTCTCAATGGTAAAAAACTGAAAGCATTTCCTCTAAGATCAGGAACAAGACAAGGATGTCCACTCTCATCAGTATTATTCAACATAGTATTGGAAGTCCTAGCCACAGCAGTCAGAGAAGAAAAAGAAAAAAAAGGAAAACAAATTGGAAAAGAAGAAGTAAAACTGTCACTGTTTGCCGATGACATGATACTATACACAGAAAATCCTAAAGATGCCACCAGAAAACTACTAGAACTAATCAATGAATTTGGTAAGGGTGCAGGATACAAAATTAATACACAGAAATCTCTTGCATTCCAATACACTAACAATGAAAGATCAGAATGAGAAATCAAGGAAACAATCCCATTTACCATCACAACAAAAAGATTAAAATACCTAGGAATAAACCTACCTAAGGAGGCAAAAGACCTGTACTCAGAAAACTGTAAAACGCCGATGAAAGAAATCAAAGATAACATAAAGAGACGGAGAGATATACAGTGCTCCTGGATTAGAGAATCAATATTGTGAAAATGACTATACTACCCAAAGCAATCTACAGGTTCAATGCAATCCATATCAAATTACCAATGGCATTTTTCACAGAACAAGAACAAGAAATTTTACGATTTGTATGGAAACACAAAAGACCCTGAATAGCCAAAGCAATCTTGAGAAAGAAAAACGGAGCTGGAGGAATCAGGCTCCATGACCTCAGACTATACCACAAAGCTACAGTAATCAAGACAGGATGGTACTGGCACAAAAAGAGAAATATAGATCAATGGAACAGGATAGAAAGCCCAGAGATAAACCCACGCACATATGGTCACCTTATCTTTGATAAAGGAGGCAAGAATATATAATGGAGAAAAGACAGCCTCTTCAGTAAGTGGTGCTGGGTAAAATGGATAGATACATGTAAAAGAATAAAATTAGTATACAGCATAACACCATACACAAAAATAAACTCAAAATGGATTAAAGATCTAAATGTAAGGCCAGACACTATAAAACTCTTAGAGGAAAACATAGGCAGAACACTCTATGACATAAATCACAGCAAGATCCTTTTTGACCCACCTCCTAGAGTAAGGGAAATAAAAACAAAAATAAACAAATGGGACCTAATGAAAGCTAAAAGCTTTTGCACAGCAAAGGAAACCATAAACAAGATGAAAAGACAACCCTCAGAATGGGAAAAAATATTTGCAAACGAAGCAACTGACAAAGGATTAGTCTCCAAAATATACAAGCAGCTCATGAGGCTCAATATCACAAAAACAAACAACCCAATCCAAAAATGGGAAGAAGACCTAAATGGACATTTCTCCAAAGAAGACATACAGATGGCCAACAAATACATGAAAAGATGCTCAACACCACTAATCATTAGAGAAATGCAAATCAAAACTACAATGAGGTATCACCTCACACCAGTCAGAATGGCCATCACCAAAAAATCTAGAAACAATAAATGCTGGAGAGGGTGTGGAGAAAAGGGAACCCTCTTGCACTGTCGGTGGGAATGTAAATTGATACAGCCACTACGGAGAACAGTATGGAGGTTCTGTAAGAAACTAACAATAGAACTACCATACCATCCAGCAATCCCACTACTGGGCATAAACCCTGAGAAAACCATAATTCAAAAAGATACATGTACCACAATGTTCATTGCAGCACTATTTACAATAGCCAGAACATGGAAGGAACCTAAATGTCCATCAACAGATGAATGGATAAAGAAGATGTGGCACATATATACAATGGAATATTACTCAGCCATAAAAAGGAACAAAATTGACTTATTTGTAGTGAGGTAAATGGACCTAGAATCTGTCATACAGACCGAAGTAAGTCAGAAGGAGAAAAACAAATACCATATGCTAAAATGTATAAAAAGCGGTACTGATGAGCCTAGTGGCAGGGCAGGAACAAAGATGCAGACGTAGAGAACGGACTTGAGGGCAAGGGGAAGCTGGGATGAAGTGAGAGAGTAGCACTGGCATATATACACTACCAAATGTGTAATGGATGGCTAGTGGGAAGCAGCCGCATAGCACAAGGAGATCAACTCGGTGCTTTGTGACCACCTAGAGGGGTGGGATAGGGAGGGTGGGAGGGAGACGCAAGATGGAGGGGATATGGGGATATATGTATACATATAGCTGATTCACTTTGTTGTACAGCAGAAACTAACAGAACATTGTAAAGCAATTATACTCCAATAAAGATGTGGGAAAAAAAGATTAAATGAGGTAATACACGTAAAGATACCAGCATGATTCCTGGCACACAGGTACTAAATAAATGCTGCTTCCATGTCCCTTCTTTTGCTACCTGAAGTGTGATCTATTTATATACGCTTTAGCAAAGAGCTATTCAATGTGTGGTTCTTGTTTAAGGAGCATCATCTCATCTCAGAGCCTGTTAGGAAGGCAGAAACTCAGGCTCCACCTTGCGCCTACTGGATCAGATTCTGCATTTTCACAAAATCTCCAGGTGATTAGTCTGAGGAGCACAGCTTTGGAACATTTATCCTCAAATTTGACTAAACACTGGAATCACCTGGGAAGATTTTTTTTAAAAATACTGATTCCCGGAATGAAATTGAGTTATCTGTAGCGAGGTAGATGGACCTAGAGTCTGTCATACAGAGTGAAGTAAGTCAGAAAGAGAAAAACAAATATCATATGCTAACGCATATATATGGAATCTAGAAAACTGGTACTGATGAACCCGCTGGCAGGGCAGGAATAAAGACACAGATGTAGGGGAGAGAACGGACTTGAGGACACAGCAGGGGAAGTGAGGCTGGTACAAAGTGAGAGAGTAGCATGGACATATATACACTACCAAATGTAAAATAGATAGCTAGTGGGAAGCAGCTGCATAGCACAGGGAGATCAGCTCGGTGCTTTGTGACCACCTAGAGGGGTGGGATAGGGAGGGTGGGAGAGAGACGCAAGAGGGAGGGGATATGGAGATATATGTATACATATAGCTGATTCACTTTGTTATACAGCAGAAACTAACACAACAATGTAAAGCAAATATACTCCAATAAAGATGTATTTTTAAAAAAGTACTGATTCCCAACTCTCATCCCTACAGATTCTGATATAATTGGTTTGAGATGTGGCCCATGCAATGATTTTTTTAAAGCTTCCCTATGTATTCTAATATACTGCCAGATTTGGAAAACACTCCTCTAGAAGATAGGTTCACTCCCACTTAAATGCTTCACAGACATGCCATTCCTTTGTCATCCAGATCCATTCCCTCCTTCAATACATTTCCAGAAAAAAACAAACAAACAAAAATACCCCCAGACATCCCAGGATCGTCGCACACATCTCATACCACCTCCTTCTACACTTGTGGTTCTCTGCTTTGTTATACCCAACTAGATTAGCATCTCCCCAAAGGCAGGAACGATGGCTTTAGTTTCTTATATATACTGCTCAGGACTCAATTCTGTGCTATATCATAAGATACTTAAATGTTTAAAACTATTACCTCTTTTGGGCCTTCAAAGTAGTTCATGAGATATTATGAGCCTCATGTTAAAGACAGTAAGCAGTAGCGATAAAATCAGAAACCAAGTCTTTTAATTCCTAGCCTAATGAGAGATTCATAAATGGGGAATTTTAAAAGTGAGGAGTAAGGTTTCCAAAAACCTATGGTTCTCTGTCTCATTCATTCATCCAGTGAGCATTTATTGAGTGCCTATTGTGTGCTAGGCATTCTGGACTTCAGATACGAAAATGAGTCAAAACAGGACACCTACTAAGGACTCCCAGTATCCTTGATGTCAGTCAAGAAGAGGACAAATGATGCAAGATGATTCATCCGCTGCAACAGGCAGCCATACAGGGCACTCTTAAGTCCTCACTCTAGGATAAACAACACGGACCTACTGTGTAGCACAGGGAACTATATTCCACATCCTGTGATAAACCATAATGGAAAAAGACTATAAAAAAGAATATATATATATATATATATGTATAACTTAATCACTTTGCTGTACAGCAGAAACTAACACAACATTGTAAGTCAGCTGTACTTCAATTAAAAAAAAAACTGATAATATAGTGGCCATATGATCCAGCATTCCCATTCCTGGGCATATATCTGGAAAAGATGAAAACTCTAATTTGAAAAGATACATGGACCCCAATGTCCATAGCAGCACTATTTACAATAGGCAAGACATGGAAGCAACCTAAATATCCCTTGACAGATTAATGGATAAAAAAGATGTGATACACACACACACACACACACACACACACACACACACACACACAATGGAATACTACTCAGCCATAAAAAAGAATAATTCCATTGGCAGCAACATGGATGGACCTAGAGATTATCATACTGAGTGAAGTAAGTCAGAAAGACAAACACCATATGATATCACTTATACATGGAATCTAAAGTATGACACAAATGAACTTATTTATGAAACAGAAACAGACCCACAAACAGAGAAAACAAACTTATGGTCACCAGAAGGAAAAGAGCGTCTGTTGTCCAACTGAACACAAATGACCAGAACCCACAACACATGCTTTTCTAATCCCTTATTTAGAGCTTACAAAGCATCTTTATGTCCTTTCTTCATAAGCAACTGGCTCCTGAAATTGAGTGTAAGAAAAGCTCCACACAATTTATTTTTGAAAACCTGTAAAGGCTACAAGTTTTAAAATAACAGGATGAGTTCTCATTTGAAGATTGCAACTGTATTATTTGGAAGAGCATAACAGACCTTTGAACACCTCAGGACACAGGAGAAATAAAACAATGCCTAGTCAAAATCTGTAACAATTCATGCAACAATGATAAAGAAACACTGTGGTCAAGATGAGTAAAACAAAGAACAATCCTAGACTGAGTCCTATCCCAGTAGGCTGGTGGGCCAAAGAATAAGAAACTGAGAACAGGGGGTATTGCAGGATACTCCAAGAGACTAATTCTCTTCCGGAAATAAATTCTATGATCAGGTGCCTGAAGTTTAACCACTTAGCAGCTCCTTAACTACAGTGGGCGAGACCACTTGGAGAAATTATGGCCATAAAGTCAAACATTTATATTGCATCTTTCTTTGTGTTCTATTCACAGGACTATTTAGCAATTGGGTTTCACTGAGCTCCCAGTTCTAGAGTCTGAAAAGACTTGGGACTCTGTATAAATCAGGCCACAGGGAAGCAAGAACTTCAAGGTCCAAACACACCAATTGGGAATTCCTAAGGCAATTGGTGTTAATTGTCCCACATATCCTGAGAGCTATCTCTGAGACTATGGGAAAAGCTGGGGAGAATTCCATAGGCCAGCATCAAATATTAAGCACATCGACTGAAGAAAACGCATAACCTAAAAGTTGAGAATTGTTTTATTTGGCAGACTTTCTGAGGATTTAAGCCCAGGAGGCAGCCTCTCAGACAGCTCTGAGGGGCTGCTCAGAAGAGGGAAGGGAGGACTCAGGAAATATAGAAGTTTTGCAAAAAAAAAAACAAACACACAAACAAAAAACAGGTAGTCGGAACATCAAAAGATTACCGTTAAGTAAAGAAAACCAACCAAACATCTCAAGTTAATGAATTTAGCGGTTTTCTATGTATGGGAAGATGCAAGAGTCTGGGCTCGTTGAAATCATTCCTTTGATGTGCACCTTAGCTATCTAGGGCCAGTATCCCGTTCTTTCCCATCCTGAGTCCCCTCAGGGTGCACCACTGGGGTGGCTGTAGTGACTGAGGGCTGCAACACCCTTCGTTTGTTGACATGGCAGGCACAAGTTTTCATTCACAAGCAGATTACTGGTTTTTCAAATCTCTGAGAAACTAACCTAATTCAATCATATCTAGGATAATTTCACCTTAACTGGACACAACGATTTTCAGACGCTCGAGAAGAAGAGAAAGGATAATGGGAGGGTAACTGCAGCCAGGAAAAGAAAGTGTGCAATTGGAGAATAAGTACCAAGGAGAAAGGGAAGTACAGGGAGCTAGGAGAGAGGAACAGGACGGAAGATGTCTCTTTCCTCTGCTTTACTAGCCCCCACTCACAAAGCAAGGTGGACCTCATTCGGTTCCTGCATTGCTGGTCCAGTCTCAGGAAGGTATCTGAGAAAGGTGAGTTTCTGGGCTGTAAGTATTAGGGGAAACACTGACTGAAACTGCCCACCCTGGCCAGGCACCACAGTAACCATCTGCATGAGTTATTTTACAACAGGAGATCCTGGTAAGGAACACAGAACTAACAAGCCACCACCAACCGGAAGAATTCGGGAAAGGTCAAAAGGAGATGAAAGGAGACGCCAGTCCATATGTCCTACCAACCTCCCAGAATCCTCCTCGCTGGAATTCATCTTGTCTGAGGGATGCGTGCGCCACCGGCAAGGACCCTGAGTCAGCATGATTGGCCAGAGACAACCCAGAAACTAACCCCATCACCGTAAAACCTGAGACTGCGAGCCATATGGCAGAGCAGTTCTCCTGGGTTCCCTTACCCTCCTGCTCTCAGTCAAGGCGCCCCTTCCCAATAAAGTCTCTTGCTTTGTCAGCACGCGTGTCTCCTTGGACAATTCTTTTCCGAGTGTTAGACAAGAGCCCACTCTCGGGCCCTGGAAGGGGTCCCCCTTCCTGCAACATAAGCACAGTATCTGTTCATCTCTCTCATCCACATAAGCTAGAAATGCTTCTGGTTCCAAGTAACAGGCTTAAAAAATTGATTTCATTTCTTCCCCCCACATACAAGAAATCCAGAATTAGGTAGTTGCCTGTATTAGCTCAGCTGCAAAATCAGGTCATTAAGGATTCATTTCATCCTGATGGTCCCCTATCTTCAAGGTATGGCTCATCGTTCTTATGTAAAATGGCCAGGCATCTTCAGCAGAGCATCCAAGCTTAAGGCAGGAAGAATAGGGAGGGGGTGTCAGTTACACCTGTATCCTAACAGAAAAGCAAAAATTGATTCAGAATTCCTTCCATCAAGAAGGACTTCCCTAATGAAGTCCTCCTTAGGTTCCCTTGACCAGACACTGTCACAGCATCACCATTAGCTGCAAGGGAGGCTGGGAAAGTGGAACAACTTGGGACTGCAGATCCCTGCCCTCTTGACATTGGATGTGGTAACATGACTCACACTGGTCCATGAAATGTGATATGTGACTCCAGGTAAAAGCTTTAAGAGCAAGTGCATGGTTTATCACAAACCCTCTTCTTTGCATGAAGAATGGCAATGTCCCAAATAGTGTGTGCCCTGTAAGTTTGAGTCCTGGTCTGAGGATGCCATGAAATAGAGTCCCTAGCCATCTTGTTATGGACATGTAGCATGAGAGACAAATAAAGCTTCATTGTTATAAGGCACTAAGAATTTGGGGCTGTTCTTACAGCATCACTTAGTGCCCTGACTGATAAACGTATAGCCTAGTTCTTCATCTAGCTGGCTTCCATATATTCTTTTATTTCAGCTTTACTGCTGTTCCCCCAGAGTGGCTTTCTCTGATTACCAAATCTGCCACAGATTCCCATCCTATTCTCACTCAGAGAACTGTGTTCTTTTTCTTCACAGCACTTACCATAATTTTTAATTGTACATTTATTTGGCTGTTTTTACTGGTTTAATGTCTTGCCAACTCCTCTGTAATCTCCACGAGGGCAAGACTGTATCTGTTTTGTTCAGTTTTGCATTTTATAGCACATAAGCAGTGCTGGGAACATAATAGCTATCATTTAATTGAACGAATAAAAGAGAGCATAAGCAGAAGCTGGTGAGTGACAGAGAAGGAGAAAGGAGGAGGGAAGAAGGGAGAAAGAAAGGGAGTGGGTTGGGGGGAGGAAAACTCGGCCATACTCGGTATCACTGGGCATTCCAGTTTATCTCTCTGGATCTCAGTACTTCAACTTCAAAATGAAGATGGTAATTCCTTTCTTATCTTCCTTCGAGGGTGTTTGTGAGAGCCAGAGGCAATTAAGCATGGTAGTGTGCTTCATGGATTATAGAGCCCTTTACAATATGAAGCCATTAGTATTAAAAAAGAGAATAAGAGAAAAATGTACAATGTTAGATCTGCTAAGAAAAAGACAAATTAAAATTGGCTAAAACTGAGATCAAACACACTTCGAAAAAGTAATATGAGCCTGAGAAAACTACAGAATGTTCTTAATTACTTGGTAAGGATTTCCAGAACTTTTCCCATCTTCCTTAATCTCATTCCTACACTTTTGTTGAGAAAGCGAAACTATTTTGATTCTTGAAAACGTTCAAAGTCTAACCATTTCCTCTCTTTGTTCTTACCTGAAAAGAAACAAAGAATACTGGAGATGGATGAAAACGTGTAGTAGAGGTAAATATGGCCCCAAATCAACTGTTAAAAAGTAATGAAGGGGCTTCCCTGGTGGCGCAGTGGTTAAGAATCTGCCTGCCAATGCAGGGGACACGGGTTCGAGCCCTGGTCTGGGAAGATCCCACATGCCGCGGGGCAACTGGGCCCGTGAGCCACAACTACTGAGCCTGCGCGTCTGGAGCCTGTGCTCCGCAACGAGAGGCCGCGATAGTGAGAGGCCCGTGAACCGTGATGAAGGGTGGCCCCCGCTCGCCGCAACTAGAGAAAGCCCTCACACATAAACGAAGACCCAACACAGCCAAAAATAATAAATTAAAAAAAAAAAAAGTAATGAAGAACACAAAGAGAAAGAATATGAAAAAGATATTACTCAGTCATAAAAAAGAATGAAATAATGCCATTTGCAGCAACATGGATGGACCTAGAGATGATCATACTAAGTGAAGTAAGTCAGACAGAGAAAGACAAATACCATATGATATCACTTATATGTGGAATCTTAAAAAATAATACCAATAAACTTATTTACAAAACAGAAATAAACTGACCGACATAGAAAACAAACTTATGGCTACCAAAGGGGAAAGGGGGGTAGGGATAAATTAGGACTTTGGGATTAACAGATACACACTATTATATATAAAATACACAACAAGGATGTACTGTATAGCACAGGAAACTATATTCATATCTTGTAATAACCTATACTGGAAAAGAATCTGAAAAAGAATAGATACACATATACATGTATAACTGAAGCACTCTGATGTTAATAAATGGAATATTGCCTGCCGTATCAGTAAACAGAGGATGTCACAGTCATCAGCTATTGCAGCCATCAGCCAACGGTGAGCTGTACACTGTACACCCGAAACTAACACATTATAAATCAACTATACTTCAATTAAAAAAAAGAATACAAAGAAAAAGAAAAAGGAAAAAAGTTGTTGAAGACATTTAATTCCAGCTAACACCAATTCTTTATTTGAGATAAACTCAGGATGCCCTTGTATTTTAAAATATCAGTTTATTCTTTATGTTTCCTTGTTGCTACACAGATACATGTGTATTAACATGCGAACTGATGACCTATATGGAGTTGAAATCCTAAAGACTGAAGAGATGAACAATCTCAACTGTAGTTGAATGATAGAATATTTTCATTTCTATATTCCAGTGATATACTGAATTCATTTTTTTCTATCCCATCATCAAAAATGTTCAATGCATTACAAAGACTGCTTGCTTTATCACTGCACAGACACATTCCTTTCAAATCAGGAATTGCTTTCATTAAAATTCCTGTCACTTGTGTGGGGCGTTATTTTTCTTTTGTTACCCTGTCTAGACCCAATTATCCTGAACACTATTTTGCATCAAGTAAGCTAGGAATTTTAGAAGAGAAGCAATTAGCTGCCTGGAAGAGGAAGCCACAGAAGCTTCACAAAGCTTCTTTGATTCCTTGACGTCTTTACACAATCCTCAATCTCATCTAGCAGAGCACATCAAGGCTCAAGAGAAATAATGAGCAAGCGAGGACTATACAGCGGTCCAGAGCATAAGGCTCTGAAGTCAGACTCCCTGGGTTCTAATCCTGGCCTTGCCCCTTATTTCCTTGGAGACTTTAAGAAAATTACTTAGCCTCTCTGTCTCAAGACTTAAAGAGACTTAACCTGTCTGTGTCTCGAAATATTCCCTGTGTAAAAAAAAAAAAATCATAGTAGTTACAACCTCATAGGGTTCTTGTGACCATTAAGTAAGATGATGCTGTCGTGAGCATAAGTGTGAAGCACAGCTTGGCACACAGTAGTTGTGGAATAGACCATTCTAGTATGCGTCTCCAAATGTGTGTTCTCCATTTCTCTATTAGTGGAATGTTTAGCTAGGCTCATGGCCACTCAGAGTAAAGACTATATTTCCCAGCATGACCTGCAGTTAGTTTTGCCATGAGACTAAATGTTGGCCAAGGTGATGTGATCAGAAACGATACAGGCAACCTCTAGGTCATGCCCCTAATGGAAAAGCGGTATCCCTGTCCCTTGAACCCTTCTTCCTTCCCAGAGGCTGGGATGAGAACATAGGGGTGAGCCATCTTGGATGAAGAGCCAAACTCTCAAGATGGTAGAACTACAAAAGGCAAGGCACCCAGACTTTTCCATTAGAGAGCAATGTATTATATTTCCATCTCGTTTAAGCCATAATTAAAACGTGTCTCTGTCACCCACAGCCAAACTTATTTCCCAAACAAATACAATAAGAACTCTGTAAATATTAGCTCTTTTTATTATTGTCCACTTGCAGAGATGTTGCTATCAGGTTTTGCTTCAGCCTCTGCTGCAGTGCCTGCCAGCTAAATCCTTGTCTAAAGCTAGAGTTTCATATTCCTTTAAGAGAACAAAACCATGGTGACTAACGAAACATATTGCCCGAACCAGAAACAATGAGACAAAAAGCACTTGAAATAATATATGTGGGCAGAATAATGTCACAGCAGCCTGATGCCAATGGCTGCATGCCTCCTATCACTCCTGTCTTTTGTTCACATCCAGAGGCAATGCCATCAACACTGGGGCTATTTCATATTTGCCTAAGAAAAATCCAGATGTGACCAGACCTCCTTTCTGTACTCTGAATACAAAAATGTGACTTTTTCATTTTGATTGTAGATTCTGTGTGTAGAACCTATTATTAAAAGCTAACCATCATAACACTTAGCCACAATAATGACGGGCACTCTGTTTTAAGTGTCATACTCTTAAACGTTGACAGTAACCCAGGAGAAAGACATTATGATTCTGATTTTATAGATAAGAAAGTGGAATCTCAGAAAGGAAACTTCACAGGGCTATTAAGTGGTGCAGTCAAGATTCAGATCCAGAGTTTTATTTTCCCAAATCTGTTCTTTTCCCTACACCAGGCTCCCCTCATTGCCTCTCAATGTATTAAAATATTGTTGCTCAGAAAGAACACTGTATTTATATTAAGGACTGCTATTGCTTTCCTAGTTGTGCAAAGCCAGGCTGAACACACTCAAAGTTCAGCCTCAGTAAACATGAAGGGTTTCTTCTGCCTGCCCTGCTTCTCCCAACAAATGGCACCTGCCCAAGTCGCCTCTTATCACAAACTCTTTCATGACAAATAATCCCCAACAGAACTGTTCCTCAACAAACACCACTATAAACTTTATAAAGCTTTTGATTAGTTTTCAAGTCAAAGGCTATTAAAAACAATCAAGACCATCCAAGAATTGGGGAAAAGTTTCACTCAGATAGAAAGCTACTTCACAGAACGTAAATAAGGAACAGAATTGAAAGAACGCTTGACTATGTAAAGAAATCTTCGGACTTCCCTGGTGGTCCAGTGGTAAAGAATCCGCCTTACAATGTAGGGGACGTAGGTTCGATCCCTGGTTGGGGAACTAAGATCCCACATGCCTCGGGGCAACTAAGCCTGCACGCCACAACTACTAAGCTCGTGTGCCTCAACTAGAGCCTGCGTGTTGCAAACTACAGAGCCCACGCGCCCTGGAGCCGGCGCGCCGCAACTAGAGAACAGAAAACCTGCACGCCACAACTAGAGTAGCCTGAGTGCCACAACAAAGAGCCCACATGCTGCAACGAAAGATCCCACATGCCTCAATAAAGATCCTGCATGCCACAACTAAGACCCGACACAGCCAAATAATAAAAATTAAATAAATAAATAAATAATAAATAAATCTTTTTAAAAAATAAAGAAAGAAAGAAAACTTGCGATTTGTGTTGATTTAATGTGTTTCGAAATTGTCTCGGGAATTCCCTGGTGGTGCAGTGGTTAGGACTCTGCGCTTTCACTGCCCTGGGCCCGGGTTCAATCCCTGGCCAAGGAACTGAGTTCCCGCAAGCCGCACAGTGTGGCCAAAAAAAGAAAAAAGAAAAGAAATTGTCTCAAGGAAAGGGGGCACTGTGAAATATTCATGTCTGCAGATGATACCAAGCACTTTCCGGTAGTAAAACACTTGGCTCATAGGAACATACCAGGAGATCTCTCAAAGCCATGTGAACAGACAGGCAACTGTTTATTATCTATAGTCTTAAAATCATAGCAGAAATTGATCTCATATGTAACTATCAAACCAAGTCTTCCACCTGGGAACACCTTGACATAAATATCATCTCTTTCCTGGCCTGACAAGGAACAAGGACGTATTCTACTAGTCTGAAACCCAAAGGATACCTTTCTTGAGTATCAAAAACAGTAGAAAGATGCTCATCATCGCTAATTATTAGAGAAATGCAAATCCAAACTGCAATGAGGTACTAACTCACACCAGTCAGAAGGACCATCATTAAAAAGTCTACAAATAATAAATGCTGGAGAGGGTATGGAGAAAGGGGACCCTCTTACTCTGTTGGTGGGAATGCAAGTTGGTGCAGCCACTATGGAAAACTGTATGGAGGTTCCTCAAGAAACTAAAAATAGAGTTGCCATATGATCGAGCAATCCCACTCCTAGGCATATACTCAGACAAAACTATAATTCAAAAAGATACATGCATTCCGATGTTCACAGCAGCACTATTTACAATAGCCAAGACATGGAAACAACCTAAATGTCCATCGACAGATGAATGGATAAAGAAGATGTGGTACATATATACAATGGAATATTACTCAGCCATTAAAAAGAACAAAAGAATGCCATTTGCAGCAACATGGATGGACCTAGAGACTATCATACTGAGCAAAGTAAGCCAGAAAGAGAAAGACAAATATCATTCGACATCACTTATATGTGGAATCTAAAATATGACACAAATGAACATATCTATGAAACAAAAACAGACTCACAAATGTAGAGAGCAGACTTGTGGTTGCCAAGGGGGAGGAGGATGGGAGAGGGAAGGATGGGGAGTTTGGGATTAGCAGATGCAAACTATTATATATAGATGGATAAATAACAAGGTCCTACTGTATAGCACAGCGAACCATATACAATATCCTATGATAAACCATAATGGAAAATATGAAAAAGAATATATATACATGAAGAATTGAGTCACTTTGCTGTACAGTGGAAATTAAACACAACACTGTAAATCAACTATACTCCAATAAAATTTTTTTAAAACCAGGAGAAAGTCCTTTTATCCACATGGTAAATTACTCAGAGAGAGAGGACGTGGAGATAGAATCAGTACAATAAGAAGTAGGAAACCTGCACTTGTTTTAAAAAACAAAAAAAAAAGGATAAAATACTGGGCTTTTAAAGATTATTGCTATGACAATGAAAGGATAGAATTGACTTGATGGGAGGGAATTGGGCATTCATACACAAAAAAGATAATTTAAAGAGAACATGTTGCCCTTGAAAAATTCTTTAAAACTACTTGTGCTGCTGAATACAGGTACATACTAGCTTTAATTTTTATAAAGAGATAGCTGAAGTTTACTTCTGAACTGTCTCTAAATTGAATTTGTGTAAACTAAATAATTTTAAATGCAGCAAAAAAGGAGTTACATGCACAGCAAAGGCAGTTATCAGGACTTAATTTTTCCCATTTACCTCTTTAGGTGCTTATGGGGACTTATATTTCCATAGATAAAGATTATTTCAAAAAACACTTTCAGCAGTTTTCCTAGTTATCAGTATATGGTACAAGAAATGTCAAATCACCATTTCTTTGAAATTCATTGAGGATGAATATAAATGTTGTTTTATGTGCTATGATTTTTTTCTTAAATGCTTCATTGAAAATCACCCCTGACATTTAATTGCTTTCAGAGTCCATAAAAAGGAAGATGAGATTTGTGCTGAGGAATAAACGAATCTGATCCATAAGATGCATGATCTTAATTGCACCCATTTTCTCAAATTGCTGGTTGTCTCCCAACATTCCTTTTACCCTTTTAGAGCCATAAAACTTCCAAAAGTGAGTTGTTCACATGGCCACGCAGAGTAAAAACTACACTTCCCAGTTAAATATGCAAGCTCCCTTGCAGCTAAGTATGGCCATGTGACTACACTCTGGCCAACAGGATGTAAGCAAGGTCATCTGTGAAACTTCTCAGAAATGTCCTTAAGGAAAGGGAAACTGTCTTTTTTTCTGCCCTTGTCCCTTCTCCCTGCTGACTGGAATTAGGGCAGTATGATGGGAGCTGGAGCAGCCATCTTGGACCATGAGGTGTGATTCAGACTGTTCCCTTGACCACACTTTAGACAGGCTCCTCTGAGGTCTCTTTTTGACTAGACCTCGTCCTTGGGCCCTGTCTTCAACCTGCAGAGCCCAGATTCAGTAAGAGTCCTGCTAAATCAGTTTAGTGAGAATCCCATGCCCCCCGCCCCCTTGATATCTGACATCACTCTGGCCTGCCTTCAGCAAGAATTCTGTTAAGTCAATTTAGTAAGAATCCCCTTACCATCAATGTCTCCTCTTAAGTAATTTTCCATTAATTGACCCCCTCACTCTACTTACTGGCTATATGTCCCCAACTGCTTTTGCTCTATTTGGAGTTGAACCTGATCTCCCTCTCCTACTACCATAGTCTTTGTTTTTACTTTTATTTTTTCATGATAGTCTTGAAATCTATGGCAATAGTCCTGAATAGAGTCTTCCTTACCATTTTAATAAGTGTCAGAATAACTTTTTACTTTAACAGGTGTTAGCCCATGTTGAAGAGGGCAGAACAGCCAATTAGAAGGACCCTGGGCCTCTGATGATCATGAAGCCACCATTACCAGCCCTGGGTTGCTTTCCTCATGACTTCATCAAGGTAAAAAAAGAAAAAAACCTTCTCTCTTACTTAAGCCACTGTTATTTTGATTTTCTGACGCTCAGAGCTGAACTTACCCTAATTTCCATACCAATAAATAGCATGTATGCTGTTACAGAAGTAGAGAAGAATGCAAATCCTGCCTTTAAAATACGAATTGTAGAAAGTCTGGCAAAGATGTAAGTTATTTGTATTTTAAATCAAATTGACATATTCTTTGTGTAAGTTATTGTGAAAGTGGAGACTTTGCACAATCCAATAAAATATAACTTTGCTTCTGTTAAATTAGAAATTAATTCATCTCCATCTCCTATGCCTTGTACATAAGTACTCAATGAATTTTTGCTGAATCTTGGAAATTATTTCCAATATATGACAAAAATAATTCATACAAATAAATGTTAAAACAACACTAACATCCAATAATAATAGACAATGTGAATAAAAAATCCACTTAAGAGGGAATACAAACGGCTAACAATCATGTAAAAATACTAATAATCACACAAATGCAAATTAACATAGGCCACTACTTTATCAAATTAGTAAAGATTTATAACAATAATTCTGATGTTGGCAGTGATATAATGTAATAGTCTAGTGAAGAGGAAATGGACACATTTCTGGAAAACAATTTTTCAATTTAAAGGAAATATAAATCAAAATATGAATCATAATACAGTAAAAAATTAAGACAGAAGATTTAAGAATAAGGATGTTCATGGAAACTAGAATAGTTAAAATATTGCACATCCATGTTATGAAATCTTATCCAGCTAATAAAAATGATGCTTCAAAAGAATTTTGAATGACATCAAAAATGTTCATTAAATAACATTAAGCAAAGATAGAGGATACAAAGTTACATATATAATGTGGTTCCAATTATGTGAAAATTACACGTACACAAAGAAAAGCAAGAGAAAGCAAATTCAACAAAAGTGGAAAATATCTCTGGTAAGAGGGATCTCATGTGAGTTTATAAAGTTCATACTATATGTATTTTCTAATTTTCTATAATAAACATAACTACTTCCATAATGAAAAATGTATCAGAAGATATTAAATATTTCTTTAATTGTGAATTAAGAATTTATAATACAAAAATATTGTAGATATTGGTGCCCTTTATAGATCCTAGTGCATTATTGAGTTTAAAAACTTAAAAAATCTCTTGCCGTTAGAAGTTTTATCAATTTTAGATATTTGCATGAAATGTTTACCAGTTATGCTTAATTACTCTGCAATGAAATAATGATTAGAAAAATTATTAAATGCATGTCAGCCTAATCTTATTATACAGTTAAATCAATTAAACCCTAGCTCCTATTACTATAGGAACCTTCAGATAAACTGTTGATATAAAATGGTCATATTCCTGAAATCTAAAATGTTAGAGGTAACTATCTATCTATCTATCTATCTATTTATTTATTTATGGCTGCGTTGGGTCTTCGCTGCTGTGCGCGGGCTTTCTCTAGTTGTGGCGAGCGGGGGCTACTCTTCACTGCTGTGCGTGGGCTTCTCATTGCGGTGGCTTCTCTTGCTGCGGAGCACGGGCTCAAGGCACTCGGGCTTCAGTAGCTGTGGCTCGAAGGCTCTAGAGCGCAGGCTCAGTAGTTGTGGCGCACAGACTTAGTTGCTCCGCGGCCTGTGGGATCTTCCCGGACCAGGGCTCGAACCCGTGTCCCCTGCATTGGCAGGCGGATTCTTAACCACTGCACCACCAGGGAAGCCCGAGGTAACATTTTTGTTAGTGAAGAGTTCACTTATATTTCCTTAGAAATAAAATGCCTATTTCCCCAGGAATACAGTTGGTATTAGCTTAGTTAGATCTTCCCTTATGAACTGACCTAACTTTGGGAGATGAGTCTTCATTCACTCTCTCAGCCCTGACATCCTACCCTACAGACATTCAGCCATGCTGTAGATTACATGGGCTTTATAGTTCTGTGTTTCTTCAATTTACAGTAAAAGGGAATGGTAGTTTCCTGAATGTGAGTGCAAATGAATCCCTGCTGCCTAGGGGTAATGTCCTCTACACCGATTCTGGCTAGAGACAGTACACAAGGAAAGAAAAGGATAGTGAAAGGGGAATTCGGAGAATCAAAGAGATATATACAGCTGACTCTTGAACAACACGGGTTTGAACTGCATGGGGCCACTTATATGTGGATTTTTTTTCAATAGTAAATACTACAGTATTACGTGATCTGCAGTTAGTTGAATCCTTGGATACAGAACCATGGATACAGAGGGCCAACCGTAAGTTATACTCTGATTTTTGACTGCACAAACGGTGAGTGCCCCTAACCCGTGCATTGTTCAAGGGCCAACTGTGTGTATATACACACACACACACACACACACACACACATACATACATATTACATATATACACACACAAACTCTACATAGGTAACAATTTTGCTCGTGACTATGATGACCATATTATTTCAAACAAACAAAAAAAACAGTCTGGCAAGTATAAGTTTAATTATTTAGACAATCTAGGGTTTAAAATGTCACCAAATACCAGGTATTTGTGACCCTGTGCCTATGATAAGACTTACAATAAGAATTACTTGAAGGAAAATCCTGTAAATCAAATTTTAAGTTAGTTTCCCTATATGTGTATATATATTGAAATTAGTAAGGTCTTTAGTGGGAAAACCCCTAAGGTTTTAAATTTGTTTAAGGCAGAGCCAGATTTTTTTTTTCCAGATCTCTGTGACTCATTAAGAGTTTGGGTTCCATTTGAGAACAACGATGTTCATGCTGGGAGGTTCTGTTAATCCATTAAGAAGCTTTGTGGCAATTCTATTAGGATTAAAACAAGACGTTTACCAAACTAGAAGTCCACTCCAATAGTTCTCCTGGTGTTTTATGGGGACAGTCAGTCTACGCTCTTGAGAAGGTCAAACCAATTCTGTTCTTGGTGGCAGTGATAAGATTTGAAAAAACAGCCCCACAGATCAAACATTTGTAGGGTATTAAGATATCGTTTTTGGCACTTGTTGGTCGCCCTTACTTCCCGGGTGAATGGATAATTCTTGAAATCGCTTCAAATCCATTTGAACCAAATATTTAGCTTATCTGCAGGATTCCAAACAACCAATTTAAATGCACTTTCCCCTTTTGTTTCTCCCTCCTTCTCTTTCTTCCCCCATCCTGCTGTGAAATGATGGAATCAAATCCAAAGACAAAGCCATAAGGTGGATGGCAGTTCCCAGGCTGGTCTCTGTGGTCTCTTGATGATACTAACCTCTGGCTTGCTTGGTGGCCCGTCTCAGCTGGGCTAGCTGTGTGGAACAAATCATTATACGCTTGCACTTTGGTTCTCAGTCAGCATAAAGGGTAGAACAACATAAGGAACTCTTGTCAGTTTTTATTGTGTGAGAGCAACGCTTCAATAAAAGTCATAGTAACTTTGGATAATGTTATACAGCTTATAGGTCAGAGCTTTCAGTAAATACCAGGCTAAAGAAATGTTTTCTGTTTTGTTCCATTTCTCTGACAGCTATTAGTAAAGCTGTGGGCTTTCAACAGGGTCGGAATAGGCGCAATTACCGCATAAGCATCCCAGCACAGAGGAAAAGGAAGCAATATGGAATGAGAGGATCTCGGCTCTGATCTTTATCAGTTGGGCAAATTATTTAATCTAAGGTTCAGTTGCCACAGCTATACTACATTATAATAGTACATACACCTCAGGGATGACATGAGGATTAAATGAGTATCCATTTGTGAATTGAGTAATCCATTCTCCGGGGTGAGGGAGGCACTGGAGAGTTTGACACCTCTTTTATTCTAGCCCCCCTGAGAGGTCAGATATATCACTCAGAAGTTAAAAGTGACCTAAGAGTGGAGTGTGAGCTCTGGGGCCAGACTGTGGGGAATGCAAATCACAGTTCTGCTACTTACTTACTAGCTGTGCAATCTCGGATGAGTTATTTAACTTTGCACTTCAGTTCCCCCACCTATAAATAGGGAAATTAATACTTCTTACCTCATTGGGGAAATGGAGTTGTAATCTGTCCCTTGCAATTGTGCAGAACCTCCTGCTATTTCTTGCTATTTTCTATACCTCCAGATTCATTATGTTGTTCTTCTACAGAGGCAATGAAACACATTGAAGCTGTCCAGCACAAGAGCCACTACAAATTGGGTGAGGCATCAAAATCTCCTAGAGATGGAAGGACCCTGTGAAATCATCTAACCTCCCAGACAGAAGCCCATGTTCTACCTCTGATAGCTGACGGCTTCTAGTCAAACTCCATCTTCTCTCTTAGGCTATAAATGTCCTGCTTCTCCCCAAGATGGCTTATCAAGCTTTCAGGTGTATGCAGCTATTCCCAAGGCTAGAACTTACCAAGGTGCTGTTTTCAACACCAAAGGTCAGCAAACTACAGCCCTTGGGCCAAATCCAGCCCACTGCCTGTTTTTATAAATAAAGCTTTATTGGAACACAGCCACATCCATTGGTTTACATATTGTCTATTGCTTCTTTCACCCTGCAATGGCCAAGTGAAATAGTCACAACAGAGAGCATATGCCCTGTAGAGCCTGAAACATTCTCTATCTGGCCTTTTACAGAAAGTTTGCTGACCCTTGGTTTAGACCATAGATAAAGCCTGATCCATGACTGCAAACTGTTTTATGTTTATGGACCCAACAAGCATTAAGATTGTGTCTCTGCTCACCTGCATTATTCTAACAATGAATACAGAGTGCTTGGTTCATAGAACATGCTCAACAAATGTTGATTACTCCTGAGTTCTGGGGATTGTAGGATGCTTTTGGCTGCACGTAACAGAAAATCTGATCCAAACTGCTATAAATAACACTGAAATATATTATATTGCTTAAAGAATAAGGCCAGAAGTGTGGCAGGTTCTAGTATATCAGGATGCTGACAACAATTCTCTGCCAATCTTCTGGCTCCGCTTCATCATTGTGCTGGCTTTTATACTCAGCAGCAACCAGGATGACATGGGTCACTGAACCCATCCAGTGAGAAAGAGAACCTTCCATAAATTCAGGCTATATATGTCTGAGTGGGTCATCTTTGGTCTCATGTCCACCACCAGACCAATAATAATTGGCAGAGGAATCCCAGTCAAGGGATGGCTGTCCTAAAAAATCCACTGCTGGAGCTAAGCAAAACTGAGTTTTGGGGTAGGGATGAAGAAAAGAGAAATGTACGCAGTAAGACAACCAATAGAGTTCACCACTGAGACAAGTCCAAGAATAGGTGCCAAACAGAACATAAGGCCAGATAATGTTTTCCTGCATTGTGGCTAAATGGAAATGACAGCCTCTAGGTGACAATATAGCCCACAAATGAACTGCTGAAATGAAGTTGTAACAGGGAAGAACAAAATCTGACTCCGTGCTGGATCTGTTTCTTCTACTTTAACCTTTGCTCTCTGTTGCTTTTTGTTACTATAATCACCAAAAGGATGTTGCCTATAGCTATTAGCATACATAATGGCCTCCCTTGGGGAACCCTGCCCCTCTGCCTGAATGTTAAACTAAAGTGCCTTTGTTCAGCTCACAGGGAAACATTCTGACCCTGCTCACCTGTGAATGGCTGCAAGAAAGAAGAAATAAACACATCCCCCGGGAGCTTCCCTGGTGGCACAGTGGTTGAGAATCTGCCTGCCAATGCAGGGGACACGGGTTCGAGCCCTGGTCTGGGAAGATCCCACATGCCACGGAGCAACTAGGCCCGTGAGCCACAACTACTGAGCCTGCGCGTCTGGAGCCTGTGCTCCGCAACGAGAGGCCGCGATAGTGAGAGGCCCGCGCATCGTGATGAAGAGTGGCCCCCGCTTGCCACAACTAGAGAAAGCCCTCGCACAGAAACGAAGACCCAACAAACACAGCCAAAAATAAATAAATAAATAAATAAATCAAACACACGCCAAAAAAACACATCCCCTCTCTGAGGCTGGCCAAATCAGGAGATGTTTTGTAAGACTTATGGCCTTTTTACATTACTTCCTCACCTCCTCCCCCTCTCTGTTCTATAAAAGAAACTGGCATCCAGACCCCGATAAGATGGTACTCTGGGACATTACTCTGCCATCTTCTCGGATGCCCAGCTTTCCGAATAAAGTCGTCTTCCTTGCCTCAACACCTCGTCTCCCGATTTATTGGCCTGTTGTGCGGCGAGCAGAGTGAGCTTGGACTCGGTAACACAGTCACTTATAAGTTGAAGATTTCCTATATATAGGCCAATACCACAAAGTAGACATTGAACAGTATTTGTTTTTAGGTGTGAAAGATCAAGTAGGGTAAGAATTTTTTAATGAGGTTTTTTTTGGAGTAGATACTATGCAGCATGTATTCATATTTGTTAGGCTGAGTTCTTCCAAAGTTAGAAAAACCTAAGGAACAAAATGATCAATAAAGATTTTTATTTCGTGGTTCCAAACGGTCGGTATTTTTTTCCATTTGCAATTACTGTTGATAGCTCAATTTTCTTTGCCTCAGTTCTTCCCTCTTCCTTCATTGCATTAAAGCCATCAATACAGCTAAGTGATTTGTTCTTCACAGAGAATATTTTAAAAACTTACTTTCTAATATTTGAAACCTGTGTCTAGATATCTCCTACCTCTTCTTCCTTCTTAGTCGGAAGGAGAAGAATAAATATATTTGAGCCTCTTGGATCAACCTAGAATGCTCTGGTAGTTGGCAAATGTCTCTTCCCAGCCTACAATTCATGCCTGGCGGTAATTATCAGACTTTTCATGTGCCTTTGGGTGCAGAGCACCTTTAGAAGGACCTAGAGGTCAGTCCCACTGAAACCGAGCAGGACCCCGTGGGGCTCCTGGGCACGGAAAGCCTTTCAAACAGTTGCTAATCAGGGAAGGGAGGGGGATGCAGAGACAAGGGAGGAGCAGCCAAGAAACAATAGTGCAGCCTTGGGGCAGGGTCCTGGTTCCCCATCAAGGGATACACATAACAATATCTTTGAGCTCTTCTGCAGAACTAAAAACCCCACCAAATGGAAGATGTTAACTACTTGATGAAGCACTCTTCATTCCAGAGAAGGTCACAGTTCACCCATCATCACCTGACTCCAGATGATCTCTGGATTGAAGGAATGCAGGCCCTGCACGCACCCTGCTCCTTATCAGCAACCCTGCCCCCCTGATTATAAAACTCCTCACAAACCCCCCACCCTCACCCCCTGCATTGGGACACACAGTTTTGAGGGCATTAGCCCATTGTGGCCCCCTTTGCAATAAAGCTATTCTTTTCTACCTCACCCAAAACTCTGTCTCCGCGATTTAATTAGGTGTCGGAGTACAGAGGCCAGATTCGGCTTCACCACCTTATTTAATGCCACACACTTCAGTGGCTATACGGACTGTGGAGCACAGTTGGGCGACAGGCCTAAAATGTTGATTCAATGTCATTTTTACACTCTTTCATTGTTATATTTTTCCTTATCTCTAAGGACAACCTACTCAAGCAAATAAATATACAAACAAACAAGAAATCCACTGCTTCCCAAACTCCAATGTACTAACTTTCCAGATCAGTTTCTTCTTAGTAATCATCATAATTCTTAAAAATTTTCTTTGGCTTCCACTTCCTTCTGAAACTTACTAGCGGAATCTGAAGGCAAATTTGTGGGTCATGGTAAACAGCTGAAACACAGTTGATCTATACTTGCCAATGTCAAAATCCTTTTCCCATTTCAAGGCTAAGCTCAAATGTTAGCTCTTCTGTGAAACCATTCCTTCAATTTCTATCTTATCCATAATAACTTACTTATTCCTCCAGACTCCCACAAAATATCAATCTACACCTCTGTAGCATAGTGAAAACAATGGTTGTAATAGCTAGCACGAATGTTTACAGTTGCAGTAAAATCTGCTACACCATAAATTCTTTGTGTTGATGATTTTGGAGGATATCAAGGAAAATGGCCTAAGTTCACTGACTGGTCTGGCAAATCTCCTGGTTGGGCTTTTGAGAAGCTAACTCAGAGATGTAGATACCTGTGCAAGTGATTTATGAAGTGCTCTCAGGAGGAATCTGTAAGGGAGTAGGGGAGGCAGGAAAGGGAAGAGAAGGGGGACTAAGGAAGACTGTGATTTTTACCTGAAGGCCAGTCTCAGCATGATCCCATGGGGAGCTCTGAAGCAGAAGTTGCACTGTCGAGTCTGTCTTGCCTTGAGACAAGGGTTTCTGTACCCATCAGCCACTGGCCCGGGGTGGCCCAGTAGGGACAGAAACTCAAGTTTATCTGGCATTTGTGGCTCTCTACGCCTATGGGCAACTCCAGCCACCCAAAGGTAGTCCTCTAAAGAAGGTAGTAGGTGCCAGTCTTTAGAAGTAAAGCACGTGGAAACTGGGAGATGAGAGCACAGGTCCAACAAAGGGGCTCAAAAGGATCGGAGTGGAGCACTGAAGGTATTCACAACAACTCATAAACCAAGGGCAACACAAACCAATGATAAGCCTAATGATGTTAGCCAGCGATTATTAAGTGCTTACTGTAGGCCAGCCTTGTTCTAAGCTCCTGGTAATATTAGCTTATTTAATCCTTACAACAGCCTAATGAGGTAGCTTATGTTATTATTTCTGTTTTGTCAAATGAAGAACCTAGATCTGTGGAGGCAACTAGTCTAAAGTGACACAAAGACTTCATGGTGTAACTAAGATTTGAATCAACAAACATAGGTGGGTGATTCAACAGCAATGCACTCTAAACCCATGCCACCCACGTTGGCGTGGCTTCTCAGTACAGGAAGCTGTGAAGAGTGGCAGAGCCTTGAGTCATTTGGCCTGGGCTCCTGTCTTGGTAGCTCAGAACAAAATGAGACAACGCATCTAACACAGTTAGTGCAGAAAAAAACTGCACGAGCTAAATATTAGCCAGTGTTGTTATTAAAGAAGGGAACAAGACATTGCCGCTTTCCAAAAAAATCTGTTTTCTATGAAAGTATCTCTTAGATCTGTAAAAAGCCTTTCTTCTGCTATCCTCTAAATGTTTAAAGAGCCAGGAAATCAACAGCTTTATTCTTGATAGCTCTGTTGTATATGACACAATTGTTACCGAGAATAAGGAAAGAAGGCAAGGGAAGATAGAGAAAAAGGAAGAAGGAGTGTAATAGATTATTACTAACAGTTATTGAGAATGACAGGAACAAATATTCTGAACAGAGTCCTGTTCATTGTACTTCAGTCTTTCCTGGGATCTGGTTATTAAATTGTTTTTTCCTAAACAGGGTGATTTTGAATTCCCCCCGAGAATGCTATCAATAATTGCTTTGTACCTTGCCCCCCATAAACAATATAACTTTTTGCAGCACATTAGAAAATTTAGCCATTTTTCATGACTGGACTACCAATGCCAAAAATATTACTGATTTCTTGAAAATCATTAACTGCATTTCATTGCCACCTGAATGCTAAGCACAGAGAAAGTGCAATAATTTTAATCAAAGCCTTTGTTTAAGATTGGCGGAATACCTTGAAATGATGGAAATAAAAATTCTGAGCTCTTCACTATGAAATAAGAATCAATCAAGAATATTTCAATATCTTTCCAATTCTAAGGATCCTAGTTCCTTTAGGCACATTGAATATTTTTGCAACATGTGAAGATAATCTTATGATGAGTTTTCTCCTCAAGTAAAATAAACATAAGCTTCTGATTGCAGTTTTGGTAGACACGCGACGTACAAAAGCTACATGTTGCACAGTAGTAGGCAGTGACTGAGGAGGGAACTCTGTTTATCTTTGCTCCTCTACTCAGAGGTGAGACGTAATAACCAAATATATTTAACAAGCAGGACTGGACAGGCAGCAACCAAACAGAATGAATGTGGCAACCAATCAGAATGATGCTCCGATCATTCGGAACAGATGATGTAACCATTCAGAATGGATATTGGCTGAAAGACAGATGAGGTCACACCTGGGGATCCAGTTAAACATTAATCCTGCCTACAACTGATGTGAAACTCAACTCTGCCCACATTAATCAACTTTCCTCACACAGAAACTTATTTCAAGAAATTCAGATGATTTCTGGGATACAATGGGAACTTTTCACTTTCCAGATCCCCTTCCTCTCCCAGCTCTGGTCAAGGCAAATTCCCACTAAGACTGACCTAAGAAAGGCATTATAAATAAATAATAGTTAACATTTATTGTGCACTTAAGTACCAGGCACTACACATTATCTTCCTTAATCTTTGCAAAAACCCTATAAGATGAGTGCTACTATTATCCCTGTTTTATTGATGAGGAAACCAAGGCATGGAGAAGTTGAGTCACTGGTTCAAGGTCACACAACTAGTACATCCCAGAGCTGGTACTCAAACCTGGGCAGTCCTTCCACTTACCTATGAGTTATGATGTCACTGGAAAATTGACATTCTCATCAACATGATATTTACAGCTCAATCCCATCCTTCCTTCAAGATAAACGATAAAGTGCCAAAGATGTTTTCTAATATTTGTGCTACTGCTTGCAATCTATGAAGTCACTGACTAACACTTGTCACCAATGTGGTTGCAGTTGCCCCATTTCTGATCTAAATTGCTTCAAACAAGCAGAAAGCAGTCAAGGAAGGCAGACAAGATAAAAGAACATTACCTTATTCTCTTGTCCTCTACTTTTTTCAAATATTCATCTCTCTTTAGGACTCCCAGGATCATCTCCTTCTCATGATCTAATAAAAATGACAGGTTGATGAACTCCGAGTTCTTAGACATGGTGTTTCAGCAGTAGCTCTGAGTAGCAGTGGTTGAATCTTCCAGGTGAATTGATATCCACAATTCTTAAGGTCTCCCTGAGCAACCCAGAGTCACTCAGCTGCTTGATGTAGAGAGGCTTTTACAAGGTCTCTGAAGAACTGCTGATGGTAGATAGGGATTCTTCCAGGCAAGACAGAAAACAAGCTCCACTGGGATTACATTTCAAGAAAGTCATTATTCTTTTAACTGAAAAGATCTCCAAAGCCTTCGTGGTGGTGTACAGTCCGGTGGCAGCTGAGTTTCCCTAATGATGCTCAACATTAACCCAGAAAGTTACAGAGCAGGAAACAGATCCGCTGGGACAGAATCCAGAAAACACTGCAAAGGTAGAAAAAGCAAAGGAGAGGAAAATTAGGCCATTTTCCTCAGAGCACTTGTAAGAGTGTCTAATTTTTGAAACAGTGATGTACCTAACTCAAAAAACACTTTTTAATCAGTAAACATGCATTTATGAAATACTTATTGTATTTATTACCATCAAAGAGTACTTATATTTAGTTGATTCCAGGTTCTCTATGTCAATTCTGCTTCTTCCATTATAACGAGCTTCCTCTACCAGCCAGATCCCGTTACCACCCTTGATCCATGGGTCACCGCTTTGGGACTCTAAGAGCACAGTCTGGACTGTCCACAACAGGACAGGTCCTTTAAGTGGCTCCATCATGCCCTCCCGCCCTCCCTCCCTCCCCAAAACTAGGACCACCACATACAAAAGCATTGCCGGCAAAACAAATATGAACCAGTGCTGCACATATCAACCTAAACCTCTCTCACAAACATGTTGAATGAAAAAACTTAAGTTGCAGAAGAATTCATGCAGGATAATAGCATATGCATGAAGGAAATAATTTTCAAAGACATTACATCTAATTTAGGACCACATACATTTGGAGTATAAATATAAGGAAATTCATGGGGAATTCTGAGAGATGCAATCAGAGAGGAGAACACAGGAACTTCAACTACTGGGTGATATTTTATTCTCAATATAGGTTTATCTCTTACTATGTACATGGTTGTTTATGAGTTATTCCAGCTCTGTATTACATACTGCAAAATAGATGTTTTAAAACTATCCCTTTGTCAACATAAGCTCACCAGGCCCTCTCTATCATATTAACTCTTGGGCACATTCTTTCATTGGCTTGTTACCTGGATTCTCTCTGCACATCCCCTTAAGAACGATGGCTCTTAGTGTGACCTACTGGGTTTTGTGATTTGGCATCAACCCACGACACTGTTCCTCAGCTTCCCTTCAGGTCTCTGAACTACAATCCATATGCAGGTTACACTTGGTTTGGTTGGTTCTAGCCAGGTTTCTAAGCGTAACTAGATATTTACTCAAAGGTTGCTTTGGGACCTCCCAGTTACCATAAGGTCAGGTTGACTCAAATTCTCAGATCTGAAAGGATAGGCTCTAGTCCAGGGCCTCTTTAACTTTCCAAAGTCCCCATGTGTTTGTTCTCTACATTGTATAACGAAACCAGAACTTTGCTGAAATGACTCAGAACTGAACTGCTTCCTACAGACCAAGAGCTATCCCCCTTGGAGGAAACTGGCTAGGTCTCAGAGAGTGTAGATTCTCTAAATATACTTCAGGCCTTTCCTCCATCTCCAAAGTTCTAGAGGCTACAGGGCCCAGAGGACCTCAAGATTGACATGAAGAGGAAACAACAAGGTTAAGAGTAAAAGGGGCTCTTCAGAAAGGTTTGGGGGTTTTGTTTTGCTTTTCCTTTTTTTTTTTTAATTGTAGTATAGTTGATTTACAATGTCGTGTTAGGTTCAGGTGTGCAGCACAGTGATGCAGTGTGTGTGTGTGTGTGTGTGTGTGTGTGTGTGTGTGTGTGTGTTTGTATATATATTCTTTTTCAGATTCTTTTCACATATAGGTTATTACAAAATATTGAGTATAGTTCCCTGTGCTACACATTAGGTCCTTGTTGGTTATCTATTTTATATATAGTAGTGTGTATATGTTAATCCTATCCTCCTAATTAATCCCTCCCCCCGACCCTTCCCCTTTGGTAACTGAACTTATTTAACAGAAATAGACCCACAGACATAGAAAGGTTTGGTTTTTACATCACTGTCAATTGTGGTCTCTGTCAGATAAAGAGCACAGCTGTTTTTCTAACCCTTGTGTATCTCATCTGGTTTCATGCAGAAATAGAAAAAGCACTTGGTAACTCAGTTAATGAATATCTTATCATCACAGCCAGGTTCACTGAAGACATATTTTGTATTTGAAATGTCAGATTTAGAATGTCCTATGTGAATATTCTATAGAATTGTATTTAGAAACTTAAGGGGTTGGGAGCTATAAAAATGCTTGACTTGAAGCTTATGGTTTTCCTCGCCTTGGGCTTAAGTTTATGCAAGTCTGCCCTCTAAAAATCCAAGAGTCTACTCATGAGGAGAATAAACGGAGGGGAGTAGTAACACCATGGGGGCAGCACAGGAAGGTGACAGAGAAGATGGGAAATGAAGCATGGATATAAGAAAAATGAAATTAGTCAGTGAGAGCTTAGTTAACAAAATTAGCCCTAAATGGATTTTTACCCATTTATACCTGGATTGCTAGAGATGATTTATAAATGAGTGACCAAGGAGATCAGAAGTAGCCAACATTTTATCAAGAAAATCAGGATGTTTCCTCCAGAAGCCAGGACCGGACTGTGAGTATAATTTACTAACATGGAATGGAAATGGTGGTCATCCAGCCCTTCTGGAGAAAAACAGGGTGGAGCAGAGGAGACAATACGCTTGGGCAGAGAGAGAGGAGTTCCAAGGAGCTAGACGCTGATGGTGCCCATCCGGACTCTGACCAGAGCAGAAGCATTTGGGCCTCAAGATGAAAATAACCTATTTATTCCTGGTAGTACACGTTCCATGTTGGGTGATGAGGCTTCAGTCTGACAAATTTTCATGTCATGAATCACTCAAAGCAGACAACTGTTTCCTCTTGCTTGACTTTTACTTCCTTCTGGACACTTCCGGTTTAAGTTGGCTTCCCCTAGAGCTCTCCCTTCAGAGACTGGATGCCCTGGTCCTGCCAATGGAACCCTCTGTGTCTGGTTTGAACCCATGTCTGATCCGTTCTCTGGATGCTGACCAAATCACATTTCTGAGCCTTTGGAGGACCAGCATCTGGGTTGTGATAAGTTTACTTAAGTATGCACCTTCCCCCCGCCCCCCCGCGGCCGTGCCGCACGGCATGTGGGATCTTAGTTCCCCGACCAGGTATTGAACCCGTGCCCCCTGCATTGGAAGCTTGGAGTCTTAACCACTGGACCGCCAGGGAAGTCCCAGTGTGTACCATTTTTGGGTGCCTGTTTTCAGCTAGTTCATAGCCCCTCCTGTTGAATCCCTTACCCACTATGTACACACTTTAATCAAGTGAAAAAATGAGTAAAAATAATCACGAGTGCATTTTATCTAGAGGTGATTCTCATTCGTTTAGTTAAATGTACCCAACACTAGTCAGGAGAGATGAGTTCATTTTTATTTTATTCTTCAAAACCTTCACTTAAACAGATCGCTCTCCTTTAACGTTTCAGATACAGATTTTTCCCTCTCTGGCCAGTAGCCTTGCCGAACTGAGCTAAAATATTTAAAAAGATGACAAGATGGTTTGCATGTCATTCTGCTGCCTTTCAGCATAGATAGCTCAGGACAGGTCATTAAGTCTGCTCGGTGCCACACAAGATGCGATAATCAAAAATTCTCACAGCATCACACAAAGACATAAGTTTCTTAAAAAGCATCTGTTTTCAGTAACACACACCTAAAATTAATAGAGGGCTGGTATTTTAGTCAAAGGAAAGGGTATATCTGAATGTATCTCATTATGGGGTACTTGAAATGCAGTTTTAAAAATAGTAAGTTTTACAAATATAAAATGGGAGTACTTGATATTCTGGATCAGCCAACACATTTCCAAGTCAATGATATAAAAAAAAAAAGATGATGATGGAGGAACTGTTGTAGATTAAGAGACCAAAGAGCCATATAACCAAATAACTAAATACAATACATAAACCTTGATTATTTAGATTAGATCCTTTAGAACAAGAGTTATAAAAAAACATTCTGAGGACAATGAGGAAATTTGAATATGGACCGGATATTAGATATTATGAAATTACTAGCTCTTTTAAGTATGACAATGATATTGTGGTTATTAATAAGAATATTGTTTAAAACGTTTTTACTCTTAGAAGATGCATAATGAAGTATTTAGTTGATAAGTGTGATATTTGTAACTTATTTTCAAATAATTTCAAAAAAGTATTAACTATAGAGATAAAGCAAATATGGCAAAATGTTAGCAACTGCAGAACCCAGTCGGCAAGTCCATGAGTGTTCACTGTACTTCTTCCAATATTTCTGTATGTATGAACATTTTCATTAAAAAATTGAAAGGAAACACATGGGGAAAGTGATAATGGTAAATGAAAGCCTTCAAAATTATATTTATGATGACAACTACACTGTGTGCTATAGACATTATGTGTCCCCTCAAAATTAATATGTTGAAACCTAATCCCCTATGTGATGGTATTTAGAGGTGGAGCCTTTGGGAGGTGATTAGGTCATGAGAGTGGAGCCCTCATGAATGACAAGAGCTCCCTCCTCCCTTCTGCCCTGTAAGGACACAGGAAGAAGTCAGCATCTAAAAGCCAGGAAGTGGGCCCTCAGAAAACACCAAATATGCCAGCACCTTCATCTTGGACTTCCCAGCCTCCAGAACTGTGAGAAATTAATGTTTGTTGTCTAAGCCACCCATGGTATTTTTGTTGTAGCAGCTCAAACAGACTGAGATACTGTGTATCATTTTCTACAGAAAAATGCATTAGAAATTAGCATATAAAGCAATTATACTCCAATAAAGATATTAAAAAAAGAGAAATTAGAATAACTATAAATTATTTTTTAAATGACTGAATAACATTTCCTAATCTCAGGTGGGTAATTTATATCTCAAGACCTCTAGGAAGGATGACATGTCACAAATGATCCTCTATACATTTTATAGTCTTCACAAAACAACCATAAGATACACAGTGATAACTGCTAAGGAAGCTATAACCCAGTCTTATCCCAAGATTTATCTTTGCGAAGAATGTTTTTAGCTATGCTTCTTCCATCATTTAAGAAGGTTATGAGACAGATAAAAAAATTCATTGCACTGTTACTTAGTTATAAATTCAGCTAGTCACAAAAAAAACCCCACAATAACATGCTCATTTTAAAAAATGTAATGCCAGAGGGACTATAGTAGTTATGAAACAGAGACAATGATAACTTAGCTCTTTTGCAGGCAACTGTTTCTAATGCAATATGAAGGACATTAACTCCAAGACTTTTACCACTGGAGGTGATTTGGCAACATGTATCATGTTTAAAAATGTGTAGGAAATTGACCCACCAATTCCAAGTATAAAATGTACCCTTAGGAACTAGTAAGACACTTGCGAGATTTGCCATAGCACTGCTTGATAGCTGAAAATTGGAAACAATGTCAGATAACAGGAAATGGGCACACCGATATAACTTAATATATTTATTAAGGTGGAAATATGCATACTATATGTCAAGTTAAAAAAATCAGGTTATTGAACAACATGTATCATACAATCCTTCTTTAAAAAAATAAAACATGGGCTTCCCTGGTGGTGCAGTGGTTGAGAATCCGCCTGCCAATGCAGGGGACACGGGTTCGAGCCCTGGTCTGGGAAGATCCCACATGCCGCAGAGCAACTGGGCCCGTGAGCCACAACTACTGACCCTGCACGTCTGGAGCCTGTGCTCCGCAACAAGAGAGGCCGCGACAGTGAGAGGCCCGCGCACCGCGATGAAGAGTGGCCCCCGCTTGCCGCAACTGGAGAAAGCCCTCGCACAGAAACGAAGACCCATTAGGATGAAATTAATACAAATAAAATTAACTTCCTGTTTGCCTGTTACTGTGTGACAACACAACAGTGAGATGGATTTTCAGCGCGCTTATAGGGATGTTTAGGATGCTTAGAAAAACCAGCTAAATAACACATGCAAAATTCACTTGGGAGTGCCTTTCAAATAGGCAAGACTACACATGACTGTCAAGAGGTGAGGACTGCCAGAGGGCTAAAGATGCTATGAGGAGAGAAATGAATAGTTCCTTTGCTATGAATCCCAAGCTGAAAGACTCAAAGGCAGATGCTACAGAATTGCAGGCATTTCTTTTCTTTTTTTTAATAAATTTATGTATTTTATTTATTCATTTTTGGCTGCATTGGGTCTTCGTTGCTGTGTGGGGGCTCTCTCTGGTTGCGGCAAGCGGGGGCTACTCTTCATTGTGGTGCACAGGCTTCTCATTGCGGTGGCTTCTCTTGTTGCGGAGCACGGGCTCTGTAGTTGTTGCTCGCGGGCTCTAGAGCGCAGGCTCAGTAGCTGTGGTGCACGGGCTTAGCTGCTCCACGGCATGTGGGATCTTCCCGGACCAGGGCTCGAACCCGTGTCCCCTGCATTGGCAGGCAGATTCTTTTTTTTTTTTTTTAATTTATTTTTTATTTATTTACCTTTGGCTGCCTTGGGTCTTTGTTGCTGCGCATGGGTTTTCTCTAGTTGTGGCGAGCGGGGGCTACTCTTCGTTGCGGTGTGCGGGCTTCTCATTGCGGTGGCTTCTCTTGTTGCAGAGCACGGGCTCTAGGCGTGCGGGCTTCAGTAGTTGTGGCTCACGGGCTCTAGAGCACAGGCTCAGTAGTTGGGGCGCACGGGCTTAGTTGCTCCGCGGCCTGTGGGATCTTCCTGGACCAGGGCTCGAACCCGTGTCCCCTGCATTGGCAGGCAGATTCTTAACCACTGTGCCACGAGGGAAGCCCAGGCATTTATTTTCAATAGAGCAGTTTCTTCTCACGTGGACAAGTCTGTGTGGCACATTCCATGGGAGTGCAGTAGTTGAATTTTTTTTCAAAATCGTATTGATTCTCCAATCAGTAATAGGAAGGTCAACTAACAATACCATCAGCTTTATAGTGATGCTCCAAGAACAGCATCCTCAAAATGTCCCACAACAGCTAATACTGAGATAATACAACTAATCCTTATGACGCTCTCGCAAAATAAAGTCTAATACCCCCATTTTATAGATGAGAAAACTGAGAGAGAAATTAATTAACATGCCCAAAGTCACACAGTCAGTAAGTAACTCAGAACAGTCTGGTTTCAAGGACCCTGCTTCCAACCATGACAGTGACTGCCTCTCAGGGCCTCCATGGAACAACAGAACCCCACAACTTCTCAGAATCTTTAACGCTCTGATGTTCATTGTGAATTTTCACAGAACCCTCAGTCTGGAAAAAGATATTTAACGTTATTGGTTCTTGATCTTGGCATCATGTATTTTGATATTTTTAAAGAGAAGACTGTCTATCTTAAAAAAAAAACTGGTTAGGAAAAAACCTAAATAAATTCAAGAGAGAAAGATTTGAAAGAAAATTTAGAAGACACACTTAGATCATAATATCTGGTAGTTCCCCTGCATGCTTTTTAACTATCAAGACCTATACAATTCTGTATTGCCAAAAAAGTTTCACAGAACAGACCATATATAAATTATAAATATCTGTACAAAGGAAGCCAGTATAAATAAAGTGAAAAGAAACAAGAGACAAGCTGGGAGAATAAGATTTGTTCCATATAAAACAGAAAAAGGATTAATATCTAGAAAATATAAAGAGCTCCTACAAATTACAAGAAAATAAACCAGTAAAATAAGGGGCAAAAATACAAACATGTAACCCACAGTATTAGCAATTCACAAGCAATTCACATAAACATGAAAAGATGCTTATTTAGCTCACTAGTCATTCAATGCAAATTACAAGGAGAACACTTTTTAGTTTTCCTATTAGATTATGAAAATGTAAAAAACAAAAATCAATTATCATCCAGTGTTTGGTGAGGGTGCGTGGAAATGGGCATACTCATGCCCCATTGGTGGAAGTGGAGATAGGTTCAACCCTTAGCTGAGAGAGAATTCTCCATGGGCTCTTCCATATTTACATGTCTTGTGAGCAGAGGCACTAAATGGTCTTTTGTTCTGGACGATCCTTCCAGAAATGTTTGCAGAGTGACCAGTAAAAGACATAGTATGTCTCTCTCTGGAGCAAAGGGAAGATTTGCTTACAATTTGTTTAGTAAAGCAAAACTCTCCCTCAAGGGCAGACGGCAGATTTGCTTGTGGTCCACTGTAAAAAATTTGGATACATGTTCAGGGTTCCTCAGCTGTTACGCAAATCCACTGCATGCGCAATTTTCACCTGGGCACTTGCGGGCAAGGGGAACCAACACAAACGTGAAGCTCACGAGAGTTGCTGTGAGGAATAAAATACATTGTATATGACCCAGGAATGTGTGTCTTCAATCACCAAACGTAAAACAGTGACAGGCCTACTTCTTAGCTTGAAAGTAGGGTAAAATCTCACAGCCTTTATGGTTCCTGTCAACCTTTTTAGAGGATGAATTGAATTTTTCAAAATTGGTCAAAGGGTACAAGATTTCAGTTATGTTAGATGATTAGCTCCTAGGGATCTACAGGACAGCCCAGTGCCCACAGCTAACAATACTGTGCTGTTTATTTAAAACTTTGCTACGTGTTAGCATGAATACACAATACATACATACATACATAAATTGGATGAGGGAAAACTTTTGGAGGTGATGGATATGTTTACGGCATTGTGGTGATGGTTTCATAGGTGTATACTTACCTCCAAACTCATTAAGTTGTATACATTAAATACGTACAGCTTTTTTACGTCAATCGTACCTCAATAAAGTTTTTTAAATTAAGTTTTGAATGTTTTTGACCACTTTTAAGAATCTATCTTACAGAAAAATTAATACCTGTGTGTACATATGAGGATAATGTAGAGATATTCATTACAGCGTAACCATCAAGAGTGAAAATTCTGAAATAGCCTGAAGTTATAGTAATATCATGGTACATACTGAAGTGAGGTATTTAAAAATATATATATTGACATGTAAATAACTAAGCTACATTGTTAGTTGAAAACAGAAGGATATTCATGCTTTTAAATGCATACAGATGTAATGTAATGCGGTCAGTATACACACATATAATACATGTGAATGTATAGGTAAAGGCACAGGATGATATATACTGATCTGTTAATCATGTTGCCTATAAAGATGGTAGCTGGATTGTCAAGGGTTGGAGAAGAGATGAAAGGGGGCTTATTTACATATTGTTTTTTATTTTATACATGTTCATATAATCATATATTATTTATGTCTTTAAAAATTTTTAAGAAGCGATAAGGTGTGGTTAGAAGCAAAAGAGAGAGAAGCCAAAAATAATGCTTTAAATGTGATCTTAGAAGAATACAGGTGACACTGCCAGCAACAGGGAAGTTGGGGAGATGTGCTGGTTTGGGTGGGTGATAATTGATTTTGGTTTTAGACATGTTGTGAAATAGGTGATACCAACCCTGACTCTTCAGCATCAGTTTCCCGCCTCCATTCTTGCTCTCCTACATCAGATTCTTCCAAAACACAAATGAGACCATTGTCACTCCTATGCTTAAATCCTTCAGTGTCTTTCCTTTGCCCTTAAAAGTTCAAACTTGTTTAATATGGTTTAAAAAAAAAAAACCCTTCAGGATCCAGCTCTTGCCTATCCCTCTCTCTCATATCTATCCTTTAACCACACTCAACACTTCATTCCTCTAAAGAAGCCATGGTCTTCTTCACCTCCAGATCTTCCAATTTGCAAGACTCTCTGCCTGGAACACTTTCTCCCTCCCCTCATCTTCTAACTGCTAAGCATCCACAGGTATCTGCTTAAATGCCTCTTAGTCTAGCTCAGGTATCTGTGAGAGGCTGAATAATGGCCCCCAAGATAATCATGTCCTCATCACTAGAACCTTTGCATATGTGACTAGGTCAAGGATCTTGTGATGGGGAAATTATCTTAGATCATCCAGATGGGCCTAATGTAATCACAAGGGCCCTTACAAGATGGAGTTAGTACAGTTAAAGTTAGAAAAGGAAGTGTGATGAAATAAGCAGAGGTCGGAGTGATGGTCTTCAAAGATGGAGAAAGGGGTCATGAGCCAAGGAATGCAGGCAGCTCTAGAAGCTGGAAAAGACAAGGAAATGGATTCTCCCCTGGAGCCTCCAGAGGAAATACAGTCCTGCCAAGCCCATGATTTTAGCTTCATAAGACTCATTTCAGACTTCTAATGAATGAGATGAAAAAAATCAGACATTTGAGAAGGAACACCTAAAATAAAAATCTCAGCGTGAGGTGATGCTCTATGCCAAAATGGAGTGTAAAAAAGAAACTAAACCCTGGGCAGATGCTTGAGATGAAGAAGTTGGACAATATTCCAGCTCTGTGGCAGCCACTGCACTGCTAGTGGATTTAGAGTGGAATGTACTACTGACATCACTGTACATGACATTATGGTGGCCTCCTTACCATGGATGCCTTCTTGTTAACCTGTGGTAGTTTCTCTTTAATCAGACACAGAGTTAACCTTCTTCTAATAATTCTATGTTATAGAATTTCATTAAATATTGCCACCCTTAGAGGAGATGTATGGAAAATAAACAGAAAAAATTCTGTTTCAGTCCATTAAAAAAAATTACTAGGGAGAATATGAGGACAAGAGAAGGTTCCATCATATGAAATGTAGGAAGAAGACCAATGATCGGCATTTCCTTGGAAACCTTCAATGAAAGTGGAGCTTATTAGCTCCAAATACAACATGTACAATCATTCCTTCATGTCTGCTAGCTGATGCTCAGTAACAAACCACCCCCAGAACTTAGCAGCTTAAAACAAAAACTTATCTTTTTACAGTTTTGTGGATTGACTGGGCTTAACTGGGAAGCACACGTTTGGAATCTCTTACGAGACTGCAGTCAAAGGGCAGGTGGGGCTGAAAGTCACCGGAAGGCCGGACTAGGTGGGATGTTAAGGATGACTTACTCACCTAACTGGCAGTTGATGTCAGCTACTGGCTGGGAGCACAGCTGGCTGGGGCAGTGGACCACAACACCTATACGTAGCGTCTCCCTCATGGTGGTCGCTGGGTAGTCAAGACTTTGTACATGGCAGCTGTCTTCCCCCAGAGCAAGTGTTCTACCCAAGCAGAAACTGCAAGATATCTTAGGACTTACCATTACTTCTGCCATGTTTTCTTTGTCAAGTCAATCACAAAAGCCATCTCAGATTGAAGGGGGTGAATCAGATTCCAAAGGAATGGGAGTAGCAAAGAATTTGTGGCCCTTTTAGTTTCCCATGTCTTACTTCCTCATATACAGGATATGGAAGTTTGTGGTTACCAGGAATTTGAAGACCAAGGATCACGCATGCTTCCAGTTCTTGATGGGCATGGAAAAACTGCATGTGTACCATGACTCTCTATTTTTTGTTAATGGCTCAGTACAAGTGTAGGTACTTTTAGCTATACAAAGAGAAGTAAGCAGGGTTTGAAATGCTCAGCTGTTCAGACATAAGAACACAAGAGTCATTATTATTTTACACACACAGATGCATAAATCAGTGAAATGGTAGCACAGTCAGCAGAAGTGTAAATTATTTGAAACTCTTCTATAAACAAACAGTATCAAGGGTACTGGTGGGTATTGGGAGAAAACTGGTTCCAATGGGTTCCAGGGACTCATGAAAGGGTAATAGAACAAGAGAAGAGAATGTTCTCAATGCAGGGCCTGGCGAGTAAAACTAAAGGCTCCTCAAAGTATTTCTGCAAGACTTGTGGATGCCCCATTATTTGCAGTAGAGACTCAAACTTTTTTGAGGGACAGTTGATACCTTAGGCAATCAACAATGACTATAGGAAAAAAATATGTATGTTCTATGTAGAAAAAATACATATATTCTAATGGACAAAGGGGGGGGCTAATTTCAGGGATTCATCAACTGTAGTCACCAGAAGATTTTATAGTCCATGGGGTAAGCAATGCTAATACAAAGCCCTCAGAATCAAAGGCTGGCTCTATGCAGCCTCTCAGAGTTGGTGTTGTAGAAAACATGGGGCTTTGGAAACTAATGGGATTCATTTCTACTCGCTGGGAGGATAACATAGACAAGCTACTCTAAGTTTTTGTATCTCGGCTTATTCATCTGTAAAATGGGAATATTAACATGCACTTCCTTGGTTTGTTGTGACTCTTAAAATGAATTAATGTATACAAAGTGCCTAGCACAGTATCTGGCACCTAACAGATGCTCAAAACATTTTAGACCTCTCCATCCTTTCTGCTCTTACACTGAAATTAGCAATGCCATTAAAAAAGATCAGTAAAAACATACCTCCATTCCCTTCAATTCACAAAATACCCAAAGGTCTCTCTCTCTGGCTTCCTAGACTTTCTATTAAGAATTTACAAACTTCTTAGCAATTGCTTAGAAATGCCACAACTTTTATTAAAATAATAAGATTTTTAATAATGCTAAGATTCTTTGACATATGATAACATGCCGGAAGGTTCATAACATGAAGGTAAGTGGAAAAACTCAGGACATAAAGCTACTTATACAGTATGATTCCAAATGTGCTAAAGGAAATACATACACAACTAAATATTATAGAAAATAGAATGAGAGGAAATAAGTCAAAATATTAAGTTTATCTCTGGTTAGTTATATTATAGCTGTATTTTAGTTTCTTCTTTATAATTGTCTTCATTTCCATGTTTCTACAATAAATACATATTACTTATAAAATCAGTTTAAAAAAACAGCAAGTGTCATTGCTGTCAAAACTATATTCTAGCCATATTAGCTCAACTTCATATGCCATGATACACAATGCATATATCCACTGACCATGCTTGACTGCTGAACAGGGAAAAAAATCAGTAGTAGAGTCATCCGGCTTTGTGGTTAATAAATGTATTTTTAAAATAACGTTTAATTCACTAAGGCATTTTCAGTCTGGAAAAAAACAAAACCAAAGAACAGATACAAAGGGTTACAAAGCATAGAAATGTTCGTGCAATAAACTGCTGGAGCTAGGGAATACATAGATGAAGAAAGCATGGGCTCTGTTCCCAAAGAGCTTGTCTATTTTGTAGTGGAGACAGACAAAAACATTAAAAAAAACAAAAACAAAAAAACACAGTCATAAATGCCAACTTGGCTTTGAGAACGCAAAAAAAAGGACAATTGGGAAAAGGAAAGTGGTCATTGTAGAATGTGAAGAGAGTAAATATGAAAAGTCACAAGTACACATGACTAGCCCAGGGAACAGTGAATAATCCCAGGGCTGGGGTCTGAGTTCACGGTGGAGAGGCGAGAGGAAGGAGTGCCTGCCAGCCAGGGAGGAATTTGGTGCCCAAATAAAGCACCTGGACTTTATCCAGTGTTTCCCAAACTGTGTCTGTGGGAATGGTTTCTTAGGAAACACAGCAAGGTAGGTTACATGGCCAAGCCTGTGACGCCGATCCCTGCTTCAAACAGAGCAGCCCTGCTTTTATCTGTTCTATCAGTTGGATTTCCTGGCAGGATTTTATTTGAAGAAAGACTTCCATGACCTTAAAAAGTCTGAAAACTGCTCGCATGCCATCAAACTGTTGAATGCTTTTAAGCCAAGGAATAGCACAGTCAGATTTCTATTATAGATGTGTGTTTTGAAAGACATCAGTACTGAGTGATTGTCTGAGAGAGTAGAGGTTATGGGCACAGTGAGGAGACTTGGGCAGGAGGGCCAGGGAGAGATTGGGAACTAAAGTTGTGTTAGTGGGAAAGGAAGGAAGGGTCATTTTTCAGATATTTGGGAATGATCTAATAAGGTCCAGTTACCAACTGGATGTGGCTGATGAGGAAGAGGGAAGAGACTGACTCTGAGGTTTCCGGCATGGAGAACTGCAAAGAATCTTACATTTTAGTGTACATAAGAACCACCTATGGTGTTTGTTCAAAAATAGATTCCTGAGGTTCCATCTCCAGAGATCCTGATTCAAGAGGACTGGGGTAAAGCCTAGGAACGTTGATGGTAATACTATTCACAGAGACAGAGGATACAGGATAAAAAAGGTTGAGAGAAAAAAACTTAATTAAAATTTGAAGATGTTGGGGTCCAGGAGCTTAGGAGGCAAATATCAAAACCAAAGACCTGTCCAGAAGGGCATTGGAATATGGAACTAGAGTTTATCAGAGAAGTCTACACTAGAGGGGTTTAACTGAGGATCACTGGTACCTACATTATGGCTGAAATCATGCAAGTGAGAATACACAGGAAGAGAAGAGGGCCAGGGATAAGATCATGAGGAACAATAATTTTTAAAGAAGAGGGAAAGAAACAAATGAGCTGATGAAAGAGACTAGGGGGAGGGGATAATCAACAGAGCGAAAGACGCAGTTGAGTCTAATGAATTGGGAGTCAAGTCTATCACTCAGAGTCAGTGGAGGCCACCGTTATGTTCAGATTTCAATTAACCTCTCAAGTAAACTGTTACACACACCTCCGGCTGCATGACTTCCAGAGTTTCTGGGTACCACACTAAACCCAGAAACTCTGGAAAATGCACCCTATCCATAAATTCAGCCCAATCCAGTGTTATATCACATCTTCCTTGGCCCTCTCTTAGTTTCTAACAATATGAATTAGTAAACCTTGCAATTATTTGGGGGGATAATCTAATTCCTTCAAGGTCATACTTTGTACTTGTCCCCCCCAGAGCATATTAAAATCTGACCACAGTTATGGGCCTTGTGGTAACAAGGATTATTTGCAGTGAGTGTTGATTATTGGACAAGCTCTTGCATCCAAAAAAAGGTAGACAGCCTGAAAATCAGCCATCTGTTAGGAGATCTAAAGTTGTCACTGACCAAGACCAAAGGGAACAGTAGTTCACGATGGACATATGGGAGGAAGCCCTACAATAGGTTATGGTGTAGGAAACCACTTGAAGCCAGGAGAATTTTGAAGTGTCATCTATGTTCTAGTATGAGTGTGGCGCAGGTCTTTTTCACGGGAGCCAAAGTGAGCTAGTGTTGGAAAATAAGCAGGAATGTCAGATATACAAAATGCATGGTCCAATAGCTCTTGCAAGTTCAGAGCTCTGAGCAAACCCCTTCGGTGCCAAGCACCTTTAAAGTTGGTGCAAGAAGAAGCAATATTCTACCCATAAGTTCAGCTAACTGTCATCCAAACCCAATTAACCAAACTCTCTATATGGATGGCAAATTACTCCTAGGGCATCCCGCTTCTAAAATCTTATTCACATGACCTAGCTGAGAAGACACTAGGTCCTTTGTGGAAACTCACCCATGCTACTCAGGCAAGTAGCTTGCAACCCAGGAAGATCTATTTTTAAACTAAACCTGAAGCTGATTCTCACCGGCCCAGATGGCTCCCCTGGGCGGGGGGAGGGGGGATTATCCATATATACAGCCAGCTTGTTGCCCCTCACTTTTCGGATTCCTATCAGTCTGATTGCCAATGCCAAGTCTGACAAATGCAGCAAGGAACTGTGGAGAGTAAGATGAACAAGATTTATGCACCTCAGATGTGGCCTTACACCATGCTCCACACTAGGGGTTGGGAAACTTTTTCTATTGAGGGCCAGGCAGTAAATATATTAGGCTTTTTGTTACAAGAGGCAAAATCATGACTATATTGCAGTTACTTATATAACAAGAAAGAAAACAAATGTCCACAGATATTTTACTGACAAAATTCAAAATATAATAATAATGACTGAATACAGTTGTTTTGAGGGTTTTTTGATAACGCGTATCTACTATTGAGAAGAATGGGATTTTAGGACAGATAACATTTCACTTAACTGGGATCCAATGTTAGTACTCCTATAACCAAAGTGATAAAAGTAGGCCTGGGGCTTCCCTGGTGGGTCAGTGGTTGAGAGTCCGCCTGCCAATGCAGGGGACACGGGTTCGAGCCCTGGTCTGGGAAGATCCCACATGCCGCGGAGCAACTACGCCCGTGCGCCACAACTACCGAGCCTGCGCGTCTGGAGCCTGTGCTCTGCAACAAGAGAGGCCGCGGTGGTGAGAGGCCCGCGCACCGCGATGAAGAGTGGCCCCCGCTTGCCACAACTAGAGAAAGCCCTCGCACAGAAACGAAGACCCAACACAGCCAAAAATAAATAAATAAATAAATTTTTAAAAATTTAAAAAAAAAAAAAGTAGGCCTGACCTCACCCCAGACTTATTAAATTTTAATTTTTTTTTTTTTTTTTTTTTGGCTGCGTTGGGTCTTCGTTGCTGCACGCAGGCTTTCTCTAGTTGCAGTGAGCGGGGGCTACTCTTTGTTGCGGTTCCTGGGCTTCTCATTGCGGTGGCTTCTCTTGTTGTGGAGCATGGACTCTAGGCACGCAGGCTTCAGTAGTTGTGGTGCACGGGCTCAGTAGTTGTGGCTCGCGGGCTCTAGAGCGCAGGCCCAGTAGTTGTGGCGTACGGGCTTAGTTGCTCCGCGGCATGTGGGATCTTCCCGGACCAGGGCTCGAACCTGTGTCCCCTGCGTTGGCAGGCGGATTCTCAACCACTGCACCACCAGGGAAGTCCCTGAATGTGAATTTTAACAAGAGCCCCCAGTGGTTTGTGTGCACCCTAAAGTTTGAGAACACACTGGTCTAGTTTCTTAATACTACCTGAGCTGCATTTCTATCCCTTTAAAGAAGAAAATGAAAGCTGTGGATCCTAGAAAACATGCTCAAACCATCTGAAGTCCATTCAAGAACTCTTACAGGGTCTCTGGCCCTGAAGTGAAGATCCCAGGGACCCTATTGCCAGATCCACCCCAGGATGAAAATGTTCTGCAATTAGATTGTGGTGATGGCATTTAACCTGTGAATATACTATAAAACATTGAATTTTATACTCCAAATGGGTGGATTGTATGGTATGTGAATTATATCTCGATAAGGCTATTTTTTTAAATCAAATTAAAGAATTTTTGGGTTTAGGAGTGAGGCATTGCATTTTTAAAACTTCCCACAGTTTTCCAACAGACACCTCAAGTAGAGAATTGCAAGGACTCCAGGTTTTGGAGTTAGAAAGCTCTGAGTTCAAACACCAGCTTTGCTACTTATTGTGTTACAGAAGCTAAGCTACTTAACCTCTCTGAACCTCAGTTTCTTCTTTTGTAAAGTAGAGATAATAACAATACCCATCTCATGGGGTTTCTGGGGGGATAAAAAGTAACTGCTAATGCAAAATGTCTAGCACAGTCTGTGTCACACACTCTTGTTCCATGTGACATATGATGGAATGCCTCAGACATCAAATACAAAGCCAAAAAGAAATCATTACATACTTCACATTATCCAAGTCATAATTAACCATACCTGTCCTATTATCCATGTTGTATTATATTTTATATTGGACTGAATATTTCCTGCTCCATTATTATACTTGCCTTAACTCGTTTTCCTTATGGCTCACGGTAATAATGACTGTAGACACTCACGCAGCACTCATATCCAAGTACCAGGCCCTGTTCTAAGGTTGCTTTATATATATTAACTCATTCAATCCTTACATCAACCCTTTGAGTTAGTTTTACTATTCCCATATTATTACAGATAGAGAAAATAAGGCAGAGGCGATTAAATAACTTGTTCAGTGCCACAAAGCTCAAAAGTGGTGGAGCTAAGATTCAAACTAACGCAGTCTTCCTCTAGTGACCATGTTTGTGATCATCATACTGTACCGTAGAATGAAATATATACACTTACACACATACACACATATATATACATATACAACAATATACTATATAACACACAGATTATGTATACACGTATGTTCTTTTTCTTCATATATATATATATATATATATATATATATATATACAAAATTTATATATATATATATAAATTTTGTCTTGGTCAACGTTATACCAATGCCCAGCACTCCTGCTTTTGGAGGGTACACATGTGTGCACCAAAGGACCATACAAAGATGGACATACAGGCACACCTGCAGAATGAAAGATGGACTGCAGTAAACACAGATCCTTTTGTTCTTTTTTCCCAAGAAAGGAGGTCTCTATGACAATGCTACTCTAAATGTGGTTCACGGACTGGTGCTGGTCATAAACTGTTAGTCATTGGTCTGCGGCAAGATGTGTGCAAAGTTGAGAGCGTTTAAGAACTTTCATAGGAATTTGACATTGACACGACAAAGGAGTGTGTCATCAGTGGACTCATCTCGCTGTACAGTGAATTTTACAAAAGTATTAGTTTGAGGTGGCTTGGAAAATTAAAAACAAAGAAACTGGTTCTTTAGCACAGATAGTTTAGGAAACAACACTGGGAGGTGACCCGCAATATGTTTTCTTCCTCTTCTGATGTTCCTCAAACTACGTGTTCTCTCTGCCAAGAACAAAGCTTGGAGGCCTGAACGTTGAGTTTTAATATAGGAGTGTAGAGAGGAATATAAGAGATGACACTGGGGCAGCTTCTCCTGGCTAAGAAAGGACATGAAAGCTCCAGCAATGGTCAAGGTGTGCAGAGAGCAGAGGAAAATGAGGTGAGGAAGGGCCTGATGCTACTTGGGCTCCTGCGAGGATGGTCTGAGCAGCTCAGCTGGGAGAGGGGAGTTAGCAATGGCTGAGGGAACCGGAAGTGCTGAGGGGCCAGCAGACCTAAGAGCCCTGAGTAATGATGAACGCAGCCTCCCCCCGTCCCCACCTTGACAGAAGGTCACAGAGGTGATGACAACTCCTGAGACACTAGCGCACAGGGCCAGATCAGTGACAGTTTTATAGATACCAGCACAGATTGTGTGAGCCTGTGAACCAGGGAGAAAGGTAAAAATTGGGGCAGCAGGAAAAAAATATCCCAGGGAAATGCCTTTAGAAGTTACTTGACTCGACCAAGGTAACCCTGGCACAGAATAGGGACTCTGGTTCAAATCCAGGCTCTGAAATTTGTTAGACATCGGATCTTGGAGACATGATTGAACCAAGACATGATCTTGGTTACATGGAAAGCGTCTGAATAGTCCTGAGGTCATAGGAAAGCCTCAGGAAGGATGAAGAGTTACTATTATTATCGGTGGCAGTACTGGAGACACATTTTATGTTTGCTGACCCAGGTTCAATAGTTTTCACACTATAATCAATCACATACTACCACTGGATTTTATCTTCATTGTTCAGGAACCTATTCTGTAGATCTGAGTGGTGCTAATATTTAGTTATATCCTACTGTGCTTAAGTATAAAGCCAAACATATAACTATTACTCATAAGAACAATGAGACAAACAGGAATTCACTTGAAAGAAAATCAATAGCTGTTTCATTTGTTGTGTATAACCGATTTAGAAATAACCTTCCTGTGTTTAGAGCTCAAACTCAGTAATAGCCAACCAAATTAGATGACAGCTGTGAATGGTTTGAACTAGGTTAAATTCTTCTTTCTGGAACATGGCTACTACAAAGAGAACATCCCGGTCTTTTTTTTTCCCCATATTACTGACAACTTCCTTGTAATTAAGTTACTTTTCCTGAGCTGGTCTCTCAATTAGAGGACAGTGATTCTTTGTCACAAAATATGTCTTAATACATTTCTAGTTCCAGCCAAAATTTATAACTTAAAAATTATACATTTATTTATAGGCACAGACATCTTTGAATACACCATTATTTGTTGAAAGTTGGGGGAAAATGCCTATTTTGTATCAGGCCCTTGCTACTACTTTGAATATTCATCCTTGATATCGTATCACTTGATTTATTTTTTATTAATTAATTAATTTTTTATTGAGGTATAGTTGATTTACAATGCTGTGTTAGTTTCAGGTATACAACAAAGTGATTCCATTATACATATATATTCCTTTTCAGATGCTTTTCCCATATAGGTTATTACAAAATATTGAATATAGCTCCCTGTGCTGTACAGTAGGTCCTTGTTGTTTATCTATTTTATATATAGTAGTGTGTATCTGTGACTCCCAAATTCCTAATTTATCTCTCCCCACCTCGCAACCCTTCCCCTTTGGTAACCATAAGCTTGTTTTCTATGTCTGTGAGTCTGTTTCTGTTTTGTAAATAAGTTCATTTGAATACATCCTTGAATATACCATTATTTGTTGAAAGTTGGGGAAAAAATGCCTATTTTGTATTAGGCCCTTACTGCTTAGAAAATTCATCTTTGATATCATATCACTTGATTTAAATGAAATTAACTTCAGATTTTTAAATCATACGCTAATGTTAATATAATTTCACACCAGGAGACTAAAATCTATTGCTCTCTATACACAGAGCTTGGGAGGATATATCAATGGATTTGTCTATATTCTGACACTTGAATTAAATAAATATATTTCATATGATCTCTCTTGGTCTGTGTTTACCAAGTGGGCTGTTGCTGAACTTTGGCTTTTATAATCCAGATAAAAGTATGTTTAGATTTAAAGTCTATTTTTGAACCCTGGAACATCATTATCTGATGGCTAGATTCCAAATACGATTTCTCTACCCATACACACCCCTCCTCCCACCCCATCTCAACTATATTTTCTGGTAAAATCTACCACTTCCATTCTTAGAATACACTGTCAATGTGAAATAATTTTTTACATTGTTTGGTTTTAAGGATTTTGCTTCCTTTAAAATGAAATATATCTTCAAGTTGTTTTTTTTAATCATTATCTTAATTTCCCTCCAAGTTCTGATTCTTGGAAATATTTTCCGACTGCACAACACCAAAAACAAAAATGCCACCAAAGTCTATTTACATGAACCAGAAATCCTTAAATGAATTGGACGTGTTCATAATGTAGGAACAGAGTGTTTCCTGGCATTCGGTTAGAAAGATTAGATCAAATTAGCCTGGATAAGTCCGCTGTTACAAGGACTGGAAATTGCTAAATTAAACTTTAACAAGAGTTACAAATGGTACTGTGCCTACTTGGAAATGAATAAGGTTATTAAGGCGTTCAGGGAAGGTAAGTCGGATTTTAATATTTGTATTCAGTGAAGAAGAAAATGAAGTAAAAGCCTATTAAATTATTTTTGTAGCTGATAATGCTTAGAGAAAACTGTTTTTTTAAAAAAACTAAGGTGAGAGAACATTTAAATGAACAAGAAGTAGTTGAAAAAGGAAACAGTGGCAACTCTAAAAATTGAGCCTAAACTTTTGTTAGCAAAAACAAAGATGGGAGCTAAAATGCAAGAGAGCATCCCCATGGCAGAAGCAACAATGAAGTACAGTGCAAAGTAGCTGCCAACTTACAATTATTTGACAACCGTGACGCTCACGTACAGAATCATGGGTGAGAAAAATCAGACTCTTCTTGAACAGATAAGGGAATACCTAGTATAAATATTATTTTTATGTATTATGAAAAACTATCAACCATTTAATACCAATTGTCAAGGAAAATTGGAACTGCAACATTTAACATCTGCCCGGGACACCACAGCCTGCCCTCTTGAGCCAGACACTAGAGCACAGAGGTGCTGAGATGATAGGGCACAATGGCTGAGAATATGGGCTCTGATTCTGGGCTGCCTGGGTCTGAAGCTGGGCTCAATTACTCATTAATTATGCATAACCTCTATGATTCTCAGTTTCTTCTTCTGTAAATGGGGTGAGGATGATGATATCTATCCCATGGGGTTCTTGTGAAGATTAAATGAGTTAAACAATCTAAAGCACTTAGAACCACCCCTGGAATATTCTAAGTATTATTTGTCCTTTCTGAACATGAAAAAAAAATCCTCATTCAAAGTGAATACCGTGTGTTAGTAAAAATACATACTCTGGCCAATGATCCTATAAATTGAGAGGAACAGAATTTCTAAGGTCCCTTGCACTCTGAAATGCTATAAGCCTATGCTTGTTAAAGAAAGAGATTTCTAGGGACTTCCCTGGCGGCCCAGTGGTTGCGACTCTGAGCTTCCACTGCAGCGGGCGCGGGTTCAATCCTTGGTCAGGGAACTAAGATCCCGCATGCCATGTGGTGTGGCAAAAAAAAAAAAAGAGAGAGAGATTTCTAGAATACAGAGGATAAGTCTGCTTTCTTAACATTTGGATACTGATATTTTGATTCCATGACATATCAACATATTTCACGACTCTATAAGGGCAAACTACTTAGCATTCTTTTCTCTTTAACAAGAACAACAAAAATGTGACTGAAACACCATTATCCCCATCCTTGAGCCCCAAATGGCTGCTCAGAATGTTCATATCTCCTTATGTGCATCTGCTCAGTTCTGCCTCAGATGGCAGGGCCATTTGTGATGTGAATCATGAGGGATTCGGCCAGGTATAGGTGTCCGCTCCACGGCTCTGCGTTCCCATCCTTGATACACCTGATCCTCACCTGGTGACTCAGTTCTAATAACTCGCTCCCACCTTCTATCCACATGCTGCCCCACTGGCCGCCAGTGCCACCTCCCACACTTATAGAACAATTACTACAGGCCAGGCACTGTTTTTTTAAGTATTTTACATCTATTAACCCTTTTAATCCTACAACACCCCTATGAGTACAAACTATTATTACTCCCGTTTTACAGATGAAGAAACTCAGGAAAAGATAAGCTAGATTTTCTCAATTTCACACAGCTGGTCAGTAGCAGAGCTGGGATTCAAATTTAACCCTACACTATACTGCCTCGGTAGTTAAGACCCAGGACCTTGGTCCCTTCTCCTGAGTTATTCTTTTTAATGTATTTTTGGCTGTGTTGGGTCTTTGTCACTGCGCATGGGCTTTCTCTCTAGATGCAGCGAGCGGGGGCTACTCTTCATTGCGGTGCGCGGGCTTCTCATTGCGGTGGCTTCTCTTGTTGCAGAGCACGGGCTCTAGGTGCGCGGGCTTCAGTAGTTGTGGCACACGGGTTCAGTAGTTGTGGCTTGTGGGCTCTAGAGCGCAGGCTCAGTAGTTGGGGTGCACGAGCTTAGTTGCTCTGAGGCATGTGGGATCTTCCCGGACCAGGGCTCGAACCTGTGTCCCCTGCATTGGCAGGTGGATTCTTAACCACTGCGCCACCAGGGAAGTCCCCCTGAGTTATTCTTATATTAACAAATCTTACTTTAATATTTATATAATGCTTCATAGTTTTAAATGACTTCACCTCCATGAACTTATCTGTTCATGTGACCACTATGTGAGATAGGATAAGTATGAGCAAACAAAGGCTCACAGAGAGATACAGTGTAAAGGAGGTAGTGGCTGGTAGAATCAGAATTTAAACCTGGGTCTTTGGCTACCAAAGCCTGTGTTCTTCCCATCACTCCCATGATTTTGTTCTGAAGGTTTAGAAAAAGAAGATACCCATAAGATAGGGACTTTCTGGGTATGGATTTTCTGATGGAGCTGGGGTCTAACCAAGACCTTGAGTTCTAGATAACTCTCAGGGAGGAGAGGATGAGAAAATACAGAATAAAAGAAAAAAATAACAGAAAAGGGAGATGAGAAAGGATAGATGCTAGATAGATTATCATGAAAGAAATGAAAGGCCTTGGTAATGGCTTAGGTATTGAGAGCAAATGAAAAGTTAGACGCAAAACTGATTCCTAGGTTTCAAATGTGAGAAACCAGGAGATCATCAATGCCATTAGCAGAAACATGGATGAAAGAGGAAGTGGTTTCACATAAAAGACAGTGAGTTTGGCTACAACCATGAAGAACATTGGGTGACAGTTGGACTTGGAAGTACAAGTGGGAAAATATACAGCAGATAGAAAAACCTAGAAATGGTTATCTTGGAGGCATCCACTGGGAAGTGATATTTAAAACTATGAGTCGATGAGAAGTCACAGGCAAAGGAAAGAAGTAATACATTATGGTGCAAACGCTAAACTTTGGGGGAAACCATCACTTAGGGAAGAGAAGAGGAAGTAAGACAAAAGAGAAAGTGGTAGAAAAGTAGCTGGATAGATTGTATAGAGTCACAGATAACAAGGATGGAGAACATTCAAGAAGTAGGAAGTGATCATGAATGTCACATAAAGCAAAGGAGTCAAACAGAACGAGGATTTGAATAAGTATACTTCACAGCACTTATCACAATTGTAATAAATTATTTGGGTAAATTGACATCTTTCCTAACTAGACTGGAGGTACTTAAAGGCAGACCTAAGTGTTTCCTACTGTAACGTCAGTGCCTAGCAGTGCCCATGCACAGTTGTCACTAAATAAACAGTTACTGAATGGGTGAATCAATAGATGAATGAATGAATGCAACTAGATTTCCTAAAAGTACCACAAATGACCCTTGGAAGTACAGTATCAATAAAGCAATGGAGGTAGATGTCATGTCATAGGGCAATTTAAAGAAAGTGTGATTTTAAAACAGAGAAAGTAGGTAGTAAAACAGTAGGGGCAGATTTTAGTAACCATTTCTTAGAGATGTGTTTTTGCTGAAAAGAGAGACAAACCAGATCACGTGGATTTCCTATCCTGGTACACTATATATTTACCAGATTTTGTACCTCTAAAAGCTCTGCCTGACTTCCAGATGATCTTCAAGAACTTACGGCAGCCACTACAGTTGCCAACTCTACAACTGATGAAAGCAAGGGGACCTACCTGCTTTACTAGCACTATCGTGAGTAGAATCAGATGTCCATGGGTTAGGCATGATGGAAGATGGGAGAAAGCAGGGTAAAGAAACAGAGGTCAAAGGAAGTGATGGTGCTATCCACAGAAAGATGTCGCCAGGAATGGACCCAGGTTCAAGAGAAGTTAAAGTCCTGTGAATGTGTGTGGGGGTAAATGTGTGAGAGTGAGAGCACACACAAGCAACAGATGGGATGTACAAAAACGTTGCTACAAGTAAATTCTAAATAGAAAGGATTAAAGCTAAGTGTTTACATATGCTGGCAAGATAGTCATAACATATGCCATTGTGTAATAAAGCTTAGGTAAAACAAACTGCTCATTTCACAAATTAAAGCTGCATTTCCTTTTCCTTTTCTTAACATACTAAATGATTATAAGAAAATCATTTCAACAAAAATACTAGATGTGCCTCCAGGACACAAAGAAGTAGAAATAACTATTTTATTAATATTATTTTATTCCCTAAACCTATTTTTTTTTCCTAAACCTATTAGAAGACTTTATCAAACCTGAATAAGTTGAATGACAACACAGCTAATTCCCAAAGGCTGGCACAGCATTTCAGAAATCCTAAGTACATAGAATAAATATGATTTGACAACAAAAAGACATCTTCTCACCTTTTCCCTTATCTGTTTCCCTGATATAAGTTGTCCATATGTAAATACATATATATATGTGTGTACGTGTATTTATATACTCAGGGATGTAGGGATCTATTTAAGAATTTCACTAGTGTCCAATTGAATGTCTTCATGCACTTAAGCCATGGGGTTTAAATTATAACAGTCTTGTGTTTAAGCTGTTGTCTAAACAACATATAAACAGTTTATTATAAAGTGAAAAAATTAAACACTCAATTCCTATGCTTAAAAGATATTTTAAGGAGGCCAAGATTTAAGCAGTATTTTAAATATATTATCATATATAAGTAATATTTTCTACTCATGACTTTGAATGCTTTAAATAGATACCTCCTTTGTTCTCCAAATGGTATGATATGCAAAATGTATTTTTCACTTAAATGAGGAAGACAGCATTGCTAATTAAAACAATCTATATTAAAGAGAAATCTTTTAAAACCTGACTCATCTCTCCAGTGTACTATATTCATATTCACAGTCAGTATCTCATCTTCCTGTTGTGTTAAAAACATCATATTCATGTTGAAATTATTCCAGGACTTTCCAACTTTAGCAATCCTTCTACTAAAATATATATCCATACTAGATATTTAACCATATCAAGAATAGGACTGAGTGCAAAAAACAATTCAACAGTGCTAAATAAAACCTGACTTTTCTAACAAATGAAAGAAATTCAGAGCAAAATAACTGCTATTTTACACATAGAGGTGTGACAGGTTTTTGGCAAAGGGACACAGTACTTCTGCTATGAACTTGATTTCTTTATGTCATTAGGATACATAATTGCTCCTATGTTCAGTGGGATCTAGTGCCATATTTCAATTTGCAGATTAAATTAAGTGCTAATAAAAAGAAGATACCTATATTTCCCTCCTCAATCCATCAAACTTATATAGCAGCCCAATGGCCAAAACGTTCCTTCTGTATATATTCCTTTCTTTCTCCTTTTAATCAAATGGTGAAAGGAGTCTTTCATTTCCTGACAAGCAAACCCCACTCCACAAACACACAAAAATTCAAAAAAGCAGATGTCACACTGAAGACCCCTAGACACATTATTCTTACCTCAATCTGATGGCTAGAACATTTCTGTAGGCTCACTTTTCTTTCAGACACACAAACTGTAGAATGCTGGACTACTTGATGCTCCTGGAGTGCCAGGAGCAGAAACTTGAAAAACCAGCCTCTTGTGTTCCCACAAACTATTTACACAGTGAACACACCCAGTAGCACACAGTAATGTTTACTTGTGCTGGATAGCTATTCCGAAGAAGCAGGTGGTATCTCTACTTTCAAAAAGGAATGCCTTTGTTGATCAACAGGGGAAAGGTAATAGCTGTTTTATCCTCTAAAGCACATTTAGGAAGATTTTTGATATGAGTTACTTTTTAAATCAATGTTTTAAAGATCACTCATTCTTTTAATATTCTATTCCCCCAAAACTCTATTACTAAAGGATCTGGGAAAAAATATATATCTAATGGTAACAACCAACACATACATGCCAGGTACTATTCCGAGTGCTTTACATATATCATTTCTCACAATTTCCAAAACTTATTAGGTATGAACTATTATTATCCCCATAATACAGATGAGGAAACTAAGAAATTTGCCCACGGTTACCCAATTAGTAAATGGTACAGCCACAAGTTAAATCCAGGCACTTCAGCACCACAGTTCATGTGTCTAACCATGACACCGCACTGTGTACTTATGACTTTTAGAAGATAATTATAACAGGATGTGGCTACTCAGCTAAACATTAGATAATGAGTGAAGTTTTCTTAGTACTTGTACTACATCATAAGTTGAAGTAAGTGAAAATTTTGGAAGATTATTTCCCCAAGATGAGTATTCATTTATATTATCATAGCAGGCCTCTTTATAGCTGCAGTGGGCCTTTGGGGTCCTGGGGAATTAAAAAAAAAAAACAAAAAACAAAAAAACAGGAGTCTAGCTTAAAGTACCAATAAAATGATTACTTCCGTAAGTTCAAAGAGTCATACAGGAGAAGCCAATACAATACCTTTAAAAAGTCTCAAGGATAAATGTTTTGTTCTGTTTTTCAGATTAGATAATTCCTACTAACCTGTCTTCAATTTCACTGATTCTTTCTTCAGCCATGTACAAGCTGATGTTGAGCCCATCTGGTACGTTTTATTTTGGTGATTGTAAGTTCTAAATTTCTATTTGGTTATTTACACTTTCCATTTGTCTGTGAAAATTCCCTATCTGTTCATTCATTAAGACCATATTTCTTTCATTCACTGAACATACAGTAAGTCCCCTACATACGAACGAGTTCCATTCCAAGAGCATGTTCATAAGTCCAATTTGTTCATAAGCCCAACAAAGTTAGCCTAGGTACCCAACTAACACAATGGATTATGTAGAACTGTACTGTAATAGGTTTATAATACTTTTCACACAAATAATACATAAAAAACAAACACAAAAAATAAAGAAAACGTTTTTAATCTTACAGTACAGTACCTTGAAAAGTATAGTACTGTAGTACAGTACAACAGCTGGCATACAGGGGCTGGCATCGAGTGAACAGGCAAAAGAGTTACTGACTAGAGGAGGGAGAGGAGGTGGGAGATGGTAGGGCTGAAGGATCGTAAGCAATAGGAGATGGAGGGCAAGCTGCAATTTCACTCACGCCTGACGTTGATGGAACGCACGTTCGCATTTTTGAAAGTTCGCAACTTGAAGGTTCGTATGTATGGGACTTACTATATTCTTTAGTTCTTTGACTGTAGAATAGTTGTTTTAAAGTCTTTGTCTAAAAAGTCCAACAATGGGCCATCTTGGGGTTTTTTTCCATTGACTTCTTTTTCTTGACTACTAACAGGCCATATTTTCCTGTTTTCTGCATGTTGAATATTTTTATTGTATATTGAACAATGTGGATGATATGTTTAGAAACGCTGGGTTCTGAAGAGTGTTGATGTTTGTTCTAACAGGTAGTTCAATACATTTGGTCTTATGCTTTGTTAAAGTAGGTATGCAGAAAGTCAAAGGTATTTCCTAAGCCTGATTACTTTTGAGGAATCAGCCTCCAAATTCTATCTCTTCTACAGATCTTGTAAGGGTTGGGTTTTAGGATTTTTAAGGGTGAATCTATTATAGGCCTTACACTGGGGCATAATCTTTACTCCGAAGGCTTCTGGTTTCTCAGCTGGATACCCAGCATATTATTATCAAGGTATTATCAACGACTCATCACTCTTGTTGCCTGGATCTCCAACACCCCCCAGCATGGATCAACTGGTAATATCTCTCTTCCTCTCTTAATCCTGTACCCTCTGGTCAGTCTCAGGTAGTCTTGCCCTGTGAATATGCAGCCCAGTCCTCAGCCAAAGACTCTTGGTAAACCTCCAAATGAACTTTTGAAGACCTTCCTTTTTATAGCTCCCTCTTCTCTGATGGCCTGTCTTGCAAATTCTAGGTTCTTTAGGTCTACTGAATTCTGATTTCTACCTCATCAGCCCAGCAATACCACTGTGCTTTGCCTAGATTCCAGCTCACTGTGCCATTGGGATGTTTTCCCCAGGCAGAGAACTGGAGCAATGATTGAGCTACCTTGTGTGCTTCCTTTCTCTCTGGAATCACAACATTGTGCTGCCCATTGTACAATGCTCAAAAACAGTCAACTCATATATTTTGCCCATTTTTGTGATTCTTTTTGGCAGAACGGCTACTCGAGTACCAGTTACTCCATCATAGTCAGAGTGAGTCTCCCAAGGAGATTCATCTTTGATCAAATTTAAGTTGTCATAAGAAACCTATGTGTTCTTTTTAGTCTTAACACAGTCTTGCACAATTTTACGCCATCTCAAAACGTAATCATATACATCATACGACAGGAAGGTGGCAGGAAACAACTTCAAGGGAGATGGGCTAAATTAACTGGCTGCTGCATCCTTTATCCTCACCTGGAATCTTAGTTTGGGTTCCATTAGAAGCAGATGCTGAGACATGGATTCAAGTAAAAGTACTTTATTTGGGAGGTGTCTTAGTTTCCTATGGCTTCTGTAACAAATTATCACAATCTTGGTGGCTTAAAAAAAACACACAATCATTGTCTTACAGTTCTAGAGGTCAGAAGTCTGAAATCACTTTTTTTTTTAAATTTATTTATTTATTTATTTATTTATTTATGGCTGTGTTGGGTCTTCGTTTCTGTGCGAGGGCTTTCTCTAGTTGTGGCAAGCAGGGGCCACTCTTCATCGCGGTGCGCGGGCCTCTTACTATCGCGGCCTCTCTTGTTGTGGAGCACAGGCTCCAGATGCGCAGGCTCAGTAATTGTGGCTCACGGGCCCAGTTGCTCCGTGGCATGTGGGATCCTCCCAGACCAGGGCTCGAACCCGTGTCCCCTGCATTGGCAGGCAGATTCTCAACCACTGCGCCACCAGGGAAGCCCTGAAATCACTTCTATTGGGCTAAACTCGGGTATCGGCAGGGCCACACTCCCTCCAGAGGCTCTAGGGGAGAATTTGTTTCCTTGCCTTTTCCAGCTCCTAGAGATGCATTCCTTGTATTCCTTGCCTGTGGCCCATTCTACCATCTTCAAAGCCAATAGTATAGCATCTTGCTTCGGTGGTCACAGTGCCTTCTTCTGTGTCAAATCTCTCCCTCAACCATCCTCTTATAAGGACACTTACAATTACACTAAGGGCCCATCCATAAAATCTAGGATATTCTCCCCATCTCAAAATTCTCCACTTAATCATATTTGCAAAATCTCTTTTGCCATATAAGGTAAACTTTACAGGTTTATGGATTAGAACCTAGATATATTTTGGGGCCATTATCCAGTCTACCTAAGTCCACACTCTGGCCCCTAGAGATTCATGTCCATCCCACATGCAAGACACATTCACCCCACCCTTCAACCCCAAAAGTCTCAAACTATTTCAGAACTAACTCAAAGTCTAAAATCTCATCATCTAGATAAGGTATGAGTGAGATTCTCAGGCAAAATTCTCCTCCATTTGTGGACTTGTGAAACTAGAAAACAAGTGGTCTACTCTCAAAATACAATGGTGGGACAGGCATAGGATTATAGTTATGCATATTCTGATTGCAAAAGAGAGAGAAAGGAAAGAATCCCTAGCCCCAAGCGATTTCAAAATCCAGCCAGAAAGTTCCATGAGGTTTCAAGGCCTAAAAATATTCCTCTATGGCTTGAAGCTCTGCCCTTGGCCTGTGGTTCAACGCTTTGGGACACAGTCTCCATCCTAGGGCCCGTGGCTCTGATCTCTGGGCACATTTCAATATTACTGAACAATATTCTTGTGTCTGTTCTTTGTATTCAGTTTTTAAATGGTTATAACATCTGCTGGTTCTCTCAGGACTCAAGTAAAATCTCTTAGCATGTGTTCATTTCACATCCATATGAACATCATGATTTTATTTTGTTCTAAAAATTATCTTTTAGACAAATTTAATATAAAGAAATCAACTGCATTTCTATATACTAAAAACAAAGTATCAGAAAGAGAAATTAAGGAAACAATCCCATTTACCATCGCCTCAAAAAGAATAAAATACCTAGGAATAAACCTATGTAAGGAGGTCAAAGACCTATACTTCAAAAACCTTAAGATGCTGATGAAAGAAATTGAAGACGACACAAACAGGTGGAAAGATATACCATGTTCTTGGATTGGAAGAATCAGCATTGTTCAAATGACCATACTACCCAAGGCAATCTATGGATTTAATGCAATCTCTATCAAATTACCAATGGCATTTTTCACAAAACTGGAAAAAATAATTTCAAAATTTGTATGGAAACACAAAAGACCCTGGATAGCCAAAACAATCTTGAGAAAGAAAAACGGAACTGCGGGAATCAGATTCCCTGACTTCAGACAATATTACAAAGCTACAGTCATCAAAACAGTATGGTACTGGCATAAAAACAGACATATGGAACAGGATAGAGAGCCCAGAAATAAACCCACACACTTATCAATTAATCTCTGACAAGGAGTCAAAAATATACATTGGAGAAAAGACAGTCGACAGTCTCTTCAATAAGTGCTGCTGGGAAAACTGGACAGCTACATGTAAAAGAATGAAATTAAAACAGTCTCTAACACCATACACAAAAATAAACTCAAAATAGATTAAGGACTTAAACCTTACCTGAGCCTAGCCTTGCATTGTCTTTGAACTGGTTTACATCCCTCTGTAAATTGGTGGTCACTGATAGACATACTAAATGCCTTGTCCAAGAGAGATTCATTTGTCTCCCCTCACATATTGTAATAAAACCAATCATGCCTCCGTTTACACATTTAAATACCCTTTTCCAATATTTCTATGCTTGTTCTTTGGGTTATCTTTTGGTTACACCATCTGCCTTTTCCCTCATGAGTTAAACAGATTCTTTTAATACATTTACATTTCATATATGTATGAGTGCCATGATTTTCTCTGTTTAAAAATATATTTTAACTGTTTTGGAGGTCACATGGATATGCCCATGGACTCACCTGACTCAAAGCCAGGTAAACTCCAAAGATGCAAAAATGTGCCTCATTCTCAGGGTTTTTTTAAAAATATATTTTATTTTATTTATCTTATTATTTTTGGCTGCCTTGGGTCTTCGCTGCTGTGCACGGGCTTTCTCTAGTTGTGGCGAGCAGGGGCTACTTCTTCATTGCAGTACACAGATTTCTCATTGCGGTGGCTTCTCTCGTTGCGGAGCACGGGCTCTAGGTGCGTGGGCTCAGTAGCTGTGGCTCGTGGGCTCTAGAGCGCAGGTTCAGTAGTTGTGGCACACGGGCTTAGCTGCTTCGTGTCATGTGGGATCCTCCTGAACCAGGGCTCGAACCTGTATCCCCTGCTTTGGCAGGCAGATTCTTAACCACTGTGCCACCAGGGAAACCCCATTCTCAGTTTAAAGCCCAGGAGTGTCTTGTCTTGTTTCTTCTAGGTGATTCCAATGCACCAATAGGACTTGCATGATTTTTTTTCCTAATTTTAAAATTTTCCTCTATACTAATTTTGTGGTTCTGTTTTGTTTTTGCTCATTTACAGATGATAAGTTATTCCCATTGTTGGCAGAAATGGTGGAGAACTTGGCTTTAGGATCTGACCACCTGGAGACCTCGATAAATGGGTCCATAGAGATTTGGTTTCCACTGAGTAAGAGACAACAGAGAATCTGGTTTTCTAGTCTTTGTCTGTCTATTTGCTTATTCAAATCATACCCTCTAGAGGACAACAGCTATTTGATAGCTGGACCAGTTAGTTTTTCTATGTTTATACTTGACCTATGGCTGAAATGGTAGAATTGAAGCTATAATCTCAATTTTTCTGTGCGTGTATGTCCATGTCTGTAACTCAGAAATGCCCTCACCTCTGATTGTGTGAGTGTGTAATATATTTCTATCTCTGAATTATATTAATATAATAGATTATAAAATCTCTTAAATTAATGGGACTCTGTTCTGACTGGCATATCTAGATAAATTCTTATATAAATTGAATATTCCTAAATTTCCCTAAAAATAAGGAAGCTGAATTATGGGACCTTAAATGAGTTACATTTAAACAATATACATTCTCCCAGAAACCAATTCATAACTATTTTAAGAAATCAACACTTCTATATTGAAGAGTTTGGCTTCTTTTCCCCAGGGGAGACCATTAAACCCTTTCTGTGTCGAGACCACCCATTTCTCAGGACACAGGAGAGGAGGCTCAACAACAGGGAGCAGGGCTGGGCTCGTGTCCCTGCTGTGGACCCACTTGCCACGTGACCTTGGGAGAGCTGATCGGCATCTCTGGGCCAAAGTGGCCTCAGCTGTAAAATGGAGACCCTAAAAAACAACCCCTGTCCTCTGTGCCCCACTCACCCACCTTCAGTAGAGAACTTTCCTTACGAAAAGATCACAGACTGGTAACTGTACACCTCGAGCAGATCTTTGAGATAATTTAGTCCAACCTCCTCATCTTATAGCCATGGAAGCTGACGTGCCCCAAGTAAACTACACTTACGGGAGACCAGAACACAGTTTCCCCCCATCTTCTTTCACTATTTTGCACTTTTGTGCCATGAAGACTCTCTCTTCCACAGTTCTGTTGGTGAATTCTCCTCATCCTACATCTCAGAGCCCAAGTATCTCACAACCGCAGTATCTAACCTGTCTCCCTGCTGCAAATTGGTTTCCTTTAGTAGATTTTGCTTTAACAAACGTTTAGACAGATTTTCCCCATAGTGATTCGAGAACCCTAAATATAAGAGACCAATCTTTTATGCTCATGAAGAACTCTGAAGGAGAAATGCTAAATGAAACACCAAGCGCAGGGTCTGTTCATTGCCTTTCCTTAGATTTGAAGACATACTCCTAAAAGAATAAAATGAATTTACTACTGCACAGCTACGCAAACATGATTTGTGGACGGACGTAGGTCATTAAATTATTTGCTACTGGTCAGCTGCGAGAGGTACGGAAATCAAGAGTTTGCTAGAAAGGTCACTAAATGCTATCTGGCTGGAACACAGCTCTTAGGTGAGCAGAGTCATCTCGTTGAACAGGGTATGTATTAATCCACGTGTGGTTGAACTCGAATCAAGTGTCATATGGAAGCTTCATACTAGTCATGTAAAATAAGACTATATATCAGTTTGCATTGAATTTGTACAGTAACAGAAAATATTGGCCCTATACCAAAGACAATTTGAAGAGCACCACGCTATGCTAATTCACTGAACGAGAAGAATTTCATCCTTCAGAAAACAGTGGTTTTAGACTTAATTTACAGTGGAAATAATGAACTGAAATATCTTTAGGAGTCAGCTATGTACTGTAAATGAGTGAAGTGGGTCACACATGAGATACAACAGGGAAGGGACAGGCCCCGTATGAATGGTACAAAAAGCTAGGATTATAATCATGTATAGCCACACATTTTGATTTCACCAAAGAAGCCAGTAACTGAGGTTTTCAGGTTAAAAGTTCTTGATTCTTAAATGTTGGTAGATAGTTAATTTTCCTTTAAAAACATCACTGTAGGGCTTCCCTGGTGGCGCAGTTGTTGAGAATCTGCCTGCCAATGCAGGGGACACGGGTTCGAGCCCTGGTCTGGGAAGATCCCACATGCCGCGGAGCAACTAGGCCCGTGAGCCACAACTACTGAGCCTGCGCGTCTGGAGCCTGTGCTCCGCAACAAGAGAGGCCGCGATGGTGAGAGGCCCGTGCACCGCGATGAAGAGTGGTCCCCGCTTGCCGCAACTAGAGAAAGCCCTCGCACAGAAACGAAGACCCAACACAGCCAAAAATAAATAAATAAAATTTAAAAAAAAAAACAAAAAAAAAACAAACAAAAAAAAACACATCACTGTAGGCCTAATAATCCCATTTACTGACTAGATTAGGTCTGTAAGGGGCCACGTTGTAATTAGTTCTCTAGGGAGATGATATATCGATGTTCGTTCACATAGTCTTCTCTTCCTTGAACCCTATTTTGAGGCTCCAAAAGCCCTTTCTAAAGACTCAGGCTGTCTCTGGCCACTTCTTGCAAGATCTGTCAGATTCAGGGACCAGGGGAGCCTGGGCCTTCAAAACACCTCTCTTCTCAAAAGCTGATCTCAGTAAGGAGCCAGACTAGTGCCCAGGCCTCGTGTTCATGCCAACAGCAAAGCGACGCTACCCTCCAAGACCTTTCCAGGCTCGACTCGCGGGCTCGCGTCGTCCCCCACGGGATGCTTTCCCGTGTGCTGACCCGTGTCTGGTGTCTGACCCCGGCCTGCCCTGACACTGCTTTTGACCACAGACCTGGTTCGGCAGCCACACCCCCTCCAGCCTCTGTCCCTACTCACTCCGGTTTTAGTTTTCCCACTCCCAACAGGGCACTGGTCGCCACTGGTGTTCTCTCTGCAGGGCTCACGTTAGAATAAATCCTTCTTCACCATCCCCCTTCCCACCTCTTCGAAATGCACAAAAAGCCTAAACTTGGGTGCCTCATGCTTTCCCAGGGGCAGTGGTTCTCACCCTCTGCCTGCCTTCCTCCCCTGCGTGGACGATTCCCGGTCCCGTGTAGGAGGGGATTTGGCAGGGGGCGCAGTTAGACTGACGACGTGCTGGCCGGGGCCGGGGGAGGGGGGCATGTCTCCTGTGAAAGCCACAGGCACAGCTGAAGCACGATTCTTACAGGGATGGGGGTATAGCTCTGCCTGCTTTTAGACATTTCCCACCGTGAATAAAGTTCACACCAACTGCTCTTCCACCCTCTCCACCCATCCCTGTTGCCATCGCCTCCCACTTTTAGACGTTCTCCGTCATGAATAAAGCCTTTGGCTCCTCCCGACACGGTTTTCAGCCCCTCCCCCGTTACCACCATCACTCTGGAAATTCAACATGCTTGGGAGGCCCCGCCAACCTCCCAGCCTCCCAGGCCTGGACTCCCTCAAGTGAGGAAGCCCTCTCCCCCGACAACTTTGGCCAGCGAAATCCTTTAATAGCATTTATTGATGACAGAAGCTGGGGTACCTCGGCTGAGAAGTTCTGCCTTGGGCTGAGGCTGTGAGGGCTCCCGCCAGGCTCTGGGGACCCAGGCTTCAGCCGTTCCTTCTGGATCCGGGCATCTTATCAAATAGAGCAAAGGCCGTATCCTTCAAGTGGCGATGGGGCTCTGCTCTCTCCACGTCTTGCGGAGTGATCTGCATACCGCCATTGGCCTCAGTGCCTACCAGATCCAGGATGTACTCAGTAAGGTAGTCGAGCATGGCAAGGAGGAAATCTGTCGTGGATGAACTCGGGGTATGGACATACTGATACTCCCACACAAGACGGTCCACGTAGCTCATGGGGAACTGTAGCTCGGTGGTTATAAGATGGGCTGGAGTCTGATAGGAGTGCTCGTGGCTTCATTTTTCTGACATGCTGTTTGCTGGCTTTGCCTCTTGCTGATCAGCTCTGCTTGACTTTCCTGCTGGCCTGGGCCTCCCAAGACACCTGCACGCAGCCCAGCACATTATATCCCTGTGCTCTAGCCCCTTCATTGGTCAGGGAGCTGCCTTTGTGACATCCTAAACTTTGGGATGTCACTGGTTCCCACTGTGCCCTAATCAGGCCTCAGCCAAGACACGCCCATGACAGAAACCTGCTCACCCTGACTGGACCCTGATATTGAGGGAACTGTACTTGACGTTAACATTGTAGAAATAAATGTACGCTTCAATGGCAAACTTTTCCCTGTCCCTAGGACACCACACCACATTATCTGATTCTAGCCTTGTACTGTCTTTGAGGTCTTTTACAACCTTTTGTTAGTTGTACATTACTGATAAACATATAAGATATCCTGTATAGTAGAGATTAAATTGTCCCCTTCTCATGATGTAATGAAACCAGTTTTGCTTGCATGTACACATTCATTTAAATATTCTTGATCAATATTCCTGTACCTAACGTTTGGATTCTCTTTGGAACCAGTTATAACATTTTTCCACTCCCTCACTGAGTAAAACAGAATCTTTTAACTCATGTTCATTTCATGTTTACTATGAGTGTCTTGATTTTATACAGTTTGAAAAATAACTTTTGATCATTTTGGAAGTTACAATGAGATGCTCGATGGATTCATCTATCAGAACCAGGTAAATATTTTAAAGAGAGGGCAAAGTGTACTTGGTGCTCAGTTTAAGCCCAGACGTGTCTCTTCTTGGCTGTCCTTGGTGAAGCCAAAGCACCAAGAGATGTTCCTTCTCATTTTTTTTCTCATTTTAATTTTCTCTCCTCAAAGTTTGTGTTTCTGCTTTATTTTTGTCCATTTACAGCTGATAACAGTTACAGCCATTTCCATTCCAAAAGAGAAAGTAGAAAAAAGGACTCTCTGATTCAAGCAATTTCAATATCCAAGCAGGCAAACCTCCATAGGTTTCAAGGCCTGGGAATAATCCTTTGTGGCTTGAAGCTCATCCCTCTGATTCCATGACTTTACCCATGCCCATAGCTCCGCCCCATAGGCCCTAAGCTCTGCCTTCGGAAGCATCTTGCCTGTATTTTGAATGGAGCACATGTTTGCCACTGAGTACTATTATCAGCCTGTTTTCTGCTTGTCAAATTTTGGGAGTCCCACAGCCTCCTTTCATTTCATCTTTTATCCCTTCTTTCAGTTAGAGATGGCATTTTTAATGCTGACTTAACATGCTCAAAATCGTGTAGTCTCCCATATGTGTCTTGGGGAATTATGCCTTCAGACAAAAGGCTCATTCAGAGATTCCCTCCTGGAAAATCCCATCTCCATTCTTTGCTTCTGCTGAGATGGCTAGGGTCATCCATGATTCACAGCCCATTTTGCTTCAAGGAGCCCTCTGTTTGAATACTCTGATATTTTGATCCCACGGAGGTACTAGCAAAAGAATGTCTAGCTACATCCTTGATTTTATCTCTACAGGACACTTTCCTGACAGTGAATCCTTTCATTTTAATGTATTTTGCAAACTGGATAGGCTGAGAATTTCTCATTATCTTCAAGTCCTCTTTCTTTTTTGCTTAACAGTTCTTCCCTCAATTTATGTCTTTCCTCTAGTATTTTTACTACTGGTAGCAAGAAAAAACAAGGGCATGCCTTCAACACTTTCCTTGGAAATCTGCTCAGCTAAATTTTCAATTCATTGCTTACAAGTTCTGCTTTCCACATAACTGTAGGACACAATTCACCTAAAATTTATACCACTGTGTAACAAGAATCCCCTCTCCTCCAGTTTCCAAAATCATGTTCCAAATTGCCTTCTAAATCACCAACAGAGGGTGTGGAGAAGAAGGAACCCTTCTACACTGTTGGTGGGAATGTAAATTGGTACAACCACTATGGAAAACAGTATGGAGGTTCCTTAAAAAACTAAAAACAGAGTTGCCATATGATACAGCCATCCCACTCCTGGGAATATATCTGGAGAAAACCATAATTTGAAAAGATACATACACCTTTATGTTCATCACAGCACTATATACAATAGCCAAGACATGGAAGCAACCTAAATGTTCATCAACAGATGAATAGGTAAAGAAGATGTGGTACATATATATAATGGAATATTACTCAGCCATAAAAAAGAATAAATTAATGCCATTTGCAGCAACATGGATGCAACTAGAGATTATCATAGTAAGTGAAGTAAGTCAGACAGAGAAAGGCAAATATATGATATTGCTTATTTGTGGAATCTAGAAAAAAAATGATACAAATGAACTTCTATACAAAACAGAAATAGACCCACAGACATTAGAAAACAAACATGGCTACCAAAGGGGAAATAAGGGGGAGGGATAAATTGGGAGTTTGGAATTAACAGATATACACTACTATATATAAAATAGATAACCAACAAAGACCTACTGTATAGCACAGGGAACTATACTCAATATTTTGTAATAACCTATAAGGGAAAACAATCTGGAAAAGAATATATATATATATATATATATATATATATATATATATATATATATATATATATACACACACACACACACACAAAGAACTGAATCATTTTGCTGTACACCTGAAACTAACACATTGTAAATCAACTATACTTCAATAAAAAATAAATTAAATTTTTAAAAAGAAAAATAAATCTTCACCAGCAACACCTGTGACATTCATATTTCTATCAATAGTCTGTTTATGATGATTTAGGTATTCTCTATGACAATATAGGCTTTCTCTACTGTGTTCCTCACTTCCTTCTGAGCCCTCACCAGCAGCACTTTTTAACATTCATATTTTTATTAACGGTCAACTAATCTAGAATTTTTCTGTCATGCTCCTCAAAATTATTGCAACCTATAGCCATTACCCAATTCCAAAGCCACTTCTACATTTTTAGGTATTTGTTATAGCTGCAACCTACTTCCTGGCACCAAAATCTGTATTAGATTCCCATGGCTGCTAAAACAAATTTCGTAGCTTAAGCCAACACATATGTAGTCTCGTACAACTCTGGGGGTAAGAAGTTCAGAATGGTTTCACTGGGCTGAAAACAACTTGCCAATGGGGCCATGCTCCTTCTGGAGGCTCTAGAGGACAATCTGTTTCCTGGCCTTTTCCAGAACCCAGAGCTACTACATTCCTTGAATTTCTTGTCCCCTTCCTTCAACTTCACAGCCAGCAAGGTAGCATCTTGCTTCAGTGGTCAAATTTCCTCCTTCTGTATCAAATCTATCTCTGCCTCCCTCTAATAAGGACATGTGTGTTTACACTTGGGCTCTGTCAGATAATACAGAATCATCTTCCACATCAATATCATTGACTCAATCTTATATGTGACTTCTCTCTTGCAATATAAGGGAACATTGCAGATTCATGGGATTTGGATCTGGTTATCTTTGGCGGCCACTATTCAGCCTATCACAGGAGGTATTCCCAGGAAACTCTAGTAGGGAAGTGAGGAATTTAGACAGGGAAGGGAAGGAAGCAAACAAAGTGTTCATTATTAATCAGCTTATGATCCCTGAAGAACTTTCGGGAACACTAGAAAACACACTTTCCAGGGGAAGATAATGCCCCAGCATTCTGGACTATCATGCAATTGGGCAGGGTGGGCTCACAACCTAATAAAAACCCTCACACAAAGAAATACAGGTTCTGACATTTGAAAGTCAGGCAAATATGCTTCTAAATGGTACAGGCTGTGTACCTCCTTATAAAGTCTTTTCTTTTCTCTTTGCCTCCTGCCTGCTCTTCCTTCCTCCATTTAACAAATGTTTATTGTGCAGCTACCTGGGATCAAGCACTGAGTTAGATGCTGGATATTCAATGTTAAACAACACAGACATTATTATCTCATTCTTATTGAGCATCCAGTCTAGTAGGAAATGGCAAATGTTAAACAAATGCCCAAAGAAATATATGATTCCAAATTGTGGTGCATGATCTAAAGCAGAGTTTATCAACCTCAGCACTATTGGCAGTTGGATAATTCTTTGCTGTTGGGTAGGAGGACTGTTCGTGGCATAGCAGGATATTTAGTAATATCCTTCGCCTCTAACCCACTAGATGATAATAGCACCCTCCAGTTGTGATGCCAAAAAAGTATCTAGAGACATTGTCAGATGTCCCCTTAGAGGGCAAAATTATTCTCAATTGAGAACTACGTTACATTAAAAAATATACATTACAAATAAATTACTTTAAGATATAGTAAGGGGATGTAACTTAGATGGAGTAATCAAGGAATAATTCTCGAGGAAGGGACATTAAAACTAAGAGCTGGCACAAGAATAGGGAATGAGGCAGAAAAGTGGTAAGACAAAGAACATTCCAGAAAGATGGCAAGGGCAAATCTCTAAACTGGTAAACTACTTGGGGTGTTTTAAATAAAAGGTAGTAAGTGTAACTGAACATGACTGCAAGAAAGAAGGGAGGTTGAGATGACCTTGTATCCACCCAGAAGCAATAAAAAATCTGGACTTTAATAGACTTCCTGGCGCTTAGATCCGTTTCTCAAATCTGGATCAACAGGAACACAATTTACATATATATTTTTAAATTAACTAGTGTTAAAATAGAAAAAGGTCCTAAAAAAAACAAGGAAGTGTAGGCTGAATGGTTGTAATACTGTGTAGCAGACTGTTTGCAGAAGTGGCCACAAGTGTCCCATTCTCTGCGTCCACATTTTTTAAAATGTGACTCAGCAGCTCCTCTAATGAAGACGTGGTGCCTATATCCCCACCTCTTAAATCTGGGCTGGCCTTACCACCTAAAATGGGGAAGTGATGGTGGACTAGTAATGGGCCTGGTCCTCAACAGACTTTATGTTCTTTTACTTTTACTTGAAACACTTAACTTCTGTTATGCCAATAAGCATAAGCTAGCCTGCTGGAGGATGAGAGACCGTGCGAAGCTGAGCCGAATCACCCCAGTCATCCCTTCGAAGGCCTTAGATATACGAGCCCAGTCATGATCAGCAAAGTCAAATCATCCCCTTTTTGTGGTATTAGTTATACATACTAAATCTATAGATGTTACAAAATCAATAATACATTGACATAGTAATTACTTATTTTATAATTTTACACTTTTATAACTTTAAAGGACAGGAGAACAAACATGTATTTATAGATTTTGTTATATTAACTTCCTTATTTGTCATTTATGGTTCTCTCCATTTGTTCCTATGGATTCCAGTTACCACCTGGCGTCATTTTCTTAACTCAATACAACTTTGCTTCCTCCCCATCCCCTCTGTGCTGTTATTAGAATATATATATTGCATTTTCATATCTTATATGCACAGCAGTACATTACACAATTTTTAAATCAGTTAAGAGAAGAAAGGAAAATACATATGCATCTATACTGTCTTTTAAAATGACAGTTACCTTTACCAGTACTTTTTTTGGATATTGATTTGAATTACTGCCTGGAGTTGCTTGCTTTCAGCCTGAATAACTTCCTTTCATTTTTCTACATCCTCTTTCTTTCTGCTCCTCAAACTGGGAAATCTCAATTGTCCTATCATGAAGTTCACTGATTCTTTCTTCTGCCAGCTGAAATCTACTGGTTAGTCCTTTAGTGAATTTTTCATTTCAGCTGTTGTAATTTTCAACTCCAGAACTTCCATTTGGTTCCTTTTTATGATTTCTATTTCTTTACTGGTATTCTCTATTTGATGCAGTACTGTCGTCATATCTTCCTTTATTTCTTTAATCATGGTTTCCTTTAGTCCTTTGAACATATTTATAATGGTAACTTTGAAGTCTTTGTCTACTAACTCCCACACCTGGTCGCTCTCACAAGTTTCTGTTGTCTGCTTTTGTTCTGGCGGATGGGTCATACTTTCTGCTTTCTTTGCATGTCTCACAATTTTTTGTTGGAAACTGGAAATTTTAGATAGCATATTGTAGCAACTCTGGGTATTGGTCCCACCACCAAGTGCTTATTAGTTCTGTTTAATTCTGTAGTAATTGGCTGGATTATTTTAGTGAAGTCTATAACCTCCCTCCACATCGTGAAGCCTTTGACGTTGTTCTTCATGGGGTGCAGGCTTGGGTATGACCCCAGTCACCCTGGGAAGACACTGGCTTGGGGAGAACTCTCTTTATCCCTTCTCTGACCATACCCAAGGGTTAAGTTCCACTAATTGCCAGTTGATTGCTCTATTGTTTTTAACAATTCCCTGAGGGCATGAATTGTACCATATACTGGTACAATCAAATCCAGGCTCTTTAGAAAGGTTAGTTGCTTAGGTCAATGTTTAAAGTTTGTTCTGTCCCCAGGAAGGCTCCTCCCAGGTGCCACTTTCTCAGCTTCTCTCCAGAAAACTGGCCAGCCGATAGTTTTGTCTGGATCTCCAATTAATCTACCAATCTCTTCCCAGTTGCCTTTCATCACAACTTCCCACTTCCACTGTTTTTGAGAGCACCCTAAGGTTTGAACTTCTCCATACTCTGCTACAAATGAAATCAGTTCCTTTGGTAAGAGATTCAGTGTTCTCTGTTTTATGGCCTGCTTCACCTCCAGGGCAATTCTCTGAGCCTTGGCTCTGGAACTGAGGGTGGGGACAATGGAACACTTTTATCTGAGTGACATCCTATTGTAGGAGCTAAACACTTGAGGGTGAAGTAGCCTCAGGTCTTGCCTCTCTCTGTGTGCATCACCATGAAAGGGTGATCAGGTCCCAGTATACTCAGTGATGCTGCATCCAAGGTAGAACCTCCATCCCATGAGTGGGGATTGGGAGGAAGAAGCCAGTCCCCATCTCTGAGCCACACTTGCCAAGAACACAGCCTAAGTAACAAATAGCTGGGGGCAGAATGAGAAATGCTGATATCCTGCCCCTCCCCTTAAGATAGCCCTTGGACTAGGAGCTGGAGGGAAGAGCCCTGTGCCCTTTGCTGCACCAGTCCTGAGTGGAGTTTCCATTTCGCTGAATGGGAGGGAAGAAGGATGGAGTGGGTATCAGTTCAAAGACCTTAGACTCTTGCTGCTATCTCCATGTTTTAATAGATTTTCTTGAATAAAAAAAGATTTCTTGAAATCTTTAATAGATTTCTTCATTTGCTGTATGCTCTTAAGATCATCTCCAGAAATGTTAAATGGTTGTTTTAAAAACAATTTTCATCAATTTTCTGGGGAATTGGTCTACAGAGCATGTCTCACTTCCCTGCTAGAAATGGAACTCTGGTTGTGATTTTTAAGTTACTATTGTTTGCTTGCTGACTATACAGCATTATTGTAGCAAGAGATAACTGATGCACACCACTTACTCATGGAACCACTGGAACCCCAGGCTCTCAGTACTTCATGTGGAATCCAGAGTATTCCCTCTTTTACAGCTGAAACCAGTACAGGGATTTAGTGCATTAAATCACTTCTATGGTAAATAATCCAGTGGACTGAAAAATACTTCATGTCGTCTCCAAAAGTGATTCTCAAAAATGAGTTCTACTGGAAGAATCTGACTTATGGAGAGGCTTAAGTGAAGTTTAATTCTTTAGGCAATAAGAAGTGGCCAATTATTTACTGCATTACAGGGAAAAAAATACTCTCAAAATTCACAGTGGCAAGCAAAACAGTAAGATTGAAGATCTGCTTTTAATTAAAAGGAGCCATCACTGCATTTGAAAACAGCACTTCATGAAAGCTGAACTTGCAGAGTGAGATCCTCCTTCTCCAGACATTTGATCAGGTCTGACATAGAAAGCGAGACAAAGAAGAGTGGGTAGTGTCACATCTAAAAACTTCCTTGCTTTAATTCCAGAGCCAGAAATATCGACTACCCAGTGTACTTCACCCAAAATACAAACAAAATGTCAAAATCACTGAACAGGAAATGAATCACATCTAACTATCAATAGAATCTTCTAATAAAGATAACTAAAGAATCCAACGGCACTGTCAGAAGATTTTTCCATCACAGAATCCCTTTTCTTGACCTACATGAGCACACATCCCTGGGGCCTCACAGTCTAGCAGCTGACTTCTCGGCCACAACATATCCAAATTTTTTAAAGAGCAAAATCTGCATGGTGGATATTAGCCAAACCTATTGTAATCATTTTATCATATATGTAAATCAAACCATCATGCTGTATGCCTTAAACTTATACAGTGATGTATGCCAGTGATTACTCAAAGAAACTGGAAAAAAAACCAAAACAAAACTTGCAGTTCACTTTCTGAGTCCTTGGGAATTCTAATTTTTGATCTATAAAGATCTTTAATTACAACAACTGAAAATTTGAAATATCTATCAACATGTCAAAATTTTCAAATACGGGCAAGTCACACAAATTCAGGCAATCACACTTGCTGACCTCTGGGGCCTACGTCAAAAGGGAAGCCGGCAAGCCCAATGCTCAGAAACTGATAGTCTGAGTTGCTGGTAACAGACTGCTATGGCAGGAACAGTCCCAAAACACCAGTTTCAGGAAGTAGCTTCAAACATCTCCAATTTGGTCTTTCCTAAATGCAAGAGACATTATACGATGTATTTCCTACATATAGATTTCACTGCAAAAATTTCACATAAAAGTTGTGCTCATAATATATTAAGTTAAATAATATATTAAGTTAAAATACTGGGTCATAAACCACAATGAACCCTATGATCTCAACCTTAAAATGTGTATCCTTCCTTATTCTCCTATACCTCCACTCTCAAGCTCACTTTTTCCCGCTATTATGGTCAGCAAATGTCCTTAAAGTCCTCAAAGACCCAGATAAAACATTACTTCCTCTTTGAAGCTTCTTCTCACATTTTTAGACAAACTTTTTCTTGTATTTGGTCTCCAATGGCCCTCTCTAGAAAATAATACACTAATATGATGTTAGATACCATTTCCACAGGGAGGGACTATGAGGCACTTATATTTTCCTGTTTATACTTGTCTGTATTCCATAATTGTTTACATGAAACATGTACTACTTTTGTAATAAGAAACAATAAACGTTCCTTAGAAAAAGAAAAGGAAATCATGTTCAATTGGGCTTAGCAGAGGAACTTTAATTTTTAGGATATGGTATGTGACTGCCGGTACTCAAGATGACCTAGAAAAAGGCAGAGTCTGCAACTACTGTGGTGCATTTCTCAAAGGATGGGGTGGCTCTAGGCCACGACATTTCAAAACACATGAAACAACTCCTGGTCTCCTTCTCACCCTCTGTCCCTCCTCTCATATCTCCTATTTTTGTTTTCATTGTTTCCCCAGCTGTACAACCGGCTCTCAAAGTCATCCTGGAGCAACCTCTCTCACTCACTACCATGTTCATTGAGTACCAATCTCCACTCTTCCTCGGAAACATTCCTCAAACCATCCTGATTTTCACTGTCACAGTCAGGTCATTTCTTTTTGCCCGGAGATTTGTCACCGGCTCCTGCAGGTTCCTCTGGTCTAGCCTCATCCGTTTCCAAGTTATCTTCTCACTGTTCCTGTTTTTTCTCCCCCCACCCCAAATCTAACAGCTTTTAAGCCTCACCCCACTCCCTTCTCCTTCTGTCCCACAAGTGGGCAAGCTTATAAGAAAGTCTGGGTGCTTCCTCCTTGGGTGCTAGTTCCCCATGTGTAGGAACCTTTATGCTGACCCCACTCCCTAACCACCATAAAACCCAGAGCCAGCCTTCTCTCCCTGCTCGCTCTCTCAATCCATTTTAGGACCTACTTGGGAGCTAGCCTGTTCTGCCCAGAAAGCCTCATTACAAGAGTGATGCATCTTTTCATACCCTCTTGGGGAGGGGGGTGTCTTGGAGTGGGGGGGAGAGAGGGAGAGGGTGAAGGGGAGGGGGAGAGGGAGAGGGAGAAGGAGATCACTGATCTCCACTTTGTAACCAAGTTTGGGGTAAAAGGCCATCCTGTATCTTAAAGGTGGCCACAGAAGTGTCCCCCTACTGTTCAGTCCCTGCTGCCCTGCAAAGTAGAGTACAAAGCTCTCAGCACATCCCATAAGGCTCTCCGCCATCTCTCCCCAGCCCACCCCTCTAGCCTCTTCTGCCCATCTCCTTCTCCACACACAAACCTATGCTTATCTATTTCCAGAATATTCCATGGCCTACCGTGATCTCTGATTTTTATCTGCTTTTCCCGTTGCCTGGAATGTCCTTCCTACTTCCACTTCCCCCTTCCTTTCCCAACTCCCAAGCTACCTTCTTTCTCCCCAATGTCTACAAAATGTTTTCCCTATCCCCTAAGACCAAGTAAAAACGTGATGTCCTCTTAAAGTCTCCACTAACTTCTCTAAATAGAGATTTTCTCTTCTGTTCCCAGTCTATGATGGCACTTCAATCACTATTCTTACTTGCTTACAGGTCTCTCCTTCCCCTGCAAGGCTCTGAAATTTTTGATGGCAGAAATCTTCTTTTCTTCACTTAATATGCTTTGTCTCTAGCACACGCTTATGAATATCATCAGTGCTGAAAAATACTGTGTGAAAAAAGTTAAAATGAACAAAACAAAAAACCCAAAATATTGACTGAGTGAATAAGCAGTGATTTTTTTTCAAAATAAAGTGGAAATCTTGTTAAGAATGAAAGAATGTTGGTAAACAAAATATGTTGAGCTCTTTGAGATATAGCAAGAAATAGAATTTTTCTATATTTGTCTCTAGCGTTATATGCAAATGACTGTTAAGACATTGTTGCGTGACTAATGAAAAAACTGTAAAATAGTTACAATCTAGCCACTAAAGACCTTTATTTTGGGGGAGTAGCAAGGTGAGATGAGTTATTTATCATTCCCAGATCATAAACATTTCATCACTACTGAGTTACATTCCTTGTGGCCTAAATGATGCTTCTCTGTTAAATTTAATAGCCATAGAAGAAGCAATGTGACTGCTATGGCTCAATAATCATGAGATAATTAGTTAACAAAATGAAATTGACTCTTGTGGCTCATTCTCCCCTCCCATAAAAACAAATTTGGAAACTAATGGGTTCAGTGCTTTCTTCCATTTTGGCCAGTTTGCTTATGGAAGACTTAAGAAAATCTTCTCACCATGATGATGGCAACTATCTCCATCTTTCCTTGAAACCACTTTAAGTCCATAGTTGGTAACTTCCTCTAAGAAAATGATAAGCTTATCATGACAAGAGGGATAGTTAGCACATTGGATCACATTTCACTGTCACTCAAAAAATATTAATTGAGCATCTACTATGAAACCTCTATCACAGCACTCAATCCACTGTTCCCTGCTTCTCTCTCTACAAGTTCCTGTCCCCCTGCAAGTCTCTGAGCTTTAGACAGCAGGGATCATCCTATTTTCACATAATACCTACTACTATGTACTGGGTTGGCACATGGATCCAGCGCTGAAGGAGATATGGCCTCATTACCTTGTGGAACTTACTGATACCTAAAGACTGCAAATCCTGAAAGCAATGGAATGATACAGATATAAATTTCTATACTGAGCTTTGCAAAATCAACAGCCTAAATACATAAGAAAAAAACCAAGCTTGAGAGTACTTCATCTGAAAAGACATGAGCTACTGCTCTTGTAGTCCAAAAGCTCAGTGAGATGTGCTCATAGGTTTATGCAGCTGCTAAGGAAAATAATAAAAGTCAAATACCTGACTGCTTTCACAGCCTCTATACATGACCCACTGTTATGGCCATGGGAGGATTGATACGGTGATAAATCCATGGACTCCAACCTTCACCAAGTTTTCAAGCCTGCATGGCAATCGCGGCAATCAATCACACGTTCCCTAGTTGGTTCCTCTGCCCATTCCCACCGGTATCATTTTTTAACTTCCACTCCTCTCTTCAAACCTTGTTTTCCCTCACTTCCTATCCCATCATAGCAGATGTTGTCAGCTCCTGCAAATAACCCCTCAGCCCCCACCATTTCCAGTTTGTGCTGGCTTCACCCTACTGCAGCTCTCAGGAGATGATAGATGGCAGTTAGAGGACAAATGTTTCAGTTCTCTTGCCCCTAAGATGGGATAATCCTGATGTATGTTCTGCACTGTTTCTTAGCTTTTCCCAGAAGGACTGAGTCCCAGTTGCCCATGGCAGAAACCTATTCTATAACACACATTTTATCGGCTTACTTCTCTTCCCTATCTTGATTGCTTAACTAAAACTAATGGTGATTCTTGGAATGAACTTCCAAATAAACACTTGCACACAAACCTTGTCTCAGGGTCAGCCTCGGAGGGTACAAAGCTAAGGCACTTCCTTTTGGCAAAAGTACTCACTTACTCTCCAGAGAGACCAGACTCCACCCCAGTCCCAGGCACAGGTGGTCTTATGACCCTGGAGCTCCAGTTACAAACTTAACCTAATCCACACTCATACTTCCCTCCCACCTTTTAACTTCAGTGGAAGAGTTGTAGATTCTTTTCCTTAAGATTAATCCCCTGATTCGTTATCTACATTCATTAGTCTTAAAGCTTAAAAAAAAACCACATTTTATTTTGAAGTAATTTCAGACTCCTAGAATTTTCTTTTTAAGTACAAAAATTCCCAGATACCTTTCAACCAGGTCTCCAAAATGTTAACATTTTACCATGCCTGCTTCATCATTCCCTCACTGTTTTGTTTTGTTTGTTTTTTTAACAGTGGTTCTCAAACTGTGACAAAGGACCTTTTAAAAAAATATCCAATCCACTGAGGACCAATTTTTTGTCTTATGCTTTTGTAAAACATAATAAAAGTGAATCACTGCAAAAGCAGAAATGACCAAAGAAGGATATACAAAGTACAAGCCCCTAGTTTTTAAATATTTATATTCAAGGTATCAAATGACTGTGTCAAAAAACTATTAAAATTTCTAAATGTTTATTTTTCATTTCCATATTTATTGTGTCTCAGACCAGTAACTCAGAGTTCATGGACTGGCATGGGTCTGCCAACCACAATGAGCAGCATTACTGTAGATAACAAAATCCACTGTCAAGGTTCTCACTCTCCAAACATGACATTTCAACCTCCCCCTCCACCACAATAGCCTTTTCTTTCATAAGCATGCTCAAATATTTTCCTTCTTCAAACAACAACATGGACAACTCACAGTACCATCTCCAGGTACCACCTTATCTTTTTATCCTTATGAAAAAAGATTTTCATGTCCTATCACTGCGTCTTGTATTTACTACTTGGTGCCTTTTAATCTGTCTCGACCAGTTCAGAAAACTGCTTCTGCCATGGACCCAGTAACCTTCCAGTTACTAAGTCCATGAAATACATGCAGATCTCCAGCCTGTGAGAAGTGGGCCACTCCCTCCCTTTCCTCAACCCTTCTTCTCCCTCAATTTTTGGGACATGATCTCTGGGTTTCCTCTTACATACATACATACATCTTTTCTCAGTACTTCTCAGTTTCCTTTCAAGGATTCTCTCCCCATAGATCTCTATTTTCATTCTATAATCTCTCTTTTTGAACAAACACTTCCATTCACATGTTTCAGTAAACATCTTTTACTGATGATTCCAAAATATATATATCTGGAGTCCAGACCTGCCTTGGAGCTACCAATGTTTGTCCCACCACTTGGCCCAAACTAACCTCATTCTAACGCTGCCACCTGGTAAAGTCACTTATTCATGTTCCTTAATTTTCTCTAATTTTCAGTTTTTGTATCTGTAAAATGGGAATAATATCTGACTCAGAGGACTGTTGTACAGATTAAATGATACAATGCACGTAGGAACATATAGCAGTGCCTGACCACGGTAAGTCCTCAATACACATTAGATATTATCATTATCTACTTCCTCCTGGATTTTCTTCTCACATCAGTCCCTTATCATATTGAATGTGGCTAATACCTTATCAGATTATTGTCTCTCCCTCCCTTCCTTTCATCCTTTGACAAATATTCACTTAGTGCCTGCTATATGCTAGGTACTATGTAAGGTGCTAGGGATAAAACACTGAGTAAGAAAGACAGTTCCAAGCAACCTAAATGTCCATTGACAGATGACTGGATAAAGAAGGTGTGTGTGTGTGTGTGTGTGTGTGTGTGCGCGCGCGCGTGCGTGCACACGTATATATATACACACTATATTCCATTATATATAGTGTAATACTCTCTATATATATATGTATATATACATATATATATATAAATAAAATAATGGAATACTACTCAGACATAAAAATAACAAAATTTTGCAATTTGCAGCAACATGGATGGACCTAGAGGTTATCATACTAAGTGAAGTAAGTCAGACAGAGAAAGCCAAATATCGTATGATATCACTTATATGTGGAATCTAAAATATGACACAAATGAACTTATTTACAGAACAGAAACAGACTCACAGACAGAAAAAACAAACTTGTGGTTGCCAAAGGGGAAATGGAGGAGAGGGATAAATTAGGAATTGGGGATTAAAATAGACACACTACTATATATAAAATAACCAACAAGGTCCTACTGTATAGCACAGGGAACTCTACTCAATATTCTTTAACAACCTGTAAGGGAAAAGAATCTGAAAAAGAATAGATAGATATATACAGATATAACTGAATCGCTGTGCTGTACACCTGAAACTACCACGATATTGTAAATCAACTATACTTCAAAAAAAAAGTCCCCACCCCCATTAAGTTTATACTCTAGTGGTAATACAGATGTTAGTTAATTCACTACAGTACAGAAACTTGGGTGTCATCTTCTTCTTTCTCTCCCCTTACCCTTGTCCCATGTGTTCTGACTTCCATCAGTGATGAAACCCTTTCCATTTTTTTCTCCTTATCTCTGAAGTCTATTCCTTCCTCGAGCTCTGTGCCGTCCAATACAGTAGCCACTAGCCACATGTAGACATTTAAATTTAGATTTACAGTAAATAAAATAATAAAATTAAAAATTCAATTCCTTTGTCTCACTGGACACATTTCAAGAACTTAGTAGAAACATGCAGCCAGTGGCTACCGCATCAGAGCAGCTCTAGAACATTACCATCATACCAGAGAACTCTACTGGACAGCACTGTTCTAGCTTCAACGCCCTAAAGCAGAGCCTTACCATCTCTTTCCAAGATTACTAAAACAGCCTAGGTATTAGTCTTTCAGCCTTTGTCCTATCCCCTCAATCTATGCTCCACTTGTTTCCCAGAATGATTTCCAGAACGCAAATATAACCATGTTACTCCCCTGTTAGCAATTCTTCAATACTCCTCCACTGTTTGGGGGTCAAAAGCTTTGTAGCCTGACTAATAATACCCTGCATTATCTGGCCTCAGCCTAACTCTCAGTCCTAATCTTTTGCAATTACCTCTACAGCTCAAGTCACAGCGACCTAGAATAGCCAAAACAGTTTTAAAGAGGAGAACAAATTGGAGGGCATACATTACCTGACTTAAAGTCTTATTATAAAGCTATAGTAATAAAGACAGTGTAGTATTGGTGAAATGATAGACATACAGAATTAACAGAATTAAAGGTCCAGAAATAGACCCAAAATATATGGTCAGTTGATTTTCAATAAAGTCACCAAGAAAATTCAATGGAGAAATGATAATCTTTTCAACAAATGGTGCTTGCACAATTGGATATCCATATGGGAAAAATGAACCTCAGCCCTTACCTATAATTAATTAACATCTTATCATATTATAGTGTGTGCATATATATATCATATATAATATAAACTAATATATGTACATACTAATATAATACATATTATAGTATTATAATTATATATTTATTATAATATTAATATAAAATGTATATTAGTTTTGATTATATTATATATGATATATACACACATATTAGTTTAGATCATATTATGTATGATGTATATAATAATATACTGTGATATATATAATATATAATAATAGTAATATATGACATCTACATATGATATACCATAAATTAGAAATGGATCACAGACTGAAACATGGAAGCTAAAACTAGAAAACTTCTAGAAGAAAATAGGAGAAAATTTTTGTGATGTTGGTTTAGAGAAAGATTTATTAGTAAGACATCAAAAGCATGAACCATTTAAAAAAAGGATAAATTGGACTTTATCAAAATTAAAAGACACCATTAAGAAAATTAAAAGGTAAGCCAAAGAACAGGAGAAAATAAATATACATATGTCTGACAAAGAACTTGTATCTAGAATATACAAAACTATGTTATGCTTCAAAAATCAACCCAATTAAAAATGGGCGAAAGACTTTAACAGGAACTTCATAAAAGAAGATAACATAATTGGCCAGTAAGCACATGAAAAGATATCCAACATCTTTAAAATATATCTGGAATTTTAGGGAAATGCAAATTAAAATACAACGAGATACAAGTACATGAACACTAGGATGACTAAAATAAAAAGTCAACAGCAACAACAATATCACGTGTTAGAGAGGATGTGGAAATACTGGAACTCATACATTAACGGTAGGAAAGTAAAATGGTAAAACCACTTTGAAAAACTTTTGTCAGCTTTGTTAAAAGCTAGACATTTACCAAACTGCCCAGCCATTCCACTCCTAGGCATTTTCCCAAGAAACATGAAAATACATGACCCTAAAAAAACTTGTACATGAATGTTCGTACAAGATTTTATTCATAATTTCCCTAAACTGAAAACGATGTGAATATCCATCAACAAGTGAAGGATAAACAAAATGCGGAATATCCATACATGAAATACCACTCAGGAATAAAAGGGAACAAATTACTCATAGACACAACGATATGAATAAATCTCAAAATCAGTGAAAGAAGCCAGACACAAAATTGTACATGCTGTATGATTCCGGTTACATAAAATTCTAGAAAGTGCAAACTAATCCATAGAGACAGAAAGCAAATAATTGTTGTGCTCGTGCCAGGGGTGGAGGGAGGGACTGACTGCAAGGGGCCCTAGGAAACTGGAAATATTCTGTAAATTCATTGTGGCAGTGGTTTCATGGGTGTATACACGGATCAAACCTTATCGAATTTCCTTATGTTGAAGCCCTAGTACCCAATATGATACTATTTGGAGATGAGGCCTTTGGGAGGTAATTAGAATTAGATGAGGTCATGAGGGTAGGGCCCTCATGATGGGGTTAGTGCCCTAATAAAAGATACACCAAAGAGCTTGCTGAGTCTCTCGCTCTCCACCATGCAAAGACACAATGAGAAGGCTGCCATCAGCAAGCTGATCTCAGGCTTCCAGCCTCCAGAACTATGAGAAATAAATTTCTGTTGTTTAAGCCACCCAGTCTATGGTAACTTGTTAGAGAGGTGCAATCTGACTAATATGTCATTCATAATCAGTGGAATGCAAATTACAATGCCAATGAAGTACAATTTAATTTCATACCCATCAGATTAGTAAACATTTAAAGGTTTTTATAAAGATAGTAATGAGACAAACTCCTAAAAAGCCATTGGCCAATGTCTTTAAATGTTGAAGATCTTCACCCGCTATGACCCAGGAATTTTACTCTGTAATAAACTATCTAGAGAAACTCCTGCACACAGGCACAAGAACTATGATAAATATGTTTGCTACCACACTGTTTGATGTGGCAAAATATCTGAAACAACACAGTAGTTAATTCTTCAGAAATAATAAACAGTGGTATGTTTATACTGTGAAATTTTATGTAGCAATGAAAATGAATAAACTCTTCAAACCCTTCCCCATCAGTGGAGAACCATCTCCAGAGACCAGTGATGGCCACTTTCATTTACTGCTCATTTCTTCACATTTATCCTTAGTGCTATATATTTTTAGGAAAATATGTGGGAAAGATTACCACGCTCAGAATCAAAGGAATTTCATTTTAATTATGGCCTGCCCTACCTATGAATTTCTTGGCCACAGGCAATTTATTAAATTATTCTGAGTCCATTGCCTTATAGTGACCACAAGATTTTCTGTTACCTATAAGTGATGAAAAAAAGTTGTGAAGCCTGCTCAAATTTCATCCTGGACAAGAAAAAGAACTATTTCCATTAAATTTAGTGGGATAGTGATAGAGAAAAATAAATTGGCTTTAATGATTACAATCTGAACCCCATTTGATCAATGTCCTCATTACCAATACATTTTCAATCCAAGTGTCATGAAAATATAAAGGGTAATGCTATATTATTTTTCTTGTTGAAATCTTATGAAAGAGGTTGAGTGAGTATGGTTTTATTCAAAAGAGACTGTGCACCACGATGTGAATATACGTAACATTACCAAATTGTACACTTAAAAATGGTTAAGATGGTAAATTTTATGTTATGTATTTCATACCACAATGTAAAAAAAATATTCAGCGAACTATACACTAAAATATGTGCATGATATTATACATAAATTTCATCACAATAAAGTAAATTTTTAAAAGCCTATCAAATTGTATACTTTAAATGGATGCACTTTATTGTACATAAATTATATCTCAATAAAGTTGAAAAATTTTAAAGAAGTCATACTGAATCCTTTCTTGTTGCTTAAGCATGGCATGTTCTCTCTCATCTCGGTGCCATAATAAATAGCGTTCCTTCTCTTTAGAACGTGCCCTGTTCCTCACCCCGATTATCCAACTTTGCCTGCTAACTCTTCCTCTGTCTTTTGATATTAGCTCTAATGTCTGCTGAATCTAGAAAACCTTTTCGCACCAAATCTGGGCTAGCTGCCCTCCTAATTGTTCCCACAGCATTCTATGCTTAATTGAATCAGCACATGGAAAAAGAATATCATAAAGATGTGCATGTTCCATGTAGCAAGGTCAGAGTGGCTTGTCCCAATGGCTCAGCTACTGAGATATGTGCTAGAGTGTTAGTCATGACACTGATAAGCAATACCTCAAGGATTCCACCCTCAGCCCAGGCTCAGAAACTTGATCCCTGTCAGCATACTAAAAGTGTGGATCAGGGATCTACTGACACTAAACAAGTTCACAAAACACAATAAGGAGAAACTATCCTGGGAACCAGAATACTGCAAATTCAGACACCCAGCAGATTTTCTTTCCCTGCAGGCCAAGAATTCTCTTCAGTTCATACTTGAGACATAGCCAAAACGCATTTGCTCAATTAGTAAAATTCTATGTTGCTTCAGGGACAGAATTAGGACCCATAAGTAGAAATCACAGGTATTAGAAGTTTGCTCATCATTACCATGACAGTAGTTTAAAAAAATGGAATGGACTATCTCAAATATTATATGCATCTTCTGTCACTGAAATTGCTTGAAATAGTTGACTGGCCTTTAGAGCCGTGAAATGGCAGATGACGTAAACCATCCTAACATAAAAGGGTCTTATGGTCATTAAAGTTCCAACTTCCTGAGCCTATGCATTTTCACATCTCACACAGCCGTTCATAAGATGTTATATGTTAATCCACAGTACAAGATAGAATTTGTTCCTTCAGTCTAATTTCCATACTTTTTAAGCGCTAGCTGTCACTCCAATTTACTTTGTTGGTTTTTGGTTGGCTTTTTTCTCTCTCACCTTTTTCTTTTTTTTTTTGTTAGGATTTTCTTTTTTGGTGTGAAAAGCCAGGCTGCAATGATGGGGACCATGAGCTCAGACACTGTGAACAGATATCTCCGATATGTCAAGTTGAGCTTCAGCCTCAACCTGTGTTCAACCTCAGCCCTGCCAACTCTGTAACTTTAAGCAAATTATTTAACCTTTCTGATTCTAAGTTTCCTCATCTGTAAAATTTGCAGATTTAGACCCTTCTTTACAAACTGGGGAAAAATCAAATGAGATAATATATACAAAGCATGTAGTTATGTTAAATATTTAATAACTATTCATTCTCTTACTCCTCAATTTACACAGGAAAGACAGCTGATGAATAGAATATCCATGTATCAATTTCAAATACTTCTCACTCTACCTCTCAGTCTGGTTTCATATACTTCAAAAGACCAAGAGCCCTTTGAGGTTGGGTCAAAGTTACTCATCTTTGAATACCTAATGCCAAGCCCAATGCCAAGAATTTACTGGGTTCTCAATAGTGTCTGCTAAATAATTAAATGGCCCAGGAGATCTTGGTTGGGTGCCTTTCCCCAAAAGATCTGGATGTTTCTTCAACTCAAGAAGCTCATGTTGGGGACTTCCCTGGTGGTCCAGGGGTTAAGAACCCGCCTTCCAATGCAGGGGATGCAGGTTTGATCCCTGGTTGGGGAACTAAGGTCCCACATGCCGTGGGGCAACTAAGCCCGTGTGCCACAACTACTGAGCACATGGGCCACAACTAGAGAGCCCGTGCACCGCAACTAGAGTCCATGCGCTCTGGAGCCCATGTGCCACAACTAGAGAGACACCCACGTGCTGCAATGAGGAGCGCACGTGCCACAACTAAGACCCGACACAGCCAAAAATAAAATAAATATTTTTTAAATAAAGAAGCTCATGTTTTCCATTGGGTAGTTCAACAGTAACCCCAGGAAAAACAAATAGCCAGGAGGCCATTTTAGGAATCTGGGTAGTAAAAACACTTATACAGTCAAGGTGGATCTTATCAAGATCAAGGGAAGTAGGGAGAGGGAAGGGATGGATTAAATCCAGGAAACGAGGGCAAAGTCATTCTTCGTCATTGTGATCACCAAACAATCACACATCTGTAAAGCATTAGTCACCTACAAAAATAAAACGTGTACTGTGAGTCATTCAATCCTTTATGATATCATTTAAAAGGCTGCCTTTTACTGACTTGAAGCTCAACCCAACATATTTACAGTAAAACCCCACATCACATCCTCTCTGGTTATTGTGGCAACACCTGGAGTTTCAGTTTGATAGGAAAAACAATATCAATGAAGTGAAAGTAGTACAGAAAGTCAGAAAAGACCAAAAGAGATTATCTGAAAATGTTCCCCAAACTAGAAATGTTATTTAAAGCTAAAATGAGGGACTTCCCTGGTGGCGCAGTGGTTAAGAATCCGCCTGCCGATGCAGGGGACATGGGTTCGAGCCCTGGTCCGGGAAGATCCCACATGCCGTGGAGCAACTAAGCCCGTGCGACACAACTACTGAGCCTGCGCTCTAGAGTCCGTGAGCCACAACTACTGAGCCCACGTGCTGCAACTACTGAAGCCCGCGCACCTAGAGCCCGTGCTCCACAACAAGAGAAGCCACCACACTGAGAAGCCCGTGCACCGCAACAAAGAGTAGCCCCCGCTCGCCGCCAACTAGAGAAAGCCCGCATGCAGCAATGAAGACCCAACGCAGCCAAAAATAAATAAATAAAATCTTAAAATATATAATAGAAAGCCAATTCTTTAAAAAAAGAAAAAAAAGCTAAATTGATACTCTTATTACCTGAGCCCATCAAGACACAGAATTGCACAGTGCAGATTTGCACTTGTTTCAAGTACTTGTTTAAGAAATGGTAATGACAAAGATCTAATTTGACAGATGACATTGATAAGTGATTTTCCTTAATCATAAGCCATTATAGCTCCATTTACAAAAGCTAAATACAATTTTTTTAAAGGATGCTAACGATTCTCTAGCATTCATACGTGACACGAGAAGAATTTTTATAGAGGTCCTATTGTAATTCATATTTAGATATATCTAATAATGCAAAATAGGGGGTTTTGTTGTTGCTGTTCGTGTGGTAGGACCTAAAATGAGGCAGGCCTTCAGTACATCAGTTCTAATATAAAAATCAAAGACATATCAATTCATCAAGAAACAAATTATGGAGCACCAATCATGGCTCTTCCATCCTGGGGTCTGTGAGAGGTTTAAACAATTATAGGCTATAGAATTAACCTTCAAGTAGTTTACACGAAAAGTTCAGAATACTGTATTGCTTTCACTTCATCAACCTTGTCTTTCCTATCTCAAACTGAAAATAACCAGTGCACATAAGTGCCAAACTGTACTATCAGGAAAGATTAGAAGAACTGAAAACATTTAGTCTAAAAAGGTGAAACACCCACTCTTATCATTTAACAAATTATAATTGTTTTTGGACTAACCTGAACTGTTCTGGGTAAGAAAGCAGGCAGTCTACAGGTTAAAAGCATGGCCTTTAAGCCAGATTGCCTAGGTTTGGCTCCCAATTGTTATTAACTGTGTGACCTTAGCCTTATTATTTAAGTTCCTGGTGCCTCAGTTACTTCACCTCTAAAATGGAAATGACAGTACGTGCCTCTTTGGGTTGTAATGAGTTAGTATTTGTGAAACATTTACGATAGTTCTGCTACATAATAAGTGCCACACATGTCTTTGTTAAGTAATAAGAGAGGAAAAAGGGTCTATGACTTTTGGACTCTGATTATCTAAATAAGAAGTTCAGTGATTCCAACCAAGTAACAAAGTTATAAAACAAATATAGTCAAACTGGCAAATCACATGTGAAGAGAATTTATTTCACTAAGGGAATATAATTGTTGAAATTGTTACAACTAGTTACCTACATGGGTGATAAACTAGAAAATGTGATTATGGCACAGCGGAGAATACTCAGAAACTGCAGTGAGAAGGCTTGGGTTTGAATTCTAGCCCTACCACTTATCATCTAGGCAACCTTGCACAAATTACTTCTCTGGGCTTTAGTTTGTTCAAATAAGGAAAAGTATAGATCACATATCATAGGGTTATCATACATATTAAATGAATTAATATTTGTAAAGTACTTAGTGCCTGGCATTTGTACTGTTATTATTACATTTTAAGGTACAGGTTTTATAGCCAGATACTTACTAGGGTAGTATAAAGATTAGAAATTACATTGGCAAGTAAAAATAAAAGTTAAATATCATAGATAATATTTATATTATATCTACCTATCAAATTGCTAAGCTAAACCAACAGAGTGTTATGGAATTATTGGAGTGATCACCCACCAAATATTTATGGGACCCTAATGATACCAGAGTAACTCTCCTGGTTTAGCCAAGCTTGGTTCCTTTTCTATTCCATAATCATTGTGGATCTTCTTAAAAACATAAACTAAAGCATGCTACTTCCCTGGTTAAATCTGTTTAATGACTCCCCATCTCTCACTCCCCAAACCTATCCTACATCAAATAGCAAATTAAATATTCCTTACAATCATATACAGTAAGCTCTCTGAGAGTTCTTTTAATTTTCTCTATTTTATTACACTTCCAGCACTGTTTTCCTGCCCTTAATCTGGCTTTGCAAATCAGTCTTTCTAAGCCTCAGGTCTGTTTGCTCTCCCTAGAATTCTCCTCTGAAGTTCCAGATTAGGTTAGGTCTCTGTTAATACATAGCACCCTGTACTTCTCTTAATACTTATTCTACTTGCAGTTAATAGTTTAGCATCTTTATTCTCACTAGTATGCCAGCTGGAGGAGGAAAGGAACTGTCTGTTTTGTACAATGTTGAATCCCTAGTTCCTAACATCATTCCAGGCATACTGGAGGCAATCAATAGATATTTGTGGAAGGCTGGAGAGTAGAAAAACCACCTATTAATGCACTAGCCACACGTTTCCTGACCTAATCCCATCTCCTTGTTGATCCTACACCCTCAACACGTTTCACCATTATCCCTGAACTTGGAAAACCAGATCCTTTTTGTCGCCCCTTATGACCCAAACTCTGCTCCTTGTCATCTGCATCAATAGACAAGAGCCACAAAGACCTGATTTTTGGTCTCCCTAACCAACTGTGTTAGATAATGAACAGACCCCTTCCTCCCCTGGACCTCAGGGTCCTCATCTATACCATGAGGGAATATGATTAGATGATATTTACACTCTGGCATTCAGACACTCATCTCTGCAGTGCCCCATTTTGTTGACAGTTTACCCCAGTGAGCAATGGAGTGCCACAGCTAGTTTCTATGGGCTCATGAGAGTCAAATGTGTACCTCTCTTCTCAGTCTCGCATTCAGCGACATACTGGTAGCATGAAATCAGCCATGGTGGGAGTACGAATACCACAGTGATCAACAAAAGCTATAAATGAGGGAGGTTTGGTGGCGGGGACCGGTTGTTAAACATTTACCAGGACACTGCTGACTGTAAGCTCTGGCCGCTACTGTGGGACAGTGACCAGCCCTGGGTCAAAAACGAGCCTTAGTGCTACTGGAACAAGAAGTATTGATTGGTGTGGATAGCCCATAAGTGGACATGGAACACTAAAAAGACAAAAGCACAGGTTTTAAGTAGTCTAAGTTCAGGATGCCCTCAAAGGAGACTCTGAGACAAGGATTTGAGTACAAATGGGAGGTGATCCCAGGGAATACCAGTAGTGAGTCAGAGAAGAGAAGAGAAATCAATGCAAGATACATAAACCAAGTGGCTTCAGCTATGGGCAACTGGGGCTCACTTCCACTGGAGATATCTAGGAGAATGCATAGAACACGCCTCAGAATTATCTCCACTGAAAGTGAGGGAGCTGGGGTTATTTATTAACAAACTCTTACCTATCACTGGTTGAGCTTCCTCTATAGGCTTTAAGTCCCTGGAATCTTTTTTTTTTTTTTGCCTACCCTTATATTCCAAAGCACATTATCTATAGCCAGAAAAAGTTCCCAGGCAGAGTCACACATGCTTACAATAAGAAACTGTCAGCCTGTAGAGGAAAAATAAGTATTGAGGTTTTATGGGTGAAGCATCAACAATATATACTAAGGAGGGATAATAACATGACAAAGAAATTAACAGCACTGACTCAGCATTGGAGAAGACTTTTTTCTCAGTGGCATTCCACCTCAAATTGTTCTTTTCCAACAAAAAGCCAAGATGTACCATCATACCTCTCAACCATCCTATTAGAGTCAAGAGACTGAGATCATTCACCAGTAATCCACTGCAGGTAATTTTGAAGGGCAAAGAGCTTCATTAAATTTAAACATTATCAAATTTGCATAACAATATACTAAGAACAATGTAGCTATAACAATAACATTGCAGTGGGAGAGAACAATGGACTTCAAGTTTGAACTCTAAGTAATTATGGTTAGAGACGATGAAAATCCTCTACCACTGAGAGAAAATTCTTTATGCAGAAGCAGTACAGTGGGAGTTGGTGGTGGGCAGGGGGGCGGGGGGAGGTTGGCTCACAGCAGAGGATCAGTAGATGACTTAGAATACAGAAGACTTAAAGAGAAAAAAATCCTAAGATGGACCAAAGAGACATTTCACGTACACTTTGTCGGTTTCACCCATTTTTAGTACAGTAGGATTGGAAGTTAATACTAGAAACCATACTCTATTATTTTTAATTTGTTTTATCCAAGTCGTGCTCAAGTTATTTAGTACACAGCATTTATCCCACAAGGTGTGTTCCTCTTTTTCAAATTAATCCTTCAGTTATCACTATAAAGCCTCACAGGAACTCCTTTGAGTATTAACAAAAACTTATCTCAACCACTTGGATCCACCCAACAACTGGGGTCTGGATTCCAGTGGCCAGAGGCGAACACATGAATAGCACCATTATAAAAAGTCCTTGACCAAGGCCTGTCCCCCACAATGGAGGAAGGAACCAGAGCTGAATGTGGGGCAAATAATAGTGAACTGGACTATCTAAATGTTAATTTGCTTTCATTCATGAAGAAATTAAATACACAAGTTCTATGGCATCAGTTCTCAAAATGTTATCCAAGAACCCCTAGGGATCCCCAAGATCCTTTCAGTGAGTCAATGAGGTCAAAACTATTTTCATACTAATACCAAGACTTATTTGCCTTTTTACTCTCATTTTCTCAGGAGTGCACAGTGGAACTTTCCAGAGGCTATACGACCTGCAAAGGTGCCATCGCTCTGACAGCTAATGGAACATGTGCTTTTGTATTCTTATGTTTTAAAAATTTCTCAGTTTTAATTTCTAATCTGGGAAATACTGACGGATAGAACCCAGATAAACAAAAGCTCTTAAGGTCCTCAATCATTTTTAAAAGTTCAAGGCCAAAAAGTTTGAGAATCACTGTTCTATGGTATTCTTCAGTAGTAGTATTAATGTAAGGCATCTACTATAAATAAAGATTAAATTTAGAAAACAGTAAAAATAGAGTCAAACTCAAAGAATTTTAGATATAGAAGGTCCTTTAGTTGTTGTCTAATCATCTTTTTAATAGATGAAGAAAATGAGGCTCAGAGATATTCCTGCTCCAAGTTACACAGGTAGTAGTGAAGGGACAGGGTTAGAACACAGGACTTCCGAGTTCTTAGTAGTTTTTTGCTTTTGTTTTGTTTTGAATCTCAGAAGGGCCCAAAGAGACCATCCACTTCATCCTTTAACCTTCAGGTGGAACCACACAAATGTTCAGGGGATATAAGAGTCTGTTCTAGACACAACTTTCTAAATGAACTGACACATTCTGAATCAGACAGGTTAGAAGTAAATTTAATTATTTCCTCTCAATTCCCTCTCCTATTATTTAGTCAAGAAGCTGAGTATACTCATTTCAAAACAACATAGGGAGGTGACCCAGTAAAGCGATTGCAAAGAAATTGATCTTGTAACTCATTCCAAGGTCATCTTATCAGATTCCTTTTCTTATTCCTGAAGAAGACACTTCCTAAATTCCCCAATGTCTTCCTAACATTACTGCTAAGCTACAAATGTAACTTCATAGAAAAAAAACAATGGCAGCATGCAAATCATATGCAGATAATGGATATGATACTGCTTTATGAACAGGAATGTATGATATAAAAGTTGTGATGATTATAATACTATCTTCTGTTTGGTTCAAAAACTGGTTTCAGATCCATTTCTGAGACATTTTGGGATTTCTGTGAGGAGTTATGATTTCATGCCCAAAGGAATGTCTTTGTAAAGGGGAAATGTCAGGCTAAATGTCACATCATAACACTTTCTATAATGTCTTGAGCAAGATGTAAAAGACACTTAATATTATTTATTGAGAAATACGAAATGAAACAATCAATGTTGCCTAATAACTGCCTGTACACTCAATGATGATAAATTCAGCACCTCTTTTTATCAAGGGTATGGTGCCATATTTCAAACCCTGATGACTGACAACACTTAATTCAGGTTAAAGTTAATTAACAACTTAACCTTCCTGGATGAAGCCAGGCAATGACTATAGTATAGTGTTTAAATTAAGAGCTACCCTCATTCTCTCTGCCATTGATCATCTGTGTGATCTTGGAATAGTTACTTTCCTTCCTAGTTCTGTTCCGTGATCTAAGATAAGGATATCGATAGTATCTGCCTCATAGGGTTGTTATGAACACTAAATGAGATAATACATGTTAGCATTTAGTACAGTGACTGGCATATCCTAATAGCTATAATCTGTTTTTATTATCAGATCAAAGAACAGATTCCAAGAAGAAAACCTTAACCAACTAGTCAAAATTAAACTATCCATGCTATCAGGAAAAAAGTTGACACTGGTGTCATGTATCAGTACTAGACAACCAACAAGGTAAGAAAACTAGCTTAGCTTTTATAAAAATAACACTAATTACAATCATATAGGTAAAAGATTTAATATTTTAACCTAATTTCTATATTCTATTTATTGAAATTCAATAGATATGTATTGGATGCCTATTATGTGCCTAGTATTAGCACATAGAACATATAATAGGACACAATCCTTGCCCTCAAGAAGCTCATAGATTACTAGGAAAGACAAATAATTACAAATACATTATTATAATTATTATGGACAAATAATTATAGTACATTATATATTCAATGACAGAAATATATATGATACAGACTTAGCACAGAGAACAGTGTAAGCAATATGGTGGCGGTGGTGAAAATGGGTTACTAACAAATTTTTCACAGCTCAGAAACTACCTTACATGTATACCAGGGACCTAGAGAGTCCGGAAATAGACCCTCCAACACACACACAGACACACAGACACACACACACATGCACACGCACACGCACACACTCAACTGATTTGGCACACTCAAATGTGCCAAGGTAATTCAATGGGGAAAGGGTAGTCTCCAAAAAATGTTGCTGGAATAATTAGATAGCCATATGGAAAAAATTTAATCTCAAACTTTACATTATACCATATACAAAAACTAACCTGAAGTGAGTAATAGACCTAAATATAAATGCTAAAATTATAATACTTGTAGAAGAACACATAGGAGAAAATCTTTGTGACCCTGGGTTAGACAGAGTTCTTAGGGCACAAAAAGCATGAACCACAAGAGAAAAAAACACTGATAAAATGCACTTCATCAAAACTAAAAATTTCTAGTCTACGGAAGATACTCTTAAGAAAATGAAAAGCCAAGCCATACTGGAAGAAAATACTTGCAAAATATATATCTGATAAGGGATTCTTACCCAGAACAAGTTTAAAAAAAATCTTAAAACTCAATAATGAGAAAACAATCAAACAACTTTTTTAAATGGGCAAAAGGTTTGAACAAATGCTTCACCAAAGCTATAAGTATGCCCAATAAGCACGTGACAACATGCTTAACACCATTATCCATTACGGAAAGGCAAATTAAAACCATAATGTGATGCCACTACTCACCTACAGGAATGGCTAAAATTAAAAAGACTGACTATACCATATGCTAGCAACTGAATTCTCATACGTTGCTGCTGAGAACGAAAAATGGTAGAGCCACTGTGGAAAACAATTTGGCTGTTTCTCTTAATGTTAAACCTTACTGTTACCATAAACACACAGAATCCCACTAACAGCTATTTTCTAAGAGAAATGAAATTATCGATATATGTCCACAGAAATACCTGTATCCAAATGATCCTAACAGCTTTATTCACAGTAGCCCCAAACTGGAAACAATCCAAATGTCCATCAACTGGTAAAGGGATAAACAAATTGTAATATATCTATACAAAAGAATATTACTCAGCAATAAAAGAGAACAAAGCTACTGTACAAGTAACAATATGGATAAATCTCAAAAGCATTATACAAAGTGAAAGAAGCCAGACACAAAAGATTACGTAACAATATGATTCCATGTATATGAAATTCTAGAAAAGGCAAAATATGAAAGATACATTTGTCAAAACTTTCAAATTATACAATTTAAATTGGTGAATTTTATTGCATGTAAATTAAGCTTCAACAAAGCTGATTTTTTAAAAAAAACTATCACTTACAAGTTGTATCAGAACAATTAAATTGGCTGATTTTCTTTAAAAAATGCAAGTTTTAGTGCAATGAACCTTTAAGATGTTGCAATTCTTTAAAAAGAAGAGGACATTCAACATTGCCATAAAGCCGGTTGTGAATAAATTCAGTGTAAATTGCCTTCAACATAGTCCTAAAATGAGCATCTATAGTTAAAAAACAAGGAATTTATGAGCACAATTTCACTGTAACTTACAAAATGGACCATTCTTTAGATAAAAGAAATTCCTCTTAATTCAAATATAATAATAAAAATGATAATAGATGTACCTTAAGTTAAAATTACTTATCTAAATGAAAAAAAAATCATCATTTAAGAAAACCTGATATATGAACATTTGGGCGGGACTTCCCTGGTGGCGCAGTGGTTACGAATCCGCCTGCCAATGCAGGGGACACGGGTTCGAGCCCTGGTCCGGGAAGATCTCACATGCCACAGAGCAACTAAGCCCGTGCACCACAACTACTGAGCCTGCACGCTAGAGTCCGCAAGCCACAACTACTGACCCTGCGTGCCACAACTACTGAAGCCCGTGTGCCTAGAGCCTGTGCTCTGCAACAAGAGAAGCCACCACAATGAGAAGCCCATGCACCGCAACAAAGAGTAGCCCTTGCTCGCCGCAACTAGAGAAAGCCTGTGCACAGCAACAAAGACCCAACGCAGCTAAAAATAAATAAATAAATTTATTTTAAAAAAAACATTTGGGCATGCAAATTAAGTGATTATATATATACTTTATAAAAAGCTTCACACTCAGTTTACTTTAACAATAAACTTCTCGGGCTTCCCTGGTGGTGCAGTGGTTAAGAATCCACCTGCCAATGCAGGGGACACGGGTTCGAGCCTTGGTCCAGGAAGATCTCACATGCCGTGGAGCAACTATGCCCACGTGCCACAACTACTGAAGCCCACACACCTAGAGCCTGTGCTCTGCAACAAGAGAAGCCACCACAATGAGAAGCCCGCGCACCGCAACGAAGAGCAGCCCCCGCTCGCCGCAACTAGAGAAAGCCCGCATGCAGCAACGAGGACCCATCGCAGCCAAAAAATTAATTAGTTAATTAATTAAAAAAACAATAAACTTCTCTATTTCATTTAAAATGACTTGATTTAAGCATATTTTTTCAGGAAAGTGCCCCCAATTATACTAAGCATAAGCAAAAACCAGCAACTCTAAGCTCTCTAGCTACAGTCATATAATTTCCTCTCCTGGGTCTCAAAATGAGATTTTATGTTAAATAACAAGCCTGACTTGGAATTGCAAGATTATGCCACACACTCCTATTTTTCTCTCTCTCCCACACAGTTCAACCAGCAGAGTTGGTTTAGGAGAATCGGTAAAATGTGTGTGTGTTCATTTTTAACATGATTCCCCATTGGAAACAGGCTACCAATAAATGACTAAATTCTGCATTTGTCTCCTGTTCCTCTCATAATCACACTATGGTGATACCCAAGAAACTCCAAAAAATACAAATGTTCAGGTTGCAAACTTGGGATTCAGTGTAGAAGAGTGAACGGGTCCTTACCAAAGCCTGACCTTGAACTCAAGTCCCCAGGTAGGAAACAGGTATTAAGCCATTCATAGACTCCTTTGGGGGAAAGTAATCATAAATTCACTTACTTAAAATCTAAGACCTTCCTTATACCTATTGGTCAGGAAATCACTGGCTAAAGGTGAGTTCCAACTAAGAAGACATGAGCAATTCCCCTGGACTTAAAAAATTCAAGGCTGTCATCTCTTAATCCTAACAATAAGGACAAAAACAAGTTAACAGATGTCAGTCTAGTTATACGTTTCCAGGATAAAGAGATACAGATGGTGCTGGCAGATAATTCCAGTCATTCACCTCACTAATTTTGCAAATACAGTAAATGGTTTGAATCCTTGTCTTCGCAGTCTTAAAATCTGTTACATAAATTAAAAGTATGAAGAATTTAGATATTTTTAAACAAATTTTCATATAGTGTATAACCAATTTATACTATTCCTCCAAGTTCACTGGAAAGAGACCAATGTGTAATCAACAGTTTCTAAATAATCCATGTTATGGTGCCAAATGAATATTTGTGATGTCAATAAAAACCTATTACTCAACAAATTATAATCTCATTTATTATTTTTAAAGGTTTTTGTTACATTCCCTCTTTGATTTTTTTTTTTTTATAACCACACTGTAAGGTATACAAGAAGAAACTGTAGCCCCAATTTCACAGATAGAGGAAAACTCATTTGCCCTGGATCTCATACTGCATTTGTGATAAACAGATTCTGTGTTCTTTACACTATGCTACAAAATATTTCTAGCTATTGATAAGACTTTGCTGCAATGACCTCTAAGACTTCTGGTATCACTAAATAAAGGTTTATTCGTTACATTTTTTAAAATTGAAGTATAGTTGATTTACAATGTTTCAGGTATACAGCAAAGTGATTCAGTTTTATAAATAAATATATATTCTTTTTCAGATTATTTTCCATTATAGGTTATTATAAGATATTGAATATAGTTCCCTGTGCTATACAGTAGGTCCTTGTTGTTTATTTTGTATATAGTAGTATGTATCTGTTAATCCCAAATTCCCAATTTATCCCTCCTCCCCTTTCCCCTTTGGTAGCTGTAAGTTTGCTTTCTATGTCTGTGAGTCTATTTCTATTCTGTAAATAAGTTCATATGTATCTTCTTTTTTAGGTTCCATATATAAGTGATATCATATGCTATTTGTCTTTCTCTGTCTGAGTCACTTCACTTAGTATGATCACCTCAAGGTCCATTCATGTTGCTGCAAATGGCATTGCTTCATTCTTTTTTATGGCTGAATAATATTCCTGTGTGTGTGTGTGTGTGTGTGTGTGTGTGTGTGTGTGTGTGTGTGTGTGTGTGTGTGTGTGTGTGTGTGTGTGTGTGTGTGTGTGTGTGTGTGTGTGTGTGTGTGTGTGTGTGTGTGTATCTCCCATCTCCTTTATCCATTCATCTGTTGATAGACATTTAGGTTGCTTCCACCGTTCCTCCTTTTCAAATCCAATACCTTCACCTCTTCTTCCTCGACCTTATCCCCTCATCCCTCCTCCCCTCATCCCTCCTCCGTGACCTTGTTCCAGCAAACATGCTCTTCTTTATCTTAAATCTCCAATTTCACTTATTCCTAAACCTTACCCTGTAAACAAGTCTAAAATATATACACTGTTGGTCAATCTACGGCACAGTTTGTATCTTCTTCACATTTACTAAATTTATTGAAATGCCTGTCCTCAATTTCTGTGTCCAACCCACCTCCCAGTCACTTCTTAAATTGCTGTAACCTGACTTTTATCCCACTGCTCTCCTGCAACTGCCCTAATGAATCCCAATTGTCAAATACAATAGGACTAAGTCTTTATATTATTGCAGGTGTAATAATTGACTGTAGTGACTGTTGACTGCATTTGAAGTTGTATTTAATCCCTCTTTCTTAAGACTTCCTGGTCCCATGACCTTTGTGACTCTACTCTCTAATCTCTACCTTGGAAGACATCAGTTGTTTCTTTCCTCCCAGGGCATCTTCCTTCTCTTCCTTCATTCTTCTGATAACAAGACTCCCCTTTCTTGTGGTTCTGGTGGAGCTGCCAATCGTGGCGCCTGGCCACAGTGATTGGTACAAACATGGGCATGTGACTTATACCTGGCCAATCAGATTCTTCCTCCACGATTATTTTGCATTTGGAACTATCAAGGAAAAGCTCTTTTCTTTCTGGTTTTGGAGCTAAAAGAATATATGAGCCTAGAGCTGCCTGAAACCACAGCTCTAGCCTCACAGGCTCACCCAGCCTGAAAAAAGCCAACATATATAGAGAGTCTGAGGAAAAAAAGACATGACAGTGTTCAAGTTGGTGGTTTCAATCACACCCAAAGCCATCTCTCACCCTGACTGTCCTGATATGATTATTTGATCCATTAAATTATCCTCTTTGGCTGAAGCCAAATTCTTATTTGTTCTCTTCTCAAGTTCCTCACCCATTATCTACTACAACCTTGTACCCTCTTCTCATTCTACTCATTTCACTGTACATATGCTCCTTTGGATGATTTCAACCAGGCTCATGCTCTTAAATTTTGAACTAGGTGCTGATGACTTCCAAGTCTCTATCACCAGATCAGACCTCTCCCTTGTGTTTCGCACTTAAGTATCAACTTGATGCTAAATAACTTTACCTTGATTATTCACTATAGGGTGACTATCAACCAGTCTTCCTGAGGTCAGTCTCAGGACAGGACCCTTATGGCATAATTATTAATAGTACTCTTTCACATTCTCAAAAGTGTCCTGGTTTGGATGATAAAGTACCTGATCATCCAACCTCAAACTCGATGTTTCCTCAGCTGAACCCATCATCATTCCTCCGATGCCCCAGTCAGGCAAGCTAGAAGCCTAGTGTCATCCTTGGCTCTTCCCCCTGAATCTGGCCTTGATGTTACAACAATATCCACTCTTTGAACCCTTCTCAAATCCACCATCCCCTCTCCTTTCCTACTGCCACTGCCCTGGACTCCTGTCGCCTCCGAAGTACAGCAATAGTCTCCTAACCTCCAGTCTTGTCCTCCTCAAATACATCAAGCACATACCCATCAGGGTATTAAATTATCAGTCTGAATTCTTCACCCCTCTCTGTATCCATGCCCTTTGCCATGACTCTGAAGCTCCTCCTACCATATACTTCCCTGCCCCTTGACTTTGGACTTATCTATGTGGCTTACTTTAACCAATTGAATGTTTAAAGATATAACTCAAGCAGGGGTTTGACATGTACTTGCGTGGCTGAACTTGGGCTCTTGCATTTCTGCCCTTGCCATTAAAAGAACATGCCTTGATGAGCCCATAGGTCCTAGAAGGATGAGAACTGGGTAAACAAAAACTGGACCCAATCTGCGACTTGGAGCCAAGTCCAGAGAAGCCCAGCTTATAACAGTAAATCCCAATCAAGTGCAGAAGGATGTGGGGGAATAAATAATTGTTTTGGGCTTACCTGGTGGCGCAGTGGTTGAGAGTCTGCCTGCCAATGCAGGGGACACGGGTTCGAGCCCTGGTCTGGGAAGATCCCACATGCCGCGGAGCAACTGGGCCCGTGAGCCACAACTACTGAGCCTGTGCATCTGGAGCTTGTGCTCCGCAACATGAGAGGCCGCGACGGTGAGAGGCCCGTGCACCGTGATGAAGAGTGGCCCCCGCTCGCCGCAACTAGAGGAGGCCCTCGCGCAGGGACGAAGACCCAACACAGCCAATAAATAAATAAATAAATAAATAAATAAATAAATAAATAAATAAATAAATAATAAAGGCGAGTGCAATCTACCTCTTGGAAAAATAAAAATAAAATAAAAATAATTGTTTTAAGCCACTGGGTTTTGGAGTGGTTTGTTATTAAACATTAGCTGACTGACACAACTGCCCCCTCCACCTTAGCTGGTAGCATTGAATTCACCAAAGCAGAAACCTGAAGTCATTCTTAATTCTTCTGACCCACTTGCACCTGCACATTCTAACAGTCCTTAGGTCTTGCAAATCTATGTTTTAAACGTGTCTTGAATCCAAAACCCCTCTCTATTCCTGTTGCCACTTCCCTTCATATATATTGGTTCTGTTTCTCTAGAGAACCCTGACATCCTCTAAATGCTATCTCCTAAATAACTTTAAAATCTCTCCCTTTCTCTTTATTTCCAAAAGTTCTAAGGTTGGGAGTTTGCATTTACTTTCACATCTAAACAGGTATTTTGTAAGAAGAGAACTGGGCCTCTTACTTAGATGCCACTTTTCTTTGGTGTATACTGATGTTCCAAACTTTTAAATTTTTAATTCATCACAACCATTTTTCTTTTCATTTATGGATCCATGACTTGTTTTTATCCTATGAAATTCTTTCATCCTCTAAGATCTGATCAATCTGGACCTATTCAGGTTTTTCCACTGTTATTGTTCTACTCAGGCTCTTTACCTCAGAGTCAATTTTGGTAACTGCTATAAAAGTAAAATTAGTAGTACACGTTGGCTGGATAATATCCATCATATGTACCACTAATTAAACAATTCAAAAACTTCAATTCACCTGACAATGAACACACAAATCCAAGGTATGTTTCCAAACGTCTTTATACTTTCATAGCCTAAAAAGCTCTCAGAAAAAGTACTTATTTTGTTTGGTCAAAAGCCAATATTTAGTACATTTAAATTACTAACTTTTGTAATACAACTATTATTGAGTAAGCTATTCTAAATGACAACCAACTGAACACACATCACACATTAAAGGTAATTTCAATAATTATTAGAGCCACCAAAAAATCAACACAATGGTCTGAATTAGGAAAGCATTACATATCTCCTGGTTATAAACAGAATTCCAAGTACAGCTTCTGAGGACTGAACGCATATACGAAAACTTCAGAAAGGTAAAAGTAAATGAAGATCTACTCTGCTTTACATGCTGAGTGTTCCTGAGATGCACTACAGTTGACCCTTGAGTAACATGGGGGTTAATTTGCACATAGCTTGCCTGCCCTCTGTAACCATGGTTCCTCTGCACCCGCTGATTCAACCAACCATGACTCTGCAGTACTACAGAATTTACTGTTAAAAACATCTGCATGTTAAATGGAGCAAGGAAGCTCAATCTCACATTGTCCAAGGGTCAACTGTAATTCAAATATGTGTTACCAAATGATATTTGAAAGTCCTCCTACATAAAAGAGCTCTTCCGAAAATACTCTGAGCAAGTAATTATTCCTTAAAAATACATACACATGGGACTTCCCTGGTGGCGCAGTGGTTGGGAATCTGCCTGCCAGCGCAGGGGACACGGGTTCAAGCCCTGGTCTGGGAAGATGCCACATGCCGCGGAGCAACTGAGCCCCTGCGCCACGACTACTGAGCCCGCGCGCCTAGAGCCCGTGCTCCGCAACAAGAGAAGCCACCACAATGAGAAGCCCACGCACCTCAACGAAGAGTAGCCCCCGCTCGCCGCAACTAGAGAAAGTCCACACGCAGCAATGAAGACCCAACACAGCCATTAATTAATTAATTTAAAAATAATAAAAACAGGAGGTAAAGGGAGAGAGGGAGGGGGAAAGAAAGACACTGAGAATGAATGGACACAGATGGAAAATTCTTATTTTGTGGGTTAAGGATCCAGTTCAGCTCCATGGATCTTCAAATTCCTTTTCTATTCAAACCAAAGCTTTAAGGCATTTTGACCCTATGAACAATGGTGAAATATAAAAGAATGAAAAATTCAAGGCAAATAAGGGTTTGCTGAAAGCCGGCCTTTAAAGCCAGCCATGGGTTGATTCATGCCAAGATGCAAGGTGAGGCTGTTACTACTGGTGAGAGGCAGCACCTGAGAACGGAAATATTTTCGACTTTGGTGTGGCTGCAGAATGACCAACAATGTGATGTTTATCACCTGTGCTTGGTACAGGGACATTTTCAATGAGGGAAAATTTCCCAATAAAGGATATCCCTAAATAAGTTTCTCTACTCACTTTCCAAAGAAGTCTCCAAAAATATGCACAAAAAAGTCTCCCTAAACAAGTCCTTTAAATTCTACAGGCTCAGTAAAAGATACCTTACCATCACTTGCTGCTTTAAAAATGAAGTGGAAATTGTACACACGGATTAGGTAGGCCCTTCTGACATACTCACCCAATCATTTGTCAGAAATATTGTGTAGAAAAACCCAGGCAGGATTATAACCCAATTCCCTTCCTTAATGGAAGACAATGTTTTGAAACAATAATAAAGCAAACCCATATCACATATGTGAAAATCATTAAATCCACAGATTTTCCATTTGTGTCAGGGAAATCCCTGAACTTGTGATGCCCATCACACAGATACCTTTCTAATGCTTTATAGCCAACATCCAGTGTGTACCTCATTCATGTGATCATGGGAGGATGACGAGAAATAACAGGAGTACACTGGTACTCAATCCACTGTATTCATTTTCTATGGCTGTTTAACAAATTACCATAAACTGAGCGGCTTAAAACAACCACCATTTATTACCTCACAGCTCTGTAAGTCAGAGGTCTGGGTGGACTCATATGGGTTCTCTGCTCTGGGTTTCATTAAGACTGAGATCATGTTGTGGGCTAGGCTGGGCTCTTATCTAGAGGATCTGGGGAGAATTTGCTTCAAACTAAAATTCATTTACTTTGTCGGCAAAATCCATTCCCCTGAAGTTGTAGGACTCAGGTTCCCATTTCCTTTCTGGCTGTCAGCTGAGGGTCTCCCTCAGCTCCTGGAGGCCACCTGCATTTCTTATCAAGTGGTCCCCTCCATCTTCAAGGCTAGGAACAGTGTTAAATCTCTCATGTTCTTCCTCAAAAAACTAAAAATAGAGTTGCCATATGAGCCAGCAATCCCACTCCTGGGCATATATCCAGAGAAAACTATAATTCAAAAAGATACATGCACCCCTGTGTTCATAGCAGCACTATTCACAATAGCCAAGACATGGAAACAACCTGTCCATCGACAGATAAATGGATAAAGAAGATGTGGTACATATATACAATGGAATATTACTCAGCCATAAAAAAGAATGAAATAATGCCATTTGCAGCAACATGGATGGACCTAGAGATCATCATATTAAGTGAAGTAAGTCAGAAAGACAAATATTATATGGTATCACTTATACATGGAATCTAAAATATGACACAAATGAACCTATCTACAAAATAAAAACAGACTCACAGACATAGAGAACAGACTTGGGGCTGCCAAGGGGGACAGGGGGTGGGGGAGGGATGGATTGGGAGTTTGGGATTAGCAGATGCAAACTATTATATATAGAATGGATAAACAACAAGGTCCTACTGTATAGCACAGGGAACTATATTTAATACTCCATGATAAACTATAATGGGAAACATTATGAAAAATAATACATATATATATATATATATAACTGAATCAGTGTGCTATACAGCAGAAATTAATACAACATTGTAAATCAACTGTATTTCAATAATTTTTTTAAAAAATCTTTCTCATGTTCTGACCTCCCTCCTGTCCTCCTATTCTACCACCAGCTGAAGAAAGTTTTCTGCTTTTAATAGCTCATGTGATTAGATTAGGCCCAATCTGATAACCTACCTTTTTAAGATCAACTGTGTCTTATAACACAACAACAGGAGTGACATCCAAATATATTTACAGGTCCTGGAGACTGAGACCTGGAATCTTGGGGGCCACTTCTACCTACCTGCCTATCACATCTATCAATGTACACACTGACACATACTGTCCCCTTGTGGGGACAATTCACTAGTACAACACAGACTATTTCCACTGCTGGGTAAGGAACAGCATTCCAAATGTCCAATGAAGGAAGCCTCAGCTTCCTGGAAGACCATAAAAATACGCCCCCCCATAATTTGGAGGATACTCAATCAGCCACAGCCCTCACAATACCTAGCTATCAATACATGGTATCCAGACCTCCAGGGGAAGGCAGACTGATACAAAAGAGATGACCAACCTAGACATAAGGGTGTTTTCTTTTTAAAGTCATATGAACTGTATACACTCTCCATTGCCTCAGCCTTTAGATGCTAATTTGGGCTCAATAAACGATCTTGAGATTTGAGGGGTAATCAGCCCATTAATTTTCACAACATATATCTAAATGAGAGTTATTGGAACAAGATAATGTGAATTCTAAAAGTTGTATAATTTTCCCAGTTTTTAATATATGTGGATGTGGCAGATTATGTTTTCTAAAGATAGCCACAATGATACCTCTAACACATATGCTCTTCTGTCAGTTTTTGCTTCATGTATCTTGGGGCTCTGCTGTTAGGTGCATATATGTGTTTATAATTGTTATATCTTCTTGGTGGATTGAGATTCATCACTGTAAAATGTGTTTGTCTGTTGCTACAATTTTGTCTTAAAGTCTATGTTGTCTGATATTAGTATAGTTGACCCAGCTCTCTTTTGGTTACTGTTTGCATGGTTTCTCCATCCTTTAACCTTCAACCTATTTGTGACTTTAAAGTATGTCCCTTGTAGCCAGCATACAGTTGGATCATTTTTTTGTCCATTCTGCCAGTTTCTGTGTTGTAATTGGAATGTTTAATCCATTTACATTTAATGTGTTTACTGACAAGGTAAGATTTATTCCTGCCGTTTCACTATGTATTTTCCACATGTCTTATGTCTTTTTGTTCTTCTATTCCTCCACCACTGCCTTTTTTGTGTTAAAAGATATTTTTTAGTGTACCATTTCACTCCCTTATCATTTATTTTACTATATTGCAGAGTTATTTTCTTAGTGGTTGCCCTTGCGATGACGATTATCATCTTAACTTAAAACAATCTAGTTCAAATTAATACCAACTTAATTACAATAGTATACAAACTGCTCCAGGGACTTCCCTGGTGGCGCAGTGGTTAAGAATCCACCTGTCAATGCAGGGGACACGGGTTCAATCCCTGGTCTGGGAAGATCCCACGTGCTGTGGAGCAGCGAAGCCCATGCACCACAACTGCTGAGGCTGTGTTCTAGAGCCCACGAGCCACAACTGCGGAGCCCACATGCTGCAACAAGAGAAGCCACTGCAATGAGAAGCCTGCACACCACAACAAAGAGTAGCCCCCGCTCGCCACAACTAGAGAAAGCCCGCGCACAGCAACGAAGACCCAACGCAGCCAAAAATAAACAATATTTTATAAGCAAATAAATAAATAAATAACTGTTCCAATTTTTCTCCATTCCATTCTTCATCCTTTGTCTTGTTATGGTCATACAAATTACAGCTTTATACATTGTCTGCCTGTCAACACAGAATTATAATTATTGCTTTATGCAACTGTCTTTCAAATCAGATATGGTAGAAGAGAGTTACAAACAAAAAATACATTTACGTTGTCTTTTACATATTTACCTATATATATATTTACTGGTGCTTTTTTTTTTCCGGCTGTGCCGGGTCTTAGTTGTGGCACACAGGATCTTTAGTTGCGGCATGCGGGAATCTTCAGTTGCGGCATGTGGGAATCTTCAGTTGCGGCTTGCGGGCTCTTCAGTTGCAGCATGCAAACTCTTAGTTGCAGCATGTGGGATCTAGTTCCCTGACCAGGAATCGAACCCAGGCCCCCTGCATTGGGAGTACGAGTCTTAACCAGTGGACCACCAGAGAAGTCCTACTGGTGCTCTTTATTTTTTCGTGTGGATTTGGGAAACTTACTAGTGTCCTTTTATTTCAGTCTGAAGGACTCCCTTTAATGCATCTTGTTGGGTAGGTCTGGTACTGACAAATCCTCTCAGGTTTCCTGTTATGATTATGTTGGTATGCTTGGTGGTGTCCCACAGGTCTCTTAGGCTCTGTTTATTTTTCTATTGTTTTTTGTTTGTTTTTGCTCCTCAGACTGAATAATCTCAATTGACCTATTTTCAAATCCACTGATTCTTTCTTCTGCCTGCTCAAATCTACTGTTGAGCTCCTCTACTGAATTTTTCATTTGTTATTGTCTTTTTCAACTTGAGAATTTCTATTTGATTCTTTCTAACAATTTCTCTCTTTATTGATGCTTCTTCTTTTTGGTGAGACACTGTTCTCATACTTTCCCTTAGTTCTTCAGATATGGTTTCCTTTAGTTCCTTGAATGTATTTAAAATAGCTTATTACAAGTGTTTGTCTAATAACTCCAACGTCTGGGCTTCCTCAGAGATAGTTTCTAATTACTACATATTTTTCCCCTGTGGATGGGCCATACTTTCTTCTTCCTTTGCATGCCTCATAACTTTTTTGAAAAACTGGAAATTTTAAATAATATAATGTGGCAACCCCAGAAATTAATTTCTCCCCTTCCTTAAAATTTGTTGTTTGGTTACTTTTGTGAACTTAACTCTGTGAAGTCTGAATTCTTTGTCATATGTTGCCACTAAAGTCTCTGCTTTGTTAGCTTAGTGCTCAGCTAATGATTGGACAGAAATTTCCTTAAATGCCTAAAACCAATATGTCTCCTAATCCTTGTTGAGGGGCTCTGTGCACATGTCAGGCATGCCTTCAATACTCAGCCAGACAGTTTACAACTTTACCTTAGCCTTTATTTCCTGTTTGCACAGTGACTTAAGATTAGTCAGACATAAGAGCATAGAGTTTTCTCAGGTTTTTCCTGAGCGTGTACACAGCCCTATATATGTGTATGGCCTGAAAAATTCTGACATATTCAGAATTTTAGAAAAGTCCCCTATGGACATCTCATGCCCCAGTTTTTCCATTTAAGTTATTTGGTTAGCCTATTGTTTGCCCCAAATTGTTGTCTACCATGTCAGGTAGCCACAAAGTTCAACAACTGTCTCTGATTTTTTTTTTTTTTTTTTTTTTTTTTTTTTTTAGCAAATGCTCTGAAGAAAAAGCTTTGCACACTGAGCAAGCTCCAAGTCAAGTCAGGTCAAATAAAGACAGCCTGGAGAGTGGAGTCTTCTAGGCAACTACCACACAGGTCAAATAATGATAATTCGCTGGGAATGTAACTTTGTAAGTGCTCCAACTCTGTTCTACCCCTTCTGGTGGCTGCCAGGATACTGCTTTTCACTCTGATTATCATCTATTGGTTTTCAAGGCTACTATGGAGCTGAAGAGAAGGGAGTAGGAATATGGAGAATTAAAATACCACAAAGCCCACTGTTCTTACTGAGATTCAGGCATTGTTCTTGAATAAACCCTCCCTGGATTGTTGCAAGCCTTTAGTTAATTGCCGGAGTCCTGAAAAAGTTGATTCTGACAATTTTTGCCAGGGTTCTCATTGCTTTTCTGGAGGAGATTTTCAGAGGTCCTTTCTCTGCCATGTTCACTGACATCTTTTCCACATGCTCTTCTACAATGTGATACTGACACTGACCCACTAAAAGGTGGAGTCTGTATCTCCACCCCTTTGAATCTGGGCAGGCCCTGTGACTGCTTTGACCAATAGACTCAGTGGAAAGAATGCTATTCCGGTTCCACTTGTAGGCCTTAACTGGCCAGAAAGCTCCAGTTCCTGCCACTTAGAAGTCGGCCACCCTGTAAGAAGAGCAACTACCCTGAGACCACCATGCTGTGAGAATCTCAAGCTATATGAAGGGGCCTTGAAGAATCATACAACATATGGAAAGTGAGAGGCCAAAAACCACTAAGATACTAGACATGTGAGTAAAAAAATTCCTTCTTGAAAGCCAATCTTCCAATCCCAGCTATTCCACCTCACACCACCTGAACCAGAGACAATTACCCTGCTGAGCCCTTCCCAAATTCCTGTCCCACAAAACAATAAGCAAAATAAAATGGTTGTTATAGATACATGTGTATGCATAACTGAATCACTTTGCTGTACACCTGAAGCTAACACAACATTGTTAATCAACTATACTCCAATATAAAATTAAAAGTTTAAAAAAAATAAAATGGTTGTTTTAAGCCACTAGCTTTTGAGGTACTTTGATATGTGGCAGTATAACCAAAGTGGTGGATAACTAAATCCAGAGACAGGCAATTCTGTTGTGATGGAAACCACAGACTCTGTGACTGCCACTGCTGCTATTCCAGCACTCCCAGTGGGTGCTTTCATTATGAAGCCTTTGACAATTACTTACATGCTCCACTTTTCAGTGGATTTATAGCAGGAATGTCACCATGTTTTTTCCTAGATATTCTCTACTTTTTCCTCCATAAATCTAATGTATTCCCGATCTTCAGGTTTTCAGAGAGACAGTCAATTTCAGTTTTGAAGACATGGAAAGGTTTATCCATCATCTCTTTAAAATAGAGCCCGCTACCTCCTCCATTTTTCCTCAACCTCTACACTTCCTGTGTTACACCATCATCATTCCCCCCAGTCACAGCAGTACCAGTAAACGTCTCCTTACTCCTTCCTTCTCTGGGAATCATATGTTTACTGTTTCATGCTTCCCCACATGTGCATTATAAAGACTCTGTGGAGACAATGTGAGGCCCTTTATGTCCCAGGGAAGATTTTATGTTCAGAAAAGACCAGTTACTGTTATCTTAAATTTTTTTAATTAATATTCAAATTACTAAAGTCACATTGAGCAACCTAGCCTTCCTTTACATGTTCGAGATCAATTTGAAAATCCTATTATCCTATTTATAAACGTAGTAAATTTTAAGTCGCTGACTAGTAAATATTTGGTTAATATTTAGTCAATTCAAATTGAATAGACTGAACTCCTCAAACAATCAGTCCTGTTTATAATCAGTTAATTCACTTACAAGATTTAAATTACATTCATTAATGTATTATATTCAAATTCCTTTTTAAGCATTTCAAATGCATGACCTAAAAGTAAAAGCTTCATTCATTCATTCAGTCAGCAAATTTTTTGAACACATTCTATATGCCAAGCACTTTTAAGGTGTTCTGGATACAGCAGGAAGCAACACAAAATTATTACCTTTATGGAAAGTATACTTTAGGGGTAAAACTAGTAATTTTAAAATATATAATATAATGCCAGATAGTCATAAGTGCACTAAAAACGACAAGGTAAGGAGATACCGTCATCATTTTTTAATAGCCTGGTCAGGAAAAGCCTTTCAAGAGAGCTAACATCTAAGAATAGCACTAAATGAAGTATTTTAATAAGTATCAAATCCTAGAAAAATCTAAAAATTCAATTTAAAAATATAATGAGCCTCAAGTTCTCTAGACCTTCAATATTGCTTACTTAAGTAATCTTACACCTTTCGACTATGAATCAAAAGCTTAAAATTAATGACAAAATTATACATTTGAAATTGGAATCACAATCTAAGTCTGTCACATTCCCTAACATGCCCAATTCTCCTCAATATCACAAATACATTAAATACCAAATATAGAGAAATTATTGGTACTAAACATTAATACTAAGGTTAGACTGATTGCATTACTGGTCCCAATTCTTTACTCATTTCTGTATCCATGCCTTTTGTCAAGTGACTTCGCAGCTTCTCACAGCAAGAGACAGAATATCTTTTCCTTCCCCTTGATTCTGAGTCCAGGCACATGCCTTGCTTTGGACAATGGAGTGTTAACAACCATGAGACAAGTAGAGGCTTGGAAAAGTACTTGTTCTCTTGTATGTCTACCATCATCATGATACTATGCCTGGGCTAGCTTGTTGGAGGATGAGGGACACGTGGAAGAAAGTGGTGCTGTGGTATTGATATGTTGTGGTTGTTACACAGCATTATAGTAGTGACAGATAACTGATACAATCCTTACTTTTTTCCTATATATTCCCTGGTTTGGAAATATACTTACCAATTAAGACAAAATATTTTCATTTTAAGTGAATTCAGAGTACATTCCTATATTTATCAGGATTAGGTTCACATACAGAAGCAGCTAAAAAAGTAAAAATGTCTTTACCCTTCATGTAAAAGTCTAGACAAAGGCAGTTAGGCTGGTACAACAGTTTCATGGTATCAGGGGCCCAGACTCCTTCTATCTTGTTGCTCTACTATTGGTCACTTCATTGTAAAAGATGACTGTTCCATATCCAGCCACCATGAAGGAAAAAAGAAAACAATAAATATATGTCCCCTCTCCCTTCAAAGATAGCTTCTGGATGGTGCACACCACTTCTTCATGTGGTCACAGGGGAATTGCTACACAAATCTGAAAGCTTTAAAACCTGTTCTGAGGGGACTCCCCTGGTGGCGCAGTGGTTAAGAATCTGCCTGCCAATGCAGGGGACACGGGTTCGAGCCCTGGTCCGGGAAGATCTCACATGCCGCGGAGCAACTAAGCCCGTGCGCCACAACTACTGAATCGGCACTCTAGAGCCCGCGAGCCACAACTACTGAACCCGTGTGCCACAACTACTGAAGCCCGCGCACCTAGAGCCCATGCTCCGCAACAAGAGAAGCCACCACAATGAGAAGCCTGCGCACTGCAACAAAGAGAAGCCCCTACTCACCGCAACTAGAGAAAGCCCACGCACAGCAAGACCGAACACAGACATAAATAAGTAAACAACATTTTTTTAAAAAAACCTGTTCTGAGACTTCTTTTTTTTTTAATTAATTTATTTTATTTTTGGCCGCGTTGGGTCTTCGTTGCTGCGTGCGGGCTTTCTCTAGTTGCGGTGAGCCGGGGCTACTCTTTGTTGCCGTGTGTGGGCTTCTCATTGCGGTGGCTTCTCTTGTTGCGGAGCATGGGCTCTAGGTGCGCGGGCTTCAGTAGTTGTGGCACACGGGCTCAGTAGTTATGGCTCGCGGGCTCTAGAACGCAGGCTCAGTAGTTGTGGTGCACGGGCTTAGTTGCTCCACGGCATGTGGGATCTTCCCGGACCAGGGCTCGAAGCCTTGTCCCCTGCATTGGCAGGCGGATTCTTAACCACTGCGCCACCGGGGACGCCCCGAGACTTCTTTTTTCTAGAGCCCACAGGTCACACCCATTCCTAGGAGTCTCATACTGACCTCACTTCTTGTTTATCCACTCAGCATGCCCCTGCTGTTGAGGATGAAAGCCCCTTTCTCCTCAGATTAGAGACTTCCCTCTCCTGCTCTCTCCCACAAATTCCTGGGCCCATAACTCACTCCCTTTAAAGGAAGCAAAAGGAGGAGAAAAGTCTATTAACAACATAATAATCCTTCAGAGACACAGCTGTGCTCCAAAGAAGACAGCATTTTACATTTTTATGCATAATAGGATCTGGGCCTTGCCTCTGAATAACCAAGAGATGCATTAAAGTGGTATTTTTTCCCCCATACACAAAAGCTCAGGTGTCCCAATGATAAATTCTGTCCTCGCCCTGGAAGTTACAAGCACAAACTGCAGGGAGCTTTTAAAGTAGCAATTTTGGTCTGGCTTCCTGTATTCTAAAGCACCATTTGATTGTTAGGCAGGATGACGATACTGTATCATGTTAACTTATCACTTAAATTCTACCTTCCAAATAAGAAATAAGATGGCTTACCACAAAAAAAAAAAAAATCACTAGCTCTAAGTTAAGGTTTGAGCCAGACCTCAGCATTTCCATTGTGCCTTCTCTGGAACTATTTTTGAAAGTATTCTAAAGTTGTTTAAAGGATTAGCCATACTTTTAGACCTTTTTTTTTTTTCACTTCCAATAAAAGTTAGGATGACGCAACCAACGATGGGAGGTGGAATCCAGGAGAAGCACAAGATAACACATAAGGAGTACTACTGAATTAATTCGGCCCGTTTTGTAAAATTGCACATAATCATCTCCCTCATTCACATCCAAACAGGTATCAGTCTCGGCTGTCTTTGTTTACCTGCTTTGGTCTCTCATAAGGATCAGTAAGACAGGCGGATCAGTTATCCTAGAAAGAGTTAGAGCAAGGGAATAGTTCTGTTAGGGAACCATTGACTGAAACCGCCCGCCCTGGCCAGGCTCAATAATAACCGCTTGCATGAGTTATCTCACAACAGGAGGTCCCGATAAGGAACACCAAGCTGCCACCAACCAGAAGAATTCAGGAGGGGCCAAAAGGAGGGAGGAGACACCAGCCCATAATATGTCTCACCAACCTCCCAGAAACCCTCATGCTGGAATTCATCTTGACTGACCGATGCGCACGCCACCAGGAAGGACCCTAAGTCAGACCAAATATGGGCCAAGCAAGATGATTGGCCAGAGACAACCCGGAAACTAACCCCATCACCATAAAACCTGAGACTGTGAGCCACGTGGCAGAGCAGTTCTTCTGGGTTCCCTTACCCTCCTGCTCTCCCCTTGAGCGCCCCTCCCCAATAAAGTCTTTTGCTTTGTCAGCACGTGTGTCTCCTCGGACAATTCATTCCCGAGTATTAGACAAGAGCCCACTCTCAGGCCCTGGAAAGGGTCCCGCTTCCAGTAACAGTTCCACTGCCTTTCACATTGGCATGCATTTTCCTCTGCTTGCCATCCCTTGGGAGTTTCTAAGGTGAGGGAATAAAGTTGAACAGTTAGAAATTTTGGAACTGAGTTATAAGAGTCCATCTCACAAACAAGGTTATTTCTGAGACTCATCAAAGAATTCAAGGGTAAGGGAGAATTTAAGGGTTTAACTCTTCTCATAGGAGTGTCAGATATTAAAATGAAGAGTTCTGTTAACCAAATGGAAGTTTGTGTGCCCTACACACAGTGAGGCCAAACAAACTGAAACGTCGGAGTTTGGAGCAAAGAAAGGTTTATTGCAGTGCCAAGCAAGGAGAACAAGTGGTCCGTGCTCAAAACCCCTGAGCTCCCCAACGGTTTTGGGGGAGAAGTTTTTATAGGCAAAGTTTGGGGTGAGGGTTGCAGGGCATGTGACTTTCTTCTGATTGGTTGGTGGTAACAGGGCGGTGCTCCAGGAATCTTGGCTCAGCCTGAAGTTACCATCCTCCGCCTGTGTGGGAGCCTTAGTTCTGCACAAGAACTCAAAGATACTGTTATGTATATTCCTTCAGGAGAACCAGAACCCTGCCCCGAGGATGCACTATTGTATCTTGATTGATCTTCCTTTGTTTCTGCATTCCCTCACTTCCCTGATTCGAAACTGTTTGAATCTGCCCTTTGGAACTCAGGGAAGGTCTAGGGGGCTGAATGAAGCCTATTTCCTACAAAGAAGAAATGGGGGACTCGGAAAGGCTTTTGTGCCTAGGAGGGCTCCACAGGGTCCTGCTGGGTTTCTGTTCCAGAGTTTAAAAATATCCTTGGCCAGTCAAGGAACATATGCTAGTAAAGGAATTCATTGAATATTTCACAAGGGGGTTAAAATCAGTAGTTTTTAAGAGCTAGGTTTCTTGGCGGTGTATGTTAATTAACGATCAAATCCAAAAGCAGCACTAGGGATAGGACAGAATAAGCCTTTAGGTCTAGATACAACTGGTTAAAACTGGTCCCATTTTTCACTGGTCAATAAAGAGATTTCAGTCAGGTCAAGTAATGGTCTAGTATTCTAGGTCATTCGAAGTTCATATTCTTTGACTGAACAGAATGCGTAGGACCACTTGTAGTGAAACAACATTTAGTTTTGATCTCTCCCAGGCAAATGCTACTGTCAATGGAAAAGTTTCCTTTCACATGCCCCACTCACCTAGGGCAACTATACATCTCAGTTTGCCTGGAATGGTCTCAGTATATGCCTATCTATCATGCTGGCATAATTATTAACAGCAACCCCTATCATTCTTTTAAGTGTCCTGATTTGGTTGAGGTCACCTAACATTAAACTATTCCCCCAAACCAGAGAGCCTTGAACAAATCTCTCTAAAACTAAGATGCAAACTGGTGTGGACAAAGAAGAACAGTGCCTACCATTTCAGTCAACAAAGGATGGCGCAGCCACCAAGCCCTCAGTCACTGCAACCACCCCCTCCCCCCAGTGGTGCACCCTGAGGGGATTCAGGATGGAGAAAAACCAGATACTGGTCCTAGATAGTTAAGGTGCATATCAAAGCAATAACTTCAATAAGCCCAGACTCTTGTATCTTCCCATACATAGAAAAGTGCTAAATTCATTAACTTGAGATGTCTGGTTTTCTTTAATTAGCAGTAATCTTTCGATGTTTAACTACCTGAGTTTTTTTTTCTGTTGCAAAAACTCCTATACATCCTGGCTCCTCCCTTACCTCTTGGGAACAGTCCCTCAGTTATCTGAGAGGCTGTATTCCAGGCTTAAGTCCTCAGTAATGCCCCCAGTAAAACAAAATTCTCAACTTTTAGGTTGTGCACTTTTTTCAGTGGGCACTGGGAACCGTGATTGTGAATTTTTTGGTAAGTAGTCCAAATGCATGGAAGAGTTCCTGGAACATTTGGGAAATGAAATGGCATAATTGCTTTTGAGGTTGATTTAAATACACCTTTTAAAGCTTTACAGTGTGTAGACATATCCATCAGAAAGATTCCATAAAGAATTTGCATTTATTTATGTGAGGATAAATGGTGTCAAGAGACTTCTGTTCAGAAATATAACACCTCCACACTATTTACAATAGCCAAGACGTGGAAACAACCTAAATGTCCATCAACAGATGAATGAATAAAGAAGGTGTGATACATATATACAATGGAATACTACTCAGCCATAAAAAAGAACAAAATAATGTCATTTGCAGCAACATGGATTCAACTAGAGATTATCATACTAAATGAAATAAGTCAGACAGAGAAAGACAAATACCATATGATATCACTTAATATGTGGAATCTAAACTATGACACAAATGAACCTATCTACAAAACAGAAACAGACTCAGACGTAGAGTACAGAATTGTGGTTGCCAAGGGGGAGGAGGGCAGGGGAGGGATGTATTGGGAGTTTGGGGTTAGTAGATGCAAGCTATTACATATAGAATGGATAAACAACAAGATCCTACTGTATAGCACAGAGAACTATATTCAGTGTCCTATGATAAACCATAATGGAAAAGAATATATAAAAAAAGACTATATATGTATAACTGAATCACTTTTCTGTATAGCAGTAATTAACACAACATTGTAAATCAACTATACTTCAATTAAAAAAGACATAATCTTAAATTTTATTTAATAAATATTATATGAAGAGACTTCCTAATATGGAATAACCTTCCCACCAGAATTTTTTTTATTAATTCTTATTGGAGTATAGTTGCTTTACAATGTTGTGTTAGTTTCTGCGGTACAGCAAAGTGAATCAGCTATACATATACATATATCCCCTCTTTTTGGATTTCCTTCCCATTCAGATCACCACAGAGCATTGAGTAGAGTTCCCTGTGCCTTACAGCAGGTTCTCATTTATTATCTATTTTATACTTAGTAGTGTACATATGTCAATCCTAATCTCCCAATTCATCCCACCCCCACCTTCTCCCCCTGGTATACATACATCCGTTCTCTACATCTGTGTCTCTATTTCTGCTTTGCAAATAAGTTCATCTGTATCATTTTTCTAGATTCCACATATAAGCAATATTATATGATATTTGTTTTTTTCTCTTTCTGACTTACTTCCCTCTGTATGACAGTCTCTAGGTCCAACCACATCTCTGCAAATTGCACAATTTCGTTCCTTTTTATGGCTGAGTAATATTCCATTGTATATATGTGCCACATCTTCTTTATCCATTCTTCTGTTGATGGACATTTAGTCCAACCAGAATTTAAATCATTACATTAAATCTAGTCATTGTTATTACTCTCTAAATATTTACCCACTGAATTTTTATTTTTGAAACTTTAAAAAGGAACACATGAAACCTCTATTTGACACTCTTCCTATATCTGGTAGAAACAAGGATAAGATTCTTAGGGATACATTAATATTCTAAATCTTGGCATATAATACAGCTTTAACTTTTGTATTACTGAAATATTCATCTTGAAAGTGCATATTTTCCACTTTTTAAGTCATCTAATTTAAGAAACCAAACCTTTTATCTTACAAAAAACTTTCAAATACTACACTCACTTTTATATTATTTTTACTTTTGTATGTCTTTTCCAAAATAGTTTTTGGCGATTATGTTGGCACAATAAGCAGGAAATTGATTTAATTTTTTCTGAAACCATGTAAATATAGTAAATAAAAACTCTATTATCTACTTTAAAAGAAAAATGGGGGAAAAAAGGAATATAATACCTCCAATTATGTCATCTTTTATAGGTCAATAAGATTCAACCCAGGCTTCCTACAAGCAGAGAGAAGGTTTTGCTCTTTCTGAATTCTCCTCAAAAGAGAACATTTTCCAGAAAAAGAATCCTCCATAAGTGGTAAATCTGTCTCTGCAAGTCATAGCAGATACTGGCACCTACTGGTGGAAATGTGGCAGACCACCATCACACAGAAACCACTGAGAGAGAGAGAGAGAGAGAGAGAGAAGAAACAAAGATCTAGAAATTACAAACATGAAGTCAGGGATACCCCTGGCAGGAACTAAATCACCAGAGTTGAGAGAAATTGATAAGGTTCAAGGGTAGAGGGGGTTTCTGGAGACAGGCAAATAGTACGCAGGAAAAAACTGTAAATAGCTAAGAGATGACCATTACTGACAGACATGATGGAGATGCAAAACCTCAGTATCCAACGTACCCATGATGCCAACTCACTTGCCTAAAAGTTTTCGACGTTATCACAGAAGCCAATGAAAAGAAAAAGAACCAAATTTACTTTAAAATTTGTTTTAATCCCTACATTCATTCATCTAATAAATATTAATTAAGTGCTGGCTATATGCTAATCACTGTTCTAGGCCCCAGGGATACAGCAGTGAACTGAATGGCAAAGCCCCTGATCTTGTGGAACATACATTCTCTAAGGGGAAGGGGGGTGGACAGCCAGTAAACAAACAAGTAAATATGTAATATTTCAGATGATATGTGCTAGGGAGAAAATAAAGTAAAGAAGTTAGAGGTACTATGTTGGTATTTTATTTAGGGCAGTCAGGGAAGGCCTCGTGATAAAGTAAATTTTAGATATGTCGTAAAGTTTTTATATCCTCAGAATGGAAGCTGTGACTTCCCACTTCTTCTTTGGACTATTCAATACATATTCATACTTTAGGGCACTTACATCTATTTGGTCTGTTTATGGAGCAACGGGAGAGAAGACACCCGCTAGGTACCTACCATGGACCAAGTACTTTATATACTGTGTCATCTCATGTAATCCTCACATCACCCTCTGAGAAATTACTGACCTCGCTGTATAAACGGGGACACTGAACTTCACTGAATATAAAGGAACACCCCAAGGTCATACAGTTGTTATGTGTCAGAGGCAGGATTTGAACGGAAGTCTGTTGAGATCCAAAGACATGCAAATAAAGTGGGATGCCCTAGGTAGCTACTAGAAAGTGCCAATCAGAAGAATCATACTGATCTTGAATGTTAAGTGCTGTAAATGGACTTTTTATCCACACCTCTCTTAGGGCACTCATGACTTTCTACCTTGTATTTATTTACATATACAATACGTATGTTGATTCTCCCCAGGAGGTGATGTAAGCTTTTTGAGAGTGGGATCTGGGTCTGAATCACCTTTGGTGTCTGGTAATATCTGACCCTTAGCAGGAACCTATTAAACACATGTCTAAAAACTGGACTGAGTGGAGTTCCCTGGTGGCCTAGTGGTTAGGATTCTGGGCTTTCATTGCCATAGCCCAGGTTCAATCCCTGGTCAGGGAACTGAGATGCCGCAAGCTGCACAGCAGGGAAAAAAAAAAAAAAAAAAAAGGACTGAATGAAATAAACTGAACAGCTTAGAATTAAGTCATTAAATATTAAGTCTTTCCTCAGACAGTAATGTTTTTCAAACACCACACTAGAAAAAAAACCATATGGTAACTAAGAATGTCACTTGCTTCCATCCGGTAATTAACAAAGAGCTAAACCAGAAGCACTTAAAAAATAGTATCCGCACGTGAAATTCACAGTATTGACTAAGTGGGCTTAAGTGTTCTTTGAATCAAAGTCTTGACTGGTGCTGCTGGTGGATTTGATTTTGTTTTGTTTTGGAACACATGGAGCTCCACCTACTGCTAGGCACATGAGTTCTGTGAAATTTGGGGGAATTAGACCTGTGGAGTTAGGTCTCAGGTGTTCTTGAGAAGGTGCATGGTGGTTTGTTTTTATACTTTAAGTTTACCTTTCTTCCAGATTCCATAGTCATATTCACCCTTTGTAAACCACTGGACAAGGGGACAAAGAAAATGCTGTCTTTGAACCCGTAGCCATACTTACTCTTCAGAGTAGAACCCCCAAAGTGTTTCTTTCCTTCTTGAAGACACTACCTTGGGGAGTGTTTGTAGCCAAGCAGGTGGAAGAGTATGACACACAGACAACTGGACAAGTGGGAGAAACCCAGGAGCTGATGCTTCCATGTGAGGGACAATGGATTCTGTAGGATGATGGACAACGGTGTTTTTTATGATCCCCAGGATCCATTTGGCAAAGCTCATAATGATCGTAAAGGGCTTTTGCTTCTGGCATGGAGGAGAAGAAAGGATTGAGGATATGAAAAGGATGACTCTTACGGAAGGGGCATAGGTGGGCCTCTGCAGCACAGATGCAGGACAGTTTTCTGGGAGCAGGGTTTTGAGAAAGAGGCCCTTGTCCACAGTGTGGGGATGGGAGGGGTGAGAGACAGGCAGCAGCATGGAGACTCAGTCACTAGGCAGCAGAGGTGACTGGGAGAAAAGCTGATACGTGTGATCAGCTAAGTGAGGGGACAAGAGACAACCAGGACAAACTTGTGATACATGTAATGACACTCAGGGCTCCTGGAGCATACCGGAGGAGAAAACTGACTCCCGGCATGGCAAATAACCATGTTCCTTCCTGGCTTCTTAAAGGGAGAGGCAATGAAATGCCATGCCTCCGCCAACCTCTGAGGACTGAAGAATTTAGACCCATTTGTTTCACATCATAGAAGAGGGGCCTTTGTTTCCAAGGGTAATAAAGGCTGTTGCCAGAAGGCACATGAAGTAAGAATAAATGTGTACAGATGGAAAATGCATTAAGCAGTCCCAGGTAAGGCACAGCACAAAGTGGAAAAAGATTTTGTATTTAAACACTCCCTAAAGTATATCCACACTCAAAAAAAAAAAAAAGAAGGACATCCACACTTTCCCTAGGCTAATATTTACTTATGTTATTACTTCAGACTCTCCCCTTTAAAATGGACCGTCAACTGTTAAATCCTTTAACCTAGAGGCTTTAACCTAGAGGCTTTCCACCCAACATCATTTTGGAAAACTTTGGAAATTTGATTTTTCGTGTTTGAGATGATTGATGAGGTGATGGCGAGGAGGAAAGGTTTGGCTAATGTGTTTTGAAGTGAATGTCTCAGCTATGAAACTCACAAAGCCAGAAAAGGATTGTTGTTCCCCCAATGAATAAGAAATGATAGCAACAGGAAACAAGCAACAGTCATAAAACAATAAATTAAAACAAATCATAAATTGGTAGCTCATCGTCAGCGTGACTCACTCCTTTTCCTTCCAACTAGTCATTATATTAACAAAAGAAACAAAGTAACCCTGAGCATCTAGACTCTTGGGTATCCATTTTTTCATCATCACTGTTCCTTCTCATATTTACTAACATGTTTATTTAATTCAATGAGGTGGAAGCAGGTAGCTTTCCAATCGACATAAAAGCTAGTTACACTGTGCTCTGTCATAAGGAAAGATAAAGGGCTAAGGAAATATTGTGGCATAGAGATAACAGCTAAAACTTATTTAGTATTTACCAAGTGCCAGGTAAGAGAGGTAAAGTAACACACTCATTTTCTAACCAATAAATGGCAATAGCAAAATTCCAACCTCTGTGCTTTACTCAGTGTGGATTCACATCCTGGCTCTGCCTGTACTTGAAGATCAGATTTGATCTTAATGACATGGATGTTTCTGAAGTCCTATATTTTGTGGCCTTAGGGGAGTATCATACTTATATTCCTGTCATTTAATTCTTCCACCAAGAAGATGTCCTGGGAATCTCGGTAGCACAGTGAGAAAAACAAAAGTTGTTCCTGGATTAGCAGTCCCTTCCATTTGCTGCTTAAATTTTCTAACTAGGGAAACGCTGAGGTTTACAGGATCATGTGATGGTCACCAAGCGGGCATCAGGAAAGGCAGTGCAGTGTTGAGGTTCACAGCACTGACTTGGGAGCCGGAATGTCCTAGCATGAATCTTGGCTCCTCCACTTCATAGCTTGTGACATAAGGTTACTTCATTTCTCCCTGCTTCAGTTTCCTTACCTCCAAATAGGAATAATAATGGCACCAACCTCCTAGGGCTGGTGTGAGGTTGAAATGAGATAATCAGCCAAGCCCACAGGCCAAAGGCCACACTGCTTTGGTACCCCATACATATAAAGCATAAGGAGGCATTTGGGACAGAAGACCAGTGAAGACAAAGACCTTTCCTCTCCATTACTGGAGAGAAGTAATAAAGGAATCATGTGACCCTTTAAAAAATAAGACTTAAATCAGACATCAGAAATGCCAACGCAGGAAGCTCTAGGGAAACGCAAGGAATTTTGCTACCCAGACTCTAGCTTCATGCTGGAGGTCCAAGGCATCATATCCCATCAACTGAGGACTGATTATATCTGTATGGCACTGAGGTAGGGGCTAAGTATACACAGAATTACAAGTCAGTCTATTTGTATCCTTTAGAGGCTAACACTGTAGCTGTGAATAGACATCCTGGAGGCACAGAGGGCCTAGCTTAGATGCCAAAAGTATTGATGTGTTAGAAGTTCAGAGGAGGGAGTAGTGGGCAAGGGCTGAGCAAACCAGGAGAAATCTGGATTTATAGCTAAGCTTTACCTTGGTCTAGGCTAGGCCAGGACTCGTATAGTAGACCACAGATGCACAGAGAGGGCCAGGGAGGTCCTCTAGGCAGGTCAAAAGGTACAGGCAAAGGTAGAAATGTATCACCAGTGACCGATTATACCAGTTGGCTGAGGGAGAAGATTCCATAGGGAGGCTAGTGGGAGATCCAGTGAGTAGGGTAGGTAGGGGCCAATCTGTAGAAGTAGCTTTTCCCTGGCCTAAGTCTTTTTTTTTTTTTAATTTATTTTATTGAAGTATAGTTGATTTACAATGTTGTATTCATTTCTGCTGTACAGCAAAGTGATTCAGTTATATATATATATATATCCATTCTTTTTCATATTCTTTTCCATTATGATTTATCACAGGATATTGAATATAGTTCCCTGTGCTATACAGTAGGACCTTGTTTTTATCCACTCTGTATATAATAGTTTGCATCTGCTAACCCCAAACTCCCATTCCATCCCTCCTCCACCCCCCTTCCCCCTTGGCAACCACAAATCTGTTCTCTGTCTGTGAATCTGTTTATGTTTCATAGATAAGTTCATTTGTGTCATATTTTAGATTCCATATATAAGTGATATCATTCCTGGCCTAAGTCTTGATCCAAGTCTGGCACCTTTGTGAATAGAAGTTTCAGACCTTGTCACAAATATGTTTCCTTGTAACATACAAGGAAATTTACCTCAAAAAATAACAATAATAATGAGTGCCTACCACAAACTCCCAGGTAGCTGAGGGGATTATTATTCTGCATTTAGGTTCTCCATCAATTCACAAGGGATATTAAACCAAATGACTGAATATACAAAGTTATATGGGCCAAGTAGCATCTTGCCAATATCACAATATCTTTTGATCCTCCAAGTAAATGTCCTGGTCGTGTTGCCATAGTTGGGAATGTTTATAGACTATATGCTCTTCTAAAGCATATATATCTATCTATCTATCTATATATATATATATATATACACACACACACACACATATATATATGCATATATGTGTGTATATATATATATACACACACATATATATGCATATATATATGTGTGTGTATATATATATATATGTGTATATATATATTCCTATACATATATTCCAATTCCTACTTTCATTGGTAACTAGTCAAGGATCCACATATTGACTATACAGCTAAATACTTCATTTTTCACCCAGGTGTACTAAAATTCCCCCCTTAAAATACTGCACAAATGCAGTATTTTTCGGTATTTGTACTGTTAGCAACAGCATGGTTTTGCCTATTAAATTAAACCGCAAAAAGGTCACCAAAATGTTTCAGCAAATATTTAGTTGGAACAAGGTCTTCAGAGGAAAAAAAAAAAAAAGAATAAAGGTTTCATGTGGGCCAATCTCACAACTGGCACTTAACAAATAAATACACCTACACCCAAAGCCTTCTCATTTAATGGAAATGTCTTCTATCAATCAGTTAATGCCACGTGACCCAGACCAGACACTTCAGAGGGCCATTTTAGCTTGTGGTGGAAGTGAAGTTGGAGGGCAAGGGTGAGCTTCAAATCCATCAGCCCACCACTGTCACCCTTTGGGTATTTAGGATACTTAGGTCAAAGGAATTGGCATATGAATATAGGGTATGGACAGAGGCAGGGATACATTTCTTCCTTAACATCTTCTCTACATGAGAGTACGCATATGCTTTTCTATATGCCTTTCCTTTCGACTTTTCACTTATTACAGGGAAAGTGAAATGGGGTCGAACTCCTTGTTTACAGTATCCAATGTAATTAAAATATTGTTTCACCTGCAGTTATTCACATGCTACTCACCCTGCCAGATGCCAAGGGAGGAGAAGGCAGGGAGTACCTTCAGTCAACAGTATCAGAACCAAACTGCTTTCTTAGACCTAAGACTGCTATAGCAAGTCTGGTGCAGAGCAATTAAAGGGTCCAGGGCTCCTCCCCTCAGAATTTCAAGTCCTGGGAGTGTTGAACCTTGACTGTCCCTATGAGGTGATGGCAGACAATCAGGGGATCAGGATACTGAGTTCTTTTCTCTATGCGTCTGTGGCAGATACTGGAGAGTGACTCATTCACACTTATTCCAAACCCCTTCTAGCAGGTCTTCTTGCACAGCACAGGCTAGAAAACTTTAAAAAAAAAAAAAAAACACGTTTTCCAGACTCCCTTGCAGCTAAGGTTCCAGGTGTGATTTAGATTCTACCAGTCAGATGAATCCACAGGAGGACTGGAATGAGGAAGTAAACTTTGTGAGCGATAGCAGTGATTCTTGAAAGCAACGGTTGGAGGCATTTGGTTCCTCCAAAGAACACTGATAAAGGTTCTTTCTATTCTATTCAGGTGCTGAATACTACAAGGCAGCAGGAGTGAAGTTTCTGCTAGAAACATCCTGGGTGTAGTTGGCAGTTCTCCTAGTCAAATAACATCCAAACCAGGTTCTCTGGACCTCCTCGGGATTCTGTAAACTACTGTATCAGTTATTCGTTGCAACAATAATGCTGCATAACAAGGCCAAAATTCCAGTGACATACAAAAATAAGCATTCATTTAGCTCATGAATCTGTAGGGTTCAGGTGGGCTAGACTGGGCTTGCTCATATATTTTGTGGTCAGCTGCGCTTCAGCTCACCCACATGTCTGGGCGTCAACTGGCTGAGAGCCCATCTAGGATACCTTTAACTGGGACAACCGGAATGACCTGGCTCTGCATCCCGTGTGTCTCATCCTCCAGGAGGCAAAGCTTGGCATGTTCTCTTGAAGATGACAGTGGAGCAAGAACAAAAGTATAAATGTGCAAATGCTTTTTCAAGCCTCAGCATGCATCATATCTACTAACATTTCATTGGTCAAAGCAAGTCACATGGTCAACCTCAGACTCAAGGCACATAGAAATAGTCTCCTTGAGTGAGAAAAACTACAAGGTCACATGTCCAAAAGGCCTGGATAGAGGTGGAGAGAATTGGGGCCAGAAACACCATACCACCTAATACCTTCAAATAAATTCTTCTGCTTAAACTAGGTAGAGAGGACTTGGTTGTTTTCAGCTAAGAAACTTGACTGATACAGCTACACTGCTTGATAATCAGGGGTTAAAATACACAAATGTGGCAAAACTCCACCAGAAAAAAACCTTGGAAAAATGAACTGTTTTACAAGCAAGTAGAGTGACTGAGTTAAGAATTCTATGATTGACCTAATCACCTTTGGTCTGCTCCTACCCTCCCCTTTCTTATTTCTCTTTCATTACCCTGCTCTTCCTCTCCTGACCCTTTGCTTTAGAGTCTAAAGAAGCTGAATGATAGATATATGCTAATACATGTATTGAAAATCTCTGGAAAAATACCAGTAACAGTTAATAGGAGATGCATCTGAGAAGGATACAAGGATATGGGGTGGAAAGTAGTCCTAATTTTCACTGTGTGCTCTTTGATGGTTGAATTTTTTTTTTTTTTTTGGATGGTTGAATTTTTTTAACCACATTACTGAATTGTTCTTTTGGTTAGATTTTAAACCAAAAACTTGACCAAAAAAAGGAAAGAGACAAAGAGTGAAACAAAATCCATGTGTAGCCATTGTTTTACTCTTTTTTGTGTGCTTAGAAACTATAGGCCTAGCCATAGTTTGGTACAGAAATTCATGCTACTGGCCATAAAAAAGATTGGGATTATTTGATTAAAAATTCATTACCATGAGTCCATATTGATATAAATAAATGATTGAATAAACAAGTAAATGGGAGAGAAGAGACAACTTTCCCATGCAGAAGAATTCTAAATAATTTATATAGATACCCCACTTTCAAGGAGATGGAACATAATTCCCCACAACTTAAGCATGGCCTGCACATAGTGGCTTCCTTCCAAAGACAACAGTATGGTAAAGTGGGGGAAGAGTAGCTTTACAGTGGAGAAACCCGACAAACACTCCTTAGCCAGGTGATCAAGGTCAATATCAACAGTGGTAAGTCATGTTGACAGTATGTACTCTTGATATGATGTGATGAGAATAGTACTTCACCTCTACAGCCTTCGTCAACACATAACCCCAGCCTACTCATGAGAAAAACATCAGACAAATTCCAATTGAGGAACATTCTATAAAACACCTGACCAGTATTCCTCAAAACTGTTAAGATCATCATAAACAAGGAGAAGTCTGAGAAACAGTCACAGTCAAGAGGAGGCCAAGGAGACATGATGACTAAATGGAACGTGGGATCCTGGAACAGGAAAAGGATATTATGTAAAAATTAAGGAAACCGTATAAAGTATGGACTTTAGTTAATGATAATGTACAATACTGGTTCATTAACTGTAACAAATATACCATACTGATGTAAGATAGTAATAATAGGAGAAATTGGGTATAGGTGTATGGAAACTCTATACTAGCTTTACCATTTTTCTGTAAATCAAAACTGTCCCCCAAAATAATATATATTAAAAATCATTACTACATCAACTATACTCCAATAAAAATTTTTTTAAATAAAATTAAAAAATCATTACTACATATACATACTACTATATATAAAATAGAGAAACAACAAGGACCTATTGTATAACAGAGGGAACTGTATTCAATATCTTGTAATAACCTATAAGGGAAAAGAATCTGATAAAGTATATATATATATATATATACACACACATATATATATACACACAAATATATGTGTGTGTGTATATGTGTGTATATATATATATATAACTGAATCACTTTGCTGTACACCTGAAACTAACACAACATTGTAAATTAACTATACTTCAACTGAAAAATGGTAAAAAAAAAAAAAATCACTACTGATTCTGGAAAAATCGTTAAAATAATCAATCAATCAGTGAATCAGTCAATTAGGTACTGTGGAGGATACCAATGACACCATCTAAGTACCCAATCAGGATCCGCCAAACAGAAATTTCACACTGGAACCAGATGTTAGTGAAGCTCAGAGAACAGACATTAAAAGGTCTATGGGGAGAGGGAAGGGTAAGCTGGGACAAAGTGACAGAGTGGCATGGACATAGATACACTACCAAATGTAAAATCGATAGCTAGTGGGAAGCAGCCGCATAGCACAGGGAGATCAGCTCGGTGCTTTGTGACCACCTGGAGGGTTGGATAGGGAGGGTGGGAGGGAGGGAGACGAGACACAAGAGGGAAGAAATATGGGGATATATGTATATGTATAGCTGATTCACTTTGTTATAAAGCAGAAACTAACACACCATTGTAAAGCAATTATACTCCAATAAAGATGTTTGAAAAAAAAAGATCTATGGCTCAGTAATGAGCGCATTTGAAAGAAGCTGTGGGATGAATAAGGAACTCTCCTTGATCAGCATAATAATTGTAGAGCGCAAGCTTCACTATACACTTGAGCAACTTTTTAATTTATGGGGCAGTCAGGGAAATGCTTCTGTTTCCTTCTGTTTTAAGACTGAGCTAAACAAATAACCCAGTCAAAAACTGGGCAGAAGATCTAAATAGACATTTCTCCAAAGAAGACATACACATGGCCAACAGGCATATGAAAAGATGCTCAACATTGCTAATTATTAGAGAAATGCAAATCAAAACTACAACAAGATATTACCTCACACCAGTTAGAATGGCCATCATCAAAAAGTCCACATATAATAAATGCTGAAGAGGGTGTGAAGAAAAAAGGAACCCTCCTACACTGTTGGTGGGAATGTAAATTGGTATAGCCACTATGGAAAACAGTATGGAGGCTCCTTAAAAAACTAAAAAATAGAGCTATCATATGATCCAGCAATCCCACTCCTGGGCATATATCCAGAGAAAACCATAATTCGAAAAGATACATGCACCCCAATGTTCATTGCAGCACTATTTACAATAGCCAAGACCTGGAAGCAACCTAGGTGTCCATCAACAGATGAATGGATAAAGAAGATGTGGTTCATATATACAATGGAATATTACTCAGCCATTAAAAAAAGAATGAAATAATGCCATTTGCAGCAACATGGATGGACCTAGAGATCATCATACTGAGTGAAGTAAGCCAGACAGAGAAAGACAAGTCTCATATGATGATATTTGTGCTTATATGTGGAATCTAAAAAAAAGATACAAATGAACTTATTTACAAAATAGAAATGGACTCACAGACATAGAAAACAAACTTACGGTTACCAAAGGGGAAAGGCAGGAGAGATGGATAAATTAGGAGGTTGAGATTAATATATACACACTACTATATAAAATAGGTGACCAACAAAGACCTACTATACAGCACAGGGAACTCTACTCAATATCTTATAATAACCTATAATCGAAGAGAATGCTAAAAAAGAATATATATATTTACGTGTGTGTGTGTGTATATATATATATATATGTGTGTGTGTGTGTGTATAACTGAATCACTTTACTGTAGACCTGAAACTAACACACTGTAAATCAACTATATTTCAATAAAAATTGTTTTTAAAAAAAAAGACTGAGCTACCTCTGAGAATAAGTGTTTTTACTGCCCACTACAGCTCACCACGGTGGAGAGGCCCTGAAGGAGAAGAGACTCAGGGAGCCAAAGCCCACCGTACCTTGTTGTCGGGCCGTCACTAGAGAGTTATTTGAAGGTGGACAACCCTGAGTGGGGAAGATAGAGTGGAGAAGGGAGACGGATGAATCCAAAGGTAAGGCCAACTCCTCTGAGAAGGGGCAGGACTTTCTAAGGGAAGTATGGAAGCCTGTCTGCAGGGACAATGAAGAGGAAGTTCCTCTCAAAGAGAAGGTCTGTGAGATCCGAAAGGCAATTGGGATGCACTGTGCCTGTCCTGCCCCCCAAGAAGGGTTGGAGCTAAGTGCTTTCCTTGTGGACTACGATTTAGATAATATTGGGTATTCACTTTAAATCATTTCCTTCAGCTGTTGTAATTTCCTTTGTTTCGCTTACAGCAAGTTTCTCAACCTGGGATCCACGGTCCCCCAAGGGTGTATGGATAGACTTTAGAGGGTCCATGAATTTGGATGGAAAAAAATTACATCCTTAATATTCACTAATCTCTACCTGAAATTTAGTATTTCCTTCAAATATGGATATAGGCAACAGACCACAATAGTATGAGCATCTGTGACTTTGTCACCAATAGAAATCACAGATATTTTTGCATGTCGCATTAGAGTTATTGCATATATAGTGAAATATCCTTTATGTTCATTACCACTTTAAAATTAAGTTAATAAAGAAGTACCTCACAAATTTTTTTTAATATTCTGATAATTGTATTTCAATATAATTTGTTTCCTTTCTAATCCAATCTGCTTGATTTTATGTATTTAAACCACTATTCTAGTAAAGAGTCCATTGCCTTCATCAAAGGGTCCATGGCACAAAAATGCTGTAAAGGTTATAAACCCTGGCCTAGAGTTGAAAATCTGGTACAACCTTACAGCTTTGTAAGTAGTGCTGTCAAAGAAAGCAGGTTTGAAACTAGAGAGAGAAATGTCACGTTAATAGCCTCACCACTCCCTACCATGATACTGCCTCCCAATACACACACACACACACACACACACACACACACACACACACACACACACTCCCTCCCTCTCTCTCTCTCTCTCCATAGAAACAAGTGGGACTGCAGCCCATGAGTGCAGTGCTGAGACCAGCAGTAAAACGACAGTTGGATGGTGTACAGCAGAGAGCAGTAAGGAGCCTCAGGACATATAGAAACCACAGGCAAGTGGATGATGGAGCAGAGGACACAACAAACTCTTCTCTTCTAAAGATACTAAAGGACGTAACCCTTAAGGGCCATAAGGAAACTGAATCTTGTGCCCTGCCATTCTAACTGATTATAATACACTTGGAAACACAAAGGGAAGAAACACATCACATGATGAAGAACACTGACTTTGAGAGCCATCAGCTCAGAGTGAGGGCTAGAGTAGGCTTTCACCAAGGCCATGCTCTGTTAGCACAGCATCTTTGTAGGTGGTAGTTTTATTTTTAAAAAATTATTATCTGATATATACAACGTAATCTATATCACTTATAAATAAAGTATAAGGAACAATGATAAATGACCTTAATGAACCCATCACCCAATGCAACACCTAGAACATTATGAATGCCAGTGTATCTACTGTATGTTCCTACCTATCCCATCCCTGTCTCCCCATCAGAGGAAAGCACTAACCTGAATTTGGGATTTACTTTGCTTTATAGTTTATCATATATGTATGATTCCTCCCAAGGTATTGTTTAGTATTGTGTGTTTCTGAGCTTTATAAAAATTATGCCCAACTGCATGAAGTTTTTGGTAACTTAGTTTTTCATTCAGTATTTTGTTCCTAATAGTCAGCTATGTTCTTGCATATAACAGTGGTTAATTCATTTTTATTCTATTGTGAAATAACAAATATCAAAATTTTTAATTTATCTATTTTCCCATCAATAAACAATTAAGGTATTCCAGTATTTTTGTATTATAAGCCATGTTGCTAAGGACATGCCTCAGGAGATTTCCTGGTTCACATGCAGAAGAATTTCCCTAGGGGTTGTACCTAGAAATAAAATTGCTGGGTCAAACAGTATATGCGTGTTCAACTTCGCAAGACAGTGCCAAGTTTTATTTTCCAAAATGATTTTACCAAATGTGCACTCCCATCAACAAGGTATGTCAATTCCTATTAATCTGTGTACACACCAATACATGATACTATCAGATTTCATAATGTACTGTTGTCTTTGCACACTAAAGATAGTACACTGCTTCATCATGTAAGGGGCATAAAAGTGTCAGCAAGTGCCAAAGTTTTATCAGTACAGCTTAATTCAAGGTTATACAATGTCTTAACCTGAGTTCTCCCTGAAATGCAGAGCCTGAGACAAGGGTTTGCAGGCAAGTAATTTATTTTGGGAATTGATTTCAGAAAATAGAATTAGGGAATTTGGGAAAATGGAACCAGAAAGAGAGAAAATCAATACAGGGGCATATTTTTGAGTTGGCCACAAACTGTAGGCAGCTGGGGCCTTCATCTTGCTTAGACCCTCTGAGAACCTCTTAGAAGCCAACAATACTAAAATGCAGCTCTAAATTATCTAGCCAAGGATGGGAGAAAGGAGCGTTTATCCCTGGCTCCCAACCCACATTAGTCAAGGAATGACTCATGGGCCTGTGACACCCTCACATTCTGTAATACCCACGTGGGTGCCAGGCAGATCCAACAGGCCTCCGTGTTGAAACATCAAAGAAGGCTTGGCGTGGAAAGTGAAATATTCACTGTGAGGCTCAGCCAAGGTCCTGTCTGGTTACACCCACATGAAACTGGTTACTGGATCAATGGCTTGACTAAAAGGTAGGCTGAAAGGATGCACAGTGAGGCATAAGATGTGCCCAATACACACAGCTAGTAAGTGGCAGAGATGGAACACAAACACGTGTTTATCACAGTTCAAATATTAGGCATTTGGCACATAGTACGTAAACGCTGTCCACTGCCTACCCAATAGCCATCACTACCTTTCTTCTCTGCTAAGAGAACACTAATATTTTCAGGAAGCACGCAAAGATCTCTGGAATGGAGCTGGCACAGTAGCTGCATGGTACCATCACGAGCCCAGATTCCTTCTACTTTTCTATTCGGACAACTTCAGTGCTGACATACATCCAAGACGTCACTCCAGGGTCCAAGCTGGCTCTAGCCATCATGCCTGCATTCCAGGCTAGCAGCTGGACGAAACAGGAAGGATGAAAAGGGCCCTCCTCCCAGCCAAGCCAACTCTCTTTAGGCAGGCTTCCTAGAAGTCCCCACACAACATAACAATTCTATCTCACTGGCACAACTCAGTCATAGGATCACACCTTGGTGCAAGAGATGCTGGGTCACAGAGACTGCTCATTGGATGCAGTGCCACCAGGAATAAAACTGCATTCTGTCACTAAGGGAGAAGGCGAGAAAGGATACTGAGAGGCGATTAGAGGTCTCTGCCAAAGTACCCCTTTAATGTGGGGCAAGTTTTTAATCTATACTTCAGTCTTCCCATTTGTAAAGTGGAAATAAAAGTACTACCTCACGAAGTTGTTATGAGGACCAAATGAGATCATGTAAATAAAACTGCACGGTTGCTGGTATGCAGACAATGATTAATAAATGCTAGCTGGTATTAATTCACTTTGGCAAGTCATCATCATCAGGCCTGGCATTGAGCAGTACAAGCTCGGATAACTGATCTTATCAGTGTCTCCGCATTTATCAGGCTTGAAGGTGCTGGTTGCTGACTCACCTCTATAACGCTCATAAGTGTTTAAAGGCAGAGTGGCAACTTAGTAATTTACAATGAGAAATATAACTTTCACGCAGACCAGACAGCCTGACCAGGCTATTCGCTCCCTGAAGGCAATGGACACGGAGAATCATAAGGTTGATTGCCGAGCATGAAATCAGGAGAAACAGAATTAGTTATACAATCCAACTATTTAATGGCATTAGGCTCAGACAGTCTATTGCATCCATCTCCACAACTGAGCTTATCTAACCTGATGGGTCAGATGATCAAGCTGAAAATATCACAGGTAACAGTGCTGGGAGGTTTTACCAATTGTTGGCAAAATTCACCAGGAAAATGTGTGAAAACCCTGAGGGTAAACTCAAAACACTTATGGCATCAGCAAATTCATTCTGAATAGAGGCCCTATGCACCTGGTATAACTTTGAAAAAGTCATAAGAAAAGGAAATGGTTTAACAAGACCCATTCTTCTGATAACAGCCCCAGAGCAAATGAGGCAGCATGAAACATGCTTTTATCTTTAAGATCTACTGGATTACAAATTGAATCCATTTTTTCGTTTAAAATGGAAATATTTTAGTTGCTTCATATAGAGATAATAGAGAACATTTATAAAAATTAAAAAAATAAAATGCTATAATTCGAGCAAATAGAAAAATATAATGTATATATACACGTGTGCATAAAATCTCACTTGTGACAAAGTACAAAGATAATTTTTTTTAATCTTCTAGGCTGAACATATACCTTCTCTTGAAGCAGTTTTTCTGTAAATAGGGTACAATAAAAAATAGGAGAGAAATGTGTTATAAAGGAAACAGTGTTAGGGACTTCCCTGGTGGCGCAGTGGTTAAGAATCCGTCTGCCAATACAGGGGACACAGGTTCGAGCCCTGGTCCGGGAAGATCCCACATGCCCGGAGCAACTAAGCCCGTGCGCCACAACTACTGAGCCTGCGCCCTGGAGCCCGCGAGCCACAACTTCTGAAGCCTGCACGCCTCGAGCCCGTGCTCCGCAATGAGAAGCCCGCGCACCGCAAAGAGGAGTAGCCCCCGCTCGCCAAGACTAGAGAAAGCCTGTGCGCAGCAACGAAGACGCAATGCAGCCAAACGTAAAAAAAAAATACATTTATTAAATAAATAAAGGAAACAGTGTTAAACTTTGGCATCAAAGTTGCTTTCGAGTCTTGGCTTCACCTCTTGTAAGTAATGTGATCTGAACAAGTTATTTAATGTCTCTGAACTTTTTTTCCTCTGTGATAGACTGCAAAAAATAGCCCCTGTTCTTTACCCCCTCTACATCCATCTCTTTTGTCATATAACTTTGTAGGGCCCTCCCACTCTGACTCTGGGCCTAACCATGGGGCTTGCTTTGGCTAACAGGATAAGGTGGAAGTGATGATATGCCAGTTATGAGTCTAGGCCTCAAGAGCCCTGTGTATTTCCATTTGCTCTTCCTTGCACTTCTGCTGCTGCCCTGAGGACACGACTCAGGGTCGCCTGCTGGAGGATGAGAAACATGTGAAACTGAGTACAGGCACACCAGTTGCTCCATTCAAGGTTAGTCTAGGAATATTACTCAGTCATAAAAAAGAATGAACTAATGCCATCTGCAGCAACATGGATGGACCTAGAGATATCGTACTAAGTGAAGTAAGCCAGACGGAGAAAGACATATATGATATCACTTATATGTGGAATCTAATTAAAAAAATGATACAAATGAACATATTTACAAAACAGAAATAGACTCACAGAACACAAATTTATGGTTACCAAAGGGGAAGGGGTAGGGAAGGATAACTTAGGAGTTTGGGATTAAAATATATACACTACTATACATAAAATAGATAACCAACAAGGACCTACTGTATAGCACAGGGAACTATACTCAATATCTTATAATAACCTATAATGAAAGAGAATGTAGAAAAAAGTACATATATATATATATATATATATATAACTGAAAAAAAAGAGTTAGCCCAGATCAGCCAATATCCAGGTAACCCCAAGACATGTGAACAATCCCAGCCAAGATCAGCAAAACAGTCTAGCTAACCCCCAGCTGACCTAGACACATGAGCTTATAATACACACTTATTGTCATACACTACTGAAATTCTGTGGTTGCTTGTTATGCAGCATTATTATGGCAGTAGATAACTGACACACACACATATCTGATATATTAGAGGTTACAATGGTTAAATGAGATATTATAGGTAGAGTGACCAGCACACCAAAAAAATATATAGCTATTTTGGGGATAGGTTTCTACTTTATAAAATACAATCACATTCTTGAAATTATACTCAGGTCACTAGCATAAGTTTTGGATGTTCCTAAACCATTTAGTCTCACATTTACAGACAGTCTGTTGTTTTACTCTCGCAAGAGAAAGCCCACACGCAGCAACGAAGACCTAACGCAGCCAAAAATAAATAAATTTAAAACTCAATTAAAAAAAGAAAAGTCTAGGGATCAGCCCATAAATCTGGATTTTAAAAAGCTCCCTGGGTGATTTTTAAAGTGCAACAGTTTGAGAACCACCGATAGTCTACTTCATTCCTTTGACTGATGAGAAATCTAAGGTATAGGATTCTGCAATTGTTAAATTTCAATCTCTTGCTACTTGCTTAGCTGAGCTCCCATCAGTATGTCCTCAAACCTGGTCCTTCTGTAAATATATCAGGACTCTTACTGGGAAAGAGTCAAGAATCCAAGCTGGCAGTGATATACGCTCTCTTCTTTTCCTGCATCAACTTAAACTTTTGTGTGTGTGCTAAGAATCATCTTAACCATCTTCCACAGTAAGGAACAGAGCAGGCTCCCAAAGAAAATCGGTCGCCCTAAACTGTCAGTATCTACTACTTCTTATGTTCTTCTTGCCCCTCCTGTTAAGTTGCTCTCCAGACTCCTAGGATCCAAATTAAAGACTCTGAGTTTGTGTAAACCAGAATTTCAGGGCATTGGTGCGAAACCACTAATTAGGTTTTTTTATTGGTAAACCCCTTTCCACTTGTCCCTGCGAAGTTGTGAAGCTCCCAAACTCAATAGTCTACTCACAGCACAACTATTTACTGAATGTTTACTCTGTTTCAGGAGCTGGAGGATCTGACCCACACTTAATACAATGCAAACCATACAAGCTGTATATATATATATATATATTTCTATATATAGAAATATATTTTTCTACCTGCAGTCTCTAAAAGTTAACACACTTTACAAAAGTCATTTAGCACCCTTAAAATACCATACCCTAGGGGGAAAATAATCCTGTTCTGAATGTGCTTTTGCTACATTGATTAATATTTAATGCTTTAGTTAGACCAGTCATTAATATAGTCACTGATTAAAACAGAACGATTTTCTTTCATGAGAGTCCAGCAGAGTTGCCGACTAACTCTCAAAAGCCATCTATAAGGCCCCTCTCCCCAGCCTCCTTCCCACTATACAAGCTAAAAAGCCGGATACTCACTTTCCTGGCCTCCCTTGCCACTAAGGACTGTTATGTGGCCCAGCTTTGGCCAATGAAATACAAGGGAGATTCTGTTGGGGAATTTTGGGGAAATCTATTTCTTCTCTGATAAGAGAAAGTTGCATGAGGGAAATTACTCTACCCCTTTCTACTCCGTTTTCTGCCTTTGAACATGGGATAAGGATGTAAATGTCTGGAGCTGTTAGAGCCATCTTGAAACCATGAGGGTAAGGCATTGACCCAGAACCCTGCCACTGTTGGACCACTGAGCCAACTCCAGTGATCACCTGCTGTCAGCCTTCTCTAATTTGTTAAAGCCACTTTTAGTTGACTTTTCTGTTACTTGCAGCAAAAAAAAAGTCACAATTAATACATAGATGTTTTCCATATATGTCAAACTCTTATTTATTTACAATACAGTGCCGTCTGAAGATCCACGCTCTGAGAATCATTGAATTCGAAGGATTATCTTCTAGGAGTGAAGAAAAAGCATGCCCAGGTGGTGTTCAAGGAATGGTAAACCCTATCTAAACTGCCAGATTCATGTATTCATTCAGACCCCCCCCCCCACCAATTTAATAGGTTCCAAGGATACACAGATAAGATATTACCCTGCCTTCCAAGAAATTTTATTATCTTGAGCAAAACTGGTGTGCAAACCAAGAGTCACAAGATACAGAGAAGAGTCACATTATCTGAAAGGTGGGAAACCTAACTCAGTTTGCGGGGCTCCCTGGGAAGAGCTTTGGGAAAAAAAGATCATCGCAGCTTCCACTTAACTCTAAAAAGTTACCCCTGTGAGCTGACTAAACGTCTCAGGTTTTATTGATTTTCTTCCAAGGGGGGAGGGGGGGTGAAGGTTCATTTCTATAATCACAGATTATAAACCAAATGATGATTCAGGAAAGAACAATTTATGAGGGGCCACCCAATCAACTGCCAGAAAAGCTGCTCCCACCATCTTTCTCTCTCCCCCAAAGCTAGAGAAAGACTTGGTCTGGTCGGGGGCGAGGGGGCATATTACTTTCCTCCCATATCAGCAGGGTTGCTCATCTAGAACAGAAGAATTGTGCCGTGAATTAAGACCACCTGTTAACACTACATCCAACCAAACATGATAAAGCAATCAGCCGTCAACATGAGCCACAAATGCACGCGTTCTAGGTTTTTCCTCTGCTACTTTTAAGCAAAAAAGGACAGCAACAATTGGTACCTATTTAATAGTCACAGAAACACTTGCGCTTAATGGTAGAGAAAGGGGAAAGCACCCTCCCCGCGGTGATTTTTCTAAAGGCAATTAATGGAAGCATTCCCCCTCCCACGCCCCCGCCACCCCCAGCCACACGCACTGGTAGAGGAAAAGGAAAACTAACATGTAGCTTTGCATTCTTAAATCCTTATAAAGAAAGAGTGCTCATTGATTTTCTTGCAAAGGAAATAATAGGTTTTGAAGCATCTCAGAAAATAAGACCGGCGGTAACCTCCTAAAATTTTCCTGGAATACAATACATTCAAAATAAAATATTCAAGAGAGTCCTTCAGTGAATTGTTTCAACATGATCGTGGCATTCACATTAATTGTGCCTCCGGAACACTGTGACTCGGTCAATGGTGCCGAGATTGATATGCAGCAACTGCGGTTACCTTACAGCTCTGGCACGTCCTGGGCTGGGGAGGCTTGTTCCAAGATCCCAACTCAGGCTACAGTCAAACATCTGCCACCTCGCCGAGAATGAGAAAACCGCCTTGGCAAGGGATTCCAGCTCAGCCTTCCAGCTTTCTTGCCACCTCCGCCCCCCAAACGCCACCTCTGAGAATCACCCAGGAAGAAAGTGGGGGAGGAGGGAGACACAAGAAACAAATAGAACATTCCTAGCCCCATAAACGCCGTATCCGGACATTTGAAGATACCCGGGAAATTAAGAATATGGCCCCAGAGTTTGGCTTGTTTGGGGTCTGGGCATGGATTTGATCTCCTCTGTTGCGTTTTAAAAATCGAACTTTCAGTCTCCAACGGAGAGAACCAGAGGGTGGAAGCAAAGGCAGACCGAGACACAGACTGGGAGACCCCCCCCCCCCCGCGAGTCACCCAAGCATCCAAAGACGAGAAACTTACCCGACCGTCACCTAGACGGAAAGGCGGCTGGTCCAGCCTCCGTAGGGGGCCGGGATTCAGGGGTGAGTCGCTGAAGCTGGAGATGAAAGCAGACCCCAGGCGGGAGGCGAAGTCCCGCTCCGCACCCGGGGGAGCCGAGTGACTCACGCGCTCGGCGCCCGCCTCTCGCGCCGCGCGCCCCTTGCGCCGCCCGCCCCCGGCAGGTACCTGGTCGGAGCGCTGGGGGGCGTCTCCAGCCGCCCTGAAGCACAGCGCCCTCTGCCCGACGCCCCTAGGCGGCAGCGCCAGAGCCCACCCAGCGGGAGCCGCTCCAGGCACAGCCCACCCCTCGAGACGACCGCTGCAGGACGAGCGCCTCCGTCGTGGGTCTCCCCTCTCCGCCGCCACCCCGGCACCCGCTGCCCCTGGGCTGCCCATCTGAGCTCAACGCACCTTCCCTGTGCCATCCGGACACGGCATTGCCAAGGCCCTCCCCCAGGCGGTGCCGGCCGGCTCCGGGGGACGCACCACCAGCCCGGCACGTCCCCCCTGCCCTGCCCTGCCGCCCTCGGTGTTCCCCTTGTGGTGGCGCCAGAACCCACCCAGCCCAGAAACGAGCACAGCTGGCGCCTCAAGATCCCAGGTGTATCCTTTCCTTTAGGCCTCCCCTCTCCACGGACCCTTATCTTGCCCCCAGGGCTGCCCATCCCACACACTTTCCACCTGCCAGCTGGATTTGGCAATGCCCAGACCCTCTCACAGTTGGTGTCTATGACTGGGGACCCCCTACTGCCCACCACAGCCAATGCACAAATGACTCCCATATGCTTGGAGTCCCCTGCCTTGCAGAGGTGGCTATGAACCTCTACCCTCTCAGATCCTCCAGGGTCCTGGAAGAGTGCAGGGGGGATGATGGGACCCTGGTGCAAGGGGGCACCCGCCTATTCTGACTTGGGGTGGGAAGAGCAGCTTAGGCCCTACCCAAGCTTTGTTGGGACAGTCAAAGTGCCACATAGTGCCAGGACTTATAGAAGTAATATTTCCGGCAAATATGGATTGGAAATTCTGCCTTGGGGCCTGGCATTTTTCTGGTAGAGGTAATCTTGCTCTGCTGGGTGGAGGGGTGTGATGAGACCACAGTCCTGCCTCCATCATATCAAAACTGGGAGGAAGAGCATGTAGAATAAGAATCCCATTAGTATTGGCAAGTGTGAGGGATTATAGAAGTGAGAGAGAAAGAGACAAGAATGGGGAGAGAGTGGCACATTTTCCCAACTTAAGGACAGCATTTCAGCTGCCATACTTCCTACAACTCTGGTCAAGAATGGAAGGTTGCTGCCCATTCAGAAAAGTGGGTAACCTCCCCCAACACACACCCCTTCTCATCATCCCACTGCTTTTTTTTTTTTAACCACCATTATAAACCTAGATCTCCCCCACAATGGGCAGAGACTGACATTCATTTCAATGTTCCAATAACCCAGCACACAGCCTGACACTCAGTGGAAAACAAATTTTTATTGAAAGCTCAAAGGTCTAACATTCAGGACCTTCCCACCCCTGCCTTCCACCAACACCTCTATACTTTTCATCTTTTCCCAACTATTTCCTTTTACTTTTCTTCCTTATCTATACCTACTTTCCTGAATAATATCATCCCTCAGCTTCTCTATCTCTGTTCTCTAAGTTTACAAGGTGCTGTTTCTTTTCTAACTTTATTTTTTCTCTTCTTCCAAAGTGTCCCCTACTCTGCATTCTCCCTTGCTATCTTATTTTCAAGGTTCATCTCAATGAATTGCTTTTTTTGGGCTTCCCTGGTGGCGCAGTGGTTGAGAATCTGCCTGCCAATGCAGGGGACACGGGTTCGAGCCCTGGTCTCGGAAGATCCCACATGCCACGGAGCAACTAGGCCCGTGAGCCACAACTACTGAGCCTGCGCGTCTGGAGCCTGTGCTCCGCAACAAGAGAGGCCGCGATAGTGAGAGGCCCGCGCAGCGCGATGAAGAGTGGCCCCCACTTGCCACAACTGGAGAAAGCCCTCGCACAGAAACGAAGACCCAACACAGCCAAAAATAAATAAATAAAATAAAGAATTATAAAAAAGAATGCCATACACTATACACCAAAGGGTGGGGGAAGGGAGAGCAGACAATAAACAAACTCCCGCAGCAATGCTATAAGAGGGATGTGTACAAGGTGCTGTGGGCATGAGAAGGGAGCTCACAGCCCTCCATGGAGGAGGTGCGGTGGCCATGAAACATCTCACCAGAAGATAATTGAACTGAGCCTTGAAGAAAGACTAGGAGTTTCCCAAGAAAATAATGATGGGAGAAATACACAGAAGTTGAATAATTTACTTTGAATGCTTAATTTGTGTCTCCTTTCTCTTGTGATAGCATCTTCTTTAGGCAGATAATGTCCAAGACAGCTCCGGAGACGAAAGAGTTCTCCTTCCTAATAGCTCCAGCAAAGCTCCAGGGATTGGCTCTGCTTGGGTCATGTGTCAATTCCTGAACCAGTCACCATGGGCCAGGTAGGTAGTGTATTCTGATTGGCTACCCTGGGTCATGTGCCCATTCCTGTCAGTCTGTTTTGGAGGGGAACGTGATGGATAGATTGATAGCCTTACCTGACGAGGCACGTACAGTTCCTAAAGAAAAAGATACTAGGAAAGATGTGGACAAAAGTAACATGGCCTCTACATGTATACAATCATTGCCCTGAAAAATCTCTCATTTTGCAAAATAACACACTAAAATTAACAAGGCTTCTAGAAAAAAAAATAGAGTTAGGGGCAGATCACTCAAAACTTATGCAACTTTATTAGCAGAGCATTAATAAAATAAAAAAATGAATATCTCAGACACACAGCTTGGTATGGCCAGAGGCTGCCTCAGGGGATATTAAAAGGGCAAGAAACCAAAAGAGAGGAAATTCTGACTTGATAGAGCTGAGATAGCATACACGGAAGTGGAGCTCGAAGACATGAGGCTACCATTAAGGTAAGCACAGGAGGAAGTGCAATCTACCTGGAGCAAGAACCATGCAAGGCTTCCTTAGGGAGGAAGCCCTTGGTGCAGACTCTCACTTTTCATTTTCTTAAAATAAAACTAAGAAGGCTTCTGACAGTGCAGCAGCCAAGTTAAGTCCTTTTTCCTTTCATGCTGAAGGCTATAATTATACTCCAACACAATTTCCACATTATACAGACATTGTTTCCCTATTTGCAACTGCATATAAACAATTCTTATAGAAAATGCGTTCTACCAGAAGAGATAGTGTATATTTATTTACTACCTATCAAATATTTATCAAGCACCTGTGATCTAATCCAGTCTTGTGTTTTAAAATTCCAATTATTTGCTAATGACTCCCATATTTCTATCTCTGGGCCAGACATTTCCTCTGAATTCCAGACACTTATCCAGCAACCTGCTTAACATCTTCACTTGGATGACTAATAGGAATCTGGAACTTACCTTGTACAAAATCCAACTCTTGATATTTGCAACCAGATCTTCTCCTGTTCAGGTCTTCCTCATACTGTCTAATGGCAACTCCATCCATATTGATGCCCAAGCTAAAAATCCTTAGATCATTTTTTTTCCTCTGCAATCAAAGAAAATTGATTTTTTTTTAATTTTTTAAAATTTTATTGGAGTATAGTTGATTTACAATGTTGTGTTAGTTTCAGGTGTACAGCAAAGTGAATCAGTGATATATATATCCATTCTTTTTCAGATTCTTTTTTTTTTTAGTTTTAAAGAGCAGTAGGTCTTTTTATTTTTTTAACATCTTTACTGGATTATAATTGCTTTACAGTGGTGTGTTAGTTTCTGCTTTATAATGAAGTGCATCAGCTATACATATACATATAGCCCCATATCTCCTCCCTGTTGCGTCTCCCTCCCACCCTCCCTATCCCACCCCCCTAGGTGGTCACAAAGCACCGAACTGATCTCCCTGTGCTATGCGGCTGCTTCCCACTAGCTAACTATTTTACATTTGGTAGTGTATATATGTCAATGCTACTCTCACTTCGTCCCAGCTTACCCTTCCCCCGCACCGGGTCCTCAAGTCCATTCTCTACGTCTGCATTTGTATTCCTGTCCTGCCCCTAGGTTCATCAGAACCTTTTTTTTTTTTTTTTTTAGATTCCATATATATGTGTTAGCATATGGTATTTGTTTTTCTCTTTCTGACTTACTTCACTCTGTATGACAGACTCTAGGTCCATCCACCTCACTACAAATAACTCAATTTTGTTTCTTTTTATGGCTGAGTAATATTCCATTGTATATATGTGCCACATCTTCTGCATCCATTCATCTGTCGATGGACACGTAGGTTGCTTCCATGTCCTGGCTATTGTAAATAGTGCTGCAATGAACATTGTGGTCCATGACTCTTTTTGAATTATGGTTTTCTCAGGGTATATGCCCAGTAGTGGGATTGCTGGGTCGTATGGTAGTTCTATTTTTAGTTTTTTAAGGAACCTCCATACTGTTCTCCATAGTGGCTGTATCAACTTACATTCTAACCAACAGTGCAAGAGGGTTCCCTTTTCTCCACACCCTCTCCAGCATTTAGTTTTTCAGATTCTTTTCCCATATGGGTTGTTACAGAATATTGAGTAGGGTTCCCTGTGCTATGTTGTAGGTCCTTATTAGTTACCTATTTTATATATAGTAGTGTGTATATGTTAATCCCATTCTCCTAATTTATCCCTTCCCCTCCCCTTTCCCCTTTGGTAACCATAAGTTAGATTTTGAGATCTGTGAGTCTGCTTCCGTTTTGTAAATAAGTTCATTTGTATCATTTTTTATTAGATCCCACATATAAGTGATGTCATATGACATTTGTCTTTCTTTGTCTGACTTACTTCACTCAGTGTGACAATCTCTAGGTCCATCCATGTTGCTACAAATGGCATTATTTCATTTTTTTATGGTTGTGTAATATTCCATTGTGTGTATATATACCACATCTTCTTTATCCATTCATCTGTCGATGGACATTTAGGTTGCTTCCATGTCTTGGCTATTGTAAGTAGTGTTGCAATGAACATTGGGGTGCATGTATTGTTTTGAATTATGGTCTTCTCTGGATATATGCCCAGGAGTGGGATTGCTGGGTCATCTTTGACTTCTCTCTTTCTCACACCCCTAATCCAATACATTAGCAAACCCTGCTTATTCTACCTTCAAGACACATCTAGAATCCAGCCACTTCTTACAACCTGCACTGCTACCATCCTAGTCCAGCCACCATCATCTCTGCTGTGTTATTACAAACAGCCCAACTGGTCTCCTTACTTCTGCCCTTTGCCCCCTCTAGTCTATTCTCCCACAGTGGCTGGAATGATCCTTTAAAAATACAATGCCATGTTGATAGTATATACGCTTGATAGTATATACAAGGGTATTGATAGTATATGCAAGGGTATATACTACCAATATGACCTATCGTTGTTGATGTTGACCTTGGTCACCTGGCTGAGGAAGTGTGTGGCAGTTTTCTCTACTTTAAAGTTACTGTGTTTTCCCTTTTCATACTGTATTCTTTGGAAGAAAATCACAACCCACATTTTTTTTTTTTTTTTTTTTTTGGCCATGATGTGCAGCATGCGGGATCTTAGTTCCCTGACCAGGGATCGAACCCGCACCCCCTGCAGTGGAAGCATGGAGTCTTAACCACTGGACTGTCAGGGAAGTCCAACAATCCACACTTGCAAGGAGTGGGAAGTTATGTTCCATCTCCTTGAATGTGAGGCATCTGCATAAATTATTTGCAGTTTTTCTGAACACGAAATTTGTCTATTCTCTACAATTTATTAATAATTCAATCCTTGATTTATTAAAAAATTACAACTCTAGGGCTTCCCTGGTGGTGCAGTGGTTAAGAATCCGCCTGCCAATGCGGGGGACACGGGTTCGAGTGCTGGTCCGGGAAGATCCCACACGCCACGGAGCAACGAAGCCCGTGCGCCACAACTACTGAGCCTGCACTCTAGAGCCCGTGAGCCACAACTACTGAGCCTGCATGCCACAACTACTGAAGCCCGTGCGCCTAGAGCCCATGCTCCGCAACAAGAGAAGGCACAGCAACGAGAAGCCCGTGCACCGCAACGAAGACCCAATGCAGCCAAAAATTAATTAATTAATTAATTAATTAAAACAAAATTACAATTCCAAACATGTCATTCATCTGTTCAGAATTGCCCATTGCCTCTCTGTCTCCCTCAGAGTAAAAACCCAATTCTTGGCAATGGTCACTAAGTCCCTACATGATCTAAGTCCTGCCATCTTTCTAAACCTGTCCTCTTCCACTGTCTCCCTAGTTTCCTCCACTCTGTTCATACTGGCCTCCCTGCTCTTCCTTCCACATATGAGGCTGGTGCACTGACTGTTCCCTCTGCCTAGAACTCTCTTCCCCCAAATGTCATCAGGGCTCGCTCTCTCAACAGCTTTAGGTTTCTCTTCAAAAGCCATCTATCCCCGAGGTCTTCCTTGACTACCCAATTTAAAATACTGACTCTCCTACCTAACCCCAGCACTTCCTATCTCCGATTCCTGCTTTATTCCCCCCAGTCCCAGAGTTTTTATCCCATCTGACATACTAAATATTGTCTTCATTTATTTCTTTATTTTCTGTCTCTCACTTGTACAATATAAACACCATGAAAACATGTATTTCTGCTTTACTTAATGGAGTATCCCTAGAGTCTAGAACAGGATCTGGCAGGTAGTAGGCAGTTGAGAAATATTTGACTGCATATTTGCCTGCTATATGCCAGGAACCGTTGTAGGCGTTAGGAGCATAGCAGTAAATTAAAAAGTTAAAAGAGATAAAGCCTCCCCATCGTGTGTGTGTGTGTGTGTGTGTGTGTGTGTGTGTGTGTGTGTGTGTGTGTGTTCAACTCCCTAAATACTATCTGCTAGAAAGCATGACCTGTTTCAGTATCATTCAGCTTATTCAGCATGGACAAGCAAAGCTGTTACGCTTAAGAGAACAAATAATGAATATTATTCAATAAGGATCCCCCCACATACATACTTGTAAATTATATCAAATCTGTTTGATGTGTTGCTTGATTTTTTTCTTTAAATCTGAAAAGCCCAGTTAATCATTGTCTGATTCCACTGAACTCTTTCTTCAGTGGTAGATATTTCTATAACATTTTGGCATTAAACGATCACAAGCTGACTATAAATCTGTAAATCTGTTTTGTCATGGGAAGAGTCCATTGTTATCAGTACCTGACATAAAATAAAAGGTCTGAAAAGTAAAATTACAAGGAGGCCACATGGCACTGAAATAACATGATCGGAGTAGCACATTCGTCTTACGGGGCAGCACATAATTAAATGGCAAATGAGACGGGGAGAGAGAGAATGGGTTGTAAGCTCAGAGGAGGAGCAATAATTTGAGTATCTGGGTCTAAGGGTTGGGCGTTTTTGCATTTCCAGTCCACTGAATACAGCACCCTTGGAGCTGGGAAGTGTCATGCTAGGATAGCTGGTGGGATTTGCTCTTCCTGTACCTCCTTTTATCTTCTGGTTAATCTCTAGGCTTTTGATGCCAAGGGTGGCCAGGAGGCCAAGAAGAGTAGAGCTGCTTAAGATGGTTCTTCCCTCTAAGTATCAGGAAATGATTTCTTACAAAACCAAACACTAGAGCACCATCATCAAGTGGGGAGGTACTGAATTTTCCCACTTGAGTTCCATTATTCCTCTTGAGGGTCTTTCAATCTTCTAGCTGTTCCCACTACCACTGTGGCCCCCAGAGGCTCACTGTTTGCTCATTAAAATTTTGGCATGTGCTGTACACCTGAAACTAAGACGGTATTGTAAACCAACTATAGTTCAATTTTTAAAAAGTAAAAGAGATTTTAAAACATAAAAGATAAATAAATACATGACTTTTAAAATGAAAAAAAAAAAAAACCTTGGCATGGGGTAGAACAGTTGTGACAATGTGAAATTTTAAGTGAGAAACCTATAACATACCAAGAAAGAAAAAAATAAAAAGTATTGTAGAAAGAATCAGTGATCTCCTGTAATAAAGAAAAAAGCATTAATCTAGTATTTATTTATGAAGATCTTCACATGTGTCTTTGATATTCCTCTTAGCAGCCTTAAAAGATAAGGTAGGTATTATCGTGCCCATTTTACTGATGAGAAAACTGAGGCTCAGAATGTTTAAATGCTTTGTCCATGGGCACAAAGCCAGTCAGTGAAAGAGCCAGAATTCAGAATAAAGTCTATTCTTCTGTAAGTCTGGTGCTTGTATCAGTTAGCCCTAGCCATAAACTGCTTCAAAAGTCAGTGGCTTAAAACCAGAATCGTTTACTCTCATGAATCTGCGGGTTAGATGAGAGTCAGCTAATTTAGGCTGAGCTTGGTTGGAGGTGACTCTGCTGCACTGAGTCTGTTATTACACGGGACTACAAGGCTGGTGCCTGCATACTCTTCTTATGGTAATAGTACAAGGGCAAGACACAAGAGAAAACTTGCAAAGTCTCTTGCCAGGCTCAGAACTGGTGCAGCACCATTGCCTCCTCATTCTATTGGCCAAATAAAATCCTTTGGCTGAACTCAAAGTCAAGGGGCAGAGAAGTGCACCCAACCCAGGAAGGCACTGCAAAGTTAGATGGCAATGGCCATCTATATAGGAAGGGACAAGGAACTAGAGCCATCAGTGTATTCTACCACAATGCTCTTCCCCATGGTACCAGGCAACTTCTCCACACAGATTTCTCATCTACATTCTAGCTCCCTACGGCTGACACAGTAGATGTCTATTCTGTCCTCAAACTAGAGTCAAAGGACATATTCCTGCTTTGCCACCCATCATGGCTCTCCCACTGCATTTTTCTGTCAGTCTTGTCTGGGTTATTCATTCAAACTATCATCTCACCCTTCCGGGGAGACCTACCTCCAAAACACAGGGGAGTGGTCTCATCTAAGTTCACCCTGTGCACATTTACAACATAGAAACCCCTACAAATCAGAAGAATCATAAAATTCATACAATAAGATTCCTATGCATCCATTAGGAGTAGATTTAAACCCTATGTATTTAAACTCTCCTAGCTGGACCCTTATTCTCTGATGCCTAACTCTTCATTCATTCATCCAATGCATTTGGCAATTTTTTTTATTGACTACATACTGTGAGTCAGGCATTGTGCGAGGTAATGCAGAAATGAGCAGAGTAGCCGCAGGCCTTGCCCTCACAGAGCTTTGTTTTTTTCCCCGGTAAATGAATATGTACTGATGTATGTTAATGAATTCATGTCATGTTATACTTACATTTGCATAAATTATTTGCATCTTAACAAGAATATTAACCCAAAATGTGACCCATTTTGTCATGTCTGGCCCTGATGGGATAAGGAACACTTTCTGAGCAGGAATGCTTTTCAGCTGTCTGTACACCACACCCCCTAACTTGTCACGGATAGTAAGTTCCTAGAATGAAACCTCTCTGCCCACAGTGGAGGGACGCTGGTAAAACCTTGTCTGGATGGTGAAGGCCAGGTGATCATCCCAGAAGGTGATTTTGTGGGTACTTAGCACTCTTCAATGAAAAAAAAATACACAAGTATCTTTAAGTACCTTCTCAGTGCTGGGTCCTGAAAGAATGTAGGTTTTGGGGTGAGATTGCCTGGGTTTGGGTTCACACTCCACCCTTTATTAGCCATGTCACCTCTCTGGCCTCTGTTCCCTCATCTGTAAAAATGGAGATAATCAGAGTAGTTATTCATAGAATTATTGTGAAGTTTAAATAAGATAATCTACATAAGCACTTAGCACAGTGCTTACCACGTTACAGACACTGAATGAATACTTAGCTGTTATTATCGTGTCCTATAAGCACAGCTGGATAGATGAAGGATATGAAACAAATTGAAGAAATTATTCTTGTCTCTAAGAATCTAATAATCTATTTCAGAAGAAAAGGCGTATATTAAACAACAAGAGAGAAATCACAAGATGATTACATTAGTTAAGGTTCTTTCATTTGCAAGCAACAGAAGTTAACTTTGTCTTATTTAAGACAAAAGATTGAAAGTCAGAGCAAATTCATTGTAATGATTCAGGGCTGTTCCACAGCCTCACAAACAAGTTCAGCTTTGAAACCTTGACACAGACAAGAAGCAAGCCAGCTCTAGAAATTCAACAGCAAGAGCTGGGTGTGGATCCTGGGTCTCTTGAGTTCAGCAAGTAAGGTGACTTCAGCTCTTAACACCTCCCAATCTTGGGTTCCCGTGTCCCAAGTTTCAAATTTCCAGGAGGAAGAACCTGGTTGGCCCAGCTTGTGTCAGTTCTCTACCTCTAGATTGATTCATTAGCGTGGTCTCCTATCAGACATGGCAAGCCACAGGGGTGTCATGTCCTATATATTGGAAGGCTCTTCCCAGATGTCAATAGGGAACTCTGGGAATAGTTGGCCTCCTGTTATCTCTTTGCCCTCATCTCCTTCAGTGCTCCAGACACTCTGACCTTGCTTTTCTTCAAAACAGCTAGACACATAGTGCCTCAGGAACTTTCTACTTGCTATTCCCTTTGCAAGGCATGTTATTCTCTTAAATAACCCCATGAGTCACTTCCGTATCTCCTTCATATGTTTAGTCGAATGTTATCTGCTCAGCAAAGCCTTCCCTGACAAAGTTATTTATTTAATTTTCAAGTTAAAACATTTTTTTTAGGCCATGCCACAAGGCTTGTGGGATCTTAGTTCCCCAACCAGGGATCGAAACGGGCCCTCGGCAGTGAAAGCATGGAGTCCTAACCACCGGACTGCCAGGGAATTCCCAACAAAGTTATTTAAAATGGCAACATATCCCCTCAGACATCCACATACACACTTTTTTTTTATTAACATCTTTATTGGAGTATAATTGCTTTACAATGGTGTGTTAGTTTCTGCTTTATAACAAAGTGAATCAGCTCTACATATACATACATCCCCATATCTCCTCCCACTTGCGTCTCCCTCCCACCCTCCCTATCCCACCCCTCTAGGTGGTCACAAAGCACCGAGCTGATCTCCCTGTGCTATGCGGCTGCTTCCCACTAGCTATCTGTTTTACATTTGGTAGTGTATATATGTCCATGCCACTCTCTCACTTCGTCCCAGCTTACCCTTGCCCCTCCCCGTGTCCTCAAGTCCATTCTCTATATCTGCATCTTTATTCCTGTCCTGCCCCTAGGTTCTTCAGAACCTTTTTTTTTTTTTAAGATTCCATATATATGTGTTAGCATACGATATTTGTTTTTCTCTTTCTGACTTACTTCACTCTGTATGACAGTCTCTAGGTCCATCCATGTCTCTACAAATGACCCAATTTTGTTCCTTTTTATGGCTGAGTAATATTCCATCATATATATGTGCCACATCTTCTTTATCCATTCATCTGTTGATGGACACTTACATTGCCTTCATGTCCTGGCTATTGTAAACAGTGCTGCAATGAACATTGGGGTGCATGTGTCTTTTTGAATTATGGTTTTCTCAGGGTATATGCCCAGTAGTGGGATTGCTGGGTCATATGGTAGTTCTAATTTTAGTTTTTTAAGGAATCTCCATACTGTTCTCCATAGTGGCTGTATCACATACACACTTCTAATCCCTCTTTCTCTGCTCTCTTTCTCTCTCAAGTATTTAAAACCTGCAGTACCAGTTAGCTACTTCTGCGTAACAAAATACTGCAAACTTAGCAGCTTAAAACAACCGCCATTTTATCTAGATTGTAGACTGTGGGTTGGCTGTCCAGTTCTTCTGGCCTGGACTGACTCAGCTGGCCTCTCCTGGGTTTGCTCATGCGTCTGTGGTCAGCTGGCAGGCCAGCTGATGGCTGCACAATCCAGAATGGCCTCATTCACATTTCTAGTGGTTGGCAGGCTGAGGGACCTCTGTTCTCTTCCATGTAGCTTTCTCATCTTCCAGCAGTCTTCCTTGGAATCATTTACATAGTGGTTTAGGGGTTCCAAGAGCAGTAAGGGGGTAAGCCCCAGTGAACTAGCACTTTTCAAACCTTGCTTGTGTTTGTGTCTTATTTGCTAATGTCCTATTGCCCAAAGTAAGTCACGTGGCCAGCCTAGATTTAAGGGGTTGAGAAACAGACTCCAATGCTTTGTAAGAAGAGCTGCAAAGTCATATTGCAAAACAACACGATAAAAGGGTGTACAAAGAGGGGTGGGAAAAATCCGTGGCCATACTTGCAATCTACCACATCTTCTAACATATCATGTAATTTACTTATTATTTTGCTTACTGTAAAAATGAGTCTCCATTCATTCGTGAATCCCTGCCACAAGAGTAACACTGGGTGGGGAGAGATTTGTGTGGAGTAATTAGTTTCAGTTTCTTTGCCCACACTGAAGAAATGGAGTCTATTTATGTGAGAAGCTTTCCTTTGAGTTGGGCGCATCCGTTGCCACATTTGTGTGTTACAAATTCTGAACAGTCTTTTAAGTGTTTTAATAGCACATGTATTAACTACTCTAGTAATTACACAGACAAAATCAACGTCCCACATGAACATTTAAATGAATGCAAATCAACCTAATGGCCTCTCCTGGGGGCAGGATTATCATGCAATGAACATTTGCTCTAACTGATATTATATATGCAGATGAGATTTTAATTTTGATATACTTTCACATGGACGTATTTTTCAGTTCAATGCAAATCTACTTATAGCGTATCATTAAGGCTGAATCAGTCTCTTTTCTAGTGTGTGTATGTGTGTGGTTAATGTTGATATAGACAATGAGGCTTAATTTTCAGAATATCGGATGTTCTATTCTGCTTACCACTTCCCCACCCCCAGTGTCAGCATTATTATGGAGAACTTTATTTTTTAAATGGGGACCTGATGTCTTACCCTCCTACATTTTTTATTCGTTTCTCATCTCCAGCCATACTCTCCCACTTTCCCCAATGTCACCCTATACTTGTGTGTTTGTTAAGATTATTATAAGGGCACAATGCTGTCATCATATCAACTCACTTAACCTCTCAAAGAAGAAGAAAGGAAGGAAGAAAAAAGAAAGGAAGGAAGAAAGGAAGGGAGCTAGAATCAACTGAACACTTGCTCTGTGCCTGGCATTAAAACTCTAGACTAGGGACTTCCCTGGTGGTCCAGTGGTAAAGAATCTGCCTTACAATGTAGGGGACACGGGTTTGATCCCTGGTTGGGGAACTAAGATCCCACATGCCGCGGGGCAAGTAAGCCCGTGTGCCACAACTACTGAGCTTGCGCGCCTCAACTAGAGCCCGCATGCCGTAAACTACAGAGCCCCCATGCTCTGGAGCCTATGCGCCACAACTAGAGAAGAGAAAACCCGCATGCCACAACTAGAGAGAAGCCCACGCACCACAACAAAGAGCCCACACGCTGCAACGAAAAGATCCCGCATGCCTCAACGAAGATCCCGCATGCTGCAACTAAGACTGGACACAGCAAAAAAATTAAATAAATAAATAAATAAATAATAAATAAATCTTTAAAAAAAACAACAACTCTAGACTAATCCTGTGAGATAGATATTATCGTCCCCACAGCTAAGAAAACAAAGGCACAAAGAGTTTAATTTACCAAAGGTCATAAAACTACTAAATGGCATATCTGGCATTGAACCTCGGTCTGTGAGAACAAAAGTTTTCTCAAATCTTAGCAAAGGTGGACTGGAGTAGAACTCTTTGAGGATGCTATTAACAATCTCGCCTGGAAAGTATTTACATTTCTGATAAAAATGTTTGAGCACTTTTCTGATAAATGTTGATTAGATTCAGAGCCCTGTCTGGGAAGTTAAATTTATGCTCCCAATGCATTAACCACAGAACCAAGTATCTTTCTTGTGTGTATCCTAGAACCAGATCTTCTTTCTATTACTTAATTTAACATCAACATCTAACCATACTCTTAATCTATTAAAAAAAAAACACTTCCACTGGTACTCTCAGACGTTGCTGGAAGGAGTATAAATATGTACCTCCACTTTGGAAAATTAGCAGTACATCCAAAAGCTATGCTCATGCAAACCCTATGACCCAGAAATTCCACTCCAGAGTATGTATTGAAGAGAAATTAGTGCACATTCCACCAAAAGACTTGTACAAGAAGGGTTACGACTGCATTATTTCCAACAGCCAAATGCTGGAAACAACTCTAATGTCCAACAATATGTAAAGAGACAAGTAAATTTTGGTATATTCATACAGTGGAATACTACACAGCAATAAAAAGGAATGAACTAGTGCTGCACATGAAAACACTATTGATGCTCACAGGCATCTTTTGTAGAGCAAAACAAGGCCAGGCAAAAAAGAAGACAGGTGGTATGATTTCATTTATTACAAAGTTCAAGAATAAGCAAAACTCATCAATGGTTACCTGGGTGAGTCAAAGTAGTATTGACTGGGAACAGACATGAAGGAGCTTTCTGGAGTGGTGGGAATGTTCTGTACCATGATTTGGATTGTGCTTACACAAGGGTAAAAATTCATCAAGCTGTACACTCAAGATTAACATATTTAGGGGCTTCCCTGGTGGCGCAGTGGTTGAGAATCTGCCTGCTAATGCAGAGGACACGGGTTCGAGCCCTGGTCTGGGAAGATCCCACATGCCACGGAGCAACTAGGCCCGTGAGCCACAACTACTGAGCCTGCGCGTCTGGAGCCTGTGCTCCGCGACAAGAGAGGCCACGATAGTGAGAGGCCCGCACACCATGATGAAGAGTGGCCCCCACTTGCCGCAACTAGAGAAAGCCCTCGCACAGAAACGAAGACCCAACACAGCCAAAAATAAATAAATAAATAAATAAATTTTTTAAAAAAAAGATTAACATATTTAACTGCATGTACGTTATACTTCAAAAATATATATAAAAACTCCAATTCCAGAAAGATTCTTCACATTCACTTGCTGCAAGTTTAAATAAAACCTTTGACACATACTGGCAATCACTTTGTCTGAGAAATTGCTTTAACATGGACCAGCTCCAATGTCACGTGCTTTAAATGCACTGAATAAAATTATACCTTTTGCTGTTATTTATCTACCCAGAGGGCAACCTATTCTTTACTGCTCTGCTTAAACTCCCCCTTCATCCCTGGTACATCTATGGCTTGTATTACATTTAGCTCTCAGATGAATAGTTGACGACCATCTATTCATGCACCGTCAAACAGTTTGACAGTACTTTCTCTGTCTTTCATGTTATTGTTTCCCCACAGTTCCTGCCTCACTGCAATGCTGATTAAGGGGCTCTAGTATAGTTGTTGAATTAAACCACAGCATAAATTGCTTCATCTATTTCACTCACATCTTATTTCTCCAAAGAGATGAACAATTTGGGACAAGTTTAGCATGTATACTTTTCTCCCTAAGCATTCTTTGCTCCAAGATTTCCTTTTCCCTACATCTATCAGATGCCCAGATAAAGTAAGGTGGTGCTAAAAGACTGTTGCATATTATTGCCAAGAGGCCCATGAAAGAGAAAGAGAACCATGTCGTTCTTTTTTATATGTAAATCTGTGATATTTGCCTTAAAACATATGTACTCATGGCAAGCCCTTTGGATTTCCGTATACATATGTCAGATATATGTATATATCAGATATAATTTACATACCATGAAATTCACCCTTTAAAATTTTTTTTTTGGCCATGCCACATGGCTTGTGGGATTCTAGTTCCCCGACCAGGGATTGAACCCAGGCCCTCAGCAGTGAAAGCACAGAGTCCTAACCACTGGACCGCCAGGGAATTCCCGAAATTCACCCATTTAAAGAGTACAATTCAATAGTATTTAGTATATTCACAGAGTTGTACAACTATCACCACAATCAATTTTAGAATATTTTCATCACTCCAAAAACAAACCCCATATCCATCAGCAATCACTCCCCATTTTCTCCCAATTCTTCAGCCCTAGGCAACCAATGATCTACTTCCTGTCTCTACAGAATGGTCTATTATGGGTGTTTCATAAATGGAAGCACACAATGTGTGTTCTTTTGTGACCAGCTTCCTTCATTTAGCATAATGTCCTCAAGGTTCATGCATGTTGTAGCATGTGTCAGTACTTCATTCATTTATTTTACTTAGTAATATTCCATTGTATGGACATATCACATTGTATTTATCAGTTTATAGACATTTTTGGTTGTTTCTACTTTTTGGCTATTATGAATAATTCTCCTATGAACATTTATATGTAAGTTTTTGTGTGGACATATATTTTCATTTTTCTCGGGTGTCTACCTAGAAGTGGAATTGCTGGGTCATATGCTTAACTCTATGTTAACCTATGAGGGTTCCAATTCCTCCATATCCTCATCAACATTTATTATTATCTTTTTTTTTTTTAATTATAGCCATCCTAGTGGGTATGAAGTAGTATCTCATTGTGGTTTTGATTTACATTTCCCTAATGATCAGTGATGTTGAGCATCTTTTCACGTGCTTATTGGTCATTTGGATATCTTCTTTGGAGAAATGTCTATTTAGATCCTTTGACCATCTTTCATTGGACTGTTTTGGGATGATTCTTACACAGAGGAAAATAAAAATATGAAACTTAAGAGGACACATTGTTAACTGAAAAAACTATACAACCTAAAAGTTGAGAATTAAGTTTTATTTGGCGGACTTTCTGAGGACTTCAGGCCCGGAAGACAGCCTCTCAGACAGCTCTGAGGGATGGCTCGGGAAGAGGACACGGAGGAGCCAGGATGTATAGGAGTTTTTGCAACAAAAGTCAGGTACTTAGAACATGAAAAGATTAGTGTTAATGAAAGAAAACCTGACATCTCAAGTTAATGAATTTAGCCCTTTTCTTTGTATGGGAAGATGCAGGAGTCTGGGCTCACTGAAATCATTCCTTTGGTGTGCACCTTAACTATCTAGGGCCAGTTTTCTGTTCTTTCCCATCCTAAATTCCCTCAGGGCTCACCCTCAGGGCAGTGGCAGTGCCTAATGGCTTGATGGTCTCAGCAGCCTTCGTTTGTTGATATGGCAGGCAACATTTTTCATTCACACATGATTCCCATTTAATTCTCTCTCACAGTGGCAAGGCCAATATACACATAGGTTTGGGGATATCAGGCATCAGTATAACACAATAAAGATAAAATAATGCAGAAAAAGTCTAAATGAAGTATAATTGTGATATATTTTTATCACATATATTTAAAGTGGTATGTTTTGGAAAACAAGTTAAATCCAGCCTTGCAAGACTGCACATTTACCTCAAGCATTAGCAGCACTCCATTTATTTGACTTTGTTTCAGCTAAAAGCCAAGGAACTGTTAAATTGCCAACAGGCGTTCATTTTGTCAGAGTAGAGATTAAAGCATTCAAGAGAAGTTAAAGCAATTCTTTTCTACTGGGTGGGCTATTATTAGGCAAATTGTACTTTGCTTATAAATGTTTCTAATAAAGAGTCTTTGTATGATCATCCCCCCAAACACGAGCCTATCCCATATCCAGGAGTTGTTTGGCTTCATATAACCTTATTATGAAAACATTAGAACCTATGTGTCATCTAAAACTATCTCTAAGATTAACAATATCTGTAGTAGAAGAGACAATTTAACTTTTCTTTCTTAGTATGAACCTCCAAGAGAAAAAAACCTAGATAGTTGTCTACATTGGACTGCTCAGTAGAGAGCTCTGGCCACACAACACAAGGGATTTTTATGGTAAAGAAGTATAATTCCACTACATAATATGCAACAAGCCAAATGCTGCAACTGGAAGTCCCACGGGGCCTGATGGTGTTCCACCACTTCACGGTGAGTGAAACGGAGCAGGACCCTATGGGGCCCTCCCAGTACAAGTCCTTTCTCCCATTTCTTGTTTATAGGAAATAGGTTTCATTCAGCCTCCTAGACCTTCCCTGAGTTCCAAAGGGCAGATTCAAACAGTTACTAATCCGGGAAGTGAGGGAATGCAGAAACAAAGGAGGAGCAGTCAAGAAACAATAGTGCAGCGATTAAAGCAGGGTCCTGGTTCCTGCTCAAGGAATATACATATCAATATATTTGAGCTCTTCTGCACGAACTAAGGCCCCCACCCAGGTGGAGGATGGTAACTTCAGGCTCAGCACAGGATCCCTAGAGCACCGCCCTGTTACCTCACTACCAACTGGTCAGAAGAAAGTCACACACCCTGCAACTCTCCCCTCAAATTTTGCCTATAAAAACTTCTCCACGAAAACCATCAGAGTTCGGGTTGTTTTTTTTTTAAATGGCATAGTATTTGTATATAATCTGTGCACATCCTCCCTATACTTTATTTATTTATTTATTTATTTTTAGGGAATAGTTTTATTTATTTATTTTTATTTTTGGTTTGCGTTGGGTCTTCGTTTCTGTGCGAGGGCTTTCTCTAGTTGCAGCAAGTGGGGGCCACTCTTCATCGCGGTGCGCGGGCCTCTCGCTATCGTGGACTCTTGTTGCAGAGCACAGGCTCCAGACGCGCAGGCTCAGTAATTGTGGCTCAGGGGCCTAGTTGCTCCGCGGCATGTGGGATCTTCCCAGACCAGGGCTCGAACCCATGTCCCCTGCATTGGCAGGCAGATTCTCAACCACTGCACCACCAGGGAAGCCCCGAGTTCGGGGTTTTTTTGAGCACAAGCCACCTGTTCTCCTTGCCTGGAGCTGCAATAAACCTTTCTCTGATCCAAACTCTGACATTTTGGTTTGTTTGGCCTCACTATGCGTCGGGCACACAAAATTGCATTCGGTAACAAGAGTATTCTCCAGGTCACTTACAGTTCCTGTTACTAACTCTGCAAAAACACTCCCACTACCTGTCTGCTTACTACTCTTTGCTGCTGTGGTTAATTCAGTATCCTCTGCAGCCTAATGTCTTTCCTTTAACATCTAGGCCATTTAGGTTTCTCTTGATGCCACACTGACAAAGGAATCAGCAAATATCCTCTCCCATTCTGCTCATAACTCCAGCTTTTTCAGTGGAACCAACAATCCTTTCAATAAAGTGTCTGATTAGAGATTTTCATTTCCCAAAGCTTCTCTACTTATGGTATAATTGTTAGGGGAACCACTGACCGAAACTTCCCACCCTGGCCAGGAAAGATAGTAACCACTTGCATGAGTTATCTTACAACAGGAGGTCCTGGTAAGGAATGCGGAACTAACAAGCTACCACCAACTGGAAGAATTTGGGAAAGGTCAAAAGGAGAGAGGAAATGCCAGTCCATAAGTCCTACCAACCTTCCAGAATCCTTCTCGCTGGAATCCATCTTGGCTGAGCAATGCATGCACCACCAGGAAGGACCCTGAGTCAGAATGATTGGCCAGAGACAACCCGGAAACTAACCCCATTACCACAAAACTGAGACTGGGTTCCTTTACCCCACTGCTCTCCACCCGGGCACCCCTTCCCAAGAAAGTCTTCTACTTTGTCAGCACGTGTGTCTCCTCAGACAATTTATTTCCGAGTGTTAGACAAGAACCCACTCTCGGGCCCTGGAAGGGGTCCCCCTTCCTGCAACATAACTGCTTCTGAAAACTAAAGAAATTCACTCTGGAATAAGGTCAGGGTAAACCTCTCCCTTTTCTTTCTAAGAACTTAGAATTGAAGAGTGTCAACCAAGAGGGTCAGACCTGACTTCAAGCTCTAGATCTTCCTGTTACTGGCTGTGATGCTGTAGGCAAGCTTATTTGATAGGTTCTGGGATTCAAACTTCAGAATCTAATTAAGCAGAAAGAGAATTGTAAATGAATATAAAAAGCTCACAGAATGAGCTTTGGAAGAGTCGGAGGAATAGTCTCTATGCTGAACTTCTTGGTAACACTTCCAGGGCACATGGCAGAGTTGCCCTCTTCCACCACCTAGGCTAGCAATACAGCTGCCCCACACATTGACTTTCTATTGGGTTGGCCAAAACGTTCATTCGAGTTTTTCCGTAAGATGGCATAGCAAAACCCGAACAAACTTTTTGGCCAACCCAATATCTTCTATCTTGACATTTACAGTAGAGAAGTGTTTACCATTGTGCAGTATAGTTTGCATTACAAAATACAGCTATATTTGACAACATAAAAAAAAAATAAAACTAACAGAGAGCCTGCCACATCTCCTGTCTTTAATAGCCTGTGAAGATGGACGTGTAGAATTGATTGGGGGCACAGTGGAATAAATATTGGATGAGACACCAGGAAATCCAAATTCCATATCCAGATTTGCCAACTCATTCGCTGTGTGAGCTGGGGCAAGGCACTGAACCTCTCTGACCTCAATAACCTCATCCCCAAAATGAAACAATTGGCCCAAACAGTTACTAAAACTGGTTCTTAAATCCAGTAATCCTAGCAGAGTCAGTTAACTCTCTGAAGATTATAAAAGTAGATCTCTTATTCATATTTAATTTTTAATGAAATTAGTTTTCTCATGATTTTTTAAATTATACAGTCTCACTTTTAAAAGCTAGAAAACTATAAACATAAAAAAAAAACCTACTTGTAATTCCCACTACCTTACATTTTATCTTTCTGGTCTTCTTTCTTAGTAATTTCCCATTCTTTTTCCCATCCATTACAACATTAATTTACCTTAGAATGCCCAAGGTGAGGTATTATTTTTAAATTGCATTTCTAGTGTAAAAATCCTGGATTTTGTAATGTCCAGTATGAACTGTTAAATCTGAGAGAAAAAAAGTTAAATCATTTATGCTATGTGTTTATGTAATGGAGCAGGACTTTGTGGGGCCCTCCTGGGCACAAAAGCCTTTCCATGTCCCCCTTTCTTATTTACAGGATAAAGGCTTCAGCCTCCTAAACATCCCCAGAGTTCCAAAGAGCAGATTCAAACAGTTGCTGATCAGGGAAGTGAGGGAATACAGAAACAAAGGAGGAACAATCAAGAAACTACAGTGCAGGATCCTGGTTCCTGCTGAAGGGATATATCAATACATAATATCTTTGAGTTCTTCTGCAGGAACTATGGCTCCCAGCCAGGTGGAGGATGGTAACTTCAGGCTGAGCACAAGCGTCCTGGAGCACCGCCCTGTTACCCCAGCACCAACCAATCAGAAGAAAGTCACACACCCTGCAGCCTCATCCAAAATTTTGCCTATAAAACTTTTCCCAAAAACCATCGGGGAGTTTGGATTTTTTTGAGCACGAGCCACCCATTCTCCTTACGTGGCTCTGCAATAAACTTTCTCTGCTCCAAACTTCAACGTTTCAGTTTGTTTGGCCTCAGTATGTGTTGGGCACATGAACTTGCATTCAGTGACATTTTCATCTAGATTTGAAACTTCTGTTTCAATTATAGTAAATACTTTTTTAAAAATTTATTTATTTATCTTGGCTGCACCAGGACTTAGTTGTGACATGTGGAATCTTTAGTTGTGGCATGTGGGATCTTTAGTTGTGGCATGTGGGCTCAGTTGTGGCAGGCAGGCTTCTTAGTTGCGGCATGCAAACTCTTAGCTGAGGCATGCATGTGGGCTCTAGTTCCCTGACCAGGGATCAAACCCGAGCCCCCTGCATTGGGAGGGCGCAGTCTTGCACACTGGGCCACCAGGGAAGTCCCAGTAAATACTTTAGTATAAAGCTGTAAAGGCATGATTTAAACAGCCCAATGTCAATTTTCTTTTCTTTCTTTTTTTTTTTTTTTGGCCACACTGCACAGCTTGTGGGATTTTAGTTCCCTGACCAGCAATGGAACCCAGGCCCTCGGCTGTGAGAGTGCAGAGTCCTAACCATTGGACCGCCAGAGAATTCCCTCAATTTTCTATATACTTAGAGAGTAATGCTCTGAAAAGTCAAACTGAGAAAGTTTGTCCATTTATCATATAAGGCTGAAAATAGGACTGGAGTAGTGAGATGGGGGAGAGTTATTGTTCAAGTAGAAAATTGGTACTATTCTTTAAAGCATAATTAAATCTGAAATGGAAAGATTAAACGTTGGAGAAATATGTTTAGCTTTGTCCTCAAGAAAGACCTCTGTGATATATTTGAAAAAGAGCTTCCCCTTCCACCTCCCCAGCAGTATATGTTTCTGTGCTGAAATCTTACCATTCCGTTAGGCATCAAAGCATACTTAATCTTTAGAAGTCCTCTATATAAAGATGCAACTACCTGTTGGAAGGAAGAGCAGGTTTGTACCAACTAATAAGTTAGAGAACACTATTACAGTGTCGACTGAAAAAAAATGCACAACCTAAAAGTCGAGAATTATGTTTTATTCAGTGGACATATTGAGGACTTAAGCCCGGGAGACAGCCTCTCAGGCAGCTCTGAGGGACTGTTCTGAAGAGGTCAGGGTGGAGCCAGGATGTATAGGATTTGTAACGAAATCCAAGTAGTAGGAACATCAAAAGAATGGTGTTAATGAAAGAAAACCAGACATCTCAAGTTAATGAAGTTAGCCCTTTTCTTTGTATGGGCAGATGCAAGAGACTGGGCTCGTTGAAATCATTCCTTTGACGTGCACCTTAGCTACCTAGGGCCAGTATCCTGTTCTTTCCCATCCTGAGTCCCCTCAGGGTGCACCCTTGTGGGTGGCAGAATTTTTCCCATTTATTCTCAATTAACGGGACTATTCTCACCCCTTGCTTAAGGCCCATATTGTAGTGGAGCGACATCCAAAACAAGCGAACAAACAAAACACGCAAAAAAACCCCACACGTCTGATTCTAAAAAGCCTTGTAAAGCCGCGAAAGCATTTCCTGATGTCTCTTCATGAAGCAGTAAAGAAGAACTAAGCTTCACCAGGGAGCAAGACTTCCCCAAAGTCCTTTTTTAAGGCATCAGTCTGCTAGTTCCTTTGCGGTAGATTTCCTCATTCGCTCTCCTCTCATAAATCTCCCAGGTGCCTTTCTCTCACAGATCGGCAGCCTTTCCAGACTATTCTCATCTTCTGGGAGTAGCTCTATACCCTTCCATATGTAAATTAACTGAGTGTTTTCACTTTTTCCAATTCTTCTCTCCACTTCATACTCTAGCATCAGTGCTCCAACAACCCAGGATTCTCAAAAGGAGAAAGTAGGGAAAAGACTGGAAATATGCATACATTACTAAAATTGTTTCCTGTCAGAGCTAAAAGCAACATTGCAAAGTTTTTGTGGAAAATTGTCAGTTCAGTCCTGTCTTCTCTCCCTCCTATGAAATATGCATACATTACTAAAATTGCTTCCCGTCAGAGCTAAAAGCAACATTGCAAAGTTTTTGTGGAAAATTGTCAGTTCAGTCCTGTCTTCTCTCCCTCCTATGCTAATTCAGCCCAATTAGGGGAAAAGCAGGCTTATTACAAAGGATTTCTCTCTCCCTCTAAACTAGGACATTCAGGCTGTGCCCTTTGAATACTGAAGAAATTGTGGAATTCTAGCTCTCTTGCCTAGTATTCCAAATCTCCCAACTTGTTGAGAAAGATAGCATCTGTTCTAAATGTGGGACAGTCCATAAGTACTTGCTGTCAATATTTTTACAAAAAATTGACCTGAAATGTCTCTCTTATATTCTGCTCTAGACTGCAAGCTCCTTGAGGGCACCGTTGTGTTTATTTTATGACTTAGTGGCACTTTATATATAGTAGGTGCTCAATTAATACTATTACAAGTATGTGTCCAATGATCAAAGAATGAGAAATACAATGATACAAATGAACTTATTTACAAGACAGAAACAGATTCACAGTCTTAGGGAATGAATTTATGGTTGCGGCAGGGGGGAAAGGTGGTGGGGAGGGATAGATTGGGAGTTTGGGATTGACATGTACACACTACTATATATAAAATAGATAAGCAATAAGGACCTACTGTAAAAAAAAATCTTTTTAAATAAAAACAATTATCTACTCCTTAAAAAAAAGAAATAGATAAATCATTTGAATATAATTTTGTAATTTTATATTTCTTCCTTCCAGAATCCAAATGTCCAATATCCTAAAGTATTGTTTATCTGTACGGCCTTTTCCAGCTCTGTTAAATCCATAGACGCGTTAGTCATGGAACTTATCATCAAACACCAAGAATTCATCCATAACCCTGTAATGGCTTTTCTGATCTCCTGTGGAAAATGCTGCTAAAAACAGACACCTACGATTTTTTATTTTTTGTGAGGAGGAAGAAAGAAGTTTAACATCCATCATCCTGGGAATATTTTTACTTCTGGCTTTTTTTGTACTTGGTTCTAACATGATTTTAAGGATAAAATGTTTGGATAGAATGCTCATTTAATATAATTCATGTATGCATAAGACAAGTCTCTGACCATATTACGTAGTCCAAATATCCTCATTATACTTTAATATAGAAAGAGCAAACAGCTTGCATGAATGTTTACTCTGCAAGCAAATACCCAAGATAAGCATTGCACTCAGTCGCTGGTCATATGTTTTCTGGCCTTAGGAGTCTCTACTGGGCACTAAATTGTAGAGCTTGGTATATTAGCTGAAATAAAATACCCCCAGACTTCAAACTTTAAAACAAGATCTGCCCTTTATATGAACACATTGAGAAAGGAAGAGGCAGGGGCTAGGTACCTCCATGTATCCCAATTCCTTAGCAAATCAAAAGTACAGACTTTCTTTTATTCCAGAGTACACTCAATGTCTTAATTTGCATTTCCCTGAAAGTCATTCTCTGTGAGTGGTTTCCAGTTTTCAAAGCGCCCCCATCACTTAGGCATATTTTGGATTTCAGGTACATTCTTAAATCCTACATCATCTTTCTTCGTCTCAGTGATTCCTCATAGCTTCTGGAGGTACAAAGGGTTCACTTTCTTGTTTTCTGGCACATTTATACATTTATTTATATTTTAATATATTTTTTGCATTTTCTGGGAACAGGACACAGGACAAGGGAGGCTTGTCTTATGTGCTCAGTCTACTATCATAAACTGAAATTGCTTCTTTTCACTAATCCTGTGATGGTGAACTACACAAGCACTAAAATCTCCATTTTGAGTTTATTACCATCTCTGCAAAGAACTACTGATGGAGTGCATCTCAGTTCTGTAAACCTGACCAGAGCTTCCTCTTCTACATCAAAACACGAGAGAGCTCATGGTCTTCCAATATGCATTCTCCACTTCCTCCTTGTAACAGAATCCCTAAATTATAGGTGGGCATATGGCCACCCAGCTAGAGACTGCATGTCCTAGCCTCCCTTGTAAATAGGTGTGGCCATATGAGTAAATTCTGGCCAAAGAGATATAGTGGAAGCAATCATGTATTGGTAAATGTTTAATCACCAGCTCTTGGGTGTAAGGGAGGAGAAGCCCAGATTTGTAGCATTTGCTGATTTCTATGCTGTAAATACTCCCACCATGTCTGATTGAAAGCTACAATGTCACTGAACGCACTTTGGAAATGATTTGCAATAGCATTATATTGTATTCCCACTGTATGGAATAGCTGCAAATAACATCAATTACATAGAGAATTGTAAAGCGTAGTAAAATAACTGAGAAAAGACAAGCTTTGAGTATTTACTTTTTCAATACAATTTGTTTAATGGTAAATTTATATATTTAATTTTTTACAATGGCTATGTTTAACAACTGGCTAACAAAATTCTTGAAAATTTAACAATTGCCTCTTGTGAGCTTGTGCAAGCTGGTGCGAGGCAGCTCTGGTACACCATTAAGTGGAAGTACAGCTGACCCTTGTACAACGCGGGGGTTAGGGACGCTGACCCTCTGCGCAGTTGAAAATTCAAGTGTTACTTATAGTTGGCCCTCCGTATCCGTGGTTCCACATTCAAAGGCTCAACCAACAGCAGATCGTATAGTACTACAGTATTTACTACTGAAAAAAATCCATGAATAAGTGGGCCTATGCAGTTCAAACTGTGTTGTTCAAGGGTTAACTGTAATGTGTGAAATCTCTGGCACATTCTTAAAAGGAAGCTTCTTGCATTCCACTTCCCCTTTTCCAGTTTTTGTAGTCCAGAACACAGATAAAGTGGTGGTGAGCCAATTTTAACCAGAGGTGAAGACAACATCCTAGGAGATTGGTATAGCAAAAAGAGAGAAGAAAGCTGGGTCCCTGGATGACTTTTATTTATTTATTTATTTAAATTTTATTTTTAAATTAATTAATTAATTTTATTTATTTTTGGCTGCATTGGGTCTTCGTTGCTGCACGTGGGCTTTGTCCAGTTGTGTCAAGCAGGGGCTACTCTTCATTGCGGTGCGAGGGCTTCTCATTGCGGTGGCTTCTCTTGTTGCGGAGCACGGGCTCTAGGCGTGCGGGCTTCAGTAGTCGTGGCACGAGGGCTCAGTAGTTGTGGCTCATGGGCTCTAGAGCGCAGGCTCAGTAGTTGTGGTGCAAGGGCTTAGTTGCTCTGCGGCATGTGAGATCTTCCCGGATCAGGGCTCGAACCCATGTTCCCTGCATTGGCAGACGGATTCTTAACCACTGCGCCACCAGGGAAGTCCCTGGATGACTTTTAAAAGCAGTTGCCCTATTCCTCAGTCTACCTTCCATGTCAGACTTTTCTGTGAGAGAGAAATAAATTGTGTATCTTTTAAAAAATCATTGTTGTCTGATCTCTGCTAAAGCAGCCAAACAAACTAACATGGAGTTTGCTACCAGGAACGGGGCTGACGTAACAGAATCTGAAATACGTGCTATTTGCATGTTTTGGGCAGCAGGCAGTGAGGAAACAGATCATGTGGGCTGGATAGATGGTGACCCTTACTATGTCATAGCAAACATCTGGTAAACCTATTGTCAGTGCATTTGAAAGGAAGGCCATTTGCCTACTGAACTTGTAACTCATGGGGAAGTGGTTACAAAAGTCATTTGGTTGGCATATCTTGGCTTCTTTTAGCAAAGTACTACACTCAAGAAATAAACACAGGCAAGAATTGACCAGTTTGCAAACAAAGACGGAATGGAATACAGTTACATGAACGGATGCTTTCAGCCTGTAGCCGACAATCTAAATTGATTGAGAATCTGACAATTTAGGCTTTTGCACGTTTGGAAAAACCAACTGCTTCCACACTCCCAACACCACAAAGGAGACTGTGGCTCCAAGCCTTTCTCAAGAGCATCTCACATGATTGTTCTTGGCCAGGCAATAGGAGTCAGACCAGCAGGAAAATTCAGATTAACTTGTTTTGCCTTCTCTGCTCATTGTTTTAGGTGCCTTCAAGATAGCCAGCATTGTACTGAGGAAGAAGAAACGTAATTGAGGAAGAGGACAAGAGTTGAGCACGGAGGTTAGTAAATAAAGTGTTGGCAAACTTAAAACTACTTGTCCCTGGTTATTTTTACGTGGAATTGATTGAAATCAAATAAACTAGTAGTTTTCTAATTTTGGGGTGGAATTATAATGTCAAAACCTATTTAAACCCTAAGATAACCCCTAGTCCCTCAAATCTGTACCAGTAGGAATTAGGCTATAAAAAACTATGCAACCCCCAGGAAGGGTACACTTCCCAGTACGTTCCAAAAGTGGCATTCCAGTAACAAGAGAGTTACTTCCAGAGTAGAGCCCAGTGGCACTCCACTGCCAGGAAAGAACTTTTCACAATTGCTGTGCAGCAGAATCTGATAACTGCCATGGACAATGTATCATGTGTTTCCCATTCTTCCCTTTTCCAAAATAAGAGCTTTAAGTGTGGTTATCCTATCCCTCCTCACCACGGTGTATGAGACGATGAGAAGGCTGATGATTTGTCTTTAAGTTCATAGGTCGCCAGACCATGAGAAGTCACATCCGAACGTGAAAGTCAGAACTATGCATCACCAGGAGACGCTGGGTTCTGAGTTAGGTAAAGTGGCTGCATGACTCTTTGGATTGTTTCCATAGGGAAAATTGGTATTCGTGGATTTTTGGTGACCAGAGAGTGGACTGTGGCTTTGAGTGCTAAATGTCCCCGATATTCATTCTTTCTTCTTCTTTTTAGTACTAGAAACCTCCACTTTTAAGCTGGGTAGCTAGCCACCCAGCTAAAGACTACATTTCCCAGACCCCCTGCAGCTAGGTGTGGCTACCATGTTCTGGTGTGCAACTCTTGGGTCACATCCTTAAAAGGAAGATGCCTGGCCTCTACTTCATTTTCTCCTTTTTTTTTTTTTTTTTTTTTTTTGTGATAATGATGAGCTTCCTTAGGCTCCAGGGATGAGGAAAATATCCTAGGGGTTGGCAAAGCAACAAGAAGAAAGGAATGATAACCTTTTGGTAACTTTGCTGACCAGAGCTTCTTTATTCTTCTGTTCTGTTAACTTGGACTTTCATATGGAAAAGAAATAAACCTTCCTTCTCGTTAAAGCCATTGTTGTTTAGTCTCTGCTAAAACAGCCAAACCAGTATACACAGACTGCTTTCTTAATAATTCCAGTTGTCTCAAATAAGACACTAATTATAGTGCCTTTGCTAGAAGCCCTCATTCTCTTTCAAAATTAGCTGCTTATAAGTTACCAACCTATTGAGACATGTAAACCAATACAGTTTTTCTCTTGAAAGTCATGTAGTCTCATATTGCTTCTCAAAATATGTTTTAGTTGTTGGCAGATATAATTATGGTGAAAATTATTATTTTATATGTTGCTGAAGGTTTTCAAACAGTATGCGATCTCTGCAATTCAGTCTGAGAAGTTTTTATTGACCTATCTTCTAGCTTACTGATTCTTTCCTCAGCCGTGTCCAATCCACTAATGAGCCCATCAAAGGAATTTCTCATTTCCGTTACAGTGTTTTTCATTTCTAGCCTTTTTTTAAAGGCTAGAAACCCTTTTTTAAAACTTCCACCTGTCTACTTAAATTACCTGTGTGCTCTTATATGTTGTCTGTTTTGTCCATTTAGAGGCCTTAACATATTAATCATAGTTATTTTAAATCCACCGTCTGATAATTCAGATAAGTGTGGTTCTGACATTTGTTTTGTGTCTTCAGACTGTGACTTTTATTGCCTGTTAACATAGCTGGAGTTTTCTATTGAAAGCCAGACATGATATATCAGATAATAGAAACTGCGATAAATAGACCTTTAGTGTGAGGTTTCATGTTAATCTGGCTAGGAGTTGGGCTATGTTATTTTGTTTGTTTGTTTGGTTTTGGCCATGCCGCGTGGCATGCGGGATCTTAGTTCCCTGACCAGGGATCGAACCCGTGCCCCCTGCAGTGGAAGTGTGGAGTCTTAACCACTGGACCGCCAGGGAAGTCCCTGTGCTATGTTTAATATTTGCTGTAGCTACAGGTGCCAGAGGCTTCAAATTCCTCTAGTGTCTTGGTTTGCGCCTCCCCTGTTGACTTTGGGCTAACCAAAGTACTCCTCCTCAGAGAGGGTCTGCATTGCATCTTGCTGTTCTTTTGATCGGCTTGTGCCCCTGGGCTGTGACTTTCACAAGCATTTCTTAGCCTTATTTTTCCCTTCTTTGGTGAGAAAGGAAGGTTAGAGGGGAGTAGAGTAGGGGGAAATGCCCTTCTTCAAAGTGGGATAAGACTCTGGTAAAGTCATTTCTCCCTGGAGAGCAGGCCTGTCATGGAGAATACTCTGGGCACAGTTCACAATGGTTACTCTTCCTTTCTTACTGTCAGAACTACCAGGGGATCTTTTCCAGCTCTTTGCCATGAGAACCTGGAGGGGATTTTAGAGGTAATTCCCAAGAAAGCATTGCCGCCTCCCACCCAACAAGACTGCATCCCCCAAGAGTTTTTCCCTCTCATCCTAGTTCATACTCAGCCTCCAGCAATTCCTCAAAATCACTATGAAAGTGTTCCTACCAGTTTATGGCTCTAATCACTTCTCCGGGTAAACAGATCTCAGCCGTGACTCCTTGAATGTGCCTCTCTCTCCAGGTGGTGGTTTGCCCTGAAACCTCCCTTCTCTGATGGGTCCAAGAAAACTCACTGCTTTTTCAGTTCAGCTTTTTCTTGTCATCAGGATGAGAGTGACAACTTCCAAGCTCTTTACATGTTGAAGCTGAAACCAGAAGTCCAACAGTACACTATCTTCACTTTTAATAGTATGTTTAGGTGCTCTATGGAAATTGCAAATTAGTTTTTTTATTTGAAACTTGGATGTGGCCAAAATGATTCTTTACTCCAATAGTAGGAAAAATCTCAGTCTCCAGAGGATCCAAGATGTTCCAGTTTTCTCAGAATAAGCAGCCTGTGTTAATATCTCAGTCCACTGTTGACTTGTATGACTTCACTGCCATGGACTCATTCGTTCAATATTCCCATCACAGCCATATGCCATTAGCACTGTTGGTTTCTCTTTCTGTGTCTAGCAAACGATCGAGCTCTATTTCCACCCACCTGCTCTCTCGAGCTCTGAGAGTGGGGATATTTGCACTAAAGAGAACCTGTCAGTGCTAATTAGGGAGGAAAGCCTATGTGGCAATGTGTAGGTTTAAAAGACAAGAAAATCCCCCCACGGAGATTCTGAGGAACACTTTGGATACACTGACAAATTAATAAAAAGCTTGATTCAGTGACATTTTTAACACACTGGCATGGAAAGTACCACTGGAAGCAAAGTGACTTTCAAGGGACAGATTGTTTCATTGAACTGAGGGAAGAGCTATTCTTGCCCTTAAATCTCGTCTGTTTCATGGCTCCTGAAGTGTTGCATCAAAGAACAACTGGTAAGGGAGTTGTGGCTTCAGGCCCCGCAACCTGACAACAGCTTCTTTGTGGCACTCGGGAGCGTCACTGTTAGAGAAACTCACTCATCCAGAGGAAGTCGGCTGAGTGTTCTGCTTTTATTCTTTTCCAAACCTGTATTCACATAGAGCGAACTTGGAGAGGGGGAAAGGGAAGAGAATGAGCCATGCTGACACAAATAGATCTGTGTGTGATGGGGATGAGGGCAAACACAGTCAGGGGAAAATCTGTGGTCACAGCTTTCAGCATACCAGGCTTGGGGTTGTTTGTTTCAGATGTGTGAAGGATCACTGGATTTACGAAAAGTTCTCTTCCTTCTCTCTTATGAAAATAGTAGAAAGTTATTACTGTCTGCCTGAGCTTCACCAGCATAACAAGTTGCTTAATAAATCAGGCACATGATAGCCAAGCAATTCAATCATGAGTCTGTATGTCATTACATGGCTGGCGAGATGAGGATAAAGTTATTATTGAAGAAAGGACAAAAGACCTCAAGATGCATAGTAGCTACTAGGGTTAGCAATACAACCTGAAGTAAAAGAACCATTCCAGCTACTAAGTGACTTATATCCATTCGTATTTATGACTACCAACTATTGACATTTCAAATCATCTCATGTAAGTAATCTAAGAGAAACCACTTAGTCAAGCTGTAAGCATTTATGCTTATTTTCATGAAGTAGGTATCATCAGATTTACCATACCATGGTCTTGAATTTCAGTAAATGACTCAAAAAAAAAAAACCAATGTGGTAGATTGATAACAGAAATGGCTCCAATTCTTCCCTCCCATATCTATACCCTTTGCATTATGATATTTCAGCTCCTCCCACCAAGAGGTGGAGTCCTTTCCCCCACCTTTGGAATGTGGGCCAAACTGTGCCTTACTTTGGCCAACACAATGCAGAAGAAATGATATGGTTCCAATTCCGAGCCTGGGTGGCAAGAAGCCTTGCACACTTCTGCTTTCTCTCTTGGACTCTTTCCTTTGTGTGAGAGTAAGTCCAGGCTAGCCTGATGGAAGATGAGAGGCCACGATGAGCAGAGTTCATCCAGCTGAGACGATCCTAGACCAGCAAGCCACCAGCTGACTTGCCATCTAAACAGAGACGTATGAATGATCCAGGCTGAAATAAGCTGAGCCCAGCCCAAATCAGCAAAACCCAGATCACCCAGCCAATCAGTAGACTTCTGAAAAATTATAGATGGCTGTTGTTTTAAGGTATTACTTTTAGCAACAGCTAATTGAACAGTCAAGAAATATTAACTTACTTTTGGACCTACTGTCTGATTTTCTTTGGAGTCATCCTAATTTCTTTCAGGTTTTAAACATGTTCGACAGGACTTGTTTTCATTACTGATGTAATATACAGAAAAGGATGTTGTTTTATTAGCAATACTAACTTTTTACTTTGCTCAAACCCCAAACCCTTCCGTCATCCTGAGAAATGTCAATATCCATGTGGAAGATTCTTCCTAGTCTGATGTTTTGTTTTGTTTTACCTTCTCAATTCCAAGAACCTTTACCCTCATGGCTCTTCAACAACCATCTCTCATTGCCTGAAGTGCTTCACCCCAGATTTTTTAACCTGCAGTATCCCTTAGCCTCCTCCCGTTTCACACCACATCTGATTTTCAAATTTATTGTAAGTTTCTCTCTTTGACTCCTCTGTTTTCTTGCGGGATGCCAGCTCCCTTTGGATCTCACTATACATTGGCTCACTTAACTCCAATATCACACCTCTCTACCTGAACCCCCCTAATAGAGGCTGGAAAGTTAAGACCTTGAATTGCTGGTCTCCTTTGCGACAAGGGGAGGAATGTGACAAAGTTGTGTCCAAAGAGGTCAGGGGAAGTCTCAATGGAAAGCTTTCCTTCCCGAAAAGAACTTCATTAAGAGAAAGCCCTTGACTACTTCCTCCTCCTTCCTGCCTGGAACTCAGATGTGATGATGTGCTCGTTTAGCAGCTATATTACAACCACAAAGATCAAAGCTATATGACAAGGATAAAGCAGATGATATACGGATGTTACAATGATGATACTATAGAGTTACAACATGGCCCTAGTCCCGTCTTCAGGATTTTTATTGTATGAGAAAAATAATTTCTTACTTAATCTGTTCCATACAGTAAGGTTTTCTGTTGCTCATAGCTGTATTGTACAGTGGTACTGCTACAACTTCCTTCCCTATTTGGTCCTTAAGTATTTAATACATCTTTTCTTCTATCACACTACCCTGCAACATCCCAAACTAGAATCCCTCCAATTGCCCGCCTACTCGACCTGAATTACAAAGCCTATCTAGAGAAATCATACAAGCATGTATTCTTACCGCTATGAACTTATCATCTTCAGCTTTAGTTGGTACAGCATCCTGAGCTTTACTCAATACTGGAGTAAGTCTCCCCTCTCTTCACCTACTAGCAGCAATGAATATTTATCACCTTATTGCTCTTTGCAATGTGACTTTGCAAGTTCTGTGACCAATATCCTTTTGCACTTTATATAAAGGCCATAATATTGGGACTCCCTGTTTCACTTTTCTTCCTCCTCTCACTTCTTTTCTGGAAACTTATCTTTATCTATTCCAATCCTTATTTCTATTTTTCCAGCTCAGTAGAGAAGTACCTCTTCTAATTAAGGCGATTTCCTCTTCCTTTGCTCTAGTGGTCATCTCCTTCCACTTGCTCAGGGATCTCTCTGCATAAGTCATTCTCCTTTCTTCTGTATATTCAACCACTTCCTCTTTGCTGGTTCTGTCTCCTAAGCATATAAAGTTACTCACATCTCTACGATCTTTGCACCTTTCCCTTTATCTATATTGGCTAGCTATTGCCCTCTATCTCTCCACACTGCATTCCCAGTCTGTTTCCATAAAATGATAGACTGAATATATCCTTACACTCTTCAAATCCTCTGCAGGTGTGGGTCTGAACCCACCACTTCATTGAAGCTGCTCTGATTAAGGTCAACAGAATCCTAACTGCATAATTCAATGTACTATTTTCTATCCTTATTTTCTTTCTCTGGCATTCCATGCCACTGATCACTCTTTCTTTGAAACTTTGTGTATAAGTCAGCTATAGCTGCATAACACTCCACCCCAAAACTCAGTGACTTAAAATAACAATCAATGGTTATTTTAACACAAGTCTGTGAGTCAGGTGGGGGCTATTTGATCTGGGCTGGTCTATCCTTCTGCTATGACTAGTGAGCTACCCAGACTAGTCCTTCTCATGGCAGAGGTGCAAGAGTACAGGCTCAACTGTACAAGCTTCTTTTCAAATCTCTGTGTCACATCTGCTAACATTCCACTAGCTAAAGCATGTCACGTGATCAAGCCTAGAGTCAAGAGAAGGAAGACACTGAAAATGTACATAATAATAGGAGTAGATACAAGGAGGGGTAAAAAATTAGTCATTAATGAAATTTACTTACTCTGTTACTTTGGGGTTTTTGTGTGTGTGTGTGTGATTTCACTTCTTTCATAACTGTTCTTTCTCTGTCTGTTTGGGTGACTCTTCTGCTACCCATCCCTTGGATGTGAGTGTTTTCTAATATTTCAATCTCTGTGCCCCTTTTTTCTCACTTTGCATACTCCCCCTGGGTGATCTAACCACCCTTTATATATATATTAAGGACTCTGACTTTTATATCTCAACATGTACCCTTTTGCTAGTCAAATGGAAACATTTACAGTTTTCCACATGAATTGTACTCTTTCACGCTTCCATGCTTTTGAACATTCTGTTTCTTCTTCCTGGCATTTTCACCTTCCTTAGCCTGGTTAATATCTGCCTTTCTTCTAAGAGTCAGCTCAGCTAAAGCATCACCTTCTCTTCCTCCCACATCCCTCAAAGTCCAGACTACTGTTAGACTATACCAGGCCATCAACAAACATTTGCTGAAATAGTTATTTAAAATAAAAATCTGTATTTAATTCTATTCCAAAATTAAAAAAAAAATCATAGTCTAATGGGCAAAGACAGCACCAAAATTTGTTTTAGGCTCCTTAGATGAAAGGTGACAAAGAAACAGATTTTATACTGCTTTTTCCTTCCACTCCTCTTCAAGGGAGATTCACAATGTGATATGTGATAGCTGGGAATGATTTATTTATTTATTTATTTATTTATTTATTTATTTATTTATTTATTTATGGCTGCATTGGGTCTTCGTTGCTGTGTGCGGGTTTTCTCTAGTTGCGGTGAGCGGGGGCTACTCTTCGTTGCGGTGCGCGGGCTTCTCATTGTGGTGGCTTCTCTTGTTGTGGAGCACGGGCTCGAGGCGTGCAGGCTTCAGTAGTTGTGGCATGCAGGCTTCAATAGTTGTGGTTCGCGGGCTTAGTTGCTCCGCGGCATGTGGGATCCTCCTGGCCCAGGGCTCGAACCCATGTCCCCTGCATTGGCAGGCGGACTCTTAACCACTGAGCCACTAGGGAAGCCCTGAATAATTCATTTTATTTGGACCTCAAATATAACCTTTAAATGATAGGCCTTAAATAGCCTTTTTTTTTTTTTTTTTTTTTTTAGAGATAACATACTCTGTTTTGTAGTTGACCTTTTTGTACCTTTATTTTCTATGTAAATGGCTGAAAGCTTTTCTTTTGGGGAAAGCACACTTTGTTCAGCCAGGTCACTGGTATCTAATAGGTACTATGCAATGCTCCAATAAATACAATAGAATAAACTAGTATAATTTTATCAAAACATTTTCTTATGCAGCTTCCCCTTTTCACATTAAGTTTTATTACTTAAAGCTCACTTTCTGATAAATAACTCACTGGGAAATTTACACATTAGCAGTCTCTTGGTAGCACAGTGCAGTATGAATACCATAAACTTGACAACTTGTTGGGGTCAGAGACTGTGCTGACGTAAAAGTAAACAAGCAACCATAGATAAGTATTTCAGTAGCATCACTGCTTTGTTGGTGAAAGACTACCTATCAGTATAGACTATTGGGACTTCCCTGGCGGTCCAGTGGTTAAGACTCCGGCCTTCCAGTGCAGGGGGCGTGAGTTCCATCCCTGGTGGAGGAACTAAGATCCTACCTGCTGCGCGATGTGGCCAAAACCAAAAAAATATAGACTATCGTAGGGGACTTCAAAAGGAACAGAATTACTGAAATTGATAAAACATTCTGGGTTCCATAACACCACTCTGCCCCACCACACACCCCTCTTAGCTTTCATTCATTAATTTAAACACAAAACATTTCTTGAATCAGCCATTGATCTTGGCTCTAGAAATACAATAGGGAACACAATAGACCAGTTCCTTGCCCTTCTCAATTCAAAAAAAAAAAAAAAAAGCACAACCTAAAGCTTGAGAATTATGTTTTATTTGGGTCATTACTGAGGACTTTATCCTGGAATACAACCTCTCAGGTAGCTCTCAGTGACTGTTCCAAAGAGGTAATGGAGGAGCCAGGATATATAGGAGTTTTTGGAAAAAAACCCAAAACACAAAACAGGTAGTCAAAGACCAAAAAATTACTGCTAACTAAAGAAAAAACAGACAGCTCAAGTTAATGAATTTAGTGCTTTTCTATGTATGGGAAGATGCAAGTCTGGGCTTAATGAAGTTATTCCTTTGATATGCGCCTTAACTATCCCAGGGCCAGTACCCTGTTTTTCTCCATCCTGGATCCCCTCAGGGTGCACCATTGGGGGTTGATTGCAGTGGCTGAAGGCCTGATGGCTTCAACATCCTTTGTTTACTGGTGTGGCAGGCAACATTCTTTGTCCACAGTGCCTCCCCTTGGTCATAAACTTGACCAACATTTGAGAGGCATTTCATGACCAATTTTGTCCCCTGGCACTAGGAAGGCTCCTTCCTAGATCAGGCAAAGATTCTGTTGATAGGCCACACAATGTGCTAATTTTTGGATCAGGCCCTATTGATAATCTGAAATTATCTGGATTTGCCTTTCTTACTGGTCTATTATGATCCAGGAAATGTTTTTTCTTGTTACTTCTTCCCATATCTAGAGTTGCACTATTACAATTATTCTATGTGTGTGTGTGTGCATGTGTGTCTGTGTGTATACATAGATAGATAGATAGACAGATAGATAGATAGATAGATAGATAGATAGATAGATAGATAGCCTCAAGATGTTTAACCATCATTAATTTTGTTGGAGGCCCGGTTACACATGTGGTAATGCAAGAGACAACATTCTTATAAAATAGACAGGATATAAGTAATACAGCTAGTAATGTTAATAAAGTCATAGTACAGCAGAGAGAGGCACCAGGCATAAATAATTTGAAAATAACAAGAGAGAACAAATTAGAACAATGATTAGTATAAGTAGTTGTAATCTAGTCACAATAAGCTATCAAGACCACACGGGAGCCAGCTGGAGAAGCCAAATTCTGGAGGGAGCAGGCAGACAGAAAAAGATAAATGTTTCATCTTTGTTTACAAAAGGTATGCTTTATCAACTTGTTGTAGGTCATAGTTAGCATAAGAGAAAAGTTTTTCTGGAAAACAAAGATTAAAAGCCAGTGTTTTTCAGAAAAAAAGTCATGAAGTTTTATAAATATTTATCAGAACATTCAGTCCCATGTAATTAATTCCTATTGATCAGGAAGAAGTCATCAGGTTTTCCATTAGAGTTTTGTTATTTCTTACCCAGTACTGTGGTATGATCTAAAAGTTAACAGAAACTTATATTTGTCAAAAAGTCTCTTTTTTTAACCTTCTTGAAGATTTTCATTTTATAAAAGCATCAGAGTAAAACAATGATTGTCTATAAATGGCAAAAGATTTAAAATAGCATGGTCAAAGATCTGATTACAATGCCATTGACAAGAAACTTGGATAGTTCTGTGATATACAACACTTTAAGATAATAACTAGAATTATGACTGATAACATTACACCAGGACATATCAGACTTTCAGGAATTCCATGTAACTTCAGGAATATCTATATTAATGGCATTTCCCCATACAATATAACCTAAGAAGGTTTATCTCCAATTACTTGACAATGCTTCTAAAGTAATTTCACATACCAAATAAGCCTAATTAGTTTAACATTCCTCTCTGAGATGCCTCAGGGTTTCTTCGAAGTATGAAAAGAACTTCAGTTAGAATTTGGGAAGTCTGTCAAAAATATCAAAAAGGTTTCAAAGCACTTGGTCAAATAGGGTCATAGGTCACTGTGAAACAGTACTCATTCACTTAACCAAAATGACAAAAGATTTCAAAAGCAAATATAGATCACTTAAAAGCAAAGAAACTCACACAACCTGCTATCAAAAGCAGTATTCCAAGAAAACTTTGTTTTCATAAGAGAGAGGAACCAAATCCAGTCCTGCAACAGCCTACTTTTAATAACAAAATCCATTTACCTAATTAAATTTAATCTAATCCCAGCTGACCATGCACAAAACTCCTTTTCTTCAGGACTCCCTTTCTAAAAACCTTCCACAACTTTCTGTATTCATATTAGTTTGTCCCTTATTTTTCCAGCCAGAAACAACTACTATGTTTAATTAATATTTCCTGAGGGGCAGATTTATATGCCCTGTCTTGTAATATCAAGCACGGGAAGCATTCCCCAGTGAAACATATCTACCCCACAATATAATTAGGCAAAAGAGATGTAACCATCTTATATAAAGCCTATTTAAATATACCAATATATATAAGCTTTCATCTCAATTCTATCAACTTTTATACGTTTAAGTTTTGTTTCTATTAGGACCCCATCAGCAACCCTTGTTCTTACAAGGAGTCCAGAAACCTTTCTTTTTATCCTGACCATTTAATCCTTGGAATCCCCAATGAGGGTTGAGCCACAGGACTCAGGCCTTTTGTTAATTTTTTAAAAACTTGATTAATTGGCCTAACTGTTGCCCCAAGCAATTGCTGGTCAGGTATCTCAGTGTAATTTTCTTGCAGGCTTTTAAATATATATATAAATAATATATATATATATATATATATATTTAAACTGAGGTAAATAGAGCAGACTTGTTTGGGGCCCTTTAATGTTGGGAACCAATAAGGGGTCCCTTCGGCCCATCCAACCTTAGGTAATGTTGTATCAAAACCTTTTGTTTTGGGGCTTCCCTGGTGGCGCAGTGGTTGAGAGTCTGCCTGCTAATGCAGGGGACACGGGTTCGAGCCCTGGTCTGGGAAGATCCCACATGCCGCGGAGCAACTAGGCCCGTGAGCCACAACTACTGAGCCTGTGCGTCTGGAGCCTGTGCTCTGCAACAAGAGAGGCCACGACAGTGAGAGGCCCGCACACCGCAATGAAGAGTGGCCCCCGCTTGCCGCAACTAGAGAAAGCCCTCGCTCAGAAACGAAGACCCAACGCAGCCAAAAATAAATTAATTAATTAATTTTTTAAAAATTAAAAAAAAAACCCTTTTGTTTTAATCCCATTAATGCCTGTTTTACTTATCCCATTTTTAAATAACCATCTAAAGATTTCTTTATCCTCTTGGGATGAGTCCCTTTAAAATTTCCACCTTGTTGGGAAGAAGTCTCTAGAATTTCCTTCAGTTTTTTCTTATTTCTCTGTTAATCAACCTAATTAACATTAATTAGCCTAATGTTTTTATTACTATCTGTAGACTCATTGTGGGAAAGCAGAGACCACAAATAAGCCTTCCCAAACCAGTTTTTTTTTTTAGTTGTTTTAAATTAAGGGAGTTCTTAGGTTAACCATTACATATATTTTTTCCAACTTCTAATTCGTTTTTTCATTGGTACCAATAAAACAGCTGTTTATAAGGAGAGTCTTTAAAAATTTACAATTTAGAAGTTTCTCCAGTTTAAAGGATCCATTGTCTGGCCATTAACGAGATATTTCTTAATAGTGACTCAGGGACTTCCCTGGTGGCTCAGTGGTTAAGGCTCTGCGCTGCCAGTGCAGGGGGCCCGGGTTTGATACCTGGTCAGGGAACTAGATCCCACATGCATACTGCAACAAAGAGTTTGCATGCCACAACTAAGGAGCCCATGTGCTGCAACTAAGGAGCCCATGTGCCACAACTAAGGAGCCCGCCTGCCACAACTAAGACCCAGCACAACCAAATAAATAAATAAATAAATAAATAAATAAAATAGTGACTCAAACCAATAAGATGTAAGAGGCAGCCCCACAAGAGAGTGTGAGGATGTCACCTATACAAGATCTAGAAAGTATTCTCCCAAAAATAGTCTAAGTACAGGCTGACACAATGAAGGTTAAGATGGCAAAAGCCCTTGAGAGTTGGCACAATCAGACAAGTGTGCTCAGAATCTCAGTCTATTTGATTGGCTGCCAAATGTACACCATATGTATACCTTTTGGTTGGCAGAGACCAAGCTCTCAGACCACACACACACACACACACACACACAAGAAAACCACCTAAGAAGATCAAGTAGAACATTTACATCTCAAAGACACAGGGAGAGAAATGCAAGTTCCCCCTAGAAGGGCTTTTGTTTCTTTAAGGTCAGAATTCTGAAAAGATGTTTAATCAAGCTGGCTTTCTCTAACTTACCTGCATATGCAATGAAAGAGCCCCATATTGGCCATTTTCAAGGCGAGATTTCCTTTAATTCCCAATTAAGAACTTTTAAGTGAACGTTATGTAAGTACATAAACCTGGCTGGGGTGTTAGTTGGAGGCTGGCCTTCTGATGCCCCTCATTTAGGAAAGATGTTAGACCAGCCTCTCACCCAATCAGCCAGTCCAGAGGGCTCAGCGTTTCTCAACTAAGCAACTCCCAGGCTCTTTCAACTGGGCTCTTCCAGTATCTTTCAACTGGGGGGCACTCCTTAGTATCTTTCACCTGGGGAGCCAGGCACCTGTTAGACACTGCCAAATAAAACTCAGGATCATCAACCAATAATCAGGAGATTTGAAAGCCAGGAAAGACTCACCCAAATTCGTCTGGACTCTCCGAGGAGGGGGACGTGCACAAAAGGCCTCTGCTCGTACCAAGGCTCAGGTTCCACGTAGTGTTCAGGCGAAGGAGAGAAACCTGCCCTGGGCCCCTTCATTGTCCGTCAAAACTGTCAATTGAAAAAAAAAAATGCATAACGTAAAAGTTATGAATTATATTTTATTGGGGGCATTTCTGAGGACTTAAGCCTGGGATACAGCCTCTCAGATAATTGAGGGACTATTCCAAAGAGGTAAGGGAGGAGCCAGGATGTATAGGAGTTTCTGCAAAACAAAAACAAACCAGGTAGTTGAACATCAGAAGATGACTGCTAATTAAAGAAAAATCATACATCTCAAGTTAATGAATTTACTGCTTTTCTATGTATGGGAAGATGCAAGAGTCTGAGGCTTAATGAAATTACTCCTTTGATATGCACCTTAACTATCTAGGGCCAGTACCCTGTTTTTCTCCATCCTGAAATCCCTCAGGGTGCACAGTCAGGTATGGGTGCAGCAACTGATGGCATGGTGGCCACAACACCCCTTATTTACTGATATGGCAGGAGACTTTCTTTGTCCACACCCTCACAGGGTTTATACTTGCATGAAAGATACACGCAGTTTTGCAGTTACAATAAACCCTAGAAGGAGGGGAATGATAAACAAAGGGGGAATTTTAAAAAGTGTCTTACCATAGTCTGTCAGTAAGAAAGAAAGAATAAAAGTCAAAGAACTGGTCGAGGGATTACCACTTCTCTTATAAGAGAAGCAAGGAATAGCTAGGCTTGCAAATGTGTTCTTACGTTAGGTGGCAAGAAGTTAAAGGAGGTCTCATGTGATGGATTCAGTTTCTTGGTGAAGTGGGAAGCAATATTCTGATCATTCTGACAGGAATGTTCTGGAGTCAGAGGGTCGGAGAGTGGGGAGAATGTTTGTAATGGCCATGATGGAGAGCCAGAGCTGAGCCGACCAGAGAATAATCTAGAGGTTTCCCCTGCTTTTCCGAAAACCCCACTGTAGATGGAAACCAGAGTTATAGAGGCCCCACTCCGTTCACTGAAGGGCTTTCCCACCAGCCTGGATTTAGGTAGAGAAAAGGCAGATGAGTTGGATCATTTGAAGCGTTCAACTGTGTTAAATTGTTAGTCAACAAGGAATCGAAACCATAGCTTTCTTCACTTTGTGATAATTTCTAAAAGAAACAGCCAAAGCCAAATTCCAAAGTGACTCCAAGAGAGACGCCTCTAGTAAAAATCCCCCATTGAGGGCCTCCTTCACATCTGCACGAATTCCTGCCACGCTGGCCTGATGTCCTCGCCATAAAGGCTGGCATTCTCCAGGCTCTGAATCCCACATTCTATCAAACATTAACTAGGGGCGAAACAGAGTTAAGACTATGTGGGCAGAAAACCCTTTATAAACAGCTTTTATTGTACTCTATGCACTTGTCTTTGTCTGGAAGGAGACAGCTGAACCTTGAACATTTTAATTGGTGCTGATTCCTAATTTTTATACCTTGGAATAAAGGAATGAGAAATGTGTTTAATCATGCTGCTGCAGTGCATTGTTCAACATCTGTGTCATCCATGTCTTTACCTAAGGAGAATGGAATATAATGATGATTGTTATCATGAGAAATCTACCCACAGCAACATGAGTGGACCTAGACATTATCATACATTATCGTGAGTGGACCTAGACATTATCATACTAAGCGAAGTCAGAAAAAGACAAATACCATATGATATCACTTATATGTGGAATCTAAAATACGACACAAATGAACATATCTACAAAACAGAAACAGACTCACAGAGAACAGACTTGTGGTTGCCAAAGGGGAGAGGGGGTGGGGGAGGGATGGATTGGGAGGTTGGGATTAGCAGATGCAAACTATTATATATAGAACGGATAAACAACAAGGTCCTACTGTATAGCACAGGGAACTGTATTCAATATCCTGTAATAAACCATAATGGAAAAGAATATATATATGTATAACTGTACTTTGTACAGCAGAAATTAACACAACACTGTAAATCAACTATACTTCAATAAAATTAGAAAAAAATCTAGCTTATCTCCCTGTGCTATGCAGCTGCTTCCCACTAGCTATCTATTTTACAATTGGTAGTGTATATATGTCCATGCCACTCTCTCACTTCGTCCCAGCTTACCCTTCCCCCTCCCCGTGTCCTGTGGGATAGGGAGGATGGGAAGGAGATGCAAGAGGGAAGAGATATGGGGATATATGTATATGTATAGCTGATTCACTTTGTTATAAAGCAGAAACTAACACACCATTGTAAACAATTTTACCCCAATAAAGATGTTAAAAAAAATAAAATAAAATAAAAACCCAAAACAAACAAAAAAAATCTATCCACAATCCCTTAAGGTCGACTGAGGTCAAACTATATATGTTTATATTTGATTATGCATTTGAAAACCAGGGCTGTATGATGTGTTGAATATACATGTGTGATTAGTACTCGTGCTTAGCTAATGCTTTATTATGTGGAAGCCGTGACACAAATGCTCATTTTGTTCATATTCAGTGTTATTTTCTCCCTGTACAAAACTTGTTTTAAAATTAACCACTTTAAAGGTTCTCATCTGGCCTGCGAATAAATATTTATAATGCGCTTTGCCTATGAAGAGGGTCATTAGCATGTAAGCTTTGACAATGAATGATTTCCTGCAGATTTTTGATGAGCAAAATGACTAAACTTAATGAAGGCATTTTATGCTTGTAAATACTTTACTCCAAGCCTTCAAAATCATCAAGAAATGTCCTTCATGAGACATGGTTCAGAAGAATCACAGAAATGAAGAGCTGGGTGAGACTTAATTGGTCTCTTTGCACCTGTACTTTCCCTAAATCAGTACAGAGCAGATTCATGAAGCACATTTATTTTTTAACCAGTTTATAGTTCCCATGAGTGCAATAAAGCGCTATAATAGACAACAGGGTCAGATTATATACCCTGAATGAAAAGGTCAGCCTTTCTTCTCACTAAAAGACAGACAATAAATAAGAAACAGATTATTTTTCTCTGTAATGGAAGGAAATATTCTGAGTCTTTAGATTTGTTTCAACTTTGCACTTGGTGGATGAGATGGGGGCATGGATTGCCCATGACATACACAGAATTTTTAGTTAAGAAAATGTTCAAAAATTACTACCTTCGCTAGAAATGGCAGGAGCAGGAGGGACCAAAACATACAAATAAATGAATCCTCCAAACCTTAGCCCCCGACATTCTTATTGTTGTCATGAAATTGTGAAGACAAGCAGAGCATACCAGAGACATAAATGTCATTTCACCTTTAGCTACGTGAACAAGTACTAAAATCATAATGAAAATTCACACAGAGACAAGGACAGGAAAAAGAGATAGACATCTCATATGGAATTTACGAGTTTGGAGGGGAGGATCAACCTGTATGGAAAAGTCCTTCTTTTTCTTCCCTGGTGCCTGCTTACTCCCCCCGCCCGGCTCCCGCCGCTCCCCACAGCCAATGCACTCAGAACGCCCCATATACACAAAGTTTCTGTACTCCTAGGAATCCCCGTCCCCTGGCTTCGCTGCCCGCAGTGGGCTATAAAGGAGGCACGATGTAGGAGAGGCTCCTCCTTGCTCTTTAGATCTTGGCCTCAAAAGGTTTTATTTTCAATCATCTGAATTTCTGACCCTTACTCTCTTTCTTCCCATCTCACTTCTTCTAGAACCCTCACCACAGCAATTCTCTGACCCCATTTGGACCTTGAAAGCAAAGACCCTATCACTTTTCCACTGTCCGTCATTACTTACCCAGCTTAGAATCCACGAGCGATCTGCACAGTCTCTCCACTGAAAATGCCTTCAGATCCCATGTGCCGCTCCTCCTCAATTAGAATCACTTGGAAAAATCCCCGCCCCCCCCGTTAACGCTACTCTTCTGCACGTGCTTCCAACAGCTGAACGTGGCTAGAGCCCGTAACTTCGATAATTGTTTTCACTTTGAAATAACGACCACAAAGCCCAGTGGAGCCGCCTTAAGTCTTACCATATTTTCCTAATTAATTCTTTCCCTCGCTCTCTGAGAAAACACTAACTTCCAATTTCTAATCTAACTTCTAGCCTAACTCCCAAGTTCTCATCTAACTTCTTGACGTTCAAATGATTGCTTAAATATCATTTACTCAGAGGAGCCTTCCCTCATCACCTCATGTAAAAGAGACTCTCCCCAATCACACTTTATTCCCTTACTTTGCTTAACTCATTTTTGTAACAGTTATAACAAACTACCTGACGTCATATACACACACACATATATATGCACAAATATATATAGTATTTGCATATTGGCCTGCTTCTTCCACTAGATCATAAACTCCAGAGAGACAGGGACTTTCTCCCGTTCACCCACATCTAACATAGGATTTCTCAACTTGAGCACTACTGATATTTTGTGCAAAATAATTTTTGTCGTGGGGGTGGGTTGTCCTGTGCATTGTAGAAAGTTTAGCAGCAACCCTGACCTCTACTCATTATATGCAGTACCATCCACCCTAGTTATAACAATCAAAACTGTCTCCAGATGCTTCCAAATATCCCTGGGGTCCAAGAGGGGGCAAAAATCGCCCCTGATTGAGAACCACTGCTCTAACACAATGCCTAGCACATAGTGGGTGCTAAGCAAACGTTTGATGAATGAATGAATCACCAAACCATAGGTCACCGAAAAAACCCAAGAATTAATGTTATTGTCCGAACTTCCAGCAGAACTGTATTTAAGCCTTACCGGCAAAAGTGAACTTACCTTGTTTTAATGACACGGCGGTGGGGTTAAAATTGATTTTGTACTGAGGGTTCTCAGCCGTGACTGCATGTTATAATCATCTGGATGAAGGTTTTGAAAAACTACTGATGCCAGGCCCTTCTTCAGAACAATTAAATGAGAATCTCAGGGGGTGGTGTCCAGCATAGAGACTTTTAAAAACCTCGTCCTGTGATCCTGATTTGCAGCCTGGGTTCATATCCTGTTCTTTTCAATCCTCCGAAGACCAATTTCATAGCATAGCAATCCTCATAGATAGGGCATTTCTCCTCATACATCTGCATTATTGATCAGCGTTTTTGGAATGGAAGAAAGCGTATGTCAGCATAGTAACTTCCTGGGCCATTTGTATCTTCTATTCCCTGCCCCATTGTTGATTCTCGTTCATCCTAAGTAAGCCAATTTAAAAATTAATGTTCTCCAGATGTAGAAAACAAACTTATGGTTACCAGGGGGTAAGGGGGGGAGGGATAAATTGGAAGATCGGGACTGACATATACACACTACTATATATAAAACAGATACCTAATAAGGACCTACCGTATAGCACAGGGAACTCTACTCAGTACTCTGTAATGACCTATATGGGAAAAGAATCTAAAAAAGAGTGGATATATGTATATGCATAGCTGATTCACTTTGCTGTTCACCTGAAACTAACACAACATTCTAAATCAACTATACTCCGATAAAAATTTTAAAAAATTAGTGTTCTACTCTTGATAATTAGTTCTGGTAATGAGAAAAATTGTATTACCTTGCAATTTTCTTTTATGATAATGGCTTATGCTATGGAAGAAAACTTATTCTGTCATATTGGGACCAGATATCACAAAGGCTTTAAAATACTGTGATGTGAAAGTGTTCACTTATAGTGGCTTACATACTGGAAACAAAAGGATTATAGAAACAGATACCCAAAACAGAACCTATAGGGAAGCAGGGTTAGTATTACAAATTGGAGAGTTCCATCTATTTACATAACATATGATGCTCTACTAGTGAGAGCATTAATAACTATGATTTTAAGTGTCTTATCAAGTATACAGAGTTTTTCATTCCCAAAGTGGTAACTAGTGGCTTGAAAAATGAACTCTGGTTCTCAAAGATGAATAGTTCTGAAGTAAAATTAATATTTTCTAATCCTAGAAAAGGTTTCTTATGGGAGTATGTATTTCTCCGATTTGAAATCGAAGGACCATCAGCTACAAAACAAATAGGCATAATATCTATCACCATATTGCAATCATTGTTCATAAAAATAATGTTGATTAAATTCCCCATGCAAGATAATCTAGTTCTTATAAAGTTCTGTTTGTGCTTCAAAAGAATAAATATTCTGTGGTTGTTGCATTCTACACGTCAATTAGATAAAATGTATTCATCATGTTGTTTAAATCTCCTATATTCTTTCTGATATATATTTTTGGCAACTTGTTGTGTCACCTATTAAGGGAGCGGTATTAAAATCTCCCATACGATTATGAATTTATCTATTTCATCTTTTAATTCTATTAATTTTTACTTGTGTTTTAGGCAATTTGTTAAGTGCATACAAATGTAGGACGGTTATGTCTACCTAGTGAATTGACTCTTTTATCACTGTGAAATGTGTCTTTTCCTCAAGAAATGCTTTTTGCCTTAGAGCCTCCTTTATCTGATATTAATTTATATATGCCACAAATATATTATTAATATATAGTATATGTGTATATATATGATGTTATTAATATATATATGATAATGTTGCATGGTATATCTTTTCCATCATTTTACTTTCAACTTTTATGCATCCCTGATATTTTTCATGTGTCACTTGTAAACAGCATATAGATGGGTTATATTTTGTTTTGCCTCTGGTCTTTTAGATGAAACATATGATCTAGTTATATTTATCATAATTATGATATATTGAGGTTAAAATATATTATCTTATGACTTGGTACCTATTTGTCCCACCTCTACTTTGTTATTTTTTCCTCTCCTTTCTTGCCTTGTTTTGAGGTGAGTATTTTTATTATTCCATTTCTCCACTCTATTAGCTTAGTAGCTATACATTTCTTTTTAACTTTTCCTTTACTGCTTATCATATACAAAATGTATCCTTGACTTGTCAAAATACAACTTGATACTTTTACCCGCTTCACTGACAATGAAGGGGCCTTTGAACACTTTAACTCAATTTTTTTTTTCCTCTCAACTGATATTGTTATCCTGTATTTTAATTTGATATATCTGTTAAATTTCATAAGACATTATCATTATTGTTTTATAGAGTTGATAATCATTAAATTATCCCCAAATTTACTCCTTTACTCTTCATTTCTTTCTATTTTGCCCAGATTTCTATCCAGGATTATTTGTCTTTTGCCAAAATAATAGATTTTTTTTTTTTTAAGAAGCAACACGTTTTATTTATTATTTTTAAAATTTTTTTAAAGGGAACTTTATTTTACTTATTTATTTATTTATTTTTGGCTGCATTGGGTCTTTGTTGCTGCATGCGGGCTTTCTTTAGTTGCAGCAAGCAGGCGCTACTCTTCGTTGCAGTGCATGGGCTTCTCACTGTGATGGCTTCTCTTGTTGCGGAGCACGGGCTCTAGGCACGCGGGCTTCAGTAGTTGTGGCATGCGGGCTCAGTAGTTGTGGCTCGCAGGCTCTAGAGCACAGGCTCAGTAGTTGTGGCGCACGGGCTTAGTTGCTCCTTGGCATGTGGGATCTTCCCGGACCAGGGCTCGAACCCAGGTCCCCTGCATTGGCAGGTGGATTCTTAACCACTGTGCCACCAGGGAAGCCCCAAAATATTTTTGTATTTCTTGAAGTGTACTTCTGCTGGTGACTAATTTTCTCAGTTATTTGCCTAATTTTTTATTACTTCATCTTCATTTTTGAAGGTTATTTGTGCTGGGTACACATTCTAAGTTCACGGAATTTTCTCCAGTATTTTGAAGGTGTCAAAATGCATTATCATTGAAGGCAAATGCATTGTCTTTGGTCTTCTATTGTTTCTGTGAGCAGTTAGATGTCAGTCTTCTTGTTTGACTTTTGTAGGTAATTTGTCTTCTTTGTTGGGAGGGGATGCTACTTCATAATTTTTCGGCTTCCTTTGGTTTTCAATCATTATACTGTGATGTGCCAAATATAGGTTTTATTTTATTCATTCTGCTTGGGGAATCTTAGGGATTCTTAGACCTGTGGCTTGAGTTCTGTGCTAGATATTCTCTGCCTCTGTATGTCCATGCTTTGACCCCTCTGCCTTGGGAAGCTGACCTATATGGATTACAATAGCTCCCATGTCCTCTGGTTTCAAGCTGAGTGCAGCCAATGAGGAGCATTAGTAGGAGATCAGAGGGAGGGTGAAGAGATCAGGGTAATTATTCCTCTGGCTCCCTTTTCGGGAGGCACCCTGGGTTTGCTGTATCCCTTGACAAAAGGTTACTGTTCCTCTCAAAGTGGCCTTCTCTACATGATTGTTTAAGCCTCTCTTTCCCCTTAAACTTTTGGGCCTGGAGGTGGTGACAGTTCCAGCATTGCTAACCCCAGGTTCTTGTAATATCAATAGTCATTCACCTGCCCACACCTTTGTAATTTGTCCCTTTGTAAATGAGCCCCCCTCAATTTATGCCAATTGGAGTGTGCCATCTTCTTCATCTTGGCAACCTGACTGATACAGTAACTAGTACCAAAAGTAGCCTGTGATGGTTAATCTTAGGTGTCAAGTTTTCTGAGCCATGGTGCCCAGATATTTAGTCAAATATTATTTTGAATGTTTCTGTGAGGGTATTTTTGAATGAGATGTACATTTAACTCAGTGGACTTGGAGTAAAGCAGATTGCCCTCCATAATGTGGGTGGGCCTCATCTAATCAGTTGAAGGACTGACTAAAACAAAAGGCTGACCTCCCCCAAGTAAAAGAGAATTCTCTAGCAGACTGCATTCTGATTTCATCTGCAACATAGGCTCTCCTGGTCTACAGAAGGCTGCCTTTGGACTTGAAATGCATCTCTTTGCTGAATCTTCAGGTTGCTGGCCTTCCCCATCAGATTCTGGGCTCACCAAGCCTCCACAATTGTGTAAGCCAATTCCTTAAGATAAATTCCTTTCTCTATATACACACATCCTATTGGTTCTGTTTCTCTGGAGAATCCTGACTAATACAGGGTATCAGGAATTAGATCCTCATGAAATAAATCCTTAAATGTTCATATTCTGAGGAAGTTCATGGATAATCTTCCTCATGAGAATCATGAGGCATGAGTAACTCATGGCATGAGGTGACATCATGATTACTCACATTATCACCAGAGGGTGAAATGCATGTGGAGGGCAAGGCGTTGGGGGTCAAGTTGTTGTAGCATAGTACAAAAGTACTAATAAAGATTGGAGAGGCACCTGGAATCTTATTGTAACTTTGGAAAGCACATATAGGGAAAACAGAAATTAAGAGTTATGAATATAAACTTTAAAACATGCACTAAAAAATTAGAAGGCCTCCAGGGCAGGTTTGCAGGAGTCCCTCATTTCCCATAATTGTACAACATCACATTGATCCATGACATTGGTGACATTACAGTGGTAATCACTAGGTCCATATAAATGCAATAGATGTGCAGTTTAAAATGCGCTGCTTGGGCTTCCCTCGTGGCACAGTGGTTAAGAATCAGCCTGCTAATGCAGGAGACACGGGTTCGAGCCCTGGTCCAGGAAGATCCCGCATGCCACGGAGCAACTAAGCCTGTGCACCACAACTACTGAGCCTGCGCTCTAGAGCCCGTGCTCTGCAACAAGAGAAGCCACCGCAATGAGAAGCCCGCGCACCTCAACAAAGAGTAGCCCCTGCTCGCCGCAACTAGAGAAAGCCTGAGCACAGCAACGAAGACCCAACGCAGCCAAAAATAAATAAATAAATAAATACTAAAAAAAATAAAAATAAAAATGTGCTGCTTAACACATAGAGGTGACCCATCAACTACGGTATCATTCTAATGTGAGAACAAGTTGGTCATGCAACCACCTGAAACCAAAAATATTAGCCATAATTTGTGTCCTACATATAAGATGGTGGAGTTGGAAGAGGCTCAAGTAACATGAAATAGTTGTGATAGTCTCTGCCTCTGTAGCTGGTCAGGAGGATGAATGTTGAGGGCAAACGTGGTAGACTGTTATCAGGTTCCTGAACTATTCATTATGGATTCCCCCATACCCACCTCCCCAGCACACATCAGTGTAAATAAATCCTTACTGAAATATTATATTTTGAGTGTTCCTCTGCTTCCTCTAGAAGATCTGATTAATAAGTTCTTCGATCATTTTTGGAAGATCTTCAGCTATTATTTCATCAAATATTGCTTCTGTCCATTCCCTCTCATCTCCTTTTGGAACTCCAATTATATGCGTTAAACATTCTCATGGTGTTCCTTTTGCCTCTATGATTTCTTACATATTTTATATTCATTTATGCCCCATTCCGAATATTTTCTTGTGACCTGTTTTTAAAATTTCACTAATTAAATCTTCAGCTTTGTCTAAACTACTATAGAACCCATCCTTTAAAATTTCAATCTTGGTTATTGTGTTTCGCACTTCTAGAAATTCCATTTGGATATTTTTCATACTTTCCAGTTCTTTGAGGAAATTCTTAATATTGTCTCATATACATTAAGCACATACATTTTAAAGCCTATTCTGATAATTCCACCATCTAGAGCCCTTGTTGAGTTGTTCCCATTGTCTGTCGATTTAGGATAATGTTGTTTTGTCTCTGTATGTGCCTAGTTATATTTTATTGTGCATCCGATGATATACGTGAACCATTATGTATCTAATTTGAGGCCTAGGATGATGTTTTCTTCCTCCAGAAAGAATTTACATTTGCTTCTGGAAGTTGGCTAGAGGCAATGCCAGATCACCTTAATTCAATTTCAGGAATTGAAGTGATTTAAAACTGAGCTTCAGTGCCTGCAAGATCAAGTTTTATTGTTTGACACCTTTTTCTAGGGTGTAATCCTTGGATTCTCAACCCAAAATATGATTGTTACCAAAGATCTCCTCCTTGGCAGGGCATGGAATCTGATTATTTTACCTCTTGGCTCATAAGCAAAAGGGTTTGCATCTTCTATCCCCACCGGGGGAAAATATTTGTCCCAAATGCTCTGCTCTTGCTTCTAGGTTGCATGCTTCTCCAGGTCTTAGATGCATAATTCTTCCCCATATTATTAAAACTCCAATTCCTTTGAGCAAATGCTTATTATATTTTGCACAGCCTTCCTAATTGGCAGTGAAAGGGTTAGTTCTAATTACTTAGACCACCATTACAGAAGCCTTTAAATATAATTTGAGTGGTTTATAAAATGGGTCTAAATGTTTTATCAGTTACTTCTATGAAGAACACTTCTCAACAATAGACTCTATTAAGATTTGGAGGAAAAATAATTATTAAAATCTCTCAAACAGAAATTGCATATAGCTATTTTAAGCATAAATCCAGATATAAAATATTATTCATGAAAGCAAGATTGAGGGTCTCATTAAAAGATTTGAAAGATTTCATTTGGAAGTTTTTACAAATTAAATTTTTAACACCTTTTTTTATTTTTTCCTTACAATTATATAACTTAAAGAAAATATTTTTTAATCAAACACCATAAAAATACCCCAAAGCCCCTCTAGTTCACTCCAATGTATCACACAAATATTACTATCTTTTATATATGGACCACAGCATGAAAATAGTTGGTAAGGACTTTCCTACCAACAATTATTTCACATCCCTTTTTCCTTTCCAGTAGCACTCACTTTTCACCATAGAAGATGAAAATATCAAACATGTGTTTTCCCATAGGTTTTGCCAAGGGAGGAATCACATGACTGAATGTTGGCAAATGGGAGGGACCTCAGGAGAAGACTCCATGGGACTTCAAGGAAAGATTTGCCTTCCTAAAATAAATTGATCAACCCAAGTCAATGTCCATTTTTTTCATTGGATGCGATACCTTCATTCCTTGTGATACCAGAACTGCTGCAGCCACGTGTGGCCATGACTAAATATTGCTGATATGCTGAGGATAGTAGAATGGAAAGATGGAAAGCACAGAGACTCCAAAAAGTTGTTGAGCAACTGAACGTGGAACACCTCTACCTCTGTATTTCTGGCTATGCCAGAAAACAAATGTCCTTAGTATTTCAGCTCATCGTACTTGAATCTTCTGTTACTTGCAACCAGGATGCTAACTAATAAAGCTATCGTGGTTTTAAAGCATGGTCCCCAAATTGTTTGACACTTGTGCCGTTGAAAGGTAGGCAGCTTCTAGAAGCTGGAAAAGGCAAGGAAATGGATTCTCTTCTCGAGCCTCCAAAGGGAACGTAGTCCTGCAGACTCATTTTAGATTTCTGACCTCTAGTACCGTAAAACAATAAATTTGTGCTGCTTTAAGCCACTAAATTTATGATAATTTGTTACAGCAGCAATACGAAGCTAATACAGTGATTAAGAACTTGGGTGCTGCTATCAGCCTCGTCAAGTTTAAATCCTTCTTCTACTACTTACTGGATATATGACCTTTGGCAAATTACTTAAACTCTCTGTACCTCAGTTTCATCTTGAAAGATGGGATGATGGTAACAGAACCAAACCTGCTGAGTTCTCACGGGTTTAAATGAGAAAATCCTTAGGATTATCTGAAACTCTATAATTTTAAAATAAAGGTAACCATTGTTCTGCTAATATTTATAATTTGATTTAGTATATTTGTAGCTTCTCTCCTACAAATTAAAGTTTTTTGGTTTTTGGGGTTTTTTTACATAGTCATGGAGGAGGAGGCGTGTAAGAGCATCTGCTCCAGGAGTCGTAGTGCTTACAGCATCTCATTTGATCCTCACAACCAGCCATGAAATAGGTGTAATTTTGTTTTCATACGAGAAAACTGAGGCTGTGGGAGGTTAACTTTTCCAAGTGACATAGCTAGTAAGAAGACAAATCAAAGCAGCTTGTTCACTACACTTGCATTCACTACACTTATTTGCTGGATGATGCACGAATATGTGCAAATAACCATGGCAGTAGGCACTCATCAATACTGCAGAGTTTAGGCGGACTGACACTAGGTCACCCCATCTGACCCACACCGGCACAAATCCCAGCTCTCTAACACGCAACCCTGGTTTCCAGAAAGGTTGGAGGTAACAGAGAGACACTTCCAGTCGCAGGAATCCTGGGGGAGGGTGGGATGGGAGTGGGGGGGGGGAGGCAGGAAGGTGGTAACGCTGTGACGCAAAGGCGGGGACTGCGTGGGGAACGCCCCGGGCCATAACCGGGGGGCGGGGCCTCCCCGGGGCCAGTACGCGGCCGCGTAGCTAGACTTGCCCATCCCTCACCCCCGAGGAGAGCTGGCGCCACCATGGAGGAGTACCATCGCCCCTGCGACGAGGTACCGCCCCTTCACCGCCCGCGAGCGACCCCCGTCCGCCTCGGCGCTTAGTCTTGGCCGGGTGGTCTACCGGCACCCGGCGGCCCCGAGAGTTGGGGTGCGGCGTCCTCCGAGCCCGGGTCCTCTCCTCGGGGCCCGGGATCCGCCCCGCCCATCCTCGGCCCCCCACCCCGAGGCCCTGAGGGTGGGCTGAGAGTCGGGGTGGCAGGGGCTGCTGGGAGCACAGGGGGCTGGCAGTGGGGTCGCGGCCGAGGTGTGGAAGGCCTGACTCGGGGTGCGTGGGGTAGGGATGGGGTGGAGGGAGCCGCCCGTCTGCAGGGCGGGCCGCGGGAATCGGTCTTCCCGGCTGCTTCCTCCGCCCCTTGGTGTCCCCAAAGCAGGTGCCGCATCCCCGCCAAGCGAGGCTCTGGTGGCAGAGCCGCTCCCGCTCCCGGGCACTCTCGTCTGGGTGGTTTGGAAGGAGGCGCCTTATGGATTAGGAGCCCTTGCTTACTGACTCAGGCTTCCCGAAACCTCACCAGAATCCCGTGATGTCATCTGTCATCTTCCTGTTACTGATGGGGGACCCTGACTTTCATGGCGGATAAGTGACTTGCCCAAAGTTAGAACTGCCAGAAATGACAGATGCTCCATTTGAACCCAGACCTCTGACTACACAACTACAACTCTGGCTTCACTTTAACCACGATGAGGATGAGGCCTGTTGGATCCCAGGATAACCTGTGACAGGGCAGTATAAACAAAGACATCTTCTGTCCACTGGTAGCCACAGGTGAATGGTGCGGTGAAATAAAAGTAGGCAGGCACGTGGTGGAGGTGCAGCATAAAATGGTGTATCATTAGATCCCTGAAAGGGGCTTCTGGACCATTCATCTTTAGGATGTGGGCTTCTGCAGAAGCTAAGACCACATTTAAATTCATTACTTCTGTGCTTCAGGTGGCATACACACTTCAAGGTTAGTGGTAAAGTATTCTTATTTCAGAAATTGAAGCACAAGCAATTTCACCCTCAAGAAGCACTAGTCTGCTGACTCCTAAGAGGTTCTGTACTGCAGTACCCCCTGAATACCTATATTTAAAAAGAAATAAAATTACATGTGTTACCATGGCCACCCAGTACAACCTGATTATCGGGTGACCTTCCAAATTGAAGTGGAATGGACATCCCATTTAATTTGTAGACCACTTTTGAAAATAGATAAGGACCTTATTTGAAGGTAAAATGACCATTTTAATAGGGGCAATTGTGACACCTGTTTTCATGATATTTCTGATTATTTAGGGTATTTTTATTCCTTTGTTGTTGGGGAATTATCTGGTGTAATTAAATGAGTTGAAAATATTTTAAATCTGTACTCAAGATGATACTTATTTTCAGAATTTACTTGGTTTTTGAACTGTTTTGTTGTATAGTGGGATTTACAAACATGCTGATGTCATACAGCACCTAAAAACATCTCTATGGAAACAAATCATGTACTACCTGAAGTGTTTTGGTTTAGATTGCAATCTTATCACATAGCCTAGTTCTTGACTCTAGGACATTTCCTTGTCATTAATGGTTGCTTTTAACTCAAGATTGTATCAAGCCACTCCACAGGAAAGACTAAGTTGCCAGACCTGTTATATTATAGGTCTATATAGATTATAGGTCTAACATATTATTTATGTTATAAAGTGACATTAATTTGGAATGATCAAGTATTTTCATAACCTTTAACTCAGGAAAGCCACATTTTTCCCAAGCATAAGTTAAAAACAAAACTGAAACTTATCTATTCAGCATTCTTTTCTCACTCCCCCTCATTCTCACTTAGCTGCAACTATTTCCTGTGTACTGATAACACATCCTTATACCCACCTCCTATTTCCTGAGCTTTGCAATCCAATGATCCTCAATCTCTGGTGTTCATCAGAATCACCAGTAAAGCACTTTTTTTTTCTTGTGCTGTCCATATCTATTTAAAATTTTTTTTATTTTATATTGGAGTATAGTTGATTTACAGTGTTGTGGTAGTTTCAAGTGTACAGCAAAGTGATTCAGTTATACATATACACATATCTATTCTTTTTCAGATTCTTGTCCCATATAGGTTATTACAGAGTATTGAGTAGAATTCCCTGTGCTATACAGTAGGTCCTTGTTGATTATCTGTTTTATATATAGTAGTGTTATATGAGTAAAGCACTTTTTAAAAAAACATAGTTCCAGGCCCTGCCTCAGAACTAATCAATCAAAATCTCCATGGAGGTAGGTGGGGAAAGCATTTTGCGATTTTAAAGATGATCAAGGTGGGATTAGTAGCCTCAGTAGGCTTAATGCCCCTTTTCACTGTGGTCTCCTGTCTCTAAAACCTGTCTAGGCCAGCCTAGCATCATAGCTACCAGGAAAAGGAAGTCTGTGTTGAAAACAACTTTAGTTTTTGTTTTCCATCTTTAGGTCGGCTTCAGTGCTGATGAAGCCCACAATATCGTTAAAGAGGTGAGTTACATATCTTGTTCATCTTGAAGATTGATGCATTGGTTGACATTTTAAAAAGCTGTGTTTTGACTTTCAGCACAAAGTTAGAAACCTTAGTATTAAAGCAAGATTTTTCATATTTGTTCACTAATTCTTCGTAGGGGTGCTTCTATGTTTGTTGTGTTGTATGCTGTCAGGCATCTTGGGGCTTACCCTGAAAGGGATGTTTAAATATTGATCTAGAAAACTGGTTTGCTGTTTTCTAAAACTGATTCTCTGTCTTTTGAATAAAAGAACTTTTATTCCAGTGGGGCCAAATATTATTTTGAATGTTAATGCCCTAAAAGTATATAGGTAAATTATATGTAATAGTATAATAAACATATAATTATAGTATATACATACATATATATATGTGTGTGTGTGTGTATATATATATATATATATATATATATCAAGTAAATAAAAGACCCAAGAAATATCTGCTTTGGTTATTGTATGCTTTTTTTTAGCCCAATATAACTGGAAAATTAGGGACTTCCAGTGGTTAAGACTCTGCACTCCCAGTGCAGGGGGCACAGGTTCGATCCTTGGTCGGGGAACTAAGATCCTGCATGCTGCATGGCATGGCCGCGCGCACACACACACAAAGATTGGAAAAGTAATCACTTAATATCTTTTAATATCTTTTAGACACTGATACGACGGTACATCAAAATCTTCAGAAAAATATTTGAAATATGATATCTGGTCCTCATGTTAGGCAAATAGACAAGAAGTTCTCTTTGGGACTCAATGTTGGCAGAGGAACTTTAATTATTCTAGTGGTATCACATACAGACTAACTGTGGGTAAGGTATTTATGAACACTTTTAATAGTCCTGAGTCATTTTTAACTGTGCCAAATCCTAGAAAAAAATAAGCTGGCCCGGAAGGCAGGCTTGTGTTGCGGGCATGACTGTTGCAGCCTGTGTCCTAGCAGCAGGCCCCAACTCCCTTTAGGCTTGGCTGGATTGGCTTGCCCTCTGGGCACTGAGCACCGTCTCAGTCCTGAGACCATGCCTTACCTGCCTGAATGCTTAGGGCATGAGCTCACCCGGAACTCACCCAGGGCTGGCCTCGTAAAACTAGGATCAACCTGAGGTCTGAGAGAGCTGGATAGGCACCTGAAAATCCCGCCATATTTTAATAGTTCAAAATCATGTATTAGAACTTTGTAGCCAGGAATATATCATTACCAAAACAAAATGCAAATGTTTTCAATACCTTGACAATGCAAAAGCACAAATGAGGGCAATGGGGGGGTGGAAGAAGGGATGGAGGTCATGGGAGGGCAGGAGTGATAACAGCCTCAAAGTGGAAAGTCAAGAGAGACTGTCCTTGGTGGATGGAACATGAAGCAAAGGATGCTGGGGTATTGGAGGAATCTTTTAAATAGTACCTTCTTCTTTACCCACATTATGAACCATATGAAAAGACCAAAGAGTTAGTAGAAAGAGAACCAAATATCACCTTTATTATTGATAAAAACTGAGTTGGAGATTGGAGCTTGTTTTGCTAACTCCCTACCTGTTCGGTTCAGACCTTGGAAGAGGCATCCAAGGGAAAGTTAGAGTCAGTAGAGAGAAACACTTAACCAGGCTGGTGCCTTTCGTTGGTCTGGGTGAAGAGGGAAGGAGAAACTAAATACCCAATCCAAGGCATTTGGGAGATTGGCTCTCCCAGATGAGAAGGGTACCAACCAGTAACTCACTCCACCTCCATGGGGAGGAATAATAACAGGTGGGACGAGAGGCCAGGGATGATAAGGAAAAAATCCTCTGCGTGGAAGGAAACATCCAGAGTAGAAAAGAAACATGCTCCTAATAGTGTAAATATATTGAAGTAAAAATAGCAAATTCATTATATTGAGGGACGTGGGGAGGGGGGGCAGGAGGTGGCAGGTGGTCCTAGGGAACTAAATTTTCATCTGTCATAGCAGGAGCTCTAGGGATGTTGTCTATAATTCATCAATCAAGAAATAGCAATATAAACATTATTTAGAGATATGTGAGTGACCCTTAAGAGACAAAAAAACAGTTGTACCCTAAAAGTGTTTCTTCTGTGGAAGGGGGCTGGGGATGGGAAAGGGTGGGGAGGGGATTCTTATTTTTCATTGTAAGCTCTTCTGTTCTGTTGGATTTTTAAACCCACGTGCATGGGTTACTTTGATGGTTTGTTCAGTTAAAAGAACCATGCTTCTTAAAATGAGATACACATATTGAGTGGTGGCTAGGAGGTCCTAGAAGCCACTGGGTGCATTTTTTTTATTTAAAAAAATTTATTTATTTATTTAGGCTGCGTCGGGTCTTAGTTGCGGCATGTAGGATCTTTCATTGCGGCGCGCGGGCTTAGTTGCCCCGCGGCATGTGGGATCTTAGTTCCCCGACCAGGGATCGAACCGGTGTCCCCTGCATTGCAAGATGGATTCTCAACCGCTGGACCACCAGGGAGGTCCCCACTGGGTGCATTTTAGAGCATCAATTCTACTTCCATACTTGCAAGAGGGAGTTAAGTAATATAAATAATTTAACACCATTTTCAAATGAAAACAAACTGATACATTATGGAGTCAAAAGCAAGCTTCATTTGAAATTTTCATATAAAATATGAGACTCGAAAGACATCTCAGGTTTGCCACAGCTGGCTTTCAGGTACCTGTGTATCCTCTTCCCTCCCGCTCTCTTCCCATGAGCCAACTGTCTTTGCCATTGAGGCATTCGGAAGGTGAGAGGGAGAGGGAGAGAGAGAGCGAGAGCTATTTGAAAACATGTCAGCACTTCCCAGATGATTATACAGTTTCAGCAGGCATTTCTGTTCTTCTTATCTTTTGCTGATCTCCTTATTTTCTTAGAGTCCTTCCTCTGAGCCCCTATGCTAATATATTTTTCCTGCTGAAGTCTTAGAGCCACTCACTTATTGGTGATATGCATATGTTTTATTTATTGTCAGTAATAGAATTTGCCCACGAACAAATTTTCATATAAAAAGTGAGTTACAAATGGAATTAACTTGGAGCTTAATCTAAAGTATATTTGATTCAGGATGCCCAGAGAGTATATCAAAGCCAGTATTACTTCAACAACAAACGTGTACTGAGTGCCTGCTATGTGCCCGAGTTCTGAGTTTGTCCCTGGGAATACAGAGCAGGTTAAGGACCTCATTATCTAGTGGGCCTCCTGGTTAAGTGGTAATGAAGAAGGCTAAATGTTAATTAATAGTAATTAGCAGGGCTATTTACAGTGGCATCCACAGGCCCCTGATATTTCTGTTGTTTGGAGCAGAACTTGAAGCGGTCCTATTAGATAACCTGAAAGTAAACAAGGGCTCGTAGTTTCCCATTAAGGTACAGCAGTCTAGGGAGAGGAAGAGGTTTCCCAAAGGCCGTCAGCTTGGGAATAGTAAAGTCAGGATTAAATCTTTGTCCCCGTGACCCTTGGGCCACTGACCCTCCTAACTCTTCATGTTACATTCTAGGAGAATAATTTGAGCCACATTGTTACTTTCTTCAACCCCTCTAAATTTAATTTCTCTTTTTTGCGTTTTACGATTAGTGAAGAGTTTATACTATCCAGCTTAAGATTCCATATTAATTAGTGCCTCTACTATAGTCCAGTTGTAGCAAATGAAAGCTGCACATGTGCATGTGTGTGTGCACGCGTGTGTGTGTCTGTCTTATTAAGCTGGATTCTATAAATGAATTGAACGAGTGCTTTATTCTCCCGGCTCTATCACTTGAATAAAAAAATAATAGCAGCAAAATAAGTCAGAGAAAGACAAATACTGTATGATCGCACTACTATGTGGAATCTAAAAAACTCCAAACTCATAGAAACAGAGTAGAACGGTGGTTGCCATGGGGTGGGGAAAATGTTGGTCAAAGGGTACAAACTTCTAGTTGTAAGATGAATAAGTTCTGAGGATCTAATATACACCATGGTAATTATGGTTAACAGTACTGTATTGTATACTTGAAGGTTGCTGAAAGTAGATCTTAAATGTTCTCAGTACACACACACACACGCACACACACACACAAACAAAAGGTAAGTATGTGAGGAAGTGAATGTGTTAACTAACCTTATTGTGGCAATCATTTCACAATATAACGTGTGTCAGATCATCACATTGTACACCTTAAACTGACACAATGTATGTCAATTATATCTCAATAAAACTGGAAAAAATAAAATAACAGCAGCAATAATGATGTAATAATATCCGTCATTACTTATGTGTTTGCTCTGTGGCAGTCACTGTGTTTGAGCACACAGCTTTCCTTATCTCACCCCATCCTCACAGCAGCTTGATAAGATGACGCTGTTATCCCTGCTTTAAAGATTAGGAAAATAGGGGTTTCAAGAGATTAAGTCACTTGCAAAAGGTCACACAGGGGTGGCCGAGGTGACCTTAAAACCTAAGACTGTGATACTAAACCAGTGCTCTTAATCAAGTATCAGAAGTGGATGCAAGTAAACACCGTGGAAAATTAACTTTCTCTTTCTAGAGCGCCTAAAAACTAGCGTTTGTTGATGATTTACTTTTAGTGGCAGGTGTGCTTGTTGTTTGATAGCTAAGCAGTTACATAATATGAAATAGGATATAATTATTGTACATGAGAAATAGATTTTTAAATTGGTCTCATCCTTTATTTCTAGCATCTGAAACCTAGTTCAAATCCCAGCTGTTTCAAAGCCATTCTTTAACCAATTGATATCACCCTTTTAAAATCTCCACCCCCCCCATAATCCTTTTATGACATGACTTACCACCCTTGATTAGTCTTCCTTGTATTATAGAGTTCTTTTATTAGTTTCTCTGCTAGACTGTTAAGTTCTTTACAGTAGAGGCCATGTCACATTTATCTTTATATGGCCTGTGATATCTCATAGAGTGAGATAATGCATGCGGAAATGCTTTGAAAATTCTACAACAGTTAGAGATGACGCATAATAAATATTTAACAGATGCATATCTTGTAAGATGTTTTATTAGGTTATAAGTGTATTTTATGTTTTGAATAAATTTTTTGCTGCGATATGTGTATACTTTGTTTAATTGTCCTCTGCCCTTTTAGTGTATAGATGGGGTCTTGGGAGGTGAAGATTATAATCATAACAACATCAACCAATGGACCGCAAGCATAGTGGAGCAATCCTTAGCACATCTGGTTAAGTTGGGAAAAGCTTATAAGTATATTGGTAAGTATCGGTGTCCTTCCTCACTAGTTTACTCACCTTTGTTCCTGTGGTTTTCCTCTGAATTTACAGAATGTAAATGAATCATAGACACTCAAGTTGGATACTAATAGGGGGTGAAGGACTTCTGACTTATCCATCACAAAAATAATCTGTGATAATACCTAAAAGATGGGGATCTTTCACAACTCAGAAGCAGTTTGAGCTCCCGCCAACCATCTACTTGTCTTGATAGCATCGTCTTTTACATTTGCATCGGTTATCTTCAGTGAAATTCCCTCAGCCCTACTGTCTTCCTTTCATTAGTGCCATGCCTCCTTACGTGTAGGACTGTGAAGTGCCACACAATACTTGTAAAGTGGAACATTTTCTTTGTTTCTGTGTCTGAATTATGCCCATGGGACAAGGCACATAATTTCGCCCAGATTTTTCCTGCAGTACAGTCACCATTGGTTATGGCACTGGGCAGCAAACAGACTGGACCCAGTGGGGTCAGAATCGTGCTGGTAAATAATCAAGATGAGAGACTTATTTTTTTCAATCCATTCGCTGAATGCTTTGTTGTCTGTTATTTTTATAGCTTTTAGAGCTCCGAACTCAAACACTTAGATATGTTTTCCTTTGTTTGTAAGCGTTCTCACTGTGCAACTTTATTTGTAGTGACCTGTGCGGTGGTCCAGAGGAGTGCATATGGCTTTCACACAGCCAGCTCATGTTTTTGGGACACCACATCTGATGGTAAGAGACTTTAAGCTGATTGAAACAAAATCCAACTTCTAGCAAAGTCAAATAGTGTACTTGTTATCGAATCCTTATTTATCTCTAATTAAATTCCCACAAGACTTTATCAACAGAATTGCTTTGTACCTAGTGACAAGTATGCCATCAGACAAATAGGAAATGTGAAGATTTAACAGATTGCAGGAAATATGATATTAAAACCTATGAAAAATGTATATATAGATAGATAGATAGATAGATATTTCCTGGTAATTCTGATGTTTTGCTGGTATTTCAAAGTCCTTTTGTTGTGTGTTTTCAGGAACCTGTACTGTAAGATGGGAAAACCGAACCATGAACTGTATTGTCAATGTCTTTGCCATTGCTATTGTCCTGTAACAGGCTAAAAATGTTCGGCCGAAACCATTAACAAGAATTTGTCACTGTATCCTTTCTAAAAAGAGTAACAGTTACTTATTCGTGTGCTAGATGACAAGTGTGCAATATGCTTCAAAACTATCAACAAAAACTGAATAGTGCAAGCAAGCAATCTCATAGGAAGTTGGCAGATTATCTCATATTCCATACGGCATCATTTAAATAGGAAGACCTCAACATTAGCAAAAAACACAGAAATATGGCATGACATGAAAATACAATCTTATATTTACACCGGCTTTTCACTAATAGTATGTACCTAAGGAGATGGGGAAATCCATTCAGATAATTAAATTCTCTTTCAGCTAGAAAAGTTAACAGGGATAAATATATGAACAAAAATACTGCAAGGATAAATGTGGAGAAAATGATAATAATTAGTTAACACTTCTTAGTTTTTTATTTCTCCTTCTTAGTTGTACATACGATTTAGTGGAAAGTAATTCCATTCTTTTTTTTTTTCGGCCGTGCCACGCAGCTTGTGGGTTCTTAGTTCCCCAACCAGGGGTTGAACCTGGGCCCTCGGCAGTGAAAGCACAGAGTCCTAACCACGGGACAGCCAGGGAATTCCCTTAAATCAGTTTTTTAAATTTCAAATTCTTATTTACATTTGAGGGCGAATTAAATCAGGTAACCTGAATTCCCTAGGTAAACAAGATTAGTTACAGTGTATGATGAAAAGTATATGACTCTAACAGCTGCCTTACACTTCATTCCTTCCATTTGGAACAAATATTTACTGAATGTTATGAGCTATTTCTCTGCTAATTATAGTTATCAATATGCTGTTCAAATTCTAAGTTTCTTTTGGTACCTATTCAGTTGGACAACTAACATTTATGTTTGGGAAGGAAAAAAAATAGTTGTTTTACAAGAGAGGAAAAAAGTGAATCTGGTTATCCAGGTAGAAGTAAGCAAAAGAAAAGCACTTATTGCTGACAGAATTATAGATGTAATTTTAAGAATTGCTCCTAACAAGCAAAAAATGCATAAAATATGCAACTCTTAGTTAAAGGCCTTATTAGCAGTATAATATACAAGTAGTAAATTTTGTCATTGCTTTAGTTACAATCATCTGTAAATAATTTTAAATACTTATTATGTGAGGTTCAAATTGAGTGGAGTAAAGTGTAAATTAAATGTATACAAACATTAGCAGGTTATTGAATATCTCAGGGCTTATGAAATATAAATTATTAAGAAAATAAAAGATGAAAAATTAGGGTACACAGCTGGCCACCAAATGCGAAGTCAATTTGCTATTTAACCTTGAAAACAAAATCAATTTTGCATATTACCACTAACACTAATACATATAGGGAGTGGAACCATGATTTGTTGAATCCTGGGGGGAAAGAAAAGCTTAGTGTTGACAATATTAAGATAGTATTCTTCTAGGAATACTATGTGCATGTTTGATATTTTTGCTGAGTAACAATAATTGTTCAGTGTGTAAGAAGAAGATGAAGAAAATACAAGGATAGAGTTTAATGCAGTGATCTACATTTTGGGCACGTCAAAATTTATCAGTCATTACCTTTATGTTAGTTTACACTGCTGGCTTTTGTGCCTTGAAGATTATAATAGTGACCAAAATACATCTGTGCAGTTAAGGCTCGCTTTTGATTATTGTTATTGAAGCCTGATTTTAAAAGAATAATAATCAAAGATACCTCGTGAACTTGCTCTCTGCTCTGTTTCTAGTTAAAATGTAATAAAGATTATCTTCCTGCACTGTACGTTTGCTTCTGGATGTTCACTGAATAGGTAAAGAAATGGCATTGTCTTTAAGAAATTCTAAATAACAGGAATGAGGAAGAGAAATGAATATCAGACCACACAGATACATTGTACAGAATAAGTGCCATTAAAATAGCAACCCGAACCCAGTGTTCACCATTACAACATAAATAACAGCTCCTATTTTATGCCTTTTATTATTTTTAACAAAAAGTTATTTTAAAAAGTAGTATAAAATATATTCTGTAATATTTATTAGCTTTTAATAACTATTTTTTGGCAAGGAATTTTGTCCTATTTGTCAACCTGCAATCGAGTTGTTGCTGTTTGTTTGTTTTTCATTAAGGACTTTAAGTATGTAAAATTAGCGTATTCAGATGTAAGTACTAACTCGGATTTTTGTAAAGCTATAATTTTATGTTTGTAAAGTACCAGTACACAGCCCTAAATGATGGCAACATCTCATTACATTTTCTGTGGTAAAAAGTACTTTTTTGCTCTTCTTTCCACGTTAGGTGTTATCTAATTATGAGTCACTGAAAGCATTTTCACCACCTACAGTCATCACCACATTTTTAAGGTAATCTTACAATGCTGTGGATTATATTTTTAAAGCTTGAGTAAAAAACCTTGTCTATCCTTGATAACAGTTTTTTAAAAGTGGGAGAAAAATCTGTGATTTTTTTTGTAGCAAAGGAACTAGGTCTTTTTTATAGCAGACACCAAAGCAAAGGTTGAGAGATGAATTGAAAATTTCACTCCATGTGCTACAATCTACCCAAGGGGAACTTGTTTTATAATCTAGAAGGTGGAGCTATACTTGTGGCTAAAGAGGCTTATAGTTTCAATGTCTAATAATTCAGTAAAATTGACCTTTGCATATTTACTAAATTCCCTATAAAAGGATCTTAAGCATTCAGCCCTTACAAGATTTAGATAGCCACCATCAATATACATTAACCTCAGTGGTCCAGGAGATTCTAGCCCACCTTGTCTAACTGCAAATCCCGTATTTCTCACTGTGGTCCCACTCAATGTCACCCCATGTCATCCTTGGATATGTAGGATATATTGACAATCCAGGCCTAATTAGAAATGGCCCCTAACTGCTTCATAAAGAGTATCTCTTCCCAAAATGGTTTCTAAGGATCTCAGAGATGAAGCGGGAACTTTGTACAGACACTCTCAGCACCACTGGGATGGTATGTATCTTCCCTATAGGACACGAAACGTGGGCAACTATCCCCACTCTGGGATGCTTTAAAGGTGAAGCCTATATGGGGAAGTTTCTTTGCAGTTCTGCCTAACCAGGTCAGGGAATCTGATGCCTGGGCTTATCCAGTAATGTATATTCAACTTTCTTCATGCTAAAATAAACCTTTTTATTTTACTGAATGCTGTGTCTTTTTAGATATTTTTATGTATGCCCGCTTCTAACTTGAGATATTTCAATCTGGGTTTCTCAGGGCAGAGTTTTACATGAGGCAGTATTACTACTTAATGAAAGTTCTGTTATTTTCACCCCTATAATGCCTTATGGAGAAAATCTCCGTGAAAATTAATAGATTGTATCATGTACCGACCTTTTCTTAACCTGTAATTTTGTAGGCTAGGAATTTGGATTAAGCTGCATGAGCTAACATAGGCTTTCACGGTTAATGCTCATATAGAATACCACCCAAAATGATCAGGATTAGAGTAGTGGTCTCTGAATAATTAAATTAAAGCAAACTTGTTCTGTAAAGGGCCAAAAAGTAAATATCTGAGACCATTATAGGCCTTTGCAACTACGCAAGTATGCTGTTGTAGTTTGAAAACAGTCCAAGACAGTATGTAAATGAATGGGCACGACTGTGTTCCAATAAAACTTTATTTACAAAAACAGGTGGCAGGCTGGTCATAGTTTAACAACCCCTGTATTAGAGTAAGAGGTGTTTCCTAGCCACTTAAAAAATTATACCTTAATAATTTGAGAACTTTTTTTCTTTTTGTTGTTCTCAGTTATAAACAATGGAACACAAAGCACTTTTATATGTTATGTTTTCATTATCTTGGACTCAGAGACCTTACCAGTAAACCAAACCTGTACTCTCCTTATTGAAAGAAAGAAGGGCTACAAATCAACTTCTCCAAAACTAAAGTATTCCTTTTTTGATGTATATCACCTAACTTTTCACAAGTTTACAGATAATTTTATATCTTATTATCTTGGAGTTCATTTTACAACCTTAGTTTAAGGAACGTTATTATAAAAAGGTTAACGTTTTGTTATTTACTGATTTTTGGTTTTTTTGTGGCTAAGATGGACTCTATTCTACCCAGAGAATCATCCATGCATACTGGACATGGCAGTCGTCCATTCAATGCCTCCTCTTAGAAATCACTCACACACACACACACACACACATGAAACTGCACAGCCCACAGATGAAATGACCCTGCCCCATAGTTTGGGGAAGTAGATGTTCTTTACCCAGGAATGGCTACATATTGCACTAGGCATGAGCACCTGACCCAATGATGGTTTATCCATGGATTGATTTTTAATCCATAAGGTGGCTGGGATACATTAAGCCAAGCAAAGTATTGATAGTTCTCTCTGAATTTTGAATCCGAACATAAGGAGAGCATTATTCAATAGGAGAAAACGGGGGCAGATGAAAAGAAAAGCAGAAGTCTCGTCAAGGACTCATCCAAGTTTTCTTATCAGCAGAACTGTCATCACATCTGCCCTCTCCTCTCGCTACCACCCTCCGATCCAGGGAAGACAGACCAAACTTCCAGTACCAGCGACACCAGCAGCAGTGTTGAGAATGGTGTCAGCAGCAAATGTGGCAGAGAGAGTGGTGTATTAGGCAGGGAGCTGGTTGATGGGAATGGTCTGGTAGATGGCTTAGAATCACCAGCATAGGGTGATAAAAGAACAGAACAAAAACCTGTATACAAATGTTCATAGCAGTGTTATTAGTAATAGCAAAAAACTAGAAACCACTTTGACCATCAGTGGGTGAATGGTTTAACAAACTGTGGTACATACGTGGACTATTATTCAGAAAACACACACACACAAGAAGTTGTATGAATCTCCAGAGAATTACGCTGAGTGAAAAAGCCAATCGTAAAAGAATACTGTATGATTCCATTTATATGACATGTTTAAAACAAAAGTTTAAAAAATGAGGTTGGAGATAGTGGAGGGGGAAGGAGGAAGGGGGCAGGAGGGAGGGGGGGTGTGGTTATAAAAAGCCAACATGAAGAATCCTTGTGGTATTGGAACTGTTCAGTATCTTGGCTTTGGTGGTAGATACACAAACTTACACATTATAAAACTGGGTAGAACTAAATACACACAAACGAGTACAAGTAAAATTGGGGAAATCTGAATAAGGTGGGTGGATTTATCAATGTCAGTATCCTAGTTGTGATATTGCAGTAGAGGTTTGGAAAATGTTCCCATTGGGGGAAATTGGGAAAAGGATACAGGAGATTTATCTCTATTATTTCTTATGACTGTATGTGAATTTATAATGATATCAATAAAACTTTCAATTAAAAAATGAAGATGGGGGCTTCCCTGGTGGCGCAGTGGTTAAGAATCTGCCTGCCAATGCAGGGGACATGGGTTTGAGCCCTGATCCAGGAAGATCCCACATGCCGCCGAGCAGCTAAGCCCGTGTGCCACAACTACTGAGCCTGCACTCTAGAGCCCATGAGCCACAACTACTGAGGCCGCAGGCCACAACTACTGAGCCCACGTGCTGCAACTACTGAAGCCCACGCACCTAGTGCCCGTGCTCCGCAACAAAGAGAAGCCACTGCAATGAGAAGCCTGTGCACCGCAACGAAGAGTAGCTCCCGCTCGCTGCAACTAGAGAAAGCCCACGCGCAGCAACGAAGACCCAATGTAGCCAAAAATAAATAAAATAAAAATAAATAAATTTTAAAAAATGAAGATGGACTAAAGACAATTTCATATAAAAGAACATAAAAAAGCAGATCAACTTTTGGTCGGTTTTATTGTCTATAAAGTCTCTACAATGTGCCCTCTTATTGCTTGCACCCAGGGAAGACCACTCCCACCATTGCCCATGATACACCACTGGATAGAGACATAATAAAAGAGAAAAAGTGAGTTGCCAGAACAGCCAAGCTCTTCTGTAATGAGTTGATCTCTTAATCTGGAAAATTCTATGCCTTGACTCTCTTAAATTTGAGCTTCTGAATGATTCATTGTAGCAAGGAGAGAATTACACTTAGACCAAAGAAGTGTTAGTGTTCCCTAAAGTATATCAGAGATATGGAAGAGGGCTAAATATTTCAGTAAAAATCAGGGTACTTTTTATAGTTATTTATCTGTTTATCAGTCAATGGACATTTGGATTATTTCTCATTTTTCACTATTCTGAAAAATGCTGCTATGAACATTTGTGAACAAGTTTCTATGTGGACATATGTTTTCATCTCTCTCGGGTATATGCCTAGGAATGTAATTGCTGGGTCACATGGTATGAAAGGTGAGGTGACTATTGGATGCTGGTAAGTAATCAACAATGCCCACTACACTCCCACAAAGAAATCCTCTCACGTAATTACTGAAATAGATAGTCATCTTGATCTAGTTTCTGTTTTCCTGCTTGGGATAGATACGGATATAAGAAATACTTTACTTTCAAGTCAGAAAGAGAAAGACAAATACCATATGATAACACTCATATGTGGAATCTAAAATATGGCACAAATGAGCCACACGAAACAGAAATGGACTCACAGACATAATGAACAGACTGGTTGCCAAGGGGGAGGGGTGGTGGGGGAGGGATAGAGTGGGAGTTTGGGGTTAATAGATGCAAACTATTACATATAGAGTGGATAAACAACAAGATCCTACTGTATAGCACAGGGAACTATATTCAGTATCCTGGGATAAACCGTAATGGAAAAGAATAGAGGCTGTGTATAAATGCATAACTGAGTCACTTTGCTGTACAGCAGAAATTAACACAACATTGTAAATCAACTACACTTCAATTAAAAAAAAAGAAATACTTTACTTTCTTGTTAACTTTTGTATTAGTTTTCTATTGCTGCTTAAACTTGGTGGCCTGAAACAACATGAATTTAGTCTCTTACAGTAAGTGTTAGAGGTCAAAAGTCCACAACAGTCTTACTGGACTAACGTCAAAGTTTAAGCAGGGCTGCATTCCTTCTGGAGGCTCTAGGTGAGCATTCATTTTCTTGCCTTTTCTAGCTTCTAGAGGTTCCCTACATTTCTTGGTTAGTGGTTCCATCTTCAAAGCCAGAAATGTAGCAATTTCAAATCTCTCTCCTCTTTGACCTCTGCTTCTGTCATCTCCTCCTTTGACTCTGAGCCTCCTGCCTCTATCCTTCCCTTTATTAGGACCCTTGTGATTACATTGGGCCCACCCAGGATGATCTCCCATCCCAAGATATTTAACCTAATCACACCTGCAAAGTCCTTTCGCCATGTAACATATTTACACGTTCTGAGGATTAGAATGTGGATATCTTTGGGTGGTCATTTTATTTAGTACAACTCTATTATCACATGACACTGAATGTCAGTGACTCAGTTTAAGTATCAGAAAAGCAATAGGGAATATTGAGGACTGTGACGTGTTAGACAGCACATGCCCCTTCAGAGAGAGGCTACATCTTAGCTCCAGCCATTACGAACATTCAGAAACAAGGCCTCAGGGTTCCCTAATCTTCCAGTTTTGCAAGGAATTCAGAAATATGGTGTGAAGTCTCAATTTCAAAACCTCAGTACTTTTCAGCATTGGTGTTTGGACCTAGGGGGTCTCATAAATAGTACACCTCTTCCCTTCCTGAGTTCTGAACAAATTAAGAGGCAAGGAGAAAGACAGGCTAAAATCGAAGTATCAGCTTTCTGAGAAAAACAAATATCGTATATTAACGCATATATGTGGAATCTAGAAAAATGGTACAGATGAACCGGTTTGCAGGGCAGGAATAGAGACACAGATGTAGAGAACAAACATATGGACACCAAGGGGGGAAAGTGGGGGGAGGGTGGTGGGATGAATTGGGAGATTGGGACTGACATGTATACACTAATATGTATAAAATAGATAACTAATAAGAACCTGCTGTATAGCACAGGGAACTCCACTCTGCTGTACAGTAGAAACTAACACAACATTGTAAAACAACTATACCCCAATAAAAAAATTAAAAAAAAAAGTTTCACCTTTCTGAGAAAGACAAATACCATATGATATCACTTATATGTGGAATCTAAAATATGATACAAATGAATTTATTTACAAAACAGAAACAGACTTACAGACATAGAAAACAAACTTATAGTTACCAAAGGAGAAAGAGGGTAGGGGAGGGATAAATTAGGAGTTTGGGATTAGCAGATACACACTACTGTATAGAAAATAAAGAACAAAGACCTACTCTATAGCACAGGGAACTCTACTCAATATCCTGTAATAAACCATAATGGGAAAGAATATGAAAAAGAATATATATATAAAATATACAGATATGTATAACTGAATCACTTTGCTGTATACCAGAAACTAATACAACGTTGTAAATCAACTATACTTCAATAAAAAAATTTTTTTAATTAAAAAAAAAAATCACCCTTCCATTGGAGAATGGGACTGAGGGAAACTGGTCTTTTTAATATTGACCCCCAGAATTAGAGTCACCACCCAGTCATAAGCAGAAACATACTCTCTGATGAATCAACAAAGAGGAAGGTAAGAAGAAGCCACTCCACTTCCCAAGGCGGGACTGAGTGAGAGAGTAAAGAAAGATCAGGAATGCTCTGTGAATTGATGATTCTCCACATGGAGAATCATGTGAAGTCCCTTTCATATGAAATCCCCACATGAGTGGGGATGAAGCACTGCTCTCTTAACACTTGGCACTGATTCTATTTTTTTTTAAACACTGTGTAGCCTAACCTTGTACAGGCCAAAGAAAACATGTCCGTGGGTTAATGTGGCCCATGGGTCATTAGTCTGTCTCAATTTCATGGTCTACCAGCCTCTACCTTTCCCTCCCACCCTATCCCAGTCTCCTCCACCGTTCGCCTGTTGTGGTCGGGCACTGTGATTGTTCTACACATGGTCAACAGGCAAGGGGAAGAAAATTAAGTCAGCTGTTGTCTGGCCTTAAGGCCAACGCAGTATGTCTGGGAGCAGCTATTATTCTTGCACCCTTGATAATACGAACTAGAGAGTTACCACAGAACTACTGTTCTGTGAATCAGTATGCTCTTTTTGGAGGGCACTTTGGCAACATCTATCAGTTTTTTAAGTGTTATATCCCATAATCACAGTTCTTAACATCTATACAACAGAAATAATAACATGAATGGATAAAAACAAACATTTTCCGTGCAATACTATTTGTAAAAGCAAATTAAACAAACAGAAGAAAACAACTAAAATGTCCACCAATAGGGGAAGAGATAAATTACGGAGAAGAAAAGGGGAAGTATCACATTTCACTTTATGTATTATATGGTTAGAAACAGTTAAATAATTATACATTACTTTAAAAAATGTAATTTAAATTACACAATACGTGAATGCATTTTTTATGCAAAGCTTTTCCATATAACAAAAGCTTAACAAGCCCCTTGCTCCCCATCTTATCCCCTTTTGGTTTCCCATCTTGCCATCCACTCCCAAGGATAATAGGAGGTAATAACTGCTATCATTTTGATGCATATGAGTCTAGGGATTTTTCCACATTTATATACATATACGCATGTATTATCGGAAAACTATATAACATATATTATTCTGCAGCTTGCTCATTTTAGGCAACAGTATTGCCTTTGGGATTTTTGTTCATGTCAACATATGCAGAGCCACCTTGTTGAGTTTAGCTGCTATATTCTATCACATGGTATGGATGGGCCATAATTTATTCCATTTCCTATTGGTGGACATTCCACCAATGTTCCATTCTTACAAACAATGCTGATATGAATACCTTTGCTCAAAGCTTCTTGTGTCCATGTGTGAATGTTTCTCTAGAACACTTTCGAAGTGGAATTATTGGAATCATTGGGTTATAAGATGTGTACCTTTTAAGTCTCAATAGATCGTATTTCTTCTATAACTTGTCTTAAGAAGAGAGAAAGTAATTCAGACTCTTGAAAACAGCAAGCAAATATATTTGTACATGGGAGGGAATTTCCCCTCCCATGTGCAAATATACATGTATACACATGGCTAAAGAGACCCTGTGCCAGCCCTTAAAATGATCCATTCTAATGGAATTCATCGGGAATCACAACAAAGCACAAAAATCATACACACTGGGCCTGCTCTTCTTCTCATTCTTAGTATGTTTTACCCGCCCAACTCTTTATATGTGATTATGTGTATTTGTATGTGTGTGTGCACGTGTGTGCTGCATAGAACTTGCAATAGGGTTTCTTCTGCATGAGTGTCCTGAACCACAGCAATTGCTGTGGAAGTAGGAGGGAAATGTGTAAATGTAAGAAATATATGGAGTTTGAATTATCTGGAACTCATGACTGGTAGGTCCAGGGAGCCAAGCAGAGAGAAAAACTAAAGATGCCATAGGGTTTGGTTTCTCATCGGTTGAGCAGAACAAGGTTTGTTGAAGTATCTAAAATCACACAGAGCACCATTGACTGGGATCAGCTTCGTTAATGCCCGCAGCTTTGCCTCTCTGCTGCCAACAATGGCATTTGACTGGGAGTAAGAAGGCCTCCATTTTAGTTCTGGCTCTACCTCCGGTTGGCTATGTGATCTTGAAGTAATCATTTCACCTTTCTTCAGCTGTACTTTATTCATCTGTACAATGAAGAGGGCAGGTTAAGGCCTTTTATTTTATTTTATTTTTAATATATTTAACAGGTAATTCATTTTATTTATTTATTTTTGGCTGCTTTGGGTCTTCGTTGCTGTGCGTGGGCTTTCTCCAGTTGCGGCGAACAGGGGCTACTCTTCGTTGTGGTGCGCGGGCTTCTCATGGCAGTGGCTTCTCTTGTTGCAGAGCACGGGCTGTAGGCGCGCGGGCTTCAGTAGTTGTGGCACGTGGTCTCAGTAGTTGTGGCACACGGGCTTAGTTGCTCCGTGGCATGTGGGATCTTCCTGGACCAGGGCTCGAACCCATGCCTCCTGCATTGGCAGGCAGATTCTTAACCACTGCGCCACCAGGGAAGACCCAGGTTAGGGCCTTTTAAACTTTAGTATCATGGACTAAAAAAAATCCAAACCAAGAGTCTTCTCATCTAACAGATATTTGACACTACATCAACCATTTGCATCTGTCCAGAAGCTTCTATGGTACTTTTTCCCTCATACTATGTTATAGGGCTCTACAGAACTAAAATGGGACAAATAGAAAATCCAGTGCTTTAGACTGGCACCAAGCAAAGGAGCAGGTTCAAGCAACAAGCTTGGCTAAAGCTGGCCGTGACCCAGAAGCCGGAAAGACAGAAGGAGAATGATCACCAGCTGAGGCCAGAAGCCTCTGCAACACTGGATGATCTTCTTCTCCAAGTCGGCCCACAGGACATATCTTCTGAGAAAACCCATATCAATTCTATGTATGACATTTACAAATTTTTGATTCTTTGGCTTTAATGGTTCAGGGCAGTGTCAGAGGAGGGGCCTTAGAACCCTGTCTGTTCTATTACCATTTTGGCCAGTATTTCCCAAGTGTTGTCCATAGACCAACCAGCTACAGTGGGAAGACCGGAAGTGCCAGCTAAAAGGAAAATACCCAGGCTCCGTGCGTGCTTGATGTGCTGAGTCAGAGGTAGAGGGTGAGGTAGGGGAGAACTGGAATTCTCCATTTTTGACATTCTCCTCTGGTGATTTGTATGCCTGTTAAAGTTAAGGGAACCATTAGCCTTGGGAGTCCACTGTGTTCAGGACACATTTTAAACATAAGATCTCCAGTCACACAGAAGCAAGAGTAAAAAAATGTGTTGCTAGGCAGAAGTAAGATGCAAACAGTGAAGAATCCAAGGGGGATGGAGATGCCCCAGCAAGTGAAAGTCTGAAGTGGGAAAGTTAGGGATGGCCGGACTCATAGACCCTTGATAGAAGGGAGTGGAGTGAGAAGGGCTCATCAGGAACTCATACAGAAATCCTTTCTACAAGCACATGTGGCAGATGGTTATGAGAGGAGGTTGTCTACGGCCTGGATTAAGGGGTGTGTTTTACATCAAAACTTAGCTGTCGGGGTAATGTCTTCCATTAAAACCAGTCCCCTGGGATGCTGAAGTCGTGTGAGTAAGGAAGCATGGTCAGGTTTCAGGAAGGAAAAACCCTGCGAGATCTTTATCCCAGGCAAACACACATGTGCACACACACTTCTGGTCGCTACAGGCTTTGAGAGAGAGAACCCTGACATTTTTGTTTTGCCTTCTCTTCTTCCAGGCATTTGTCTTCCTGTGCAGGTTAGCTGTGCTGCCACCAGGGGACAGAAGGACGCCACTGATTGTGTCCTGAAGTCTAAGCTTCAACATCTGTGCTCTCCCTGAGATTCCAAACCATGGCTCTCCGGTGGCTTTGATCACTTACCCAAGATGGATAGTCAGAGATCTCCAGCTTTTCCCATACAACATATCCATTTGTTCAAATGGCTAAAATATGTCAGAGTTTAAACCTATCACACTGGAACCTGCATTTCCCAGGCCTCTGAGTATAAGTAGGAGAAACAGAGTAGTTACTGGTTTGTAGCAACTCTTCCTCAGAGAAATCACCAGAATTCCAAATCCTTCTGTTCCATTCGCGGTCTCTGGGCTGGGTGTCTCATTTGTATTCCTCAGTAGCCCTTCTGGGCCTCCTCTTGCCAAACTCCCAGGACCTACTTTCCTTCCCTAGTCTCTTCCCACGCACAGCATGAAGTCAGTAATTCATGCAGTAAATATTTACTCAGGGTTGATTATGTGCCAGACACCATTCCAGGCTCTGGGGAAACGAATGAACAAAACTCTCCTGTCATGGAGCTTACATTCTAGTGGAGAGGCAGGCAATAAACAGGTATGTTCAGGGGGTAAAAAGTGCCATAGAGAAGTCATAATAAGTAAGAAGTAACACTGGCCGGGGGGTGATTCAGGGAGGGGACAGTGGCAGGGCTGCTGTTTCAGACGGGATGGTCAGAGCAGACCTCTCTCATAAAGGGGACATTGCATCGGAGATGGGAAGGAGGTGAGGGAGTGGGTCACACAGATTTGTGAGAGAAGGTGCCTTCCAGGCAGAGGGAACCAGAAGCGTAAAGATCTTGAGGTGAAACCAATCTTGGTATGTTTAAGGGACAGAAAGTGGCCAGTGTGGCTGGAGCTGAGTGAGAAAAGGAGGGACTTAATTGGAAATAAGACCAAATAGGTACCAGGGGACTTGATCATATGGGACCATTTCTGCGTGGGATGATGTTGCACTGCACGTTTCTGAGCCGAGAAGGGATGTGAGCCCCGTGGCTGCTGTGTTGAGAGTGGACAGTAGGCCGGTGGGGACAGAAGCAAAGAGCCCCGTTAGCAGGGCCACTGCGGTACTGCAGGTGACAGGTGACAGTGGCTCAGACTAGGATAGTTATGGTGGAGGTGATGAGAAGCAGAGGAGGTCAGATTCTGGACATGTTTTCAAGATACGGTCCACAGGACTTGATAATGAACTGCCTGTGGTGTGTAAGAGGAGAGTCAAGGGCAGGCTGAGGTTCCGGGTAAGCAAATGGAGTGTCCACACACTGGAGTGGGAAAGCCTGGGGGGCAGGCGGTGTAGTCAGAAGAAAATGAGAAGAGGGTGGGGTCCTGAAAAGTCCAGTGAAGAGAGTTTCACAAGGAGGGAGGGTGTGATCAATTGTCATGCATGAAGGAGGTGGATGGCATCCCTTGTGGTTGCGGGTGTGGTGACAGTTGCTGCCCACCCCACAGTCTCACTGATATCAGTGGGCTTTTCTGTCACGTCCAACCCTCGCTAGTCCTCCTTTCCCAAGTGTTAGAGACAATTTTCATACACGACCGCAAAACACGACTGTCCTCTGTGTTCCGTTCTCAGTTTCCTGTTTCTTGGAGCCCCACTAGATGGTAGACAGCTGAACTCTCATCCCGCAGCAGGAGACAGAGGGACACATCACTGAGAGCTCCTGTGAGCACGCCCTGGAGGAAGTCTGTAAGAGGAACCCAGTTTTCTCCATTCAGAGTGGTTCTTTTCCACCTAGAATGCTGCTTCGAGTTGACCATCCACAGAGCACCTAGGGCTTCAAGCAACACCAACCCCTTCCACGGCCATTCACCTCTCACATCCAATCTCCCCAGATAATCACAGCTACTCCAGGACCCACAGTGGCCCTAGATCTGGAAACCATACTGCACTATATTCAAGGATTATGCCTTAAGCATTTTGTCAAAGTAAATGGAATTACTAAAATAGGTGCACGTTATTCTTACTCAATGGTTAACTGTTTACTTAACATCATAACCTAATTTCGCTCTTATATATTGTCACTAATTAAACTTCTGGGTTTGAAAGTAGAGTTCTCTTCCAAGATCTTTTTTTGTTTCCATTTTTCAACTTTTAATTTTGAAATAACTTTCGACGTGCAAAAAAAAAAAAAGTGAGAAAAATAGCACAAAGAATTCCTGAATACCCATCCCCTAGTTTACCCAAATGTTATCATTTTTCATGCCACAGAGAAATGATAAAAATAAGAAAGTTAACATTAGCAAAATACTGTTATACTGATCCACAGTCCTTAAGTTCATCAACTGTCCGACTAATGTTCTTTTTCTGGTCCAGAATCCAGTCCAGGCCCACATGTTGCATGTAGTTGTTTTGTCTTCCTTAATATGGAACAGATTTTCAACGTCTTTGTCTTCCATGACCTTGACATATTTGAAGAGTACTGCCCAGGTATTTTTTTAGAATGTCCCTCAATTTGGGTTTGTCTGATCTTGACTGAATTCAGGCTATGCATTTTTAGCAATTTTAGCAAGAATACCATAGAAGTGATTTTCCAAGATCATCTTCTGAGGTAAACTCCTACCCTCCATCGCAGTGAACGTCAGTATCTTCATTCATTTACCTTGATCCTTCGTCATTATTCTATGAAGATCCAGGGTAGTAGTTAAGCTTGGTGGGAGACACACCACCCAGGTTCAAATCCTAACTGCTTTGTTTCCTAGAGGTATGACACTGGGAAAATTGCTTAATATCTCTATGCCTCAATTTCCTCCTCTGAAAAGCAGGAATGATAATTGGGAGGATTCAATGAGGTGAAGCATATAGCATCTTTAGCACATAGCAGAAGCCTGAAGATGGAGCCTGCCCCAGCCTGGGTCCATACAGGAGGAAGATGGTGAACAGTCTCCCCTCACCCCCAGCCAACATGCGATGGTCATGTAGTATAGCAAGAAGTAAGCTTTTATTGCTTTAAGCTGGTAAGATTTGGGAGTCGTTTGTTACTGTAGCAGGGCCTAATCCTGACTTACTGACATAGAAATTGAGATCAGAAGTAGGGCATATTGTGACAAAACCTAAAATAGGACTTCCATGGTGGCACAGTGGTTAAGAATCCACCTGCCAATGCAGGGCACATGGGTTCGAGCCCTGGTCCGGGAAGATCCCACATGCCGCGGAGCCACTAAGCCCGTGTGCCACAACTACTGAGCCTGCGCTCTAAAGCCCGCGAGCCACAACTACTGGGCCCACGTGCCACAACTACTGAAGGCCGCATGCCTAGAGCCCGTGCTCAGCAACAAGAGAAGCCACGGCAATGAGAAGCCCGCGCACCACAATGAAGAGTAGCCCCCGCTCGCCGCAACTAGAGAAAGCCCACAGGCAGCAACAAAGACCCAACGCAGCCAAAAAAAGAAAAACTTAAAGAAAAAAACCTCTAAAATAAATGACTTTGACATAGCGGTCTGTTGGTGAGTGGCAAAAAAGCAGATACTGAAGGCTGAAAAAGTCAAGATCTTTGTTATGCAAGAGGCAAAGCATTTGTTAAAAATGTTGCCTGTAGTCACTTGGGAAGAAAATCATGTGTCTATTAAGCCTGTAGATCTAGGAGGGAAAGATGGAAAACTTAATGCTGGCAACCTGCTCTTGGCTGTTAACTGAGAATTGACTGGCTTGCAGGTGGAAATTACAGTAACTCCTGGGTATCAACCAACATTCCTGGACTTCGAGCTTAATGCTGTGACAGGAAGGGAGACCTTTGGGGTTGTCAACTTTTGGCAAGGGCCGAGCGTATTTTGTATACAAAAGGACCATGAACTACTGGTGTTCTCCACAAGTGTCAAGTATTACTTGTAAGCATGTGGCAGGATGGCACTTTCCAGTTCCCCTGATATTAGGTATAATATCAATATTATTAGGTACAAAAGCAAGAAGTAAAGAAGTGAAGCCAAAGAAGTAAACACAGTCCCTTTTAAGTCACATTAAGAAGTTGGGGCTCTATTCCGAAGGAGTAGGAAGCCTTGAAAGTGTTTCAAAAGAGGAAAGACATAAGATGGGCTGACCAGGATTGCATTTCCCACCGAAATTTAGAATAGGCTAAAGTTTTGTAAGCAATATCTACGCATGAATCTGATCATGTGAAATCTGATCAAAATATCCAAAAAGTAACATAACATAACATAACATAACACAACACAACACAACACAACATGGAGTAAGAGTGAGAATTCCCTTTCACCTAACCCCAAATCTCTCTTACTTCCTCAGACTATCATATCATCATTTTGGTGTGCATCTTTTCAGAACTTTTTACATATACCTAATTCTCCTGTGATTTGTCTACAGGCATACCTCAGAGATATTACAGTACCAGACAACCACAATAAAGCGAATATCTCAATAAAGCGAGTCACACACATTTTTTGGTCTCCCAGTGCATATAAAAGTTATGTTTATACTATACCGTAGTCTATTAAGTGTGCAATAGCATTATGTCTAAGAAAACAATGTACATACCTTAATTAAAAATAATGCTGTTGGAAAAATGGTGCCGACAGACCTGCTCCACACAGGGTTGCCACAAGCCTTCAATTTGTAAAAAAGACACAATATCTGCAAAGCACAATAAAGGGAAGTACAATAAAATGACATATGCTTGTAATAATTCTGAAATCAGAAAACCAATAAACATTTACATTATTATGACATTATAACATTATACATAATATAGATCATTATTTTTTATTATTATTATTATCTTCGAGCTGAGTTGTGCTAGTATTATTTTTCCTTCTCTATGGATCTAATGTCATGTCTATACCACTAAAGAGAGAATATTCCTAGAGTGACGTCTGAATGGATTCCTTTTTTTTTTTTTAACTCCCATCAAATGCTTTTCCCATATGCTCAAGAAACCCAACTGTCTATCACTTTACTTATTCCATCAACTTCCTTTATTTCCTGGAAATCGTTTTGGAGCACTCTTCTCCTGCTTCTGTCTGAAACAGCTGCTTACACCACAGCTGTTACTGCTCATCGTATACTGTTTATGAAATCTTTGCCTACCCCCAAGATCATAAATATAGTCTCCTATGTCTTATTCTAGAAGTTCTGTTCGTTACCTTTTCCATTTAGGTCACTTAGGTCTATGCTAATCTCTAATTTTGGTAGAGGTCAAGGTTTATATGATTCCATATGGATGTAGAATTGTTCCAGCACCATTTATAGTGAACAGCTGAAATACACCACAGCCATAATCCTGGGACATTTTTTCTCTGCTCTCCTGGGTTAGAACCATTGCTTTCTAGATCCTATTTCCTCATTTGTTTTAGATTACTTCCTCGTTTTTCAAAAATACAGCCTCAAGTGACTTCTCAGGAAAGAGTTATGGGAGGTTAATTTTAGTGTACCTAAAAATCTGAAAATGTCTTAGAGTTCCAATTGCTCCATGTCCCCACTAACACCAAAAGTTTTAATTTTAGCTGTATTGGTCAATACGAGGTAGGATTGCCTTGTGATCTTAATTTGAGTTTTCCTGATGCCTGATAATATTGAGAATTTTTCATGTTTATTGGCTATTTAGATATATTTTGTTGAGAAGTGACTGTCCAAGTGTTTTGTTCATTTTGAATTTTTTTGTCTCTGTTACAGATCTGTACAAGTTCTTTATATATTTGGAATATGAGTCCTTTATGGATATATGTATTGTAATTATCTTCTCCCCATCTGTGACTTGTCTTTTTACTTTCTTAATGATATTTTTTGATGAACCGAAGTTCCTAATTTTATAAAGTCTGATTTTTAACTTTTTTCTTTTATGGTTAGTGCTCATTGTATACAGTTTATGAAATCTTTGCCTACCCCCAAGATCATAAATATAGTCTCCTATGTCTTATTCTAGAAGTTTTGTTCGTTACCTTTTCCATTTAGGTCACTAAGGTCTATGCTAATCTCTAATTTTGGTAGAGGTCAAGGTTTATATGATTCCATATGGATGTAGAATTGTTACAGCACCATTTATAGAAAAGACCATCCTTTCCCTTGACTTAATTGCAATCATACATTTGGTTTACATCAAGTTAATATATATTAACTTGATTTATTAATATATATTAAGTTGAATATACATATAAACTTGAAAATATATATATAGCCTATTTTATATCCTTGCCCTTATACCACACTTTCTTAATTATTATACCTTCATAGTGTGCTAGTAAGTCATAAATTGGGACAACCACTTTGGAAAAGTTTGAAAGTGTCTATTAAAGCTAAACATACACTACTCAGGGACTTCCCTGGCGGTCCAGTGGTTAAGACTCTGCACTGCCACTGCAGGGGGCATGGGCTTGATCCCTGGTTGGGGAAATAAGATCCCGCATGCTGCACAGCTCGGCCAGAAATAAAAAAATAAAAATAAAAAATAAAAACCTTAAAAAAAATACACTACTCTATGATCTAGGAATCTGACTCCTACACATATGCATATGTCTACCAAAAGATATATAAGAATGTTTAGAGCAGCTTTACTCATGATAACCCAAACTTGGAAACAAACCACATGTTTATTAATGGAAGAATGGATAAATGAATTTCAGTGGCATCGCACAATTGAAGATTACACCACCATAAAAAAGAACAAACTTCTGCTGCACACAACATGGATGAATCGCAGGAAGATTTTTGAGCAAAAGACACAAAACTGCATATATTACAGGATTCCATGTGTATGAAATTCAGAGCTTGCAAAAAACAACAAGTATATGATACTAGAAGTCAGAACAGTGGTTACCTCTAAGGGGTAGGGAATTGACTGTCAAGGGGCACGAGGGAAATCAGGTTCTGGAGATGTTCTATATCTCGATCTTCATGGTGTTACACGGCGCCTACATATGTAAAAAATTCTCGAGTCGTACAGTCAAGGTTAGTGCTCATTATACACTTTGCTTTACATATATTATATGTCAATAAATAATTCGAGGGAATTCCCTGGCTAACTGCTGGCGGTCCAGTAGTTAGGACTTGGCGCTTTCACTGCTGAGGGTATGGGTCAATCTCTGGTGGGAGAACCAAGATCCCGCAAGCCACGAGGCACGGCCAAAATAAATAAATAAATAAATAAATAAATAAATAAAAAGAAAATGGAAGTCAGAAAGTGTCTTTATTCTGCCTCACAATGGAGTGTTTAGCTGGGTTATGGGGTATAAACTATGTGCTTCTTCCTCTCCGATTCTCTCAAATGCCTCCTTTCTTTCCCTCTTGGTCAGAGCTCCATCTGTGTGGGCTGGCTCCTCTCCTCCCCACACAGACTTCAATGAAATGTCCCGACGCAGAGCATGATGTCTTTCTAGTTCCTGACACGTCACTGAGGCTGGACCATGCAACCCAAAAGCGTGACCAATATTCCAACACCAGCCGGGTGTCCTACAATTCAATTCAGTTCTGACACCATCTACCTGGAGTTATCAACACATTACACAAGTTAAAGGCTCAGTCCCACAAGCTGGCTCCCATTTCAGATGCCAATCACAAGTCCCACGTTGTCATCTGTACTTCTGACCCACGGGCGATAAATTGGGGTTCCCACAATCCCCTCCTCAGCTTTGATAATTTGTTAGATCAGCTCACAGAACTCAGGGAAACATTTTACTTTCTAGATTACCAGTTCATTATAAAAGGATACAATTCAGGAATAGCCACGTGGAAGAGATGCAGAGCCTGAGGTATGGGGGAGGAGCCGCAGAGATTCCACACCCTCTTGGGATGTGCCACCCTCTCAGCACCTCTATGTGTTCAGCAACCTGGAGGCTCTCCGAACTCGGCAGTTCAGAGACTCTTATGGAGACTTCATCACACAGGCAGGATCAGTTATTAACTCAATCGCCAGCCCCTCTCCCCTTTCTGGAGGATGGGGGAGTGGAACTGAAATTTCCCTGCTTCTAATTATGGCTTGGTCTTTCAGGTGCCCAGCCCCTACACTAAAACTCTCTAGAGTTCTGTCCACCAACAGTCACCACATTCGAACCAAAGACGCTCCCATCACTCAGGAAATTCCAAGAGATTTAGGAGCTCTGTATCAGCAACTGGGGTCAAAGATCAAATATTAGAACAAAAGATGTTCCTAGCACCTATATTGCTTAGGAAACTACAAAGGTTTTAGGAGATCTGGCCAGTAGCCTGGAATATATATATATCTTATATTGCAATATCATAGGAGCTTATAGTCCCATGGAATGGATCTTGACCAATGGAAAACAGACAAGAGGAATACACTGGCAAGATCAATTCCCACCCCTTTCTGTCTTGGACCACTTGGAGGTGCAGTGCCTTTCGAAGGCCTTCGAGAGAAGACTCAAGCACCGAGCATACACACCTAATGAGTCTGGGGCTCATTGTGAATCGGTGGTCAGTGCCATGATGCTTAACATCTGCTGCTTCATACTTCCTTGCCTCACTTCCCCTGTTCCTCACCCTCACCCCCCTGGGCTTATACCTAGCAAGCAAAGTATCACCACTTTAATCTTTGCTTTAAACTCTGCTTTTGAGAGGCCCTAGTCTGAGATAGCATAGAATTCAAGGTTGAATATAACTTCCAGCAAAACTTTGAGGGCCTTAGTTCATGGTCTTCTAGTTGCCAGCGTTGGTAGAAACAGTTTGAGTCTTTCTACATTATGGGTTAACTGTGTTTTGACTTGTTTGATTTTGCTTTAATTTTTCTTCTCTGTAGGCTATTGCCATCTTGCTTTAACCTGATATTCTGAAATTTTGTAAAATTGTGTCCAGATGTGGGGATGTGTTTTCAGTGTACTGGTTACTCAGTGGAATCCATCAGCATGATGACTTGTGTCATTTAGCTCAGATAAATTATCTTATCTCTTTGATGCTTTTCTCCCACCTGCTATCTCTGTACTCTTTCTGGAACTTTCATTGGTTGGATGAGGGATTCTACTCTTGTCAGTCACAGTTGTCACTATTCTCCTTCTTTATCTCTGGTATCTCCATGTCCCTAAACCCTCCGGCATTCTTCAGGATAGGTAGGCATCTTCCTAAGCTTTAGCTTCCTCCTCACATAATTCTGGTTTTGGTTTCCTCCATCCCAGTTCATGAATCACCACTCCTCTACCAATTATCCAGCTTCTAGGAATATGTTGAAATCTTTTATCCCTTGATGGTCCTCTTCTATTCCTTTTGCACGGGTTATACTATTATTATTTTTAAATGTGCTTTATGAGTCTTGGGAGAAAGAGAAGGAGAATTGCTTAGGGTCAGTTCACCATCTTGAACTGTAAGTGTCTGAATTTTTACTGTGTAGTTGAATCTGTCTTTTCCATGTGACTTGTGGGTTTCATGACTATTTAACAAGGCTATGTTTTTTCTAAATGCTGGGTATGCTTTGGATTCATTTTCCCAGTATAATCTTCACTTAGAGAACAGCTTATAAGTTCTCTGCCATCTGAAAGCAATCAATACCACCTGCAGCAGAACTTTATCCAGCAGGTCAAAACTTCCTCATTTCTGAAAATAACTAATTTTGTTTTTAAATACCAGTAAGAAAGTGAAAGGTAAAAGAAAACTTTTTTTAGTATATTCTGTATTTTTCACTTTCAGTAGAAGATTTAAGGAATTGTTTTTATAAGAATAAAACTACTTTTCTTTTTCAATGCCTTAAATATCATGTAACTTTGTTTTCCCCTCCCCACTTTTAAAGCAACCTAATTCTTGATTTTTATCTTTAAATTAATTGTAAACAAAGTTTATTTCTTTAAGGAAAACCTATACAAGTTCTCCTTCCCTTTCTTCAAGAAATGTGGACATTCCTGTACTGGAAATTAGACATACTAACTTATTATTAGACATACTAATAATGCAAAACTTAAGCTGTCTAGGAACACCCTGGAATGAGTCATTCTCAATATCTGCACTTTCCAGATAACTGAAAATTTACCCTTTAAACATAGGCAAAAAACTTAACCACTGTGCATGAATATTTAGCTGACTCAACATGATTTAACTCTTTTCTGAATGGAGTATTAAAAACATCATTGCCATTACACATGTTATTGTGTCAAATTGTAGGTTCTAATGAATATTCCCAGCCCTTTAGGTTCTGGCCAGTACACTGACCAGAGAAAAAGCTCAGTGTATATAGCATTTGTTGAATATGAATAAATGAATGAATGAAGACATACAGTACCAAAAGAAAAAAAAAGAAATACAGTACCATGATGCCTTTAAGTTCTGTTGAGGTATATGGACCTCTTTGCCCTTACACTAAATGACCCCAGATTGTTATGCTTCTGAGTTTTTGAGTCTGCTTGTAGCATTTCTTTCTTTGTCCTTTCTTTAGGTTCTCAGATGTCACTTGGTACCATTGTGTGTATACCTCTAATAATTCTTCTCTCTTCTTTTAACCCTGGGACCAAGATCACAAAGCTTGTTATGGCAAGTGTGAAAAAGCTCTGACTGAATTTCAGATTGGTTTTGGCAGATTTGGTTTCAGAGTTTAACGTACTGTTTGTGGATTTTAGTTCTACTTTGGCAGCTCAGACACTTCCTCCTGCCCTCATCCCCAGTTTTTAGTTCTGTTCCAGGTAGTAAGATTGCCCGATAGCTTATTTCTACATAGACAGAACAACATGCTAGTCATTTGGGTAGAACTGTCTAAAATAAATTACCTGTATTTTCTACGTGGCAACAATTTGGGATCCATGATCCCAGGGATTTTCAAAGCAAGTAAAACTCCACATAAGTCATGACAATTCAAAGGATAGAGTGTTTTTACTCATAGTAAAGCCAACATGTTCTTTATGGTAACCCCCAGAAAACTTTCCCATGCAATGTGAGCATGAATATAACCACCTTCAACTCTCATCCTGGACCCCTCCAGATTCGGCACTACTAGGCCGAATCTGCTCCATTCTACACATTTCACCTTCGAGCAACCTAGCCTGGGCATACTATCATGGAAAAGGTAGAGGAGAAAAAGAGAGAAGAGAAGCATGCCAGGTTTCTTGAGGTCTAGACTCTGGAACTCACACATCAATTTCATTGCATTCTATTGGTCAGCGCAAGTCACGGGAATAGCCCAGATTAAAGGGGTGAGCAAATAGACTCCTCCTCTTGATGGAAGAAACTGTGAAGCCACATATCAGAGGACATGGATACAGAGAGAAGTGGAAAATCGGGGCCACACTGCAATCAACTGAAACGTTATTTACTTTTTTTAAAGCAAGGAAAAAGAATCACTCCATTTTATTTTAATATTCCCTATTTTGTTTCACTCCGTCTAATTAATGCTGGTATCATCTAGTGATGTTTCATTTTTTCCCTATTTCCACCTCCACTCTCGATATACGATATCTTAAAGAGGAAGAAGATTTCTCAAAATGCATTTTTCTACCTACCAAGTGGAAAGTAAAATTTGCTGAATGTTTTCTACAAAGGAAAAAAGTGCAAAAAGTCATATTCTTCAAAGGAGTTTTACAGTCTACTTTCATTGTGAGTTGGATGTGGCCTTTGATCTCAGTAAAGTCACAGGCACATTGGCCCTAGAAGAATGTAACACCGAGTAATAAATGCACCAGGAAGTTGACAACAGTGTTGCCTGAGTTTAATATTTTAGCCATGGATAGGTGCTGCAGAGCTCCCAACTGGAAAACAGGATCGTCAGATAGGTGTGCTGAACTTCATTAGCTACATATGGAATAACTACCATGTGAATCGTGTGCTCTGGTGATTTTCAGCCACTACAGGCGCGTTAACTAACCCCAGGAAATGCTCAGATAGCATGATTCTTTTTTCTTATCAACCAATGCAAGGATATCTGAAATTTGCTCTAAAATCTCAGAAAAGACAAAGGTGATTCCTTCCTTCTGCCCTGAATTCCCCACCATCCCCCATCTGATCTGAAAGAGTGATGTTTAGCTTCTATGTGAGTGGGAGGGCTGGTGATTTTCTTGTTACTTAATTGGGAATTGCATGACTGGAAAGAGGAAGCAATGTTTAGTAATCAAGTGATCTAACATAATGGTAAACTTGGTGATTACTTAATATTCTAATGTAATTCTAAAACTTATGAAGATCTTTTGAGCCTAATTTTTTTTATATAAGTCAGATTTACTGTATTTGGCGTAGTCTTCTCTGAAGGATAAAGTTTCAGAATACTTTGGGCTGTTTCCAGAAGTCAGACAGGTACAGTTCTCAGAGTAAGATCGAGAAAATTAATTCATAGTGGCCACTATTCATGTCCAATCTTTCTTACTACTTCCTTTTGTCCACAGAATAGTATATACCCAACAACATTTAGAGTTGAGAAATTGTCCTTTTATAACTTAGCTTCTTCCTCATGCAATTTTACTTCATAACACAAACACACACACACACACACACACAATATTGACGATAACTGGCCTTTTCTGTCAGATAGAAATCCTTTATGAACAAAATAAATATAAAAATGTAGATTACATAAATATTATTGAGCCACTCTGAAGGCTTCTTTTCTCCAAGCAAAATCATTCCATTTCTTAATAGGTCCATTCGTAAGTGAAAATTAGGTTACGGGACAGTGACGTAGGAGAACCCAGCTTCCTGATCTCCCAACAAAGATTAATGACTGGACACTCTCCCTGAACAAAAACAGCTCTGGGAGACCTCTAGAGTCCACTTGGGAACTTTCAGCAACACCGTGGAACAAAAAAACTGAGAACAATCACACACAAAGAAAAGAAAAACGAATTCATTCTGCCCCCATCACCCCTCCACCCCAACCCCTGCAGCTGACATTGTTCAGGGCCAAGAAGGAAGCTCCCAGCTAGAAAGAGTTTCCCTCACCAGAACTCACCCTTTCCTTAAGAGTGGGGTGAGTGACAGCGTCCTCAGCTTCCTGGGACCCCTCACGAAGGTTCCGCTTCAGTTTCACCCCACCCCACCAGCGAAGCTGAAATGTCAATACAGCCGGCTACGAACTAGGAAGGAAAGCAGAGGCTATTATTAGCAGACACGCAGTGGGAGAGAGCGTGATTCACAGAGACGCGCTCTGCGCAGAAACTCAGATTTCCCCACTGATGAAGCCAATGGCCAGCACAGCTGCTGCGGACGCGCTGCTGATGTCTCCAGCTTTTGCCCCACAGGTATTCTGTTCAACCTGAGTCTCTCCCCGCTCCCCACCTACTGCCACCCCACCCACCAGAAGCGGGATCACACCTGCAGCCAGTGAGCTCTCTGCGGCTGGGCAAGGGTAAGAGGCCAGCCGCCTGAGTCCCTCCCCACCCCTACCAGAGCCCTGGAGCCATGCTCAGCCGGGTGGAGCTTCTGCAGCTGCCTGAGTGCAAACTCCCAGCCTACCCCCCACCCCTAGGTGATCCCACGGCCATGCCTGCTCTGGAGGCTAGCCCCTGCGGCTGTGCACCTGCACACCACCGGCCTGATGCCACTCATCGGCCTCCACTGCAGCCTGCAAGCCCAGGGGGAGCGTGTGTAGCCACGGGTGAGTGAGCAGCCATGGGTGAGTGCACCCACAGCCACAGCTGCCTGTGGGCCCGGATCAGGCCGTGTCCTGTCACTGGCCAGCACCACCCTGCCCACCTGTGCCCACCCCCGGCTTTGCACCTGCACGCCCCCGGCCTGAACCCATCACCAGCCTCCACTGCAGGGTGCAGCCACAGGAAAGCATGTGAACGGCCAGGTCCCCTGCAGCTGCTAGAGAGCACGTAGTTAGCCCGACCCTTGCTACCTGCCCTGGTTCCCATCACTACGAGTGTGTCTGCAACTAGCCTCAGTCACTGCATGGGCACCTGCAGCTGGCCTCCACAACCAAGTGTAAGTATACCCCCAGTTCTGGCCGCCCCCACTGCCTACACTAGCTACTGGAACTGGAGGTACCGTTTAGGACCCTAACAGCCCTTGCAGCCACTGCAGACCCCCCCCCTACCCCCTGCCATGCAGTACTCACCAAGGACCACACAGCGGCCTGAGCTGAAGAGACACTGCACTTCTCCAGACCACACTTGGCACGCTGCACCAGTAGACCCAGGGTCACAACATGATCCAGTATGCCCCCTTCTGCAGGTAAAAGGCTTCCCTTACAGAACTCAGTCCATCAAGTCTGGAAGAAATGACTGCTTCTTCAAATATGCTGACATCTATTTAAGGCTACAGGGATCATGAAGAATCAGGGAAACATGTCTCCACCAAAGGAATACAGTAAAATTTCAGTAACTGTCCCCAGAGAAATGGAGATCCAGGAATTGCCCAATAAAGAATTCAAAATAATTATTCTACAGATGCTCAGAGAGCTACAAGAGAACACAGAGAAACAATTTAATGATATCAGGAAACAATACAAGAACAAACTAAGGAGTTCAAAAAAAGATAGAAAAAATGAAAAAACCAAACAGAAATTTTGGAGCTGAAGAATACAATAACTGAACTGAAGAATTCAATAGAGAGCTTCAACAGTAGACTTTAGCAAACAGAAGAGAGAATCACTGAGTGAGAAGATAGACCAATTGAAATTATCCAATCAATGAGCAAGAAGAAAAAAGAATGGCAAAGGATGAAGAAAGCCTAGGGGAATTATGGGGCACCATAAAAAATAATGTATACATCATTGGAGTTCCAGAAGGAGAAGAGAGAGGAAAAGGAGAAGAAAGCTTATTTAAAGAATAATGACTGAGAGCTTCCCAAACATGGGAAGAGATTTAGACATCCAAGTTCATGAAACTAATAGGTCACCTAAAAATTTCAACCCAAAACAATCTTCTCCAAGAGATGTAAAACAAAACAAAACAACAGCAACAAAAAAAAAACTGTCTAAAACCAAAGAGAGAATTTTAAAAGCAGCAAAAGAAAAAAAAAAAAATCTCTCGTACAAGGGAACTTCTATAAGGCTATCAGTGGATATCTCAGCAGAGACCTTGCAGGCCAGGAGAGAATGGGATGATATATTCAAGACGCTGAAAGAAAGAAGCTGCCAGTCAAGAATACTTTACCCAGCAAAGCTGCCTTTTAGAATTGAAGGCAAAATAAAAACTTTCCCTAATAAACAAAAGCTGAGGGAATTCCTCACCACTAAATCTGCCTTACGAGAAATGCTGAAAAGAGTTCTTCAAGCTGAAACAAAAGGATGCTAATTAGTAACATGAAAACATGTGAAAATATACAACACACTGGTAAAAGTAAGCATAGGGTTAGATTCAGAATACCCTAATACTGTAATATGGTGATGCGTTGACTACTTAACTCTATATAAAGGTTGAAGGACAAAAGTATTAAAATGGCTATAGCTTCAACAATTTGTTAACGTCAATAGTTACACAATATAAAAAGATGTAAATGGTGACAAAAATATAAAAGGGGGTAGTAGAAGGATTGAGTTTTTGTATGTAATCAAAATGAAATTATCAGTGTACGATAGACTGTTATATATATGTTTTATGTAAGCCTCATGGGAACCACCAAGCAAAAATGTACAGTACATACACAAAAGGTAAAGAGGAAGGGTACCACTAAGGAAGGTAAAGGTAAAGCATACCACTAAGGAAATCCTCAATTTACAAAGGAAGACAGCAAGAAAGGAATAAAAGAAAAATGGAACTACAAAATGGCCAGAAAACAATTTAAAAGATCTCATTAGTAAGTCCTTACCAATCGATCATTACTCTAAATGCTAATGGACTGAATTCTCCAATCAAAAGGCAGAGAGTAGCTGGATGGGTAGAAAACAAGACCCAACTATATGCTGCCTACAAGAGACTCACTTCAGCTTTAAGGACACACATAGGCTCAAAGTGAAGGGATGGCAAAAGATATTCCACATAAGTGGAAACAAAAGAGAGCAGGAGTAGCTATACTTATACCAGACAACATAGACTTTAAGGCAAAAATGGTAACAAGAGACAAAGATGGTCATTATATAATGATAAGGTGGCCAATTAGTTAAGAAGATATAATAATCATAAATATATATGCACCCAATATTGGAGCACCTAAATGCATTAAGCAAGTACTAACAGATCTGAAGGGAGAAATAGACAACAATCCAATAATAGTAGGGGACTTCAATACCCCACTCTCAACAATGGATAGGTTATCCAGACAGAAAATTAACGAGGAAATGTTGGACCTGAAACATAGTTTAGCCCAATGGAACTAACAGAGAGATACAGAACATTCCATCTAACAGCAACAGAATGCACATTCTTCTCAAGCTCACACAGAACATTCTCTAGGATAGATTAAATGATAGGTCAGAAACAAGTGTTAGTAAATTTAAGAAGACTGAAATCATAAGTATCTTTTCTGACCACAATGGTATGAAGCTAGAAATCAATAACAGGAAGAAACTGGAACATTCACAAATATGTGGAAATTAAACAGCATGTTCCTGAACACCAATGGGTCAAAGAAGAAATCAAAGATAAATCAAAAAATATCTCAAAACAAATGAAAATGGAAGTGCAACACGTCAAAACCTGTGGGATACTGCAAAGAGTATATCTTCTTTTTTTTAACATCTTTATTGGAGTATAATTGCTTTACAATGGTGTATTAGTTTCTGCTTTATAACAAAGTGAATCAGTTATACATATACATATGTTCCCATATCTCTTCCCTCTTGCGTCTCCCTCCCACCCTCCCTATCCCACCCCTCTAGGTGGTCACAAAGCACCGAGCTGATCTCCCTGTGCTATGCGGCTGCTCTCACCACAAAAAAGCGATGGTAATTATATGACAGGATGGAAGTGTTAGCTAATGCTATCATGGTAATCATTTTGCAATATACAAATGTATCGAATCAACACATTGTACATCTTAAGCTTACACAATGTTGCATATCAATTGTATCTCAATAAATCTGGGGGGAAAAAGAAATTGGCAGATTATTGAGGTTTAAGAATCCAGATATTTTGTAACCATCATTATAAAAATCGGTTCAGTGTAATTTCATCAACGTATGCTAGAACGACTGGGTGAAAGACAATTGGAGAAAATGATATTTATACAGTCAGTACATATTCCCCAAATGTTAATTACTAACTACAAAAGTAAAATAATACCTTTATGTTTATAACAGAAGAATCTGGTGATGAAACATACTACCACTAATAACAGGACAAACTGACAATACCTACCTCCTAATACAATGCACTGAGGATACAATGTCACCTATACGTAGACTATATAGTAAATGCTAGTTTTGTATCGGTGTTAAATTTCTTGGATTGGTTCATTGCATTGTGGTTATATAAGTGAAAGTTGCTGTTCTTTGGAAAAACATTATTTGGTGAATCATCATGTTGTATGCTTTAAATATCTTATAATTTTGTCAGCTATACCTCAATAAAGCTGAAAAAACATCAGAATAAATAAAAGTAAAAATTAGCATGAATCCAGTTAACGAATGTTTCTAAACTAAGATACCAAGATACTTAGATGGCATAAACCAGAGGTTTATACCACCACTGTTACCCAGCTATTCTTGGTGCAGAATCTGTACCTAGCACAATAGCTTTAAAAATATCCTTGGTTACTTATACCTAATCTGTTAGTGTGGTGTAAAGAACATGGGCTTTTTAGCTAGAAAGATATGGACTTAATTTTGACACAGTCACCCAGTAGTTGTGGGATAGTTTGACCCTATCAGTTATCCTCTCTCAGCTTCAGTTTTTTTTGTTTTGTTTTGTTTTTTTTATCAACGAAATTGGGATAAAATGACTACCTTGCAGTGTCCTGAGGGATTAGCTGAAGTGTATGTAAAATGTTTGGCATAGTAGGTGTTTATTAAACATTAGCTATTTCTATTATTGACATTTATTTCAGCGAATGACCTTTCCCCCCGTGGCAGCATATGTCCACACCTCTATCCCTTTCCTACATGGGGGGGGGCGAATCATAACTGGTTGGCTCACTTAGAGCAATGACCAGTACAGAACCATGAGCACATACATATATACTCACAACCTGATTTGATGGCACCTAGTTGCAAAGTTAGAACCGAAAAGGTGAGTGGAAATGAAAAAAAAGACGTCTTACACTAGAACTTCTTTGCCTTTGAAATTCTGTCTGCAATGTCAGGTGACACTCCCTTGTCCATTCCCTTATACCAGTGCCGTGAGGGTCACCAGGACATTAGTACAGAACTCAGTACTCAGTTTTCCCTTCTCAATCCAGACATTGTGCAGTGTTTGACATATCTACAAAAACACAGAGAATCTCAGTCCCGCTGGGGCAGAGAAAATCTTTGCCATCTGAATCCACCCTTGAATATGAAGATCAATAACACAGACACAGACAGAGCTCATTCATTTTAATAATTGAGCACAGTTTTGATAGTTCTTCCCAAGAATTATCTCCCAGGGTCCCCCCACCCCCCGTAAACTATTCACACACAACATCTACAAGTGTTCAAATTTCATAAATGCAGTGTTGCAAAAGCAAAAGAAATAAGAAAAGCCTTCATAGCCTTGAGATTAAAAACAATGCTTAATCGTTTTCTCAGTACCTGTTACTAAATACTAAATGCTAAAAAAGCTGTGCAGGCAGCCGACGGCTGGGGAGAAGAATGGAGAAGGAAGCTCTCATAATGACACGAGCTTTTACACTCATTTTTCATCTCATAACCAGGATAACACAGGGCAGATCTCTCTATTTTGGTAACTCTGTTGGTGTCAAAAATAGAAAACCCTGGAGAAACATTTTCGGAGCAACAAATGGAGTTGGTTTTACTTATGCCACACAGGTGAGCGAGGGCCCAGATTGTCAGACTCCTTATAACTCTGGTTCCCCCTCTGGCTCACACTTTGGTGTAAAGAACTCAAGCTATCAACACAGAGCCCGAGTCATAGTAATAGCACAATAAAAGTTTGTTGAATGAATGAACTGATACCTGGGGTGCAGTGGGAACAGGCTGGACCTAAGTTTCTCTTTGCAGAAACAGTCTTGGGACATTGTGGGGAGGTGACATTCTCAAAGCAAGCCTGACTTGTCAGGACCGACCCTCAGTGCCCGGGGCATCCTGGGAACCCAAAGGAACAACTGAGTTCTTACTAGTTCAGCCCAGTCCCTTGAATATGCCCACTCAGCATCAAATTCATGGCCAGAATTTCAGATTCAATACCATATGTTATCAAAATAAAATGAATATGTGTGTAGCTCCTGCAATTACATTCAATATGTATAAGACTTTAAGAAATCTGGGGTAGAAAGTGACCCCCTTCACCTACCCTTCCCTTTTGCCTTTTTTTGCTTTCTTTCACTCTCCTTCTATTCTCTTCCCCCTTCCCTCCCCTTTCCTCCTAACCCCATCTTCTGCCCTTCCCCCCTGCTCCCTTCTCTTTCTTTCTCATTATCAAAGTTGAATACTTCTAAATATCTGTGGCCCCAGAGGATATAACAAATAAACCTGTTTTTAGTTCCCATAAGTAGCAGCAGTCCTGAGGGGGAAAAAAAAAACTTTTCTGGCCACATTAACAGTGATTTAGAGACTCTCAAACTCACGGATATCCAGAACATTCTACTGGGTGTGAATCCAATACCTACACAGTAAGCTAGGGATTTTAGTTTCTGGGATGTAAATTTCATCATGATCATGATGATAGAACAATAAATCGTTAGTTACACCAGTAAGATCTCTTTTGCATGTGTATTTAAGTAAAACAAAGTGTGGATGCTATTTAAAGCAGATGGGCGTATCAGATACATATTTGTCACAATTCTTAATTTCAGATTCACAAGTGCTGGCTGGAGGAGACCGTTTCCGGCAATAAATCAGTTTGCATTTCTTTCATAGCATAAGGAGCAGGACTAAAGGAGCCAGCCAGAGTTAGGACAGGAGTTCAGTTCTCTGCCTCTATCTCCCTTTCCTGCATGTTTCAAATAAAAATGTTTGGACAGGACAACCTATTGGTTACTAACCTTAGCCTGTTCTTTACCTTCAAGAGAATCAGGTTCCTTTGGTCAACAAGAGTCTCAGAAGTGATTTCCTCAGATAATTCCGTTTAAAGCTTTCAATTAGTTCTACCCTGGCATTGTATGGTTTTAAATGTCCTTTCATTCATTCATTCATTCATTCAGCAAAATTTCATTGAGTATCCACTCTCTGCTGGGGTATACGTTAATTCCAGTCAGTCTAATATTCTTTTGTAGGAGGAATCTCTGACCCAGTTAGGCTGCTGCATTGGTAAACTGGAGTGTGCTGTCACCATTAAGTGATGAATCACTCTCAGAATATATATCTCTTATTTGGAAAATTTCCTTTGATAGGACAATAATGATAACAAAGATGACACAAAAGGGAATATGAATAGTTACTCCCTGGTTTGCTTCTTCTTTTGGGGAGTATACAAACCTATTTCCAGGCAGCCTGGTATTGCTGAAAGATCACCAAACCTAGAGTCAGATGGTCTAGAGCCAGTCTCAGCTTTAATCTTAGGGAAGCTACTTCACCATTTTGAGTCCCCATTTTTTAATCCTAAGACCTGAGTCTGAGAATCCTTGCCCTACCTTTCTCTGGAATTACTGTGAGGAAACAAAATGAAAACATGTGTATATAATTGCTCTGAAAACCATAAAGCCCCATACAAATGCAAATTTATCACTGTTAAACAATCTTTGACATTCCTTTCAGGGCAAATCATCACATTATAGTTTCTCTTTCTTTCTTTTTCTTTAAAGGAGGGAACTTACATTATCAACTAGCATTATTGGGGCATTTGGCGGTACAAGCCACATTTATTTCCTCATGGAAGAGACTAGTTAGAAATTTTCCTTATTGAAAATGAAATGCACTCCCCTGGGGCCAGAGTCGGAGCTGGAGATGCAGTGCTTATTGAGGGTTTCAGCCAAGGCTTCCGGTCCACAGAGGAAAACTCCTATTCTGGTACTTTTGGGAAAGAAAGAAAAAAGACAGTTTCAGGCTTTGGGATGAGCTCAATTACAAAGCACATGGGGGGATTTCCTATTGATTTCAGGCCTCAGGGCAGAGTCCCCTCTGCTCCTCTGTCCTTCCGCAAATGACAGAGTTCAGGTTACCATGAGGGAGCGTGGCTCGGCCCTGTTTGAGGGGCTGGGAGGGGCGGGCAGCCGGCCACTTCAAAAGGCAGCTGACTTCTCTGAAAAAATGACATGCAAGCAGGGTTTGCGGAAACTTCTACTACAGAGAAGATGAGGGTTAATTTGTGAGCCTGTGGGCTACTGTCCCCAAACACTCCAGCATCTTAAAATCAAGGACAAACCCGCTTCAGGAACACCCCCTCTGCCAACAGCTTCGTGTGGCTTCATCCCTCAACATTTTAGACTCGAAAGCCTTGCTCCTCTAGCTCTGGTTCCGGACCAGTAGCCTCGGTGTCCGCTTTTTAAGAATGCAGATTCTTAAAGTAGGCCAACGGTGTTTTTAAATTGTTATAACTTCACACTTTTTTGAAATCTGCCCTACAAAATTGGTTTGGCTTCAATGTCAAAGCCGTGACAATTTGTTCTTTGATGTGATTGTATTTCCAATTTCTTGTTCACGTTAAGATTTCAGTAAAACTCAAAAATCTATTCAAAACCAAGAATGCAGATTCTTTGGCCCTACCCCACATGTACTAAATCAGCGTTTCAAAAAGCTTCCCCAAGTGATTTATATGTTCATTAAAGTGTAAGAAGCAATGGCGTAAAGAGTGTATTTATGGTGATTTCTTGAGTTTGTCATGTGTTCTAGATTTTAGAAATGCAGTTTTCAGACTTCTAGCCCGCCACAATACACAGGAGAGCATGGAAGAGTGGAAATGGAGCCTGAAGCCAAGAGACAGGTAAGTAGCACTTCTCCTCTTGAGCTTCACTGTTAGAAGTCCTAGTAAACTAAGGCAAATAAAGGTTGCCTGGAGATGTTCTGAGAAATGTTTGCGACTATAAAGAAGAAAAGGGAGAATCTGAAAATCCAGAGAACGGAAGAGGATAAGCTTGCGAGACAAGCAAGAACTGTAGTGCTTCCTTTGCATCCTGTCTCTTTCTTAAGCTACTTTCCTTTACCACTCAATCCATTCAAGAAACCAACCAAGCCTCATTCACTCTAAAGTGTAAATGACTGATAAGAGTTTCAAGAACAGCCAGTACAGTAGGCAGGAAAAACTTAGAAATACCAAGGGATAGTAGCACAATGAAAACTGACCTAAAACAGTTTCTCAACCTCAGCACTACTCACATTTTAGGTCAGGGAATTCTTTGTTGTGGGGAGCTGTCTTTTATATTATAGAACATCTAGTTTCATGATGACCAAAGCTTTAGTGAGGGCAGGAAGGACCTGGAATATCTGTCAACTTATGATCTTGGACCCAAAAACTATGAATGAAAGTGGGGACAGTGTCTCCTTAGTAATAAATATAAATCATAGAGAATTAATAGAAGTAGATACACGACTGAAATTTAGGAGGTGAAAGAAAAGAACTGAGTTATGGGCCTATTTGGGGGGAACAGGGTTCAGAAAGTCTGAGGTGGAGCCTGGGAATCTTTGTTTGGAACTCTCCAGTCAATTTTGGTGTGATTTAAAGACTTCCTCTTGAAGTCAGAGATATCTAGAACCTTTTATGGGTGTAAATATGGTAATCTAGGTATCTTAGTTTCTGGAATATATAAATCTAGCCATGTTTGGAAGCTGTTGCTTTACGTAGACCATGAGCCTCAAGAACACCTTGGTGGGGGAACTCCTTACTTGGGGTGTTGACTCCCAATGGTATTGAACTCATTATCCCAGTTGGGCCGTCCATACAAGGTCTTTTGTTTCAGGCCTGTGATCACATCTTTCTCCTCGTCATGGTGCACAGCAAAGTGATTGGCCTGCAGGAAAGGACATGAATTCAGACAAAAGAGGCATGCTGTATAAACACACACAGATATACTTACATATCTCACAAACCAAGCTCTAATTACCATTCTAACTGTATGTATTTGGGGCAAGGCACCATGCTGGAAGCTAGAAGGTCAACACTGAACAAACCAGTTCTCAAGCAATTTACAGTCTAGAAAGGGAGACCATAGAGGAGGCACAAACATCTCCATGAGGACAAAAAAGGGAGCACGGGTGGGAGGATATGGGAAGGTTTCAGGGTGGCCGCATTTGAGCCAGACTTTGAAGTGTGGGTAGGATTTAAATTCTCTATCTCACTGTTTTTCTCTCTGCAGTACGTCTGACAGTCTTTTCTCACCCTAATATACTCCCGCTCCTTTGGGAGAATCACTAAGAATTAAGACAACCATAGACTAAAATGTACTCATATTTTGGTAATGTAATGAGACATCAACCCAAGCCTAAAGCTACTCTCTGTATATGTGTGTGTGTGTGTGTGTGTGTGTGTGTGTGTGTGTGTGTGTGTGTGTGTGTGTGCAGAGTCATGTGTTGTTTCCTGTGACCATTCTAGGGGGCCTCAGTTTGAACAACAGGTATTTTTTTAAATAAAAATGGTTAATTACATTTATTTAACAATCAAATCAGATTTTACATTCACTGGACAGGGAATGGATGATGGGATGGAAGAGGTTAAGAAGGGTGATTACCCTGGTTTAATAGTCCTGTAGGGACAAAGTTTTGCAAAGCAAAATAACTCTTTTTCAATGCAAAGAGATTTCCCACTTAACAAACTGTGTCTGGCTTTTGAAAAAAACAGAACTGCAAAGCAATTTATATATTATACATTTTTCCCCCTGGGTTTCATTTTGATCACATTTTGTTGTTGTTGTTTCATTTTTAAATTGCAGAAGTGGCATCTTAAAACCACTTTTTCTGGAGCAGCAATTTTCATGGTCATGTGTCCCTGGACCTACGTTTGCAACAAGCCTTTCCTAAGACTTGGAGAACCTATGATAAGCGATATGCCAAAACCTAAATGAGAAGAAGTCAGTTTTCACAGGGACCAGGTGCATGTGAAAAATGTCTTGGGTGAGGAGCCAATGTGTGGGGATGACCATCTGAGGCAGTGGCCAGGAGTAGGCAGAGACCCTTGCCTTACCTCCTCACTCAGGGGGACAGTTATGCTGCTTCCAGGCCAAGTCATGAATGTCTCCTTATTTAGAAAGACGTTACCCCCTAGGAATCATTAACTTGTTTCTGACTTTCTCAGTCTCATCACTTTGGACATTTGGGGCCAGATAATTCTTTGTTGTGGGGGGCTGTCTTGTGAATTGTGATTATCTTATCAATAATTGTAATTAACTGTAATCGTCTTCTCAATCGAAAATTCACATTTCCATTGCTAAATGTCTCAGGAGGGAGAAAGTATATATACATATACATATATACATATACACATACTACACACACATATATACATATACACATACACACACACCCCTCATATATACATATATATATATATATATATATATATCACCTTCATTAGATATATATTGATTTATTTACAAATGATAATCATGAGCTACTAGGAGTAGTAAGAGTACAGGTTCTGGAGCATTTATTACTTGGATGCCCTTGGACAAATGACCTAACCGGTTGTGGGCCTTGGCTTCCCCATCTGTAAAATCTGGCAAAGAATAATAGCTACTTCATAAGGTTGTTTTGAGGATTTAATTAGACAATCTATGTAAACACTAAGAACAATACTTGGCACAAGCATATGCTTAATAACTATTGCCAGTTATTATGACTCCTTATTAAATGTATTATGTATAGTATAAAACATGCATAGACATAAATTAAAGGAATATATACACATATATATGCATGTGTATACATATATATGTATATGCATGTGTATATATAAATACAGACACAGAGAGAGAGAGAGAGAGAGAGAGAACGAGAGAGAGCTGATCTTTTCTCTATTTTCTTCCCATAACCCCGTAGATCATCTTGTCCATCTGGTTCGATACCCCTGGTGGAGACATGGCTCTAACAAGGTCAAAGTCATGGCTTTGATTCCCTTGTAGGCTCCCTAGCTTTGACCCGTCCCACAGATACCAACTTTGAATCTAATATCAACCGTCTGAACAAATGGGGATACTGAGTCAGAGTGAATGTGCTGGATCACCCGAACCCATCGACTGTTCTTAAAAACAGTACACAAGACATTCCAATAACCAAGGGGAAGTCGGTAAGCCCTGGGCACTGTGGGAGGGACCTGAGATTGGGGATCTTGTCCTCACCTGAGACTCATCCCAGCCAGTGAGGTAGATGTTGTAGCTGAGGAAGCCGGCGTTGTCCTTCTCCTGCATCTGGGTCTCCAGCAGCTGCAGCAGGTCTGCAAACCACTCAAAGGCATGTGTGTCCCGGCACAGCCAGTAGAAGTAGATCTGAGAGGGGGACAGAGCGTGAAGCAGATTATGTTTCTTTTTTTATTTTTATCTTTTTTTGAAGGATAGTTGATGTATAATATCATATGTTACAAGTATATAATAGAGTGATTCACAATTTTAAAGGTTATACTCCATTTATAGTTATTATAAAATATTGGCTATATTCCCCATGTTGTACATTATATCCTCGTAGCTTATTTATTTTACACATGGTCGTTTGTACCTCTTAATCCCCTACCCCTGTCTTGCCCCTCCCACCTTCCCTCTCCCCACTGGTGACCACCAGTTCTTCCTCTATATCTGTGAGTCAAGTAGATTATATTTAAATAGGGACCTATCAGCATTGAAATATGGATTTCTACCCTCCCCACCTCTACTTTTCCCTGCTGCTCAGAATGCCTGGAAAAATGGGTTTTCAGAAAGCTCTAGATATTTGACAAACTAGCTCACATGAACCTGCTCTGGCCTTCACACGGCAGGGCAGTAAATAAATAGCTTGTTCTCAGAAATCCGTAGCTTAAGAAGAAAACATTAGCCCACCACTTTCCCCCTGGGTCTGCTCTTGCCCTCCTAGGATCCCCGGCTTCCTTTGACCCTCCTCTCAGAAAGACCAATAGGATCTAGACGAGCCATGGCTGCCACCACGCTACTTCCCTACCCGCTACTGCCAGACTTCCCTGAGTTCGTAGAGGAAAAAGTAGTTCTACCCACACCTCCTCCACGTCGAAAAGAGGGGAAGGGGAGAATGAAAAGTCAAGGTCAGCTCAACGTGCCTATTAGAGGTTATCTCTACAGCTATTAGAATGACTCAAGCTTTATTAAAAAGATGTCCTTTATTGGGCAATGAAACCAAACTTACATGTAACCAAAAAATCCCCCAGGACTTTATTCTGAGGAGACAGCCATAAGAAAGTAAAAAAGCAAAAGTGTCACGAAAGGACACATCTCCTGCCCTCCCCCTACAAATAAATGTGCTGGGGGCTGGAAATGGAATCCATGTCAATATCTAACATAAGATGATAGAAAAATTATTCTATCCTCTCAATGGAACATGAAAGAATCATCGAAAATGATTATTAGCAAGCTTGTGACAACACTGAAAAATATTATATGCTTTAAAAAGAGCAGGACATGAAATTGTACATACTCAATATATACAGCTTTCTAAAAATATGTAAACATGTTGGAAGAGAACTTACAAAAAGGATAACTACTGGACTGGGGTTGTGAATACTTTCTATTCCCAACTCTCTTCTGAATTTCCAGTAATGCTATACAAATACAGTATATTTGTACTTTCAATAATAGGCCTGCTTATACAGAACCACATTTATTTATTTGTTTGTTTGTTTATTTTTTTGGCTGTGCCACGCATGGCTTGCGGGATCTTAGTTCCCCGACCAGGGATCAAACCAGCACCCTTGGCAGTGAAAGCGCCGAGTCCTAACCACTGGACCGCCAGGGAATTCCCAGAAGCACCTTTGACTTATCAAATAGCCCTTTTGTGCAAAGCCTGCCTCTCTGAAACTACCTAGAACTTGTCTTCGCTTCCCCCAGTCTCTGCCAGCCTCTGCCCCGAAGGCTCTTTGGGGCTTCACTTGGCAGACTGTGATGAATGCTCCAAGCCCTCTGAAAAAGAAAAGAACCTACCTTTTTGAGCCTCAGATTGGGGGCTTTATTGCAATATTTGTACCAGATCGACTTGAGAATGGATGCAAAGGGCGTGACACCAATCCCTGCCCCCACCAACATCACCACCTCGTAACTGAACACATCTTCACTGGCAGTGCCGAAGGGCCCGTCAACAGCTATCCTGGAGGGAAGCATGGGGGGAGATAGTTACACGGATACCTTGCTCTTCAGAGGAGGATGGGGCACACATCACCACTGCAGGTGTGCAACATGTCACTTCAAACTGGGACAATGTATTGATGTGACACTTTGTTCTGTGAGATAGCTTTCAAGTAACCAACTCAGTGTGAACATCGGGGTTGGAAGTAAGAAGAGGAATTTTTAGCTAACTGAAAACATTTGGTAACTCTCAGGGGTATTTTTTTCATGTCCCCACCCCCGTTCACCCACTACACATGGGTGCGTGCACACACACACACACACACACACAGACAAATGTCTGTGTCTCTTGCCAGGTGAGCCCACACTTGAAATTCCTGCTTACACTGCACATTAAAGTGAGAATTTTCCATGTCATAATATCTTATAAATTTAATATCTCTACTTTATGTTGGTCTATTCATTGAGTTATTTGACAAACTTTTCTTCAGCATCTACTAAGTGCCTGACACCATGTTAGGCGTGTGGGAAGAAGGAGGCCAAGTGAGTAACGTCTGGCATTTACCCTCAAATAACGTACACCAATGAAATTTTAAGTATAGCTTTGATTGCAAGTTAATATACCTTGGCCTTGACCCTTACAAATTTATAGGCACTGGGGAATATCCATGATTAGTATTTGATTCAAACATTTTATATTTCATATAAGATTTATACATATATGCATAAACACAGCACACGTATAAAATGGGGAACACCGAGATAGCTCCCTATATTTGTAGAATCTGTATGTTTTGTCAGACTCAGGAGCTAGTAGAGTGACATTTTTCCTGAACTCATGCACCTTTGTAATAGGCGCTTGGTACTCACTTCGGTAGTTTCCAGGCATCTTGAAACTCCTGCTTATCACAGCCACAAGCTTTGAAAAGTCCCTCCGTCCAGTCCCCCACGATGCGGATATGGATGCTAAAGAAGTCTTCCTCGGGGGCAGAGGTCAGGGTGAAAGGGTGCCACTCCAGCCTGGACACCACAGGGCACTTGACGAAAATGTATTGGCCCACCTCCATCTTGAATCCCTTTTTCTTCATCTGTAGCTCGATGGTTTTGAAAGGGTGAGTGACCACCTATGGAACAAAATGTGTCTCTGGAAATGAACCTTTCCCCCAGTACTTGCCTTTTCAGTATCCATATGGATAAAAGGCTGAGCTAAGATGCCCCACCCAGGTCCCTTCTTCAGGGCCAACGGAGCAGTTCTTCCAGCAAACCTGCCTCTCACTGGCAACTGCCCTCGGCTGTAGCCCATGGCCAACAATGAGCTGATGCAGGGATCCAAAGGCCTGGCCCTTGTCCTCACTTTGGGACAACTCCCAGGGGCCATCGCGGCTGCAGCACTTCCTGTAGGATCAGCTGAGGCTGCAGTTGCAACCACTTCGGGCCAGCAATTTCCTTCCCCCAGTCCTGCCTTTCTTTTCTTTTACAGGTTCATCTCCGGAGAACATGCCCCGATAAGCCTTCTACATGCAGTTCTCTGTCTCAGAGTCTTTGCCAGGGAATCCAACCTAAGACACCAGCTTAATGTGATTTTTTTTTCTCGAAGAAGACAAGGCAGTTGCTAGAAACAGAAAGAAGAGGTGGTTTCCTGCTCAGCCTTCCTATCTCCCCAAGGGATGATCAAGAGCCTTAGCAGCCGGACAGAAGCAGAAGGAGACCCCATTGGCTAGTAATACAGCAACATCGCCCAAACCAAGCCTAAGGTGCTGGTCTGTCTTTGTCCCAAGTCCCACCTTGAACCTGCCTGATTCCATGCATTGTTTATACATTTCTCCCTACCTGGGGAATACACCATCCATCTGTCCCAAAGCCAGGCCCCACCCACCTGTTGCCATCCTCCTTCTCCATGTCCCTGAATGTTCATAACAGCTTTGTTTACAACAGCAAAAAAAAATTGGAAGCAGTCCAAATGTCCATCAACTGGTAAGTTGGTAAATAATTTAACAAAATGATTTCATTGTAATATAGAAAGTAATATGTTTCTTTGATGATTCCTGAGATCCTAGAGGGACTTTATATGTGCAACTGAAAACAAACCAAGGGACATCAAAGGAAAGAAAAATCAATAGAAACAAAATAGCAGCTTCCTAATGTTGACTGATATAGACGAGCTTTTCTTTTCACCGGTGAGGAGGAGTAGGACCACAGGAAATCCTTTTAAGAAAAATTGCCAAGCATTTCCAAAACTTGTGAGTCAAATATAACTTATATGACAAGGCTGTAACCAACCTCCCTTCATCACTGAAATAAGGAGGTGTAGAGCTTCTTTTTGAAACAGAACATAAAAATTGATGAAAATGACTTTGAAAATTATGTGGCTCGCGTTGCAATTTTGTGTGGTGAGAATGAGTTCTACCATATTGCAATTTTGCTACCACAGGGAACATCGGGATAGAAGGGAATAAAATGCACTAGTGGACAGCGTTGTCACCAGAATACTTTTGGATAGTACCTTGTTTCTTATGTGTGTTTACATGAGAAGAAAATGAGTACCTATTTTCTTCACAGGCAAACAAGTCTGCCTTAGAAATAGGCTTAGGGGAAATACTTGTCTGGTTAGTTCGTTCTAGTCTAGTAAGGGAAATTTTGTGGTGGCTCTTTTTGCTGATCTCTGGGCTTTTTCTCATAGTGCAATATAAATATCATAAAAGGAGAACTGTTGTGGCTTCCTATATTTCAAGGTTTCCAATGCCTGCAGGACTAACTTTACTATGACCTTCCACAGAGGCCAAGAAAGAAGAGCTAGGGTGGTGGAGTGGAAGATTTTGTGTGTTTTGCGAAAGCAACCCATGGTAAGCTTTTAGTAAATACTTTCTGAACTGAACTTAATTAAATTTTATTTGATAAAAATAGTCCTGTCTGATGTTTCCTGAAACTATAATAAGGCGATTCCATTTCTATTTATTTAGTTGGATATTTATTTATTTAGTGATAAGAAGCAGCATAGACGTGTGGGGCAAAACCACTATATACTTGAAGTTAGCGGACTCAATTCTAAATGCAGTTTAGTTATTAGCTCGCTTGAGACTTTGAGTACATTAACTCTGATACTCTGTGACTGCATACAAAGCACAGAGAAGGAGGTAAAGAGGACCTGGGAAACTGTCTCCATCTCAACCAGACCTGCCCTTGGTTCCCTGGTTCTTTTGGCATCTGAATATTTTAAGGCTCAGTGCATGACCTTTTGAACTCACCTCTTTTGCTTCTTTACTCTTAACTAATCACATCATCTCTCTATGCTCCTCCCCTCTACACACACACACACACACACACACACACACACACACACACACACACACAGATTCATTTACACAAAACATTTGGATTCACTTTTCAACAGAAAATGTTAACTTCTAGTTTCCCCAATTAAAAGGCCCAATCATGTGATTATCAAGCTAGGTACATTGAAACAAACTGTAGGTCATCTCTCTGCCCTAAGTTTAATCAAAAGAAACAGAGTAAAAGTGAGATCTGACAATGATATAGAGAACTTGGATAGACTTGTCCATGATACAGTTAGATAGTATTAGTAATTCCTAGCCCAGCCAATACCTTGGTGATGACCACCTTCTGCTGAGATCGCCAAAACCGTACCAACCTCTCACAGAGATATAGGAACATGGGACCCACTATCCATTTCCAAGTCTGTAATCAGAGCAAACAATGAAAAAAGGATGTGTTAAGGGGCGGTAGTTGATAAAAGATTCATGGGGACAAAACATTTTAGAAGTCAAGTTCACCTATTTTGGTTTGTTTAAATATTCCATAATAGATTAGTAAATTTCTTCTATAAAGGAATGCATGAAAATATCTAAAGTTAAAATAAATTTTTGAGCCAGTAAAAATGAACATTCTCCTTGGCCACATTGGGGAACTATATCTACAGTATGAAACTTTCCCAAGAGGAACTGCCCACAAGAATGGGATTTCCTCCTATTGTCGCAATAGGAGTTGCAATAACCCTACAGCAGAGTAAGGTTGGTTTCAGAATTAACATTTCTCTAAAGGATAGCATTTCAACAACATCATATTTTTAATGCAACGTTGCAATTACTTTCTCTTGGTCACACAGGCAAAGCTTCATTCTTTGCAAGATGAGAAATTCCACGCTAGAATTTAGCTCTTCCTCCAATATCCTGGCAAGTTCTAGGAGCTATGCAATGCACTTTCTCTAGGGTTCTCTCTTGTCAGAATCTGCAGTGTTTCAGAACACTGGAATTACCCTGTGGCATTACTGGCTATACAAAAACATTTAGGCCAAACAGATCCATCCTGGGATTCAGTCAGTTAGGTTCCTAGATGAATATCTGAAGTAGCAAAGAATTTTAGAAGTCAATATCATCTAAAATACAACATTCCAGAAGGGATTCCAAGAGGGAAAAAAAAATCCCAGAGTGCTTCCCATAGTCTCTCCTATGATCTTTCTATGAAACTTTTTAAGAAAGTTATTGTTGGAAGTTGAGAGCACCCAAATGTCCCTATCTCCAGCCTAAGTTGAAGAATATCTGCCCGGAAGTCATAAATGCTCTCCTACTGGCCTTCATTTTCATGGGACAGTTTTTTCAAACGGTCTAGCATCATCCATCTATGTCCTGGCTGCCACCTGGGGCCCCATTGAATGGAGCCAGATCTCGGACATCGCTTCTAATCTCCCCAGAAACCCAGGAGCTCCTCTGAGGTAGGTGCCTGTGAAGGTAGCAGCACTCTGACTTCAGCTGTCTTCAAGGAAATGTGCCTTCCCCAGCTCATAAGAGGACCTGCAATAGAGTTCCCTTTTAATCCTTTCTCTTGATGTCTGCATGTAGTGGGGGTAGTTCACTGATGTGTCTGCTTGCTTTCATTAATGAGCAAGGATGCTGAAAGATGTTGAGTCCCCAGACAGCATGCAGTTTCTAGAGGAAGAGTACGCCTATATTATGAGAGTCAGAAAAAAGGAAGGAGAAAATGGGATGGGAAATTTGCCTTTATATTATACTGTGTTTAAGGACAAAATAATCATCCTGTTCAGAAGCCCTGTACAAAAGTTGATTTTTGCTTAGTTTTATACCAATGGCTAGCATAATAACCAATAAAGTATATTGCTTGCCAATGGGGGAAAAGGTATGAAGATCACAGGGTCCACTGCTCACTCTATGGAACGGAGATATTGAGAATAAACAAAACGGAGTTCTTCAGAGCTCCCAACAAAAGGTAAATATTTCAGCATCTTTCCCCTTGGTCATCCTTGCCACACTCCTGCTCTACCATGAAGGGCCATTGGCATGAACCTGGCTCTGCAGCCTCCTTTATGCCTCATAGACGGGACCTCCTGATACCTAATGGCAGCCCTATGTGCCACCTCACAAATTTCCTTCCCAGCTCTGAAAGCTGTATAGAAAGTCTTACTTCCTGGAATCTGAAGAGGCTCCTGACTCCTTATAAATCATAATCTGAGTTTTCCAACTCAGCTCAGGATGGAATCCCTCTGAAAATCATTAACTGGTATTATTGTGGCCGTCACAACCAGAAGAGAAGAGGTAGAACTTCTTGAACCCAAAAGCACTTTAAAAAACAATACTTTTCCAAGTTTTATATCAGGATGTTCATAACAGACTAATGTAAAGCTTACTTTTCAAGAACTAATTCTAGACAATAAGCATAGCAGAAAAACACTGGATACTTATAACATCCTAGCAGTTCCATGACATTCATAACGGACAACTCTATGACATTTGTATCTCTTTCTTAGACACAGTTTGAAGATTGTTGGTAATGAAACTATAATAGCTACAATGAATTGTACATACCATAGGAGGGTTCCCAGAGAACGTTGGGATTGGGCATTTCTCTATTTTTCCCCACTGTGAGATGTTTTGATAACATTCTCTTGGCTTGTGTTGCAACAAACTCTCTGCGGTCTGCCCACGTACAATTCGCCTGAGGAGGAAATGTAAGTCCAGACCATTTAGAAACAAGAGATTAAATTCTTAGTTTTCTGAGATTCTGGACATATTTTTATTAGTATTCTCATATGGGTCCTACACTTTTCACTCAAAAGTAATACTTCTTGCCCCCTCCAAATAGATTAGAGGAAGGGAAAGAAAATGCATGATCTTTAGCAATAGAAAAAAAAATATGGGGACTTCCCTGGCGATCCAGTGGTTAAGATTCCACGCTTCCACTGCAGGGGGTGCGGGTTCGATCCCTGGTCGGGGAACTGAGATCCCACATCCCACATGCCGTGCAACGTGGCCAAAAAAAAAAAGAAAAAGAAAAAAAATATGTACAGTGGCACAAAGGATATTTATATGTAACATTATAGAGGGTAAGTTTTGGATCATCAATACATGTTTTCTGAAAGGCAACATTTGTGCTTCTGTTTCAAGTATTATTCTCGTTTATAAACAAACAAATAAAAAGAGAAAAACTGCAAATCTAACAGAGCAACCGCTGGCCCATACAGTACCATTGTGCAAATTAGAACAAGATGCCCCCTCTTTGAGGACAGTCCTAGAGGCAAGAGCTTGGCCAGCAGAGCATGGGCTAATTTCTTTCCCCTTGGCCAGGCACCCTTATGTAGTTGACAACCCATACAACCGTATACAGTAGCCCTGAGGCTTAGTACAAATCCTTTATTTGTTATTTCAAAATTGTCTAAATTCAACCAAAACGTTGAAATCCACTTAAGACGACTTAATTTTGTAGAGATTATGCCATTCTCACAGACATCAACGCTGATGGTGTGTACCTTGAAGTGCTCGGAGCCCATTCACTTCAATTCAATAAATATTAATTGAGCAACTACTAAAACATAAGACAATCCAGGTTGAGTGGGAACAGAGGGAGGGAGGCACAAAGTTGAGTAAGTCATGTCCCTGACCTCAAGGAACATAAATGACTAGGTCTTCAGAATATATAATAAGAAGAGACACAGAAGGCCCTTTGTAAAAGTTTGTTTGGGGGACCTAAAATTTATTATGCCAGTTGGTATATTCAGAGGATGTTTTAATTCAAGGTCACTAACCATCGCTTTCTATCCCTAGGTCTTGGGGAAGAGAATTACCATGTATTGAGCATCTATCACGTGCCAAGCCTGGGAAAGGCACGTACACAAATTATTTCAGGTAATTCTGATAACAGGCCTGAAATGTTAAGTATTAGTACTCTCAGTTTACATATGAGGACACTGAGGCTTAGAGAGACCAGGGAATTAGAAGCAGAATGATTTGGTGAAAGCAATTCTGGACCCAAGCCAGACAGCCTTGGTTTCACATCCCGCGTCCACCCCTTGCTAATTTGGTGGCCTTGGGCAAGTTATTTAACTTCTTTTGAGCCTCAGTTTCTTCAGCTATAAGATAGGTATCAGTTCCTCATTAAAAGTTCGTTTTAGTAATCAATTGGCATGATGCATATAAAACACCAGACACAAAGTCAGCGTCCAACAAATGATAACTATTAAAGTTCTTAATGCTCAAGTTCACTTGGGGAGAAAGTGATAGAAAAAAAATCTGATTTTCTCCTTCTCTTCTCAATGCCAGGACCGGAAGTCAGAAAACCTGGCTTTTAATCCCAGTTCAGCGGCTACCTAGCCAGGAGACCAAGCAATCAGCCAACCAGCATAAGTTGCAGATTCTCCTCAGATGGAGAACGGGGTACGTATATCTCCTCTGCCTGCTCCAGAGGAAAATACATATCTATGAAGCTATACAAACGTAAAGTGGTGGAATTACTAAGCTAGAGAGGGGAAGAAATTCAGTTGTTTTTTTTTTTTTTTTCTGTAGGATTTTCTGAAACAGCTGGATGATGACCGAGTCCCATTTAAAGATACTCAAATGCTTTTAGGAGAGTTAAGAGAGTCTTTGTCTACACAGATTTTTCAGTGCTTAGAAAGAGATGACCAGGGGTCAGGGTCAGCAAGTTGATCAACAATGCACTTGAGGACAGGGAACTATATTCAGTATCCTGTAATAAACCATAATGGAAAAGAACATGAAAAAGAATGGATATGTATAACTGAGTCACTTTGCTGTACACCTGAAACTAACATAACATTGTACATCAACTCTACTTCAATAAAATAAATTTTAAAAAAAGAATGCACATGAGGGGTTGCCACAGGCTGCTTCTCTCCACCCTTCCCCTTTTCGGGTCTCAGCCACTTCTAGGCTGACTTGACTCAGACCAGAGTCGTTGAGCCTTGACACCTACTTCCTCCACCCTTAGTTATCCGGAGCCCCATACCCACTGGGGAACTTCCCAGGCCTTCTTTTGCGTGCAGGTGGCAGAATCAGCTAGTGTGAAAGAGTGGAAAAAGGAAGCCTGGTATGAAAGAAGGGTCCCAATAAGGCAAACTCTCCCAACCACACATCCAGGCACCGTGTGTCTCTATGAGAGCATTCATCATAGCCTGCCTTAGCCCATCTGGTCTCCAACCCCAGCTATGCCACGGATAAACCGGTAGTGGCTTGGCTGCACACTTCACCTTTTTCAGTCTGTTTCCTTGTCTACAATTTCCCCTGGAAATGGGGATAGTAAGGGCATATCTACCTTTCGGAGATTAAAAGAAACATTTCATGTCTGTAACGAATGCTCAATAGAAGCTAGCTTTTCCCTTTATTATGTTAGGATGCTGGAAGGCAATAACCATGTATTTCTCCTTCTAGTATTCCCCGCAGGGCCTGAGATAGGTCCTCATACACAGTAGGCAATCAGTGAATGATTGGCTTGAATCAAAACTCATTGAACGGGGATTTCCCTGGTGGCTCAGTGGATAAGAGTCTGCCTGCCAATGCAGGGGACACGGGTTCAAGCCCTGGTCCGGGAAGATCCCACATGCCGTGGAGCAACTAAGCCTGTGCTCCGCAACAAGAGAAGCCACCGACTGCAATGAGAAGCCTGCACACTGCAAGGAAGAGTAGCTCCCGCTCGCCACAACTAGAGAAAGCCCACGTGCAGCAACGAAGACCCAACGCAGCCAAAAATAAATAAAATTAAACAAACAAAAAAACTCATTGAACGACAGCAAACCCTTTCACCTGATTAATCATTAACCTCTCTGGTTTGGGAGTTTGTCTAGTTTTCTAGGGATTAAGCCACAGGAAACATCACTGGAGACATCCAAGACCCTGCCAGCACTCTCAGCGTGCTTTCTATATGCTTGCAAAGATATTCAAAACTTTGGTGTATTTTTCAAGCTTGCTATAAATAACCACACTATGAATAGTTACGAGTCGGGTACCAGAAACTAAAGTGGTGCTGAGTGGTTTCTGTCAGAGTGACTTCTGTTTTCCCCTCATACTCCCTCAGCAGACAGGCTGACCACACAAAGACAGGGAGGTCACGGTGCCTCTAACAGAGCACCACATCTGGAAACTGATGGACATAAAATACTTGGCCTTGGAGTTTAAATACTCACTGAGCTCCATGGATGGCGAGACCAATGAAGAAGATCACAAAGAGATGGTGTGTGTACCAAAACAGTTCAAAGTAAGACCTCCTGATGGTTTTGGTGGAGGAGGTGATGATCAATATGAGGCAGAGTGTGATGACAACTCCAGTGATGCCTGCCAGCCGAGTCACAGCCACGTACAGGCCTCCTTCAGGATTCTGTAACACACACACACACACACACACACATTATTTGTAGGCTCTCAAACGCAGGGCTACCTATTCATAAAGTGTCCAGTGAATAAGGCAATAGGCATTTTCATCCCCCCTTTAGATTATCCTAACCATCCCCCCAACAGAGTGGTATAGAATTGGAATAGATATTTCCAAATTTAAAAAGTCTCACATGGTTGAGGTATCATAGGAAATATCAATTGATACACAGAAATAGTTCTAAGGGAGTATCAAATAAAGTATCAACTATATGTCCTAAAAGGGTCTGAAGCTCTTTCTCCCTTTGATTTGAAAAGTGTCATAGTGCTTAGTTTGTAAATGTGTTCTGTGCATGCCTAACATCTTAGGCTGGGTTCCTCCAAAGCAGATCCTGAGATGAGGATTCATGGGTGAGGGATTTAGAAAGAATGTGCTCCGGAAGAAGCTGGTAAGGGAATGGTTAATAGGATAGGAAAGAGGAATGAGTCAGGTAAGAGGGTGATCTCGGGCCAAATCTTCAGCCTGATGCTGCAGGTGAACTGTGGAGGGTAAATTACACCTTAGAGTTTATCCTGACTCAAGGCAAGGAAGCTGGGTTTTCATGGCCTGCACCCATCAGTTATTGGTTAAGAGCTGCTCAGCGAGATAGCTATCCAGGCCCTCTCAGATATGGGCAAAGGGACTTTGGGCAAAGGGACTCCAGTAGCCCCAGGGCAGTCCTTTGAGGAACAAAAGCAAATACAGGAAACTGAAAGTGAAAGCACACAGAAGGGTAGGGGAGCACAGACATAGTAAAAGTGATCTGAAGAAATCTGGGCACAGCACTGCAGTGTCAGCTCACTTGATATGTTCACACTGCCACCCTTATGTATCATTGTACAATGAACAAGTAAAAGAAAAATTATCCAAGACATTATAGAAAAAGAATTTCTATTTTATTTGATGTGGTTTAATTCTGTCCCTAAATAGACCAGGCAAAATTTGTTATATCAGCCTGAGGGTAATTATTGCTACAAAATCATGGAACTTTTCTTGTAATCTATTCTAAACAGACAAGGAAACATGTTTAGAATTTGGTGTACAGTGAGTGATGTGATTCGGCTATCCTCCCAAACCATTGGGCACATGAAGATGACTTAGAGCTTCTCCCTCTGAGTGTAGAAAGCCTCAGCAACTGCTGGAAGGGAAAAAGTCCTTGCCTGAGGATTCCCCAAATGGCTGCCCCTGGAGCACTTAGCAGATATAGGCCACCTCTCAGATGTTGTAGGCAAGAAAGAGGAAAAGCATTGCTGACAGATGGCAGCTGGTGCCTGACCTGGTATTAACACCTCAGCCAGAGGGTTCCCTATTTCACATAAACAATTTCATAGAACACCAACATCAGACAAGGTCATTCTGTCACTGTGATGGACTGACATAAAAACGAGACCACTCTGAAATCTTATCTGAGCCAAGACAAAAACATGGGTGACTGCTGCTTCTTGACCTATTACAGATTTAACCCCATTCTTCTGCCTCCTAGGAAAAAATTATTAAGATACCCAACGCTGGAACTGTCCCCAATTCCTGACCATACCTGATCCAGAGCAAATGCTTGCTTCCTGAAACCCCTCCTGAATCATCTAACACAAGTCCCACAGCAAGCCTTTCTCAACACCCTCCTGAGATGCCCCAGACTTCCTCATAGTGTGAGGTCTCTTTGCTGCAGTAAGTAATAAACCCAACTTTGTTTGACTAGACTATGTTCCTGGCTTTCTTTGACTGTTGGGCATTGCCATGGATAAGCCTGTGTTACTCCAGGCTCCACGTATACACCTTCTTACAGGTGACTTTAAGAAACTGGAGAACATCTAGTGACCCTCTACATATGGGATCAGGAGTGTGGGAGACATGTTCTCTGTGGCCACATTCTTAGAACCTACAGAATTGTCCCTCTGATAGGTAGTCAACTTTTGTCATTGTCATTGTTCTGACCAAGTAGAATTCTTCACTCACTGAAATCTAATCCTCAGTTTTAATGGTCTAGAGAACATCTGAATCAGGAAATAAGAGGCTTACCTTAATTCTTTGTCGAGCAAAATTGAGGTAAGTTTCACCAGGCTTATCTCCAATGTCAGAGAGTGCTATTGAATAAGGGTCAGAATTGTTGACACGGGCATTGACACACCACTCCACATTAAACAGATGTGCAATGGTGTGAATCGCTGAAGAGGGCAGAGAGGAGAAACAAAGAGGGTGAAGTGTGTGTACAATTTTATTTGTAGCTGGGTTTCTGGCTGCAGCCCCTGACTCTACGATAAGTTAGTGGAGATTTGATAAGGATCCCTTCTTACACCAATACCACCACCTTAATAATTATAATAATAACACAAAATACACATAAACACATGAATACTATCATATATACATATGTATATATATACATATATAAAAACAATAATAAAAAGAAAGTGTTTAGCTGATAAGGGCTATCTTAAGAAATTCTCAACTTATGGGCTGTGGCCCTTGTAATGTTATTGCAAGAAATCCATGAATCTACATGTTCAACCAAGTATTTAAAAGATGAATGAATAAAAGCTCTCATATGTGGACTAACAAACAATTTTGATGTTAAAAAGTGTGTAAAAGGGTGAATACACTGGGGTTTTATCAGAAGAGCCTAAGGGAAAAAAGTTTTAAGACCTGAAGGAGTAAATCCTAGTGTTGGGATGGCAGAAAGAGTGGTGAATATTTTTTCACAGAACTCATTCAAAAAATACATGTCCAATCACCACCTAATCTACCTGCAAAGGCTGATCCCTTATTTTAAAAATATCTTAGAGGGAACACTCTGGTTCCAAGTTTTCTTTGCAATCTCAAATATCTTAATGAGCATACCAGTGTGAAGTGCAATCATCCATGCCACCATTTTATGAAAGGTGAGGTTCCTGTCTAGTTGTCTTCGAATTCTTGTTGAGCAGCACTTTGGATTAAAGGGAAAAGAATGAAATCGTAATTGTTAACAAGAAAGTTTTCTCTGTGCCAGGCATTAGACACATATCATCTCATTTAATTCTTATGACCACCCTAAAAACTACATCATTCTACCCATTTGACAGATGAGAACACTGAGGCTCAGATAGATGTTGTCATCTTCCCAAGGTCAAACAGCCAATAAGTGGCATGGCTGGCTTAACCAATGTTTTAGGTTCTCGTACTATTAACATAAAAAGCCTCTCATGGAATCCATTGCTTAATTGTATAAAATATGAATTTGGACAGAAAACATCTAACTACATAGTTTCTAGCTCAGATTAATGTATTCAATAACGAGGGCACATAGAAATTTTAAAAGGACAGGGCTGCCCTCAAAGACCTGAAGGTCCATGGGGACACAGACAAGTGAACAGTTCTAGAACAAGTGAATAGTTTTAGAATAGCACCCTTCCAGGACATAGACACTATGAGAGGAGAGAAAAAGTGTTCACCTGCATATGTTGATAGAGACAACATAACAAGGGAGATCATTAACAAAATAATCATAGCAAAAATAATAATAGTACTTACAAAGAACTTGTGCAAGGAGCTGCTTTAAGTGCTTTTTTAATTGTTTTTTAAATTTTTGACCGCACCGTGCAGCACACGGGATCTTAGTTCCCTGACCAGGGATCGGACCTGCGCCCCCTGCAGTGGAAGCGCAGGGTCTTAACCACTGGACCACCAGGGAAGTCCCTAGGAGCTGCTTTAAGTGTTTTACATGCATCGACTCATTTCATTCCGACATTAATCCTATGTGGGAGGTACCATTATTATCACCACATGACAGATGAGGAAACAAAGGCATAGAGGAGTTACCTTCCCTTAGGTTGCATAGTTAATAAGTGACAGAGCTGGGGTCTAAACCCAGGCTCTCTGATGCCAGAGATATCAACATTCTGATATTTCATACCTTTTATGATTACCTTGGCATTAAAATGGCATTTTGGTCAATTGGTTAGTGTAATTGTCCTACCGGCATATGTTAGAAGGTGTGGGTTTGAATCTGGATTCATGTCAATGCCCAAAGTAGAGAAAAAAAAAAAAAAAAACCTGGTTTCTGGTTGAATCAGACAGAGCTTTGTTCTCCTGAAAAGTGGTCAAGCGCTCGCTCTGGATGCTTTGTTTCCAAGGCTAGATGTACTGCCATAGAGATTCAGAAAACTTTCAAGGAGAACAGAGTGAAGTGCAAAAAACCCCCAAAACAAAACAAAAAGCTCAGGTATTTTAAATACCTGGTTCCGAACATATTCAATTTCAATATAGGGGTGTTAAATATTTGGCTTACTTATTTTTAATAAAATGTTCTGGTTTTATAGAAAAAATAGAATTGCATGGAAAATTGTGCTTACTCCACTATCTCTGAGTCAGCTACATCTAGGGAGGGCAGGCTGTTAGGATCATGAAAGCAGATTCCTGGAACTGCAGAAATACTAGTAAGGAAGACACTGAGGACTTCAGAGAAAGGAAAAAACATTTAGGCTTTATTGAGTGCCTTCTGTGAGCCAGGCAGTTTACCCATAATCATTGCCTCATTTAATGTAACCAGATAAGTATTACGGTCCCTGTTTTACAGATAACAAAACTAAAGCTAACTCTCACATTGGCTGGGATCCAGGACTATTTGTCTTCAAGGTTCATTCCCTTTTCCATCAAACCAAATGTAAAGATACAGTCACTATTATTCTACATGTCTAAAAAGCAAGACAAGAAGTTAAGTGAAAGTACTCTATCTGGAAAGTGAGGTTAGAGGGAGTAAGTTTGGGAAGGGAAGGAAACCAATAAAGGGTGTATTAGCACATCAACTACCACTATCATATCTTATCAGCGGGCTCTCCGATCAGGGAACTCTGGGAGACTGTGTAGGATACACCCCCAGAGGTTTGTTACCTGAGGGGTTAGGAAACTTGGGTAGTCTCTACCAACTCCTATCCGTCATTGGCTGAGGGCTCTTCCCAGGGCATCAACTCCCTGGCATTTCCGGCTTGCCCCAGGAGAGGGCTGAAAGAAAATCCTCAGGCAGAGAATGACCTGAGCTGGCAGAAGACAGCTGCCCCATGTAGTGGAACTGACAGTGCAGAGGGAATACGGGTGGAACCCTACCAGGAGCAGCTACAACAAATTGTTCACCGGGACTCAGGCTCTCAAAATAAGGGTTTCCTGGTTGAAATCACTTCTTTTACACTTCTGTTGGTGAAGAATTGACTGTCCTGTTTTCTTTTATAGCCTCATTGTCTTTTGTGTTTATTTCAAGCGCCGTACATTGTTTTACTCCTTTGTAGTTTTTACAATTTTAAGGAAATATCTTTTTCCTGTTTCCTGATTGCTAGGTTCCTCCACAGCTTCGTAGAGTCCTTGTGGTAGGCAGAATTGGAAGATGATCCCCAATGACCTTATATAATCTCCTCCCCTTGAGTGTGGGTGAGACCTGACCTATGACTATGATAGGATGACACTCCTGTGACTTTGTTACATTATATGGAAAAAGGGATTTTGCAGAGGTAATTAAAATCCCAAATTGACCTTAAGAGAGAGATTATGTGGGTGGGCCTGACCCAATCACATGAGCCCTTTAAATCTGGGTCTAAAAGTCAGAGATCTTAGGTGCAAGAAGTATTTGATACACTGTTGCTGGCTTGAAGATGGAAGGGGCCACATGGCAAGGAATACATCTGGGATCTGAGAGCAGCCCCAGAGTAACTGTCAGCAAGAGACAGGGACCTCAGTCCTGCAGCTGCCAGGGACTGAATTTTGCCAACAAGAATGAGCTTGGAAGATTTTACCCCGAGTTTGCATATGAGTATTCAGCCCACTTGACGCCTTGATGTCAGCTTTGTGACACCCTGAGCAACAGGATGCTGGACATCTGCACAGCTGTGAACTAGTAAACGGGAGTTGTTTTAAGCCTCTAAGTTTGTGGAAATTTGTTACACAGAAATAGATCATTTAATACGGTCCTCACTGGAGTGATAGACGCAATTGGAGTCCCAAGAATGAGAGAATGGGAATTAGTAGGGTCAGAAAGCAATTTGCGATCAGATATATCTGTGTTGGACCCCACTCCTACCACCTAGCTGTGTGACATTGAACAGTATGCTCAGTTTCCAGCTTTCTCACCGATATATTTATCATAATTATTCCCTCGTAGGTCTGTTTCATAGATTCATTGAGAGGTATTTAATAAACACTCGATCTTTTTTTTGGTATCATTATTTAACTTTTCAGCTAGTATGGCATGGCTCCCCAGCTAGAGGGTAAGCGTCCTGTGTGCAGAGCAATATAGCATGTATTTTTAACAATCCTTTCACAATTATTTGGTTAAATGACATTTTCACTGTCCTAGAACCCAAGACAATTATTCTAAACCTATAGAGATGTATTTACCCACATATCTATACATGCCAAACGATTTTCTTTTCTACTTCCAGACTAATAGTTTTGAAACTTTTGGGGGGAAAGATACTTGCTCCTGCGTGCTGAATTTGAAGAAAAGGAATGTGGTTTTGTCATGATCTCTACACTGTCTCCATTGTTCTACCCTTATCATCATCAAAATGGATCATCAAAAATATGAAACAGTAGATTTCAATGCCTCTTATCAGCTTGAGCAACAAACTGTTAGAGAAAAGTTAACCGCGTGCCAGATAAATGGAGAGATGTGCTTGGTAAACACAAGGTCCATTCAGTAATAGTCTGATCTTAATAGGTGGTTTAAAAAAATGCTATTTAGTATGAAATACATACATTTTATTAGAAGAAAAAACGGAGACTCTTAGTCACTAATGAGTTAATAGAACTAACTAAGGTCCTACCAGGGCACCAATCCCTCATTTTTCCAAGCCACCCTCTATAGTGTGGTCAGGAATGGCAAACGCATCCAAAGAGAAGCCATAAGCCATGATTATACGGGGCTTCCAGATATAATTTCCTCATCATTTCCTGACAAAGGGGCAAGATGGCTGGTTGGTGGCATAGAAAGGGAGGGCTTTGCTGCCTGTGACTGCCCAGGGCTTTTTTCTCCCTCCCTACCATGCAGAAACCATTTTTATGCTTTTGAGTCACCTGTGAATTACCGCCAGCCACCTACTAATGACCCAAGCTGCCATCATGCACAACAGCTTCCTCACCAAACAACTGCTCTTCTTTTTGCCATTGACTTCTAGAGGGAAGTTCCTCTGTTACTCTCAACTAGAGCCTCGCCCAATCTCAATAAGCTAACATTCAAGTGCAAGGGAGATGACTGAGTTATCTCGGCAGCTTGCTATGCTCGATTCAAACTGTGAGAGCAAAAAAACTCAAAACATTGAGAAATGGAACAAAGAAGTGCATATTTAATGGGGCATAACATTAGCTTCTGTAACATGAGTGTTACGGAAACTTTAAAGTTCTATTTTATGTACACCTGGTTTCACCACAAGTGCCATGAATGAATCTGAATTAGATATTTATATGCAGTTTGAGAGAAATTGCAAAAGCCAGCCTTGAATCTACAGAACTCAGACAAAGAAACTGACAGTAATGTTGAAACCTGGTGGCAGTAGAATATGCGATAAATATGAAGGACACCACTGGATTTGTACAGCCCTGTCTATAATTTTGAAATTACATGTTTATCTTCTATCTCGTCCATAAAACTCTAAGCTCCCTGAGCTCATGGCTCATCCACGTCTTACTCTCTACTCACTCTATGTCCGCTGTGCTTAGCATATAGTTGGCACTCAACAAATATTTGTTAACTGACAACTCATTAGTTGACAGGCTTAGTCCATTAACACACTTTTAGAATATCATTCATTTTCATTCTTACACTTGCATTATCTCACCTGCTTTTTAGCTAAAAACAACAACAAAAATTAAAACAACAACTATGAGACAGGAAGTCCAAGAGCCTTGCCCTGGACCACATGGTCAGATATAGAGCTACATCGAGGGCCTCTGACTTTCAGGCTATATAAGGTTATAGAAAAGAGCTCACTCTCCTGCCTTCCTGTTTCTTTCTGATCTTCAGACTAGAACTTCCATCCAAGTTGAGGTTATTAAGGCTTCTCTGGGGGCTTCTGTATGCTGAGTCCCACCACTCCCCATTTCCCTCCACAGAGCGGGCTCAGGGTCTTTACCCCTATTTTTCCTGGGGTGGGCCAACCCTGCGGTTTTCTTTCTCCAGCTAACCAGAAGGATTATAAAGCCAAGTCTAAAGGATTAAGACCACTAGAAACTGAAGTTCTGTGACTGTTAAGTTTGCATAAAGGCCTACTAATAAATCCTTGAAGTCACAACATCCTTGTCACTTCTAGCCTAGGTTATTCAGCCTACCCAAATATTCATATATACATGATGGACTTTCTAAGACCATAGGAGAGAGTTTTGAGTTTAGGTGGCATGTAGGAAAGTGAACAGGCTCTGGAGGCACAAGCACCTGGGTTGGAATCCCAACACTCTCAATGAATTTCATCCCCACCTCACTGGCCTGACATGCAGATTTCACGAGGTGAGGTCTAGGAAGACTCAATAAGTGGCAGGTGTTATAATTTCCAACATTAGTCACAGCATGTGTACTCATTTTAATCCCAATCAGAATAGAAGGTTCTTTGCCCAGTTCACATTTCAGATTGGGAAATCTGGAGGAGGGACACACCCCATCTGTAAAAGAATCTTACTTGCTGCTAATTTTTAAAAATATTTTCTTTGACATACAGGTCTCTCTGGTTAGAGAGTTGAATTTCTCTGCAATTTGAAGAGCAGCCTCATTTCACCCCTGTCTTTAGAGACCCTCATGAGGATCTTCCCTGCTTTTAGGTCACAGGAAGCCTAAAAGTGGCCATTACAACATGTGCCACTCATGGGACATGGCCGCGCAACGGCATCGCAATTTGGGCCTGTGGGGTAACAAGGATTTCTTAACAGGCTGTCCTGGCGAAAACACCGCCTGTTTCTCAGAGTTTACTTCCTCTAAATAGAAAGTATTTGAACAGGGGGTGGGGGGAGAATAAAAAAGCTACAGTCTCCGAACTTCATTTAGCAAATGTTCATTGGGCACCTGCAATATACCAGATGTTGTACTTTACAGGTGGCTCATCAATAAAACTTTTCAATTACCATATGATCCAGCAATCCCACTCCTGGGCATATATCCGGACAAAACTATAATTCAAAAAGATACATGCACCCCAATGTTCATAGCAGCACTATTCACAGTAGCCAAGACATGGAAACAACCTAAATGTCCATCAACAGATGAATGGATAAAGATGTGGTACATATATACAATGGAATACTACTCAGCCATAAAAAGAATGAAGTAATGCCATTTGCAGCAACATGGATGGACCTAGAGATTATCATACTAAGTGAAGTAAGTCAGAAATAGAAAGACAAATACCATATGATATAACTTATATGTGGGATCTGAAATATGACACAGCTGAACCTATCTACGAAGCACAAACAGACTCACAGAGAGAACAGACTTGTGGCTGCCAAGGGGGAGGGGTGTGGGGGAGGGATGAACTGGGAGTTTGGGGTTAGTAGATGCAAACTATTACATATAGAATGGATGAACAACAAGGTCCTACTGTATAGCACAGGGAACTATATTCAATGTCCTGTGATAAATTGTAATGGAAAAGAACATAAAAAAGAATGTATATATATATGAATAACTGAGTCACTTTGGTGTACAGCATAAATTAACACAACATTGTAAATCAACTATACTTCAATTAAAAAAAGAGAAAACTTTTCAATCAAATGGAGTTCTACCTCTGTGGTTTCTTAGGTTAAAAAGATGATTTTGGAAATCCTTGTAATCAATGCCTACTGTTAGTTGGAGCCTGCTAACCCTATATTAGTAAATCAAGTATTGTATAGTTCTCAAAGAAAAAGAATCTCCTTAGGATCAATGTGAATTTAGTAAGACTAGGGAAAACGAGGCAGAGCTCAAGGCAAGTTTTGTTATTGGCAGTTTAGATCACTTTCCTTCACCCACTTAGTCTTCGATTACCAATTAAGTATTAACATCTCAGCTATACATTTAAGGTCCTAGTTTACCAGCAAAGCTCCAGCCTGACCTCAGACACCTGCCCTTTAAAATCCCTACACTCCCATCAAAGTAGATTGCTTGCTTCTCTCCACTATAAATGACGTCTACTTAATAGGTAATTTTTTTAAAAAGCTAGTTAATATAAAAAGAACATCTTATTAAAAGGAAAAAGAGGGGCTACTAGTCACTAATGAGCAGTGGAATGGGTCCCACCAGGGTATCAGTCCCTGACTTTGGAAGAGCTGCCCTCTATGGTGTGGTCAGGAATGGCAAACACATCCAAAGAGAAACCACAAGTCATGATCACACAGGACTCTCAAGGATATGATTTCCTCACCATTTCCTGTGCTTTTGCCCATACCGTTTTCTCCATGTAGAATGTCTTTCTCTCTCCTTTATATCTCATACAGGCTTATTTTATCCTTATATGCCCATATCTGATGCCACCTTCTCTAAGAAGCCTTTTTTCATCCCCTGCGCCACCTGATATAATTTCCCCCTCCTTTGATGGATCCCCTGTAGCTCCTTATTTGTAACATTTTGTGGGACCCATCATATTTTGCTTTGTATCGTATTAATTTGAGTACATGTGCAGATTCCAAGTTCCTCTTTTCTCATCTTTGTATAACAATATCAATAAGAAATTCGTATACCATTTTATAGATTACAAAAGCTCTTCCTACATAATCTTTTCTTCTTCTAGCATAGTATATTAGGGGCTCTCTGGATTGTTGAAGTGAGGGTGAAAGAGCCCGGGCATTTAGAAAGCTCTGAACTCCTCAATTCCATGGACATAACACCTGTCACATTCATTACATAGTGACTCATAGCTCATTGATCCCATCTTCTTTGGATATTATGCACAAAAGAGATTTTCTCTGACTTAAAAATTTTGAAAAACATGGCACTGTGAGATTAATTCCCAAATTTCACATCAGTCTCATAAATCTCTGTTTATATACATATACATATATGTCATATGATGTATATCTGTCTGTGTGTGTACATGCACATGTACTTTATTGCTACTGTTGAGGTATATGTTGATTGGTTGTTGTTTTCTTTTTGTTTGTTTGTTTTTAATGTCTGTTCCAGGTTAAATGGCTATCACAGGGAGCTCCACCAACAAATAATATAAAAATAAACTAGAGAATCAATCATTGCTTGGCTCGTGAATATTGTACAGAGGTTGGAATCCTCACAAAACCTTGGTTTGCTTTTCCTATTGATACAGCCACTATGGAGAACAGTATGGAGGTTCCTCAAAAAACTAAAAATAGAGCTACCATACGACCCAGCAATCCCACCACTGGGCATATACCCTGAGAAAACCATAACTCAAAACGAGTCATGTACCACAATGTTCATTGCAGCTCTATTTACAATAGCCAGGACATGGAAGCAACCGAAGTGTCCATCGACAGATGAATGGATAAAGAAGATGTGGCACATATATACAATGGAATATTACTCAGCCATAAAAAGGAATGAAACTGAGTTATTTGTAGTGAGGTGGTTGGACCTAGAGACTGTCATTCAGAGTGAAGTAAGTCAGAAAGAGAAAAACAAATACCGTATGCTAACACATATATATGGAATCTAAAAAAAAAAAAATAGAAAATGGTCGGAAGAACCTAGGGGCAAGACGGGAATAAAGATGCAGACCTACTAGACAATGGACTTGAGGATATGGGGAGGGGGAAAGGTAAGCTGTGACAAAGTGAGAGAGTGGCATGGACATATATACACTACCAAACGTAAAATAGATAGCTAGTGGGAAGCAGCCGCATAGCACAGGGAGATCAGCTCGGTGCTTTGTGACCACCTAGAGGGGTGGGATAGGGAGGGTGGGAGGGAGACGCAAGAGGGAGGAGATATGGGGATATATGTATATGTATAACTGATTCACTTTGTTATAAAGCAGAAACTAACACACCATTGTAAAGCAATTATACTCCAATAAAGATGTTAAAAAATAAAAAAGGGGGCATTGAGCTTGATGGCCTTCGAAATTCTGAGGAACTCAAACTTTGTAAATGTTGGTTCTTACCGCACTGGAACCCCTGAGGGAAGACAGCAGATTTCGACATACTGGCAGCAGAATCAGCATGCAGTTGAAATTCAGGCAGGCTGCAGGGGCCCTGGCCAGTGCCAGTGCTGACTGGAAAAGGCAGGATAAGAAGCAGGGTGACTCCTGTGCGCCCAGGACACCGCCCGCCCCACTTGCCTACACCCACTCCCCCAGGCTTCCCAGCATGAGGCCCACACTCAAGAGATATCAAGTTATCTGGGAAGGAAGGTCCTTTAGAGCCAGGGCTCTTCTTCATCATAAATGAATAAAATGTTGGGGTGGGGAGCAAGGGCCAGATTAAAATAAATATTATGAATATTTTCAAACATAAAGAGAATTTGAAATAATTTCACAATGAATACCTGTTGACTCATCTCCAAGATTCTACCTTTTACATTTTACAGTGGTTGCTTTAGCACACGTCTATTCATCTCTCCATCCATCTACCCATCCCTCTATCCATCCATCAACGCATCTTATTTTTGATGCATTTCCAAGTAAGTTGCAGATATCGGTTCACTTCCTCTTAAATATTTAAGCATGCATATCATTAACTAGAGTTCAGTATAGAAATTAGGTCTTTGTAAAGAAGATTTTCTTAGCACATAGACTAACCTCAACAGTAACTAAGTTCGTATGGTGTAATGCTTTGGCATTATAATTGTTCTTTGTAATGCCTAAAGAAATTGCATATTTTGGAGGAGGAAAATGCAAAGGGAAATCATCCTTTTCAGCATCAACCTGAATAAGTTAACAACAATTATAATAATGTAGTGTAATTATATGTTATAATTATTTATGCATATGATGCATAATACATATTATAATTAGTATTATTAAGTAATGGTTTCAGTATGATGTAACAAATGATATCCTCTGGGGGCAGCCGTAATTGTACTTATCTTCTTATTTACATTTATGATGAAGAAGAGCCCTGGCAGTTCAAGGAAACTGAGAATGTTATTGGACCCAAGAAAAGTCAGGGGCCTTTGCTCTGCCAGTCGAGTCAAAGAACGTGATCTTTGGGCAAGTTCCTCAAAGGCTCCATATGTAGGGAGAGGCTTATTTCCTGAAGATTATTTCATAACATGTCATTAGGAGCAGGGCTTTTCATGCACAAAAGTTAGTAGGAATCGGATGATTTAGAGAATATAGGAAGTCCCACTTGTGCCACCTGGATCGATCTTTCCAACCTGGCCATCCATTCCGGAGTCAGTATTAGATTTCTCCTTCAAGCTAAACAGTAGCACAGTAGTTCTTGGGAGGGGAAGGATGCTGCTGGGACCCTCTGCCACACTTCTGTCTGTCCCACACTGGAAGGCCTAAAGACTCTTGCTCAGGGGGTTGCAATGGAGGGAGTGAGGCCGATGGTGCTCTTTGGGTTGGTCAGAATATTTCTTTAAAGTGTTAAAAGGAACAGGAACAAGAATCTCTGATTAGACATGGGAGCCAGTCAATACTGCGGGAGATGGAACTTATACTTACCCCAAGAAGTTTTCGAGTGTAGAAGAACTTATCTGGAATATCATAAACCCGGTAGTACCAGACAAAGAGGAAGACGTTCATCCCCAGCCACACCAGCTGCACAAACAGAAGTGGTTGCGTGAAGTTTTCATGTTTCAACAGGTAGATTTCACAGCAGTTTAGAGTCAGACCAGGGTCAGGACTTTCCCAAGTACAGCCTTTGATTAAGGTGGTTACAAAGCCAGCTCCTTCCTGCAAGAGTGTCACTACACTTCTCTGTGACTAACATTTCCTCCCTGTGTTGTCCCCCGTGATTGTTATACTACTTGGGCAGTATGCCGAGTTATTAGCTATCTCCCCTCCTTTCTTTCTCCTCCTTTTCGATTGATAGATGACAGCAGGTGACTCTTCTTACAAAGAGAAGGGAAAGGAATCTGTTCCTGTGCTGTCTCCTGCACCAGCAGGACTTTGCGTTTGATTCTCACAGGTGTGATTACCTCTCCCCGCCACACAGCGTGGCGCCCCAGCTAGCGGAGGTTCTCATCAGCTAAAATGACAAGGCCTTAATTCTACTTGGTAAGTTTTGCTTCACTTTTGAAAGAGGGAATATTCAGCATCAATGAGGGAATGAGAGGCATGGGATTTTTTTTAAAAAAGGGAGATCCTTCTAGATTGTGACTGCTCATTTCATCCCAAGCACTGACTGCATCAAATGATGACTCTACCCAGTCCTCCATCGTCAGCTCCACAGTAGCAATCTGTTCTTAACTGTGCTTTGAGGCTATTTGATGTCCTTCGATGCTTGAGAATAGTCTCTCTTTATAAAGAGGAAGGTACTAAAACCACTTCTCCATTTCCTAACCTTGTCATTTTTACTCTTGCCTTCCAAGCTGTGTCTTCACTTTCAAGTATATGAGTGTATAATTTAGATAGAGGTCACTTCCTGGGGAAAACTGTGGTAAGAACTAAAAGTGTATATATTTGAACTTATTTTTTATAGGAGTAATCTGTTCTTCAAATGGGGATAAGAAATCAACTTAATGGCTTGGAGTCCTCAGAACAATTCTGTATTGCATTCGAGTGTTGATTTGGCTTAATTTTTTTTTAATGACAAAATATTTGTGATTTTTATTTTATCTGTGCCACTCGTTTCTCTCTACCTCTACAGCTCAAAGAGTCATATTTACTTCATGATAAATTCTTTCAAAAAATTCATACATAAGTGTTCTTTTTAACATCTGGGTAATGCTTTAATTGGCTATTTGGAAAAGCTACTTATAAATCACTTTTCTATCTTCCCAATTGTCCATGATTGCTTTGCTGAGACCACCATCTCAGAAAAATAGTTGATCTATGTTATGTTAAAAACTAAAGAAGTCATCATGTCTGTTCGAAAATTAGCCATATCTTTACTTACAAAAATTGTTTCTCAAGACAGATTATATTGATTTATATACAGCTAAATATAATATGTATCATATATACGCTATACATATGTGTCTAGATAGTTTTTTTTCAATTCCCTTCCCTTAAATTTTTAAAAACCTCACAAATAACTAAAGTTTACCTCAGAGGAAAGAAGATACTTTTTTTAAAAAAGAAAATTGAGAACTTCAGTTATTTTTGGTGTAATTACTGAAATAAAGGCCAATTTCCCATACATGAGCCAGTCTTGCATTTGTTATTTGGAAAACTGTATAAAATTTCAATTGCCCATTTTTAGGTGGTAGAAACACATAAAAAATAGAGAAACTTGCCTCTGAGTAAACATTAATAAGCAACTCAGATTCAAGGATCATTAGCATGAAATGTCTTCTACTCCCACTGTGAAATGCTGGCTAATTTATTACTCCTAAAAACTCCAGAAATAAACTAGGTGAAGTGAGCCCCCAGATACATTCTTTCCATTAATAAGTTTGGAAGAATGGACTCACTCTGCTCACAGATGGATGCATGTTCACATAATAAATCAGTTTCAACACAATTTCTCAAACAAAAAAGCTTCGTTCTATTTTCATTTCTAAGAGAACCCAGACAAGTCAGAGAATTTGTAATTTCATTCTCATTGGTACTTACAATGATGAAGATGGAGAGGCCCTCATTCACAAACAAGTTCCCCATGGTGGCAGAGGTTCAGTGCCTCGAGTGTGTCTTTCTTCTCTGCTGTGCTTCTTCCTCCCATGAGGAAATGAAGACAGCAGCCTTGGGGCAATCTGTTTCCTTTTCTAGTATCAGAAATTAGCTAATCATTGGTTAACTGTAAAGCTTGTCTCCATAACAAATTTAAATCTTTAACCACAAAAAAATGACAGAAAAAAAGTCTACAGTGATCCAATCACAACTAAACATAGTGGGAAATGAAACTAATTTCTACAACTGAGAGGCAAATAACAGTGCAATTCATGGTGTTTTACACTGTGAATTAATTTTTGGACTGATCGGTTTTCAAGTGGCAAGTTTTAAAAAGTCACCCAACTAGCCATGACTTTGGGCTAGGAAAAAACATTAAATAGATGTGATATCTTTTGACAGGCTGGAACAGCATTTACAGTCTTGCTGAGAAAGATTATAACAGTTGCGATAGCTGATATTTATAGAATGCTTACTTTGTGCCAATTTTCTAAGATATGTATGTGTGCATGTAAATACATGTGTATGTACATATATACACACACACACATATGTATATATGAGTTGATACATATCTATGTGTGTGTCTACACACAGAGACACCCATACACACACATACGTAAATTCAGTATATAAATAAATTAATTTCATACTAACAATTCAACACTATCAAGTAGTTTCTATTATTATGATAACATTTACAGATGAGGAAACTGAGACCCAGAGCAGTTAAGTTACTTGGCCAAGGTCATGCAGTTAGGAAACCGTGCAGTTGGGATTTGAATCCCAAGCAATTTGGCTATACTTTTAACCACGATACCAGAAAAAAAAGCCTGACGGTGGCAAACACATCCCAAATCACTCCTAATACAAGCATGGGAAAAGAAAACATAACAAATAGACCAAAATGTTTGAATGACTGTAGTATTCCCAGGCGGACATGACATTTTTCTAGGCAAGGTAGGTAAACAGGGTCAGACCAAAGGTATGTCAGATGTGGTAGATGCCAAAGTCAGATTTAGCATTTTTTTTTCCTCTGACTCCCATCCAGTCTTTAGGACATGAAAGAGACAGAAGGGTAGGATGGTAACCCCTAATTGCATCAGGGTGGTTGTACAACAGCTAGAGTGAATAGAGAGGTAAAAGAAGAAACTAGAGGTGCAAAAGGGAACAAGAGAAGAAAAAAGAGAAGGAGAGGCCTGAACTCTTCGGGTTATTGTCTATGAAGCACTTGAGACAACCTGCAGAATTATGACCGTGAGTAAAGTAATATTGTTTTTCACTTTTTAATATTTAAGGAAAGGTACTCAACTGTGACTTTCTGCATGGCTCTTGAATCATACGTAACCCACATAAAGGACAGTCAGCTCCCTGGTTCAGTTACACACAGAGATGAATTCAAAGACACACAGTTAGACAATCAAGTTATATGGCAGTTATTTGCCTCTCTGCTCTGGGATTTCTTCCTCAGCCTTTACTTGCTCTGTTCTGTTTCAGATGGCGGATTAGGAGCACCCCCCGTTTTCTGCTTCAGGTGGCATCTTGGAAGTGGCTGCCTTTCCACCGGAAGCTCCAGCTCCCATCAGTGAGCCTTCCCCTCTGTGGCCTGAGCTCCTGCTGGCCATCACCACTGTGGTTCCAGCTCCTGCCAGATGGCCCTGGCTTCTGGGCTTGAGTTACACCACCTCCTGCCAGGTTTCGTTCAACCCGGAGGGCGGTCACCACTTCCTGTAGTTGTTAATCTTTATGTTGCCTCTGCACCCACGTTGGGATTCTCCACTTTCCCATCATTCATGTCACAAATCCCTGGGGTAAAATTCCCTCTTTTGAAATAGGGTGGTTTCCGTTTTCCTGACTGGACTTTGCCTGATACAGAAAGTAATTCAGACCTGTACTCATTTTCTTGTGGAATTAAAGAAGTGAGGCATATATGCCTAATAAGGAATAAAACACCTTACAATCTGCTCTCCCTCTTTCTGTTACTCTCAGATTCTTTCACAGTGATGACTGCTGCCCTATCAGGCTCTTTGAAACTCTTTGAAAGTCTTCCCCTCCCGACCCCTCCTCTCTTTTCTCTTTCCCAGCCTACTGGTTGATCTTGCCTTACTCTATCTTAATTTTCAAGTCTCTCCCACATTTTTTCATCTACCTCCTGAGGCCCGTGCTCTGCTGGGGAAGCAATGGAGAAGGGACCCTGGATACTCATATACTAGGAAATAATGTTCCTCGAATATTTCCCAACTTCTTTCCCCTCCCTCCACAGTTTGAGAAGAAAATTCAAAAAAGAAAGAATATTTCTGTGGGTGACCAACCATTCCCTCCTATGGCTTTTTTTTTTTTCTCCTTTATAAAAGTAATCACAGGGCTGTGAGTAGAGCTGTCTTACGAGCCTTAAGAACTTCAATCAGTTTCACAGCTGGAGGAAGAGAGCTCAGTTGCAATGAAGAGTAAAATCTTTCTTTTATGGAAAGTAACTTCCCTCTTGAGAACACTGTCTCAGTGAATTTCAGCGTCCTCTCCTCTTGAAAAGACAAGCGGAGGGTTTGATAAGGGAGCAACAGGTACTGGTTGACTGGTATGGCCTGGACACCGAGAATGAAGAGAATTGAACCTCTGTGCGTTAGCTAACAGTCTATCTTCTCCCAGTCACTTCGGCTTCCACTGCCTCCTAAACTGTTAATGTCAAGTTAGACTGTGATGAATGTAGGGAAGTATTCACCCCTTCTAGCAGGCAGTAATGACCAACACCATCAGGCTTGTGATTGAAATCCTAGACGCCTCTTGAAATCCTAGACGCCTCTTGTTCCTGGTGATGATGAAAAATGGATTTGTGTTCCTTTTATCTCTACTGTGCATGCTACTCTTTTCAGAACTGCCATGATTCCACTCTCTGTGCATCCATGAGTTATGTGGCCCCAGTTACCTTGCTTAAGGATGACCAATGAGAGGACTTCATCTCCCTAGATACAGTGATTGTCCCAGGGGTGGGCATTTGACCCAAACGAGGCCAATGAGAGTTATGTGCATGAGGAGGGAGTTGTTAGGGACTATGGAGGAGAGTGGGTGAAGCTTTTCTTTCCTTGTGAATGATGCATGCCTGCTGCTGCCATAGACCCTCTCTGTTACCTTGAGCTAAGAAGCTGCATAAGAATTACGCCAACACAAAATCAGATCAGTAGCTGGGGAAGGACTGAGAGGTTTGGAGACAAATACGATGACAAGGTTTGCATTCTTGGGTCTGATCTACCTGAGACACTTGGACATCTCAGTTATTCTTACCGATTGGGTTCCCTGGAAGTACACTCTGAGGTGGAGATTAGTGTTCAGGAGTTTGATCTGAGAGTGTCCTTGGAGGTACACACCCGTGGAAAGGAAGGAAAGATAAGAAAACAGGAGTGGGCAGAAGGAGAAGTTGAATTATCATCTGGTCACAAGAAGGCCTCCGCAATCCTGTGGGCACCACTACCATTTCCTGCTGTAAAAAAACTTTGAGTTGGCTTTCTACCACTTATATCTAGAAGGGTTCCTACTAAAGCATGGTGTAATGAAACCCACTTTAATTCCATAGCCATGGTCTCAAAGGTTAGTGGAAGTTGAATAAGGCGGCTGGAATGGGATCCAGACGTTCTATTTCCTGTTTGAAGGAGAAAATAACAAAGTAAAAGAAGAGACGATCAGGGAAGAAGGGGCAATTTTCTGATGTAGGTGATTAAAAGCATCAAGAACATGGTTTTACCTGGTATTGTATTTATTAGAAAGTGAAAATGTCTGGTGGTAAGGATTTAAAATTTAGCTCTTTAGGTTAAATGTGATTTGCATACATTTATTCATGAGAATAAGGAAGAAAATGAGGAAAGCTTACATATTTTCTCCTACTAATCATTGATTTGGATTTAAAACTTTCCAGTATGCTTCCTGTGTAAATTATTTTCTCTTTTTCTCTTGAAAAAAATCTATTTTTACAGACTTATCTTGGTCTTAACAACAGCTAACATTTGTGAAGCATTTTACACATGCCCAGTGCCTTATGTGCTTTATCTCATTTACTTTTCATGACCACACTATAAGGTGTGCAAAGTTATATCCATTTGAAGTAGGATGAATATTGGCCCCCCCCACCCAAAGATGTCTAGGTACTGATTCCCAGAACCTATGAGTATGCTACTTTACATGGTTAGAAGGACTTTGCAGACATGGTTAAGTTAAAGATTTTGAGATGGGGAGATTATCATGAATGATTCCGGGTGGGCCAGTGTAATCACAGGGGTCCTTATTAGAAGGAGGCAGGAGGTTCAGAAGCATTGAGACAGGATGTGAGGGATGAAGCAGAATTCAGACAAGAAAGAAGATGCTGTGCTGCTGACTTTGAAGATGAAGGAGGAAAAGCCATGAGCCAAGGAGTGCGAGAAATGCAGCTCTAGAATCTGTAAGAGGCAAGGAAGTGGATTCTCTTCTGGAGCCTCCAGAAGGAATGTAGATCTCCTGACACCTTGATTTTAGCCTGGTGAAAGTGATTCCAGACCTCTGACCTCCAGAACTGTAAAAAAAGTAAGTTTGTGCTGTTTTAAGCTGGTCATTTGTGGTAATTTGTTACAGCAGCCATAGAAAACTCATACACTTTACAGACCAGAGAGAAGAGCTGCAAAGAGAGAAAGTCGCTTGCCCAGAATCCCATGGCTGCCTGACACCACAGCTGAGATTTGCATCTGGGCAGTCTGATGTATCACTGCTTATTCGAGCCACCAGAATCATTTTGTAAAGCTAGGGCTTCATTGTCAATAATAAAATCATTTTATGAGCATCAGCTGCTGTCCCAAGACCCCTGGATTGAACTCTGCTCTCCTGCTGTCGGTTGGCAACACATATTATAGCTCTTCCCCACAGGACTGATCAGAATAGCCCTTGATTTTCAGTCTCCTTCTGACAGCCTATATGTTGCTGACAGTTTCCTGCAGTAACCATTGGCGTGCAGAACCAGCTCAGCCCGAGAAGCCCGAAGTTTGTTGAGCCACAAGTGTTAGGTCCCTACTACCAGTTTCTGCGTATTTCACCTTGACCTGAAGCACGAAAGCTCTGTCTCTGTGTCTCCACTATCACTTTTCCTTGCCCCAGGATGTATCTGAGCTCTCATAGCCCCACTTTGGGCAGTTAGCAAGGGCTCATCCTGGTGAAGATGTTAACCAGTCACTTAAGTGTTGGCCACGTATGCTAACACATATATATGGAATCGAAGGAAAAAAAAAAAAAGGTCATGAAGAACCTAGGGGCAAGATGGGAATAAAGACACAGACCTACTAGAGAATGGACTTGAGGATATGGGGAGGGGGAAGGGTAAGCTGGGACAAAGTGAGAGAGTGGCATGGACATATATACACTACCAAACGTAAAATAGATAGCTAGTGGGAAGCAGCCGCATAGCACAGGGAGATCAGCTCGGTGCTTTGTGACCACCTAGAGGGGTGGGGTAGGGAGGGTGAGAGGGAGGGAGATGCAAGAGGGAAGAGATATGGGAACATATGTATATGTATAACTGATTCACTTTGTTATAAAGCAGAAACTAACACACCATTGTAAAGCAATTATACTCCAATAAAGATGTTAAAAAAAAAAAAAAGAGTCAAGTGTCGGTTCTTGTAGGAATGCCGGTATTGTAATAGGATTTTCTCCAAGAGAAAAGGCATATTCGTTTCACACGACCCTGAGGTCTAGCTCCCTTGATTGTTTCAGCAAATGATGTCTAGCCTAAGAAAACCAAGTGTCTGACTGCTTGCTAAGGAGAAATTGAATATGTTTCATGTAAACACGTGTAGTCACATATATAGCCACAGTACAATTATCAAAATTAGGAGCTATAACACAAATACAATATTATTGTCTAATCTACAGTTCATAGTTAGAGTTTACCACCTATCTTAATAATGCTCTTTTTGTGATTTTTGTTGTTGTTGTTTTTGTGCTCTAGAATCTAGTCTAAGATCATGCATGGAATCCAGTTGTCATGTATCTCTGGTCTCCTTTAATCTGGACCAGTTCCTCAGCCCTTATCTTTTTTTTTCCTGATTGTGGCATGCTTGAAGAATATAGACTGGTTATTTTATAGAATGTCCCTCATTTGAGGTGTGTATTGTATTCATGACTAGACTCGGTTATGCCTTTTGGACAGGAATATGCTAGAAGTGGTGTGTGTCCTTCTCAGGGCATCACATCAGGAGGCACATGAGGCACATGATGTCAGTTTGTCACATTGCTGGTGATGACCTTGCTCTTAGGAAATACACACAGAAATATTTAAGAGTAAGTGTAGGCAATTTATTTTCAAATGGTTCAAAAAAAATAATATGGAGAGAGAATGATCATGGAAATCTGACAAATGGTAATAGTTGATAAATCTGGGTCAAGAGCACACTGTATTTCTTCGTCCTATCCTGATAACTCTTCTGCATGCTTGAAATTATTTTAAAATAAAGCAGTTAACAAATCTGACATATTAGAAGCTGTCTTCAGTGTACAGATTGCTCTGGCAGCTGGGGAGCATTAGTTTTGGGGGGATGTTGCTCTTTTGTTGGGGAAGGCACTCTGATGGGCTTTTTGGCGATTCAAAGGCACTGCCTGGTCTAGGGGTTAGAGGTGGAGTCAGAGAAAAGCTAAGCTACTCAGCACAATAAAACGAAAGGATGATGTCCTTGGGTGGAGAAACTTACAGGGTTACCTGATGTGAGGCTTGCACTGGAGACTGTGAAAGAGAGCGTCATGGCGGATAGATGTGGTTCTCACGGAGATGAGGAACAGGCCCCAGAAGAGGACAGAATGTCTGGCCCAAGAGAGGACATGGGCAATCAGGGACTTTCCTGTTCATGGTGATGATCTGAGAGAACAGGGCCACACACTAATGATTGTTGGTTTTCCCTTTCCTATATTGTAGTTCCTTTACGTTGTTTCTATGTCTTCACTAAAGCTGACTGACCAGCACAACACAGCATCAGCCTTGAATTAATGGTCATCTTGAGGGATAAGGCGGAAGCTGGCCGGAGGGTGAAATAGACTAGAAGGGCCTGAGGCAGCAAGGAGAGAAAAATGATGAGCTGATCAGAGGTGACCCAGAGGAACAGCAGGAGACATCAGGAGGATACCAACAGTCTGAGAATCCCTGGAAATATTTGGGAAAAGACATTGGATTTCCAGGTGTTCTCTGGCGTTTGAATTGTAGTGATTTGGATATTAAAGGGAAGCAGACTGCAGAACTCTGGGGAACTTCATCATATATAGGAAAGCAGAGTTCAATTGCCACATATGGGTTGCATACAGTAAATGGTTAAAAAATATATTTCAATGGTTTACTCTAGTCCAAAGGAAGAGTTGGTGTGCCTACCTTCTACTGCAACAAGCATTAGGAGAATAGTGATTTTGTTAGGCAAAGTTGTCCATTGCAGATGAGGTGGATCAAGAATGAGAATTTTCCTCTGTGTGTACTTTCAAACTTTGCTAGTTTAGGGACCATGTATAAAAATAAGAAGATAGATAATGAATATTTATTTTATTTTAATGCAGTGAGATTATTAATTTGTGGTCACTTGTGAGATTTACTGAACTGCTTTCTTGAGACTGAGATCTCAGGAATTTAAAAAGTCTAAGAAACTCAACCAACAAGAGTTCAAATGAATCATAAGGTTTTATTTTCTCCCTGATGTGAGAAGACATCTGCACACACTGAACTTGAAACTACAGGCTAAAAATGTGAATATTGCTATCAGTTCAAAGAAGTGAAGATAGTCAGACACAGCCCAGACTGTTCTATAATTCAGAAACCACATCCATTTCCCTTATTAAACTTCCCTGGACTCAATGGATTAATGATTTTGAACAAAGGCAAACATTTTGGTGGAAATGAAACCATGATTTTAAAAAAAGATTTGATGACTATGGATGGCACTTAAAATTTATTCAGTTGCCTTGGAAATTTAAACGTCTATATCTATACACATATAATTGGATGACTATCAGTCCTGTCAGTGTGATTCAGTTTTAAAAGTACTGACTGGGCTTAAAAATAAAACATGCCCATAAAAACTGAGAGCGTCCGTGGAAATATAACAATATGTGACTATAGATGCTAAAACTCTCATAAAATATCTAGCAATATGGTGCAATGATGAACAATGCTTGGGTCTTAGGTAACTGTATAAAATTGCTGTCATTAATGGAATAGCTGAAATCAAAGAGGCACCATGAGCAATGCACGCCCAGAGTCAAAGTGAGGTAGGTACTCTCTAGCTCTATCCACTTCACATTTCCCCGGGATGGTGTAGCCTGTTAAATACCAGCATAGCAGGCACTGTTTTTCATTACTCTAAAGATTTTCTTAACTCCCTTCTCGTCTACTGCCTCCCAATATAGAGGATGAAAAAAACAAATACTAGGTCTCCCAAAGTTCCCAAACTTCCTTGCAAGTAGCCTTTTAAAAAAATCTTCCAGGAGGATGGAAGATAAAGCGTTACGGGAAAGCTTTTTCTTTTATTGAAAAAATAATAATAAAAATAAAGTCAGGGATGATGTCAGTGAAAGTGGTGACGTTATAGACTGAATTGTGTCACTCTAAAATTCATCTGGGTTTTTTTTTTTTAACAGCTTTATTGGAGTATAATTGCTTTACAATGGTGTGTTAGTTTCTGCTTTATAACAAAAGAATCAGCTATACGTATACATATATCCCCATATCCCCTCCCTCTTGAGCCTCCCGCCCACCCTCCCTATCCCACCCCTCTAGGTGGTCACAAAGCGCTGAGCTGATCTCCCTGTGCTATGCGGCTGCCTCCCACTAGCTAGTATTTTACCTTTGGTAGTGTATAAAATAAATAAAGAAATAAAATAAAATAAAATAAAATTCATCTGTTGAATCCCTAATCCTCAATGTGACTGTATTTGGACACAGGGCCTTTAGGAGGTAATTAAGGTTACATGAGGTCACAAGGGTGGGACCCTAATCTGATCGGACTGGTGTCCTTATAAGAAGAGGAAGAGACACCAGAGGGCTGTCTCTTTTTCTCTGTGTGCACAGAGAAGAGACCATGTGAGGATACAGTGAGAAAGCAGGAAGAGAGGCTTCACCAGAAACCAACCCTGATGGCACCTTGATCTTAGACTTCTAGCCTCCAGAATTGTGAAAAAAAAATTTCAGTTATTGAAGTCACCCAGCCTGTGGTATATTGTTGCGGCAGCCTGAGCAGATAAATACAGGCAGAGTAAGGAAATCCAGGAGGTTGTCCATGCCCACAATCATTGAAAAACCGGGGGAAAGATTGTCAGGAGAAGCCTCATCAGAACGCTGGACGATAATGAAATGTTTACAGCAACAAGTGAATGCTTAACTAAGAGAAAGGCCATGAGAACACAGTAGGAGAACTCTGTGGCACTTTAACTTACCTTGGTCCCATCCCTCTCTGCAGGGTGGCAGTTGACTTTGAAGACGGCAGCCTGCATTCCCATTGTGGGCACCTGGTTGCAGAGGGACTAGAGCAGACCTTAATCCCAAGGAACTGTGTTTGTCTGTTTTGATCGGTCTGGGGGTTCCCTGAAGGACAGGCACCAGGGTGCTTGATTTTGTTTCCCCTAAGTCAGAGCTCTCTCAGGGTGGAGAAGGGGCCATGCAAAGATCCTCCCTCAAAAGCATTGAAAGGAAATCCAGTACCACTTGGGGCAAAACATAACAATTGGAGCAAATGATAGAAACACTGACAGCCTGGCAGGAAAAGCTAGGTATGAGATCCTTTGGGCAATAAGGGTTTTGACAAGTTGCCTTGTAGACTGGGGAAACTAGAAGGCCACACACATGTCCAGAGCAGGATGCATGCTCAAGAGAGACCTGAGAAAACCATAAACTTCCACATCTAGCTGATCTCTATGCTCGGAGTAAGTAGGAAGTGAAGGTTAAGGCAGAATTGTAAATGGTATGACTAAGGCGTGAAGGATTGTGCCAACAGGGAGCCAATGTTCAAGGACCTGGAAAGTATATTTTTCTTTCTTTCTTTCTTTCTTTTTTTAAAATTTCACTCAAGGCATTTAAGGAAATCTCTGCCAAATGACTAGCTGACCCCTGAGCTAAAGGAACAGAGACCTCATATACCACTCATTGCAAAGAAGACAGTCTTTACAAAAGTAGTTCAGAAAAGTCACTAAACAAACAACTACAACCCAAGGCAAGCAACAACAAATCCCGAAGGTGGAGCAAAGAATCTAAGTTACTACATGGTAAGATTCAAAATGTCCAGTTTTCAACAAAATATTGCAAGGCATATAAAGAAACAAGAAAGTATGTCTCAGATGAATGGATAAAGAAAATGTGAGCAGGCTTCCCTGGTGGCGCAGTGGTTAAGAATCCACCTGCCAATGCAGGGGGACACGGGTTCGAGCCCTGGTCTGGGAAGATCCCACATGCCGTGGAGCCACTAAGCCCGTGCGCCACAACTACTGAGCCTGTGCTCTAGAGCCTGCGAGCCACAACTATTGAGCCCATGTGCCACAACTACTGAAGCCTGCGCGCCTAGAGACCGTGCTCTGCAACAAGAGAAGCCACCGCAATGAGAAGCCCGCGCATTGCAATGAAGAGTAGCCCTCACTCACTGCAACTAGAGAAAGCCCGTGCACAGCTGAAAATAAATAAATAAAATAAATAAGTTTATTTAAAAAAAAAGAAAATGTGAGCTATATATATGAGTTGGTGGTCAAGGGGTACAAACTTCCACTTATAAGAGGAATTAGTTCTGAGGACTTAATGTACAGCATGGTGACTATAGTTAGCAATACTGTATCATATGCTTGAAAGTTGCTAACAGAGTAGATCTTGAATGTTCTCACCACAGAAAAGAGATGGTTTGTAGTGAGATGGATGGACCTAGAGACTGTCATACAGAGTGAAGTAAGTCAGAAAGAGAAAAATAAATACCATATGCTAACACATATATATGGAATCTAAAAAAAAAAAAAAAAAGGTTCTGAAGAACCTAGGGGCAGGACAGGAATAAAGACGCAGACGTAGAGAATGGACTTGAGGACACGGGGAGGGGGAAGTGTAAGCTGGGACAAAGTGAGAGAGTGGCATGGACATATATATATACAGTACCAAATGTAAAATAGATAGCTAGTGGGAAGCAGCCGCATAGCACAGGGAGATCAGCTCGGTGCTTTTTGATTACCTAGAGGGGTGGGGTAGGGAGGGTGGGAGGGAGGGAGACGCAAGAGGGAAGAGATATGGGGATATATGTATATGTACAGCTGATTCACTTTGTTATAAACAGAAACTAACACACCACTGTAAAGCAATTATACTCCAATAAAGATGTTAAAAAAAAGAGAAAGAAATGGTAATTATGTGTGGTGATGGAGGTGATAAGTACTCTTATTGTGGTAATCATTTTGCAATATGTACATGTATCAAATCATTATGTTGTACGCTTTAAACTTACATAATGTTATTTGTCAATTATATTGCAATAAACCTGGGGGAATAAAAAGATACGGTCATACTGGGGTAGAATGGGCCCTTAATCCAATACAACAGGTGTCCTTATAAGAAAAGGATGTGAAGAAAAGAGGGAAGAAGATCATGTGGTGATAGAGGCAGAGACTGAAGTTCAGCAGCTGCCAGTCAAGGGATGCCAAGAATGGCTGGCAACTACCAAAAGCTAGGAAGAGGCAAGGAAGGAGTCTTCCCTCCCAGTTTCAGAGGAAGCATGGGTCCTTCTGATAACTTGACTTAGGAATTCTGGCCTCCAGAACTGTGAGACAATAAATTTTTGTGGTTTTAAGCCACTCAGTTTGTGGTACTACTTTGTTAAGGCAGTCCTAGGAAACTAACACATGCTCCCTGTGGAGAAAACAACTTGTTCCAAGGCCTGGAGGCAAGAGAGAGAATGACTCAGTCAGGGATCTGCAAAGAGTTCAGTGTATTTAAAGTTTAGAGAGAGAGAAAGGAGGGTAATGCCAAGAAGTGAGGCTGGCTAGACAGGCAACCAGGGGCCAGACCATGCAGGAGTTTGCAATTTATCCTAAAGACGAAGAAAAGACAAAAGGGTGGGGTATTCCCTAGCGGCCCAGTGGTTAGGACTCCGCGCTCTCACTGCCAAGGTCCTGGGTTCAGTCCCTAGTTGGGGAACTAAGATCCTGAAGGCCTCGCAGCACAGCCAAAAAAAAAAAAAAAAAAAAAAGATTCATTGAATGGTTTAAGGAGGATAAATGAGCAGATTTATGTGTTACAAGAGTACTATGACTTCAGCAGGAAACGGGATGGAAGGGAGCACTGTAGGCAGGAATAAAAGTTAGGAGGCTGCAGAATTTGTCTACGTGAATATATAAATTGGCTACCACTGTGTAAGAAAATGCCCCAAACCCAGTGGCTTAAAATAACATCCAATATTATTTCAGTGAGTATGTGGGTCAGTTGATAGATGACTTATCTACGCTGGGCAAGTCAGGAGTCAGCTGATCTAGACTGGGTTTGGCTGGCCATGGCTCCATACCCTGTGTTTTTTATCCTCCTCCTGGGAACGGTGGGCAAACCTGGGCACATCCTTCTCCTATGGACGGGAGGGGTGCAGGAGAGCAAGCCCAAACAGACAGGCTCTCTTTCAAGCCTCTGCTAGCGTCATGCCCGCTAACATCCCATGGGGCAAAGCACACCACCTGGCTGAGCTCAATTTCAAAGGGGAGGAAATACATTTCACCCCTCGATGGGAGGAGCTGTGAAGTCACATAACAAAGGGTGTGCCTATAGGGAGGGCTGAAGGATTGAGGCCATTCATGCGTTCTACCTGTCATGTAGGATTCTGTCCCTCATGATGCAATGGTGGCCTCCAGGTACACTACCAGGCAAGCTATATAAGAGGTCCCAGAAAAGAAAGACCTGCTGACCATATGAAAAAGCTTGACTCACTTAATCAATAAACCTTAGAACGCACAGCAAATGGCAAGGGGAAAGAGATGAGGACACTGAGTACAGGGTGCAAACAAGCAGAAGTACTACACTTCCTGAATCCAGGAACACGCAGTGGATGAACATCCGCCCTCTCTCTGTCTCTGCTGCATCAGCCTTCCCTGCCGATCGTGTGGTTACAAGCACCAGAGTTGAGGTTTGAGCCAGGGGTCTACAGACAGAAGGGGCCCGGGACCGACACAACATACTTCCTCTGAGAGATGCAGAGATTAGCACACCTGGCCACAGCTGTAGCCTGTCAATAAGTCCGCTGAACAGCTAAGGGTTTATTTGTATTTCTTAGGAAGAGGACACATGGGGCCACGATGGGTGCCACCAAGGCGTGGCTGAATTAAGACTCCATAAGTCTGTAGTGTTGCATAATCCTGACATAAAAATAGTCTGCCTCATGGGCCTCATGTTTATTTATCATATATATAGAGAGTATTAGTGTTTCCTTGGTCCTTCCATCCTTTTCTATCTATAGGTACACAAATATGCCTTACTTGCTTTATTTATCTCACATGTCTTCCAGGTTAATAACTTACTTACTGCTATGAATTGAATTGTGTCCCCCAGCAAAATTCATAGGTTGAAGCTGTAACTTCCAATGTGAGTGTATTTGGAGATAGGGCTTTTAGGAGAAAATTAAGGTTAAATGAGATCATAAAGGTGGGGTGTCTAATCTGATAGGACTGGTGTCATAAGAAGAGGAAGAGAGAGAGATATCTCTCTCTTTCTCCATGCACCTACACTGAGGAAAAGCCAGGAGAGGACACAATGAAACACAGCCATCTACAAACCAGAAAGAGAGGCCTTACCAAGAACTTGACCGTCCTGGCACTTCCACTCTCCAGAACTGTGAGAAAATAAATTTCTGTTGTTTAAGCCACCCAGTCTATGGTATTTTGTTATGGCAGCCTGAGCACACTAAGACACTTATCTATGTCTAACCCATCTGAAGTGTTCCATGCCTCCCATTTGTTTTCTTGTCTTTTACAGCGGAATTGAATATTCTCCAACAGTACAGCAAATGTACGCTATTCCACCGCTGTGAGAGATAGTGGTGATGTGAATTAGACTAGACTAGACTAGAAAGGACAGCAAGGGAGAGAAATGGAAGGATTCAGAAGTTGCACTGCCAGCATTTGTTGCCTGAGGAGTTAGTTGCATGAGACTGAGGGTCAGGAAGGAGTCAAGGTTGACCCCAGGTTTCTGGCTTGGGCAGGTGGTTAATGGTGACGCCATCCCCTGAAGAAAAGTGCCAGGAGGAACAACCATTGTGTGAAGAGAGGTAAGGAATTCAGCTTTGCACGGGCCTGAGTTTCGGTGGGTGGGGAAGGGGAGACGAGGTCTCCGAGGAGACGTGTTGGCTGGTTAGTCGGATGTGCAGTTGGAGCTCATGACCGTGGTCTGGCTGGAGACAGGGGTGTAGGCGTCAGCAGTAGAAGTTAAAGTAGAGAGTTACAAAAGGTCACGGGAGAGGGCAGCGGTAAGAAAGGAGGAAGCCCCTCGACAGATGCTTCTTGGAGACCTCGCTTCGAAGGAGAGCAGAAGATGAGGAGACTGAAATGGAGAAGAGGAAAGGCAGGCAGAGGAGAGAGGCCACACCTGCAACGATGGGCCTCGGCAGCCACTGGAGTCCCAGGCACCAGTCATCTGGTGTAAGTGTGAAGCAGACTAATAAGTGACCTGGATTCGGCAATGAGGAAGCTTTGAGTGACCTCAGTGAGAGGTCTCAGTGGACAGCAAGGGCGGGAGCTAGATGTTAACGGGTTGGGGTGAGGAGTGGGGTCACCTCAAAATGCTGCCTGCGATGGCGAAGAGAGAGCCTGGCTGGAATCGAGAAGACATGTGGACACCACGTGGAGCTGGTTTCGATTCGCTTTGGAATAAGAGCTTGTGAGTGTTGTGGAGAAGGCGCCAGGACAAAGGGAGAAGCTGAACACGGGGGCTCTCTGATAGAGCCCGGCACCTGGGCCCACGGCAGGAGGGAAATGGGAGCAGCCCTTGTCTTGTAAAAGGAGGGACAGAGAGCGCAGATGCAGGAGCGTCTGCAGGGCGGTGGCAGGAAGCCGAGGGACTTCCTCTCTGTGGTTTTCATTTTCTTTGTGAAAGAGCAGAAAAGGTCTTTTGTTGAACATGAAGTGGTAGGTGGATGTTTCAGGACAGTGAAGAAACTTTTCAGGTTTTGTGTCTGCTGTTCCTAAGTGGGGTTGACCGCAGAAGCCAAAATGGCTTCCAGAGACCTGAGAACCCAGCTGAGTCTGAGATCATAAGCTGACAGTGGTCTGAAGCTGTGGGTCATTGTCCTCGCTCTCCTTACCAACTCGTGTGCAGGTGTAGAGCAAGAAGGCAGTGGAGGTGATCGGCTTGGGTTTTGCTGGCAGAGGGCACAGGAGGACAGTGTGTGAGGGGATTCAGGACACGTGCAGGAGAACGGTGGAAGTGACGGATGGTGGAGTCTATGACGGGCGTAGCACCAAGAAGGGAACACAAGAGGGAAGCAGAGACAAAGGGTCAAGAAGAAACCAAAGGTCTTGATGAGGTTGAAGGGCAGTCATCTTGGGTGTGAATGAATGAGGGACAGAGACAAGGTGGTGTTCCGAGGGGGCACATCTGTGATGGAGATTTTAAACATGATGCACTTCCGAGAGATGATGGGGTTTAGAGTGTGGCCTTGGGGGTGGGTGGCTGAAATGGAGGGGGAAGATTTCTGAATGAGAAGGCAAAGGAAAAGTGAGGCAAGGTTCTGGAGCCACTGAAGTTACCCAGAAGGAAGGCCCTCCTCTCGTTGCAAAGGGGTTTAATGAAATTACATAGAAATTGTTTAAATCCTGACCTTCCACTTACCAGCTATATGACCTTGGGCAATCTACTTAACCTCTCTTAGTCTCAGTTTCCTTACCTGTATAATGGAAGAGAGGTATTCATACCTATTTCATTGGGTTGGTGGGAAGATGAAGGGTACACAATGCACATAGCACAGTGCTCGACACACGGTGGCTGCATGATGCATGAGTTCTACCTCCCTTTTAATTTTTTTAGTTTTTAATTATTTATTTATTTATTATTTATTTTTGGCTGCGTTGGGTCTTTGTTGCTGCGCGCGGGCTTTCTCTAGTTGCGGCGAGTGGGGGCTACTCTTCGTTGCGGTGCGCGGGCTTCTCACTGCGGTGGCTTCTCTTGTTGTCGAGCATGGGCTCTAGGTGCACGGGCTTCAGTAGTTGTGGCATGCGGGCTCAGTAGTTGTGGCTCACAGGCCCTAGAGCACCGGCTCAGTAGTTGCGGTGCACGGGCTTAGTTGCTCCACAGCATGTGGGATCTTCCCGGACCAGGGCTCGAACCCGTGTCCCCTGCATTGGCAGGCAGGTTCTTAACCTCTGTTCCACCAGGGAAGCCCTACCTCCCTTTTAAAATGTGGTCCAAACAAGAGGAAAATGTTCTAGGTGCGGTCGGACTGGTCAAGAGTGAAGGAGAATCCTGACTTCCGTTGTTTTGGAGATAGCATGTCTATGGTGTAATCTTAGATCAATTGTGCTACCCTTTCAAAGACTTGCCTCACATTCTTGGCTCACACAGAAGTGTGCAATCACCTTAAACCACGAGAAGATTTTAATGTAAACTGCAGCAATTTAGTTGGGGTAGCTGATAAAAAATATCTGGCCGGTATGATCCAGCCATCCCACTCCTGGGCATATCCCCAGACAAAACTCAAATTTGAAAAGATACATGCACCCCTATGTTCATAGCAGCACTATTCACAATAGCCAAGACATGGAAACAACCTAAATGTCCACTGACAGATGAATGGATAAAGAAGATTTGGTACATATATATAATGGAATACTATTCAGTCATAAAAAAGAATGAAATAATGCCATTTGCAGTAACGTGGATGGACCTAGAGATTATCATACTAAGTGAAGTAAGTCAGAAAGAGAAAGACAAATACCATATGATAACACTTATATGTGGAATCTAAATTATGACACAAATGAACTTATCTACAAAACAGAAACAGACTCACAGACATAGAGAACAGACTTGTGGTTGCCAAGGGGGAGGAGGGGTGAGGGAGGGATGGATTGGGAGTTTGGGGTTAGCAGATGCAAACTATTATATATAGAATGGATAAACAGCAAGGTCCTACTGTATAGCACAGGGAACTGTATTCAATACCCTGTGATAAACGATAATGGAGAAGAATATGAAAAAGAATATATATATGTATAATTTTTCCTGTACAGCAGAAATTAATACAACATTGTAAATCAACTATACTTCAATAAAATTTTTAAAATATTAAAAAATTTAAAAAAAAGAAAACTACAAAAAATATCTGGCCGGGTATATATAAAGTGAGAAGCCTCATGGGAGGAAAGTTGCATAAATTTGCTCGGGCTGCCGTCACGAAGTACTACAGACTGGGCGATTTAAAAAACAGGAATTTATTGTCTCACAGTTCTAGAGGCTATAAGTCCAAGATCAAAGTTTTAGCAGGGTTGGTTTCATTCTGAAGCCTTTCTCCTTGATTTGTAGATGGCCGTCTTTTCCTTTGCCTTCACATGGTCTTTCCTCTGTGTCTTGTCTGTGTCCTAATCTCTTCTTATAAAGAAATCAACCATATTGGATTACAGTCCACCGTCAGGGCCTCATTTTAACTTAATTGCCTCTTTAAAGACGCTATCTCCAAATACAGTCAAATTCTGAGGTTCTGGAGGATAGGACTTCAACACATGAATTCGGAGGGGAGCGGGACATAATTCAGCCCATATCAGTTGTAAATGAGAATTCCATTCTTAAAACAGTGCAGATTTGTCAAGGTTTCTGGTCATATAGTAAGACATATTAGAAACACAGAAGTAAAAAATGTTGAGAGAATATAAGTTAAGTTTTAATAAGATAGTATAATATTATATAATAATATACCAAAAGGGAAAATCGCTGAAGAACTACTCACTGTGATACAAATCAAAACTGCAATGAGGTATCACCTCACACAGGTCAGAATGGCTATCGTTAAAAAGTCTACAAATAACAAATGCTGGAGAAGGTGTGGAGAAAAGGGAACCCTCCTACATTGTTGGTGGGAATGTAAATTGATATAGCCACTATGGAAGACAGTATGGAGGTTCCTCAGAAAACTAAAAATAGAACTACCATATGATCCAGCAATCCCACTACTGGGCATATATCCAGAGAAAACCATAATTCAAAAAGATACATGCACCCCAGTGTTCATAGCAGCACTATTTACAATAGCCAAGACCTGGAAGCAACCTAAATGTCCATTGACAAATGAATTGATAAAGAAGATGTGGTATTGTATATATATATATATATATATATATATATATATATATATATATATATATATACACACACACACACACACAATGGAATATTACTCAGCCATAAAAAGGAATGAAATAATGCCATTTGCAGCCACATGGATGGACCTATACTTTATCATACTAGGTGAAGTAAGTCAGAAAGAGAAAGACAAATACCATATGATATCACTTATATGTGGAATCTAAAATATGACACAAATGAACATATCTACAAAACAGAAACAGACTCACAGACCTAGAAAACAATCTTATAGTTACCAAAGGGGAAAGGGGGTGGGGGAGGGATAAATTAGGAGCTTGGGATCAGCAGATACAAACTACTATGTATAAAATAGATAAGCAGCAAGGTCCTACTCTATAGCACAGGGAACTACATTCAATATCCTGTAATAAACCATAATGGAAAATAACTTGAAAAAGAATATAGATATATACACAACTGAATCACTTTGTTGTACACCAGAAACTAACACAACATTGTAAATCAACTATACTTCAGGGAATTCCCTGGTGGTCCAATGGTTAGGACTCCGCACTCTCACTGCCGAGGGCCTGGGCTGATCCCTGGTCGGGGAACTAGGATCTTGCAAGCCGTGCCGTGTAGCCAAAAAAAGAAAAAAAAACACACACACACACAGAAAACCAAAAAAAACTATACTTCAATAAAAAAATGAATTACTGGGAATTCCCTGGCAGTCCAGTGGTTAGGACACTGTGATTTCACTGCCGAGGGGTCCGGGTTCAAGCCCTGGTTGGGGAACTAACACCCTGCAAGCCGCACAGCACCGCAAAAAAAAAAAAAAAAAAAAAAAGAAAGAAAGAATTACTCACTGAGGGGAGAAATAAATAATGCATCCTGCTCCCTAAGGATAAAAGTATAAACTTGTTGAATCAAAGAAACAAAACAGGATAAAACCAAAAAAAACCTTGATGTGGGTAGGTGGTCTTTTTCTATATCTAAGGGCTGAGCTTGTATTTGGATATGTGTTTCTTCTTGGAAACATGGACATAAATGTTTCTTTGGAGTTTGAGCTATGGAAGAAGCTCTGCTAAAGAGCTGCAGTGATGGTCCTGCTGCCCTGAAGATAGATCCTTGGAAGTGATGATAAAGATGCAGTGTAAATTGCACTAAATTATCTGAATTCTCTCATCCAGTCCTTATTCGGAGGTCACAATTTCAGGATGGCCACGTAGGTATGGGAAGGAAACTAACATTTCTTGACATCAACCACTGGCAGGGTCTGTGATAGGTGGTCTGTATTCATTAATTTAATACAGTCCTCATATCAAGATTAAGAAGTATCTCTTCTCATCCCCATTCTACAGATGAGTGTGGTGAGGATTAGAAAAACCAAGTATTCCATTTAAATTCTTATGGTGGTAGTAACAGAGGTAGGATTCAAATTTAGGTTGATCTGAAAACAAAGCATTATTACATTTGATTATACCAAGCAAGTGGGTCTAGACCAGTATTGTCCAATATGGTAGCTACTAGCCACATGTGGCTTTTTAGATTGAAATAATTAAATTTAACCAAAATTTAAAATTTAATATCTCAGTTACACTAGCTGTATCTCAAGTGCTCAATAGCCGCACGTGGCTAGTAGATTCCGTACTGGACAGCACAGATGTACAACACTTTCATTATCACTGAAATTTCTATTGTCCAGTGCTGGTCTAGAACTAGTAGGTTCTGACATAATTTAATTTATAATTACTTCTGTGAATGTTTCACTGACAAGATGTTTTCCGGCAAGTCATAAAACTAGCAACTAATAAAAATGTAGATTGAAAGGTAAAAATTTGATCACTGTTCTTTTACAATCTTTTTTTAAACTATGAAAGATGAATACCTAGAACTGCATATAACATAAACATATAATTTAACTAACAGTGTTAAAGTGCATTCCCATGTAAGCACCAGCAGGGCTAAGAAACAACATGGTCAGTCCTCTGGTTTCCCCCACCTGGTGTCCCTTCCTGATCATCGTCAACCCCCTTCGCTTCTGGGGTAACCAATTGCCTGACGTGATGTAATGATCACTTTTTAATAATTTTACCACCTATGGATGTATCTGTAAACCATAGAGTTTAGTTTTGCCTTTTTTTTTTTTTAAATGGGAATTATTTATTTATTTATTTATGGCTGTGTTGGGTCTTCGTTTCTGTGCGAGGGCTTTCTCCAGTTGCGGCAAGTGGGGGCCACTCTTCATCACGGTGCGCGGGCCTCTCACTATCGCGGCCTCTCTTGTTGCGGAGCACAGGCTCCAGACGCGCAGGCTCAGTAGCTGTGGCTCACGGGCCTAGTTGCTCCGCGGCATGTGGGATCCTCCCAGACCAGGGCTCGAACCCGTGTCCCCTGCATCGGCAGGCAGATTCTCAACTACTGCGCCACCAGGGAAGCCCCTAGTTTTGCTTTTAAAAATTTTATATAAGCTGAATCATAAATTATGTACTCTTTCTCATCTTGCTTTTTATGTTCAACATGATGTCAGTATGTTTCATCCATGTTATTGTTTATAGCTATAGTTCATTCACTTTCTTTCCCGTATACATAATATTCCCATTGCATAATTATGCCACACTTTATTTAGCTCTTCTACCTCTGATGACCATTTGGGTTGTGTCCAGTTTTTGACTACTAGAAATGTTTTTCTTCCTCTGAAAAAAAAGAAGCAAGCTTTTCCCTTCTGTGAAGATGAGACTCAGGTTAGCAGCAGTTTACAAGCACTTGGGACCTCAGCTACAACAAGAGTCTATTTTACACGGCGACTCACTACACTCATAAACGTATAGAACTGAAACAAAAATGCCCCCAGAGAATAACTGACTTGACATATGCAAGGCACTCTGATATTTCCCCTTGTATTCAATTCTAGTCTATTTCTTTTTTTAAAAAAAAATCTGGTTGTGACCCAAAATTGATTTGGGGGTGCATTAATGGTTTATACCTACAGGCGGAAGAATTCTGGAAGCTGCGTTACATAAGACACGGACAGCAACACGAGGCTAGTAGGGCCCTTCCAGAGCAGGCCTTCCATGGTTTCCATGACTACCCATTTTTCAGGCCAACAAAATCACCCATGCAGTGAACCAAAACTGTCACGGCAACCTGCTCCTTCCTCTCTTCACCAGCACGGGGATGGGAGCGCAGCACACAACTACAGCAGCAGGAATGTGGACTCTTGTCACCAGCGCTCTCAGAAAGAATCTCGGCCTGGCTTTGTAGGAAGCCTCATGGCCCAGAAATGGTTTGTCAACGCATCCCACCCAGGCTATGGAGGCGCTGACCCCTTCCCTTACGTCGGAGGAGAATTCCTCCATTCAGGAGCTGGCCCCTCCGCAGGGTGTGGAGGAATTCCTGGTGACCCCGAGAAGCCAAACCTTAGCTCTGAATCAGAGGACAGGCCTCCTCGTAGGCCTCCCTTTGTGTCCCTCTCCTTCCCAAGTTCACGGGCTTCCTTCAGCACTGCAGACGGTGAGAGTCAGCTCCCTCGCCATGTGGCCAACTACCAGTGCCATGGGGCTGCCCTGCCCATCTGGGCCTCACACCTGGAGCCGGGACCCCTGGGCGGAGGACCACAGCCTTTCCAGAGGGCAGGTCAGGTTGCCAGGTCTGATTTTTCTGCAGCGTCGTGAGCTGTGGGTGATGAGGGGAAGGAAATCTGGGAATTGTGGGTGTGGGGTGGGCGTGAGGGTGGCGGCCTTGTTCCACTTTTAGCTGCTGAAGCAAGAACATGTGATGTCCTGGGGGACCTCCAGCGAGTGGGGTGGGTAAGAGCGAGGGTTTTCAAGTCAGTGGCCTGGACTCAATCCCAGCTCTTCCATTTCGGGGCCGCGTGACTTTGACCGATTGTTTAACCCCAGCCGTGGCATCCACAAGTGTAAGCGCCACAGCTCAGTCCTGTTCTGAAGATGAAACGCGATGATGCCTGTGAACCACTGAGCACACGGAACGGGCTCACTGGAGGTGGCTGCTGTTATTAACACCTTGCTGTTGTCGCCATGCGGGCTGGAGGAAATGGTGCAGAGGCCTAGGCAGTGGCTCTGGGAAGCAGCTAAACGCAGGTGTAGGGCCTGGGAACTGCACACACACTACGCTCGAACCCAGAAGCTTGCTCTACCTGAGACGGCAAACGTGGGTTTGGCTTGCTGGCCTGTTGGTTACCAGAAACTTCAAGGAGAGCGGTGCTGGGAAGGACTCTGAAGCCATGGAGAATGTCAGGGTGGCCACCGAATGTCAGGATTGGTCACCGTGGCCAGGACGTGGGCTTGGAGTGCAGAGGAGGGGAGAGACTGGAGTGGGGAGACCAGGGGGGCACTTGCCTTTCTTGCCCCTTTAGTGATTTACTGTTTAGTGATTTAACCTTTAATCTTCCAGGATGTTCAAGGTGGCTCTTTAAAAAAACATTATTTCTGGTCAAAACCTTGCTGGGTGGTATGGAAGCCTCAACCATATTTCTGCCAGGCCACAGTCTGCAAGGTGCATATTTGAGGAGGCCGTCAGATGTATAATGGAGGTGGGTCAAACAGTAGAGAGGAAAAGAAGAAGGGGGAAAGAAACAGCCAGCCACAGGACAAGGAACGTAAACAGAAGGGAGAAAATTAGAACATGTGTAACTTCTGAAACAGTGTCCTAAGCTCAGGCCAGGTCCCAGCGTGAGGCAACTGCCAATATTCTGTACCTGACTGAACAACACTGCCACCTGGTGGCCAGGACAATGTGACCGTCGAGGGGTTCCTTTGAAAATCACACACAGTATTTGAAAAATGTGGGGAAATGGGTGAATGGATAGAAAATTTAAAATCTTTAAAATACTGTGTTTTGTCATGTGCATGTAAAAGTGTGCTACAACTAGAGGGTAGAAGAAGTGAGATTGTAAGGTAAACGAGGAACATGCATCCATTTTTTTATAGCTGACATTTATTGAACGTTTACGACGTGCCAGGAGCTAGTCTAATTGTTCAATGCGTATTATCTCATTTACTCCTCACGCCAACCTTATGAGATAGTGCAATTATATCCCCATTTTCTATTTGTGGAAAATGAGGCATGGAGGGTGAATGCATCTAGCCCAAAGCCACTCAGCAAGGAACTGGCAGTACTAAAATCTCAACCCAGGCAGTTTAGCACAGAGCGCAGTGCATATATTTGAAATACAAAGGAAGCCAGAGATTGAATTTAAGTTTCAAAGATTCGAAGGGTAAGCAAGTAGAGATAATTTATTTTTTCCTAAGTGACTCAATATACAAATATGTACTGAGCCCCTTCTCTGTGCTCCCTACTGTATCCCCAAGTTGGAGAAATAAAATACACATGTAGGACACAATCAGAAAACAATATATAATCTCATCAGAACATGTTGTCAATTGTGCAGGGCCTAGTATAGTTGATGAACAGAAGGAATTAGGAGGCAGTCATGAGGGAGGCTAAGGAGTGAGGGTGGAAACATTTCATAATAAGCCAAACTAGGTTAATGGAGGTGTCTGGAATTCAACAGCGCCTGAAGCAAGGACTTGGACTCCACAGAGACAGACTAAATACTGTTGGGAGGGAGAGTTTTGATGATGGATAATAAACTCAACTGAATCGTCTTCCTGCACATATATTTACTTTTTAAATATTGTATTCCAGCTCCTTCCAAAAAGCATTTTGGTAATGAGATATCCTGGACCTCCCATGTCCAAAGAATGTTTTCTGGGAGCTCTTCACCTTTGTGTCTCTCAAGAAGAGAAGTGGGGAGCGTGCAGAGGGTAAGGGGCCTCATGAAGGGAGAGAAGAGGTTAAGGACATAGACTCTGGAGCCGGTCTACTTTCAAATCCCTAGTTGATCTTGACAGCTGTGTGACTTTGGGCAAGTTACTTAACCTCTCTGTGCCTGTTTGCTTATTAGGTGGTGATCAGGATTAAGATGACTTAATTCATGTAAAGCACACAGAACAGGACCTGGTCCTCAATAAACTGCTCCTATATAATTATAGTAAGAGTAATAACCATACCTTAAAATGCACATTAGTGGGCTTTTTTGCATTTCCATGTGGCTGACCCTGTCCCTAGTCACGCTGAGGCAGCGTTGGCCTGCGACGGGGGAATGGAGGGATGTGATTGATGCTAGCACCTAAGAGAGGAAGGTAGTGTTGCCATTGGAGGTTGGCAAAAAGAAGAGTTTTTTGAGTTGTAGCCATGATCTTGAAAGCCAGGCTTCATTGTGAGAACCATTCTCTAAGTTCTTTGGTTCTCACTGAGCACATCAAAAGCAAATCCTAGAGGGCTGAGGCCTCTGGCAGAGCAGAAAGGACACTATTTCAGCCTGGGTCACCTAGAACAGACTTGCTGTCCCAGAGAAAAGTGGGCCGTGAGGGAGAGGAAGTGGGCGGTGGGCCCGCAGGGGGAGCTGTGGGAAGAGGGAGTACCCTGCATCCTCAGCCTGGGAAGGGACATATGGAATCAGTTGAGAGATTAGGGGCTTGCTTGTGCTTCTCTTCGCATTGGTGACTCTCTGAGGGACGCTTGTCCAAGGCCCAACCTAATCACAAGTTACCAAGGAGGAGGCGAGGTCAGACAGAGAGAGGGCAGGGACTTGCCCTCTGGTGTGGCCTTAGGGATCCAGAAGGCCTGCCTTGCCGGGGAGGTGGGATGTGAAGCTGAGGCCGAAAGCCTTCAATGTACCCCCTGTGGAGCAGTCGCAGGCCCCAGAGGAGGGAATGGTGCTGGCTCCGGGGTCTGTAGCTCACAGTGGGCAGAGGAAGGCCAAGGAAGGCAGCAGAGGATGGGTCTCACCAGCTTCACACCTGGGCAGCAGCCCCAGCAGAAAGTGTAGGGCCCAGCTGTGAGCTAACACTGGCCTGACCTGGCCCCAGGACCAGCCTCAGGCCAGAAGGTTCAGGTGTCCCTCCGCCAAGAGGTCGGTTGCACACAGTGTCTCCCCCACACACAGGAGTACCGCCATCTTAGTAAAGGTGGAGGGCAGGGAAGGCATCCTGAAAGACAGAGCGTTTTATGTATGGGCAGAAGACCTAAATAGACATTTCTCCAAAGAAGACATACAGATGGACAACAGGCACAAGAAAAGCTGCTCAACATCGCTAATTATTAGAGGAATGCAAAGCAAAACTACAATGAGGTACCACCTCACACCACTCAGAATGGCCATCATTAAAAAGTCTACAAACAATAAATGCTGGAGAGGGTGTGGAAAAAGGAACCCTTCTACACTGTTGGTGGGAATGTAAATTGATACAGCCACTATGGAGAACAGTATGGAGGTTCCTTTAAAACCTAAAAATAGAACCACCATATATGATCCTGCAATCCCACTCCTGGGCATACATCTGGAGAAAACTATAATTTGAAAAGATACACGCACCCCAATGTTCATACCAGCACTATTTACAATAGTCAAGACATGGAAGCATCCTAAATGTCCATTGACAGAGGAATGGATAAAGAAGATGTGGCACATATATACAATGGACTATTACTCAGCCATAAAAAGGAACAAAATTGGGTCATTTGTAGAGACATGGATGGACCTAGAGACTGTCATAAGTCAGAAAGAGAAAAACAAATATCATATGTTAACTAATATATGTGGAATCTAGAAAAATGGTACAGATGAACTGGTTTGCAAGGCAGAAATAGACACAGATGTAGAGAGCAAACGTACGGACACCAAGGGGGGAAAGTGGGGGGGAGGGGTGGTGGTGGGATGAATTGGGAGATTGGGATTGACATGTATACACTAATTGTATAAAATAGATAACTAATAAGAACCTGCTGTATAAAAAAATAAAATAAAAATTAAATAAAAGATGTGGTACATATATACAATGGAATACTACTCAGCCATAAAAATGAAGGAAATAATGTTGTTTGCAGCAACACGGACGGACCTAGACATTATCATACTAGGTGAAGTAAGTCAGACAGAGAAAGACAAATATCACATGACATCACTTATATGTGGAATCTAAAATGTGACACAAATGAACTTATATACAAAACAGAAACAGACTCACAGACATAGAGAACAGACTTGTGGTTCCCAAGGGGGAAGGGGGGTGGAGGAGGGATAAATTAGGAGTTTGGGATTAGCAGATACAAACCACTATATATAAAATAAACAACAAGGTCCCACTGTATAGCACAGGGAACTGTGTTCAATATCCTGTAAGAAACCATAATGGAGAAGAATATGAAAAAGAATATATATGTATATGTATAACTGAATCACTTTGCTGTACAGCAGAAATGAATACAACATTGTAAAACAACTATACTTCAATAAAATAAAGTTTAAAAAAATGAAAGACAGAGCATTTTAAGTCTAAGATGTCCAGTTATTCCAAAGAGACTATTCAATTTAGCCCAGATGGAGACAACCGGCTTAGCAAAGTTTTGTTTTGTTTGGGGTTTTTTGGTGTGTGTGCACCAAATGGGGATGGGGGGTCCATTCTAGAGTATAAAGAAGCTCCATTTTACTTGGCTAAGTGTGAGGAAATCAGTGATTCTGTTACCTTTCGACACATATATCTGATGAAATATTCATCTGCTGTTAAGCCCCAGACACCTGCCTTTCTTATACAGCAAGATTTCTGGAATGCTGGAGAGCCCAGCTGCAGTGTAATCACCTGGGGGAACTTTAGAAAAACCCTGATGCCCGGGTCACACTCCCACACTTTACCTCTTAAGTAGTCTGGGGTGTAGCCTGACTTCAGAATTTTCTAAAGCCCCCAGGTGATTCTAGTGGGCAGCCTAGGCTGAGAACCACTATACAGGAAAACATGGGCCCCATTGCTCAGGACGCTCTGTTTGAACACAGAAATAATAGAGTGAGGACTACCTGTTCTTACTGCAAATACAATTTTCCTGACACGAGGGGAGGAAAATGATATCCAAGAATGAGACCTGGCTGACCTGACATCTTTGTGGTGCACTTAGCATTCTTCACAGAAAAGCAGGTCTTCAAGGCATCCAGCTTCCCAAACGTCTAGAACAGCACTGTCCAACAGGACACAAACCACAAATGCCAACCGCATATGACATTTTAAATTTCCTAACAGCCACATTAAAGAAGTAACTAGATGGGGTGAACCTAATGTTAATAAATCCCATATTTAGCCCAATATATCCAAAATATTATCATTGTAACACGTCAAACATAAACATTATTAATAAAAAAGTTCTATGTTTTTGGTACTAAGTCTTGGAAATCTGACATGTGTTTTACATTTACAACGCATTTCAACTCAGACTAGGAACATTTCAAGTGCTCAGTAATCACACGTGGCTAATGGCTGCCATACTGGTTTAGAAATCGTGGCGTGGCATTCACGAGTATTAGATGCTGAATCAGAATGCTATCCAAGGAGATGACATTTTAGCATAAAATTTATTTCCCTTTGGAAATACCTCGATGATATCATGGCCCTGAGAATGTAATATTTGTTTCCTCCTGTAATCCCAGGTAGCCCTGTCAGGTTACAGGGTCCTGCCTTACCTGAGTAGTTCTTTGGGACCTAATAGAAACCTTACTTATCTCTTTCCTTCAGAATCATCTCTTCAGAGAAAGTAGAGAATGAATTCAGTCTGGGAGGTGAATGTAAAGCAAGTCCAAGAAGTTCTAAGACCAGAAAAAGTGAGGTCAACATTCAGGCAGGGGAATTGGGATCTTTTTTCTTTTCCTGTAACTCCCGGTACTAGGAGAGAGGTTATGACCCTGGTGGCTGAAGAATACCACTCTGCCTCCTTTCACAACTCTTGGGACCCTCTCTCTACTTCCAGATGCCCAGAGTTGACTGGTCAGATTGCAGGGCCAGGATTCATCCACTTAATTAAGCCCTTTACAGGTGAAAGATGTACCCTCTGGCACAGGTGGTGATTTCCCCCCCATTTGTCCTGTAGTTCCAAGAGTTGAGTATTGGCAGTAACACAAAATCCATGGGTTAGGTCTAACAGTCTGCTGTGGAGAGAAGGATTCTTCTAGATGTGTCAGACCAGGTAACTCAGGCCCGGGGGAGATAATAAAAGCTCTTGCTTCTTTCTCTCAGGAAACACTGTCCTTGGGGACTTTGAAGAAAGAGGTGAATGGTCTGGGTCAGGACTGAAGTCTTTCTTGGGCTCTGGCCTGACACCATTAAATGTCACCATGACCCCTTAACCAAACTCTTCCTCTACAATGTAAGCACTTAATAGTCTCCCTCCTAAACATCACTTTGAAGAAAATATTTTTTTCTCATTTATCTACTTAAGCAGTGTTAACTTCTTTGCTTCCAAAGAACAAAAAAATGACTTGATAAACCAGGTTTTGGGCTCACCTGTGCTGTGCCTCACTAGTTGGCCTTGAGAAGTCCTATCAGTTTTTCTGGGAAAAGAGGACAGTGGCCCTGAGTAGAAATGTTGCTGTAGAAGAACAGGACTTCAACCCAGAGTTCTTTCCTCTGGGACCCTCATGGTTTCAGCCCAGTGGCCCCGTTATCGCTCTTCAGAGCAGGGCTCCAGTGCTGGGAGCTATGGGGGGGTACCCTGCCTCAGCCCCCCTGCTGAGGCCCCAGCAGAAACGACTCCTCGCTACTGAGTAAGGGCTGCCTTATATGTACTCTGTCCCTTCATTCCAGGGTACCCCGGGAAATGCCACCAGGCTTGCTTCTTCCCTCGGTCTCCAGCATCTGCCAGACTTAACCACAATTGCAGTTTGGGCAAAGTTTAGGAGTCAGGAGAGCCTAGTGATTAAATGCTTGAGCTTTGGCACCAGACACTGTTGAGCTTGAATCCTAACCATACTACTTACTGTGCAACCACAGGAAAGTTCTTTTATCTCACTAGTCTCGGCTTCCTTTTCTGTAAAATGGAAATAATTGCAGTAACGGTCACATAGGATCATGGAGAGGAATCAAAGTGGTCACGTGGATACGACGCTTAGCAGAGTACCTAGCTCGTGTCAACACTATCATTTTTTTCTCCCAGGTTCCAGCAACACTGACCTACGAGCCGTTCCCTGATTATAAATGTCCTTTTTACTGATTCCGGGCTTTTGCACATGGTGTTCCCTTTACCAGGAATATTCTTTCCACTGCCTTCACCAGGCAAACACCTACTCATGTTTCAGATCTCAAGCAGAGGTAGATCAAAGTTTTATGGGGCCTTAAACTTAGTTTGGTCTGGGGAGAGGCTTTGAAAAAAAAGATTAAAAAACATGAATTCAAAATTAGGTACAAAATGAAAGAATATTCAGAATGAAAATCACAACAAATTACTGGCAACTTAGAGATTCCAATCCCTTCCCTCTGTGATCTCTTTGGACAATGTGGCAGCAAGGCTTAGTAAATGTGCTTTCTAATTGCATCCTGATTTCTCCTTGCTGCCTAGAAAGTGCTACAACTTCCAGCATTCACTGCGGGGCCTGAGGCTTAAGCTTTATAAACTTCAGGGTAAATTCATCTCTGGTCTGAGATTTTATGCCACTTTCTCTGTGAATTTCTCTGGACCTCCAAGACCAGATCTAGGCTCCTTATCTCTGTCCCTCGGACCTCCTGGGTAATAGTCCCATCATAGCGCTTATCTCAGTGCATTGAGATCACCAGGTTGGGTGTCTGACTCTTCAGAGACTGTGAGCTCTGGAAACGAGGGCTAGTATCCTACTTGCCAGTCTACTCTCAGTGCCTAGCCCAGCACCTGGCACACAGGGGTACTCTTCAAATACCTGTTGAACTAATGAATGAATATCTGGTTTCCCCCTCTAACCTCTAGGACTCCTGATTCTCCAGAGCTGAGAATTCTCTTCCCTGCTTCTCTTAGATGCCCACAGACCCATAATTTCACTCCGGTGACACAAAGACAATCCAACTAGTGGGCATTCTCACAAGATAATTGGATGTAACTGCCCCTATTTATTCAGTACATGACTTCTTCCTGAGAGCTTCTTTTTTTTTTAATTATTTAAAAAATTTTTTTAAACATCTTTATTGGAGTATAATTGCTTTACAATGGTGTGCTAGTTTCTGCTTTATAACAAAGTGAGTCAGCTATACATATACATATATTCCCATATCTCTCCTCCCTCTTGCGTCTCCCTCCAACCATCCCTATCCCATCCCTCTAGGTGGTCACAAAGCACAGAGCTGATCTACCTGTGCTATGCGGCTGCTTCCCACTAGCTATCTATTTTACATTTGGTAGTGTATATATGTCCATGCCACTCTCTCACTTTGTCCCAGCTTACCCTTCCCCCTCCCCATATCCTCAAGTCCATTCTCTGGTAGGTCTGCGTCTTTATTCCCATCCTGCCCCTAGGTTCTTCATGACCTTTTTTTTTTTTTCAGATTCCATATATAAGTGTTAGCACATGGTATTTGTTTTTCTCTTTCTGACTTACTTCACTCTGTATGACAGATTCTAGGTCCATCCACCTCACTACAAATAACTCATTTTTGTTTCTTTTTATGGCTGAGTAATATTCCATTGTATATATGTGCCACATCTTCTTTATCCATTCATCTGTCGATGGACGTTTAGGTTGCTTCCATGTCCTGGCTATTGTAAATAGCTGAGAGTTTCTTAACCAGGGACATATAATGCAAAAGGAGATAAGAACAGGATTTTTTTTTTTTTTTTGGAAAGAGGGTTAGGGAGCTTTCATATTCTTCCCCAAGTCATCATCTTAACTGAACCTTTATTTTTTAAAAATGACAGTGAAATGTCAGGTTGCCCAGCAGATGGCTGTTTTCCCCACTCGTTGTTGTCTGCAGAACCCTATTTTTGTGGGTGTTCTTCCTCCCGTAAGCTAAAGGATGGTGGCCCCTTTGCCAGCCCCAAGGGGTGAATGCTGTGTAGTCAAAGGAAATCATGACAATGTCATTCTCCTTGCCAGAGACAGCTTTAGAGGTAAGGATGTGGCAACTCCAGCCAATAAGAAATTTGGGGAATTCTGCTGCAGGGGGTTGGTGGCTTCTAGGAAAAGATTTTCCTCCTGAAAGAATAGAGATACCCAAAGGGAAATCCTTTTTTCTTATTTTGGATTCAGTTGTGTAAATGTGATGCCTGGAGCCCAGACTGTCATCTTGCAATCATAAAGAGACAAATGTGAAGATGAAGCAACAAAACTTGCTAGGTCAGATAACAAAATCCTATTGTTTAAGCCACTTCTAATCAGGTGTTCTACAAATTGTAGCTGAAAGCACCTTGATAGAATTTCTGATAAGGCCAAGGAGGTGAATGGGGGGGGTGAACTGAAGAATGTCTAGAAATCATTTCATTATTTTGATGGTTATCATGATATTAATATACATTTTTGGAATGTGCTTGGAAATTGTAAAAGCATTTCACCTTAACAGCATAATTGACTTTTTGAAGGTAGAATACTCACCAATTCACATTACATTTTTAAAATAAAAAGATTTTCTCATCTCTTGACTCAAGCTGGAAATGAGAGGAGCCAAGCGATTTGTGTGTGAACAAACCTCATTTCAAAAGGAAAAGAGTAGGGCTTCCCTGGGCTCAGTGCTTAAGAATCCGCCTGCCAATGCAAGGGACATAGGTTCCAACCCTGGTCCAGGAAGATCCCACATGCCATGGAGCGACTAAGCCCATGTGCCACAACTACTGAGCCTGTGCTCTAGAGCCCACGAGCCACAACTACTGAGCCCACGAGCCACAACTACTGAAGCCCACATGTCTAGAGCCCAGGCTCCACAACAACAGAAGCCACTGCAATGAGAAGTCTGCACACCGCAACGAAGAAGCCAAAAATAAATAAATAAATAAATAAATAAAATGTTAAAATTAAAAAACTTAAAAAAAAATACATTTAGCACAAAAACAGAAATATAGATCAATGGAACAGGATAGAAAGCCCAGAGATAAACCCACACACATATGGTCACCTTATCTTTGATAAAGGAGGCAAGCATATACAGTGGAGAAAAGACAGCCTCTTCAATAAGTGGTGCTGGGAAAACTGGACAGCTACATGTAAAAGAATGAAATTAGAACACTCCCTAACACCATACACAAAAATAAACTCAAAATGGATTAAAGGCCTAAATGTAAGACCAGACATTATCAAACTCTTAGAGGAAAACATAGGAAGAACACTCTGTGACATAAATCACAGCAAGATCCTTTTTGACCCACCTCCTAGAGAAATGGTAATAAAAACAAAAATAAACAAATGGGACGTAATGAAACTTAAAAGCTTTTGCACAGCAAAGGAAACCATAAACAAGACTAAAAGACAATGCTCAGAATGGGAGAAAATACTTGCAAATGAAGCAACTGACAAAGGATTAATCTCCAAAATTTACAAGCAGTTCATGCAGCTCAGTATCAAAAAAACAAACAACCCAACCCAAAAATGGGCAGAAGACCTAAATAGACATTTCTCCAAAGAAGATATACAGATTGCCAACAAACACATGAAAGGATGCTCAACATCATTAATCATTAGAGAAATGCAAATCAAAACTACAATGAGATATCATCTCACACCAGTCAGAATGGCCATCATCAAAAAATCTACAAACAATAAATGCTGGAGAGGGTGTGGAGCAAAGGGAACCCTCTTGCACTGTTGGTGGGAATGTAAATGGATACAGTCACTATGGAGAATGGTATGGAGGTTCCTTAAAAAACTAAAAATAGAACTACCATATGACCCAGCAATCCCACTACTGGGCATATACCCTGAGAAAACCATAATTCAAACAGAGTCATGGACCACAATGTTCATTGCAGCTCTATTTACAATAGCCAGGACATGGAAGCAACCTAAGTGTCCATCGACAGATGAATGGATAAAGAAGATGTGGCACATATATACAATGGAATATTACTCAGCCATAAAAAGGAATGAAATTGAGTTATTTGTAGTGAGGTGGATGGACCTAGAGTCTGTCATACAGAGTGAAGTAAGTCAGAAAGAGAAAAACAAATACCGTATGCTAACACTTATATATGGAATCTAAAACAAAAAAAAAGGTCATGAAGAACCTAGGGGCAAGACGGGAATAAAGATGCAGACCTACTAGAGAATGGACTTGAGGATACGGGAGGGGGAAGGGTAAGCTGGGACAAAGTGAGAGAGTGGCATGGACATATATACACTACCAAATGTAAAATAGATAGCTAGTGGGAAGCAGCTGCATGGCACAGGTAGATCAGCTCTGTGCTTTGTGACCACCTAGAGGGGTGGGATAGGGAGGGTGGGAGGGAGGGAGATGCAAGAGGGAAGAGATATGGGGACATATGTATATGTATAACTGATTCACTTTGTTATAAAGCAGAAACTAACACACCATTGTAAAGCAATTATACTCCAATAAAGACGTTAAAAAAAATCTGCTGTATAAAAATAAAATAAAATAAAATAAAATACATTTAAAAATTAAAGGAAAAGAGTAGACTGTAAGTACACCTGAGAAAATATTCTGTCAGTGAAAAAACTTTCTAGGGTAATAATCCCGAACAGGGAGGGATACATTTGGAGATTGGGATTGACACATACACAGTAGTATATATAAAATAGATAACTAGTAAGGACCTACTGTATAGCACAGTGAACTCTACTCAATACTCTATAATGGCCTATACGGGAAAGGAATCTCAAAAAGAGTGGATATATGCATATGTATAACAGATTCACTTTGCTGTACACCTGAAACTAACACAGCATTATAAAACAACTATACCCCAATAAAAATGAAAAGAAAATAATTCCCATCATTTTCAATTACAAAGGACGTCTTTTAAGGTGACTTCCCACATGATGGTGGTTGAATTTTTAACACCTGTTCATGGTAGGGACTCGAGGGGTGATGACAAAGTTACTTTAAATACAGTGACACTTTTAATCAGTCCTGTTCTATCACTCACAACAGCATCCCCATGGGTGTGAAAGGCAATTGTACAAATGTGTGCCAGACATCTCTGGATAGTGTCAAACATCCCTAGTTAGTGGAGAGGAGTGCAATGCCTCTGCAGTTCTTGGAGGTCTGCAGCTCTACAGCTGGGCATCGTTGTTCTAAAAAATTCTGCCACTCCACTTAAGAAGGTCACCTTGTCAGGAGAAGGCGCCACCAGGGAAGCAGTCTCCTCTGCACTGGGGTGGTGGTGGGGATGGTCCTGAAGCACCACTCCAAAATAGAATTTCTAAATCCTGTTTTGTTTCTTGAGTGCTATCGCTCCTGAGAACCTGACTCATTAACTGTCGAATTTAGGTAATTAAAATAGGAAGCCGACTGATAAGAAATTAAACCAGTATGCATAATGCAGATGTCTACGGAGGATGATATTCCCAGGGCTCTAGGAAACAGGCTAATCAGGCTTCAATCAGGAACTCATCATTCGGAGAGAGAGAATTAATTCAGGATGGGAGGCAGGGAGGAAGCAGAAGCACAGGCAGAATCTCAAAATCTCTCTGGATGAATCTCTCCTTGGCAGGAGGCAAATGCTGAAACCTCACCCCGGGGGGTCTGGGTGAGAAGTTTTCTGATAACCTGCTGCCAAGAGATGCTGCTGCTGCATCCTGCTGTATACTCCTCAAAGATGCTCTGGGTACCAAACCCTGCTTAAACCTGCATTGTTTTAGACGTCCTTGGCCCGATAATTTCCAGAGAAACAACCACACAGAGAGGGTGACAGGGAGGCATGAGGCATCCCCTCAGGCAGGCTTCTGCAGCGGACACACCTTCTTAGCAGGTTAGGGACCTAGTCTGATAGGGTATCTTGTGCGCTGGGAAAGAAGGGATCAGGGATGTTTCTGAATTCTCAGCTCTGTAGAAATCTCTGCTGATATGAAGTGCCTTTTTTGAAAAAGAGAAGAGGCTCAAAACATCACTCGTATAGTGTAGAGTTGGTATTTCTGAGCTCTTTCCCAGCTGGAAAGATGTTCACAGAGAATACAGTCTCCTGGAAGGGGGCACCCGGAGAAACATGGTCATGGAGGAATAATATATACTGTACTTCCCTCACCCCCTTCCAAATCTTTACAAACTTGGGCCTGAACACTGTAAAATGAACTATCACAGTGGGGCAGGGGCAGGGCGTGAGCTACAGGTTCATATATTAAGCAGTCAACACTCGGTGGTTAAAATGGAGATTCATGAAAAAGAATTACCCACAGTTTGCCAGTAAACATTCCAAATTTATGCTTTTAAGCTATTAGTACTGATAACATGCATGTTTTCTTCAAATAGATTTTCAAAGTCTGCTGTAGTTTTCAGAGCATTCATAGGGAAGTTAAAATTTACTCATAACTTTAAATAAAGAGAACCCATAAAAGAGGGCTGAGTAGATTCACATTGTTAGGGAAGCTTTGTGAAAACAAATGAAGTAATTGGTACAATTGTTAAATGGAATATGAACTCTAGATTAGATACTAGTATTGTATCCATGTTGAATTTCCAGAATTAGATCATCATTCTGTGGCTATGTAAGAGAATGCCTTTGTTCAGAGTATAAGAGAATACACACTGAAGTATTTAGGAATAAAGGGTCAAAAGAGGGAAAGTAAGAATTATAAAGCAAACATGACAAAATATTAATAGGTGAAACTGATTGAAGGATAAATGAATTCTTTGCACTATTCTTAAGGCTCTTCTATTAGCTTGAAAGTATTTCAAAATAAAACATTTACAAACACCAAATGAAGTAATTTTGCACTGACCTACTTAAACACTACACTTGTTGACCTTCAGTTTTCTCAAGGGGTTGATTTAACACCAAGAGATCTCTTTCAAAAGATTTATCCTATAGCCAAGTCTTTCCAAATTGCAAGGTCACCTTCAGAGGAAAGGAAATTATTGCAACAATCCTTGTCTATCTCATGCTCCGAAATGACCCCTTAAATAACTGATTGTTTTTTAGATTCCACATATAAGTGAAATAATATGGTATTTGTCTTTCTTAAACAAAAAAAACCCCTCATGGATACAGAGAACAGATTGGTGGTTGCCAGAGGGGAGGGGAGTTAGGGGGGTGGGCGAAATTGGTGGAGGGGATCAAGAGGCACAAACTTCCAGTTATAAAATAAATAAGTCATGGGATGTAATAAACAGCATGGTGATGGAATGGTAAATAGAATTATTGCAGTTATCATTTTGCAGTGTATACAAATATTGAATCATTATGTTGTACATCTGAAACTAATATAATGTTATATGTCAATTAAACCTCAATAGAAAAAATAAGGCCTTTGGACATGCAGAAAAAACCTGATATTTTTTCCAACCACAGATTGCCATTTACAATTTGACTATTTGTTTATGTTAATATCAAGTCGCTCGTTTGATATTTTATACTTCTGGATCAGTATACCACTTATGTTTGAGCAGAATTTTAGTATTCAGCAGTGCAGCTTTAACAAATGGAGTAAATGCTTATAAAACAAAATTTCCAGGTGAGGTTACAAAATCATAATTAATCACAACAAAACCATTTTCAAATTTGTTTCTAAAATAGTCCCTGAAGTCAAAAAGCCATGAAAGGACTGTATAAGGAATGAAAAGCAAGGAGAAATTGAAAAATTAATTTATTATATGAAGAAACATAAACAATATTTATTAGAGCGAATGGCTGCAGAGAAGCAGCCTGCAAAAGCTCACATCCACAATGTACTGGCTGAGGAGTACTGACACATACAGTCATAACCATAGCACTAATGTTCTAAGGAGGTTTCCAAGAAAATGCTGTATTTGACAATCAATTTTAAAGTTTATTTTTCCCATTTACAAGGCTGAAAAAATTATACCCACATTCAATTAAAGTCTAGCGGGATCAGGCATTCAAATTGTAAAGCAAAATTAACAAAAGATGCTGCTATATCCTTTATGAAAGATGACATACAAAAATGATAAGCTCATTTGTTATCAAAAGCAATTTCTCAGATTTCAGTGGGTCTTTTTCCTCCAAGTACCATATGTTTGGGTGCTAATTTTTATAAGCAACTGATGGTAAGAGAAAGGGCAACTGTTGAGTTCTCTCCAAGAATAAAGGCCATTTACACTTGCCCTTCCGTAAGGCCAAAGGCCGACATATTCACTTAAGACACTCATGTGAATGATGCTACTTGTTTCTTCTCTAACGGTAAAAAAAAAAACCAAAAAACAATAACCTGTTATGGATTTGAATAACTATAAAAACAACTCCTTTAAACATGCATGGCACTTCAAAAATATTTTCAAAGCATTTTCACACCTATTATTTAATTTGTTCTTCTGACAACCTTGTGAGGTAGCCCGGGCAAGTATATCATGCAAATTTTGTGGGTGAGGAAACTGAGGCATAGAACAATGAACTAACTTGCAGGGCTGGACAGGGAGATGCCAGCCTCTACACTGCACTGTCTCCAGTAATGAAGAAAGTCTAAACGTGTTTGATGATCTTATTTCAATATATTTCGAGGAAACACTTCACCTCCATCCAGCCAAATGATAATGAATCAGCTGGAGTATCTGTTGCGACAAGTTATGGCATATAATTAATTAGACAAAGCACGGAGAGTTTTAAAAATTGGAATTATTACTGAAAAAGACATTTTAACTCTCAAGATAGGAGGAAATTTGCTGGTTTGTCTTTAGGGCAACCTAGTTCTGCAGTCTGAGCTATAATTTTGCCATTTCAGAGGTATAATACAAATAATTTAAAAACAAGATTTCTCAGTTCACTATGACTTAAATTGTGGCCATGAAGAGAAAAAGCAGTGGTTTCTCTTCCCCAAAGTGACTAGACATATATGGCCCCAAAGCAGGGGTATCTGCATATCAAGAGTTAAAGATGACAAAATGTTCAATTTAGTTACCAAACCTCTTTATCCTTTTAAATGTGGCTTATAATTGGGCTTTAGGAGTGTGACAGACCATCACTGTCAGTTTGGTTTGCGGTCACTCAATATGCTTACGTATATTCTACCTTAAAATGATTTTAAATGTATTTGAAGGCCCAGATTTTGTAGTGGTTCTTGAGACAGGCTTCCAAACCAAGGCTGGGGAAGTACCAGTCTCTCCATCCCTGTCTAATTCTGACCACAACTCCTACTCAAACTCACCATTTTAACCTGTCCCCTGACAAACTAGCTGTTAGAAACTCGATGGGTCAGAAAGTTCAGCCATTATGGGTCCTAAGACTGTCAACCCTGATCGACCTGCAATGTCCAGCCTCGTCAGTGACAGGTCACCTGCTCCCAGGTGTTTCATTATCAAGGTTTTTATGGTAGAAATAATGGTACTAGATCCAGGCATTTTTCCAAGACAACTGAGGATATTCTACAAATCCTTTTATGAAAGAAATACGGTTCCAGATCAAAGGAGAAATTATACTGAAGATAGGAGAGTGTAGGAGGATAAGATTGAAGTTCTTATTCAAATTAACTCATAATCATACCAAATCAAAATGCATTCAGTTAAAGATAAAAATCTTCTGGTCATGTCAGCTCTTTGCAAAATTTAAAAGTTTCTGAAGTCAACATCTAACTGAAGTTGGGGAACCCTTTTCCTTCAAATAATGAAAATTAAAATGGCCTATATACATATGCTAGGTGAGAAATTTCTGTGGAGTTTTCTAGAAAAACTTAGGTTAACCAAGCTAACTCTTGTCTAAAACTTTCCTGACAGGCAAGGAAGAGGTGGAGTAAAGACTATGAGTTTTACTTTCTTCTTTCCTAAGAAGGCAAATCCTAGCAAATTCTACTAGAAATTTCCCAGAACTGTAAGACAGGACTGAACCTCGATGAGGTTAAGCCTACCTTCCAGCAGATTCATCTTAAACCATCACAAGAAGGTAAGAATTCTGCTTATAAAAGCCTAAATCACTTTGATATTTTAACAACCCTCTTGATCCAGAGTTTCTTCAACATACTGAAGGAACACAACTTTCCTAAAATTCTAGGGCTTCCATAACCAAATCTAGAATTCAATTTTGCATCCATGGATCCTTGAGAATAAAGTCTCCAAATCCAGACTTTTGAGTCAATTAGAGATAGCAGGCCAAGGCTGCTACAGTTGGTTATGTACAAAGAGCCCTAATGAGATGAAAATGGAACATCTGTCTATTCAAAAACCAAACTTGAACAGCCCTCTCTGAAAACTCTGACAGGAATGTTGTGGCTGATGGCAAAACCCCAGTAACCATCTGTGGTCATCAGACAGCTCTTGGGTGAAAACTACGTTCAGGGATAATAAAACATTAGGCTACCTAGACCAGCAGTCCAGAAAACTAGAAAACAAGTAAGCCCCTGCCCTCATTCTACCTGACAGATCTAACCAGCCCAACTCAGACATCATGGGTACTTTGTCAATGAAAAGGCCAGTAACGCCTGGGAGAACATGGTCAACTGTGAATGGTGGTGCCTTAGGCTGCCCCTGCAACACTCAGGGGTTTCCCTGGCTTCTCTCCATGGTTCCCACATGCCCGCCCAAGAGCTCTCTAAAGGGGAGAGACTCACAAGGAGTTGAGAGATAACGTCCTGCTTTGTTAACTGTGCAGGGCCCATCACTTGTATGAAGAACAGGGATCAACCCAGCAAACAATACATCTGTGACTCAAGAGACTCAGGTCCCATTAAGCAGAAAAGAGCTCATCGGCATTCAAGATCTGGCTGGGCATAGAACTTATTTTACTGCTAGAAGGGGTTTCCTCTCTGTCTGCGGGCGACCTTAGATCTGTCTTTTCTGCAGACTCAGAGGATTTCCGCCGCCTGCAGTCACAGCAAGCACACTTTAGCCACTCCTGAAAGCTTTCAGAAACACTAGAGGAAAAGAGCTTTTTGCAAGGGTGGAAGAACTGATAGAACACGATCATGAACAGAATGGCCGTGCAGTACCCGATGAGCAACTGCAGGACCAGCAGGGGTGCGCACACATACATATAGATGTCAGTCTTGTAAAGATACCACATGAGGAGGAGGAAGGCGTTCTCGATGAATCTCAACATGTAGTACACCAGCAGCTGGTACCAGTTCTGGGACTTGCTGATGAGGTCGGGGTTGTTGATTTTCAGCTGTACCGCTGACCAGCAGAACATGTTGATCCCGGCGTAGAGTAAGGTGAGGAAGCACAGCACGATGGTGGTGCCCACCCGACTGAGGGCCTTCTCGATGTTCTCAGGGAAGGGGGAGCCGCTGCACCAGAAGAGGATCCAGGGGTAGAAGAGGAAGGTGAGGAAGTTGATGAGTATGTCTATCACCACCCAGGTCTTCAGGACAGAGGTAAAGAGGACCAGGACAATGACTCGAGTGGCAATCTCAAAGCTCCTCCAGAGGAAGATACAGACATAGGCCAGGGGCTTCACTTTGACATCATATTCATCGTATTTGATCTTGATGGCTAGGATGTTACAGCGCAAGGCTCCATACACGATGGACAGTAGGGAGAGGACCATGAAGAGACCTGAGGAGAGAAGAGAAAGAGCGCTCTCAAGTCTCACCTACACCAAGAATCCTACTGTGGTGGCCGCTGGCAGTCCCCTACCCATATTCCTTGGACCCCTCTGTTGCATGTGCACGGGCTGCCTTCCAGCTGTCAGTGTCTGCTCACTGCACCTGAGGGCTTTTCCCAGGGCTGCAGAAGCCTGCTGTGCCCAGGTGCTGGGCAGGCTGAAGTGCCCAGGAATGAATACCCCTGGGAGAGCCCTTCAACACCCCAATCCTAGCCCTGAGAAGAGCTGGAATATAACGAGCCTGGTTCCCCTACCGTTTGGGTAGAATAACTCAGACGTGTGTGTTCTATACTGTTTACCGGTGTTTCCTCATAGGATCACTTTCTAGTCACCCACGGTGACCGTTGTCTAATACCAACGTTGTCACCTTTATTGGCCGCCTTCCCTTCCCTGTCTCACTTCCCTTCTCCCATGCTTCTTATACCTTCCTCCAGACAGACATGCACTCAAATGCTTGTCTCAGGGTCTGCTTCAGGGTCAACTGAGACTAAAACACCTTTCAGACCCCAGCTGCTCTGTCTGAATATGTAGAGTCCTTTACATGGTGCGTTTTGTTTCCTCAATCAGCTTATAAGCTCCTGAGGAGTCAAGAGTGACCATGTCTGATATTTCTTCTTGATACCCTCAACAAAGACCAGTGTAGACACTGAAACAGAAAGCACTCAATAATAAATTGTTCATGAGTTCCTCTGTATCTGCAAGACCTTCTAAATTTATATACTGACTATAGATTGCTCACTTTTCTTTGCTCTTCAGTTATATTCTTAAATTCCATACAGTGCTGAAGAAACGAGAACCTCACTGTTACTGAGAGTCAATCTGTCTTGGTCTAAAAGGCCGTAATGTTTCAAGAGGTCTCAACTCTAGCTGTTTATTCCTTAAAATGACTGATGGCTAATGGGTTTACCTGGTTTATACCAAGCAGCAGTGTTAGGGGACGAGATGTGGCTCATTTGAATGGAGCATGGTACTATGTCTCAGAGCATGACACTGCTGGCTGTGAGTTCTATTATCTAAAAAATGTACTGCCAACCCATGAGCACAGACTGTGTGGTCAAATCTGAAATACAACCACTTACTGCAGGCTGCCACGACCTCCAAACATTGGAGCAGGGAGGAACCGAGAGTCTGGCTGGGTTCTGTTTTCTCGCCCATAAAATTGAGATAATACCTTCCATGCCTACCTCCAACGTACATATAACAAAACTGTCTTTACTTATAATTTAAAATGCATGGGAATAAAGGGTCGTTTTCTTATTTAAGTTCTGAATCAATGGAAAACATCCACATTTGATGGGCATAAAAATTCGGAAGCTTGGGTAGTTCGTTGCCTGGGAGAAGCTCAGTTTTACTCAAAGCATCAACTCCTCTCATAGTCTTTTGGCACTGATTTAAATCATCGATATCATTCTCTGGGAAGACTGTCATCTACTAATCAAATTTAAAAGATAGAAATACTATCACAGGAGTAGCCTGGGAAGTAATTGGACTGAGTTATTTTTTCTGAGAGGCTAGTTCAGTGGAGCATTATAAAGCAGTACATACTGCTGATACACTGTTTTTATTGAAATACAGTTGATTTACAATGTGTTAATTTCTGCTGTACAGCAAAGTGACTCAGTTATACATATAGATTCTTTTTTATATTCTTTTCCATTATGGTTTATCCCAGGTGATATACTTTTATATCTATGGCTCCAAATTTCTACAGACCTTAAGAATCTAGTATTGGATCCTTTTCTTTTAGTCCTTCTGTGTTTTCTACTATAAGAAAAATAACTTCAAATGTAGAATATGAGCTAAGCATAAATTATCATGTAAATTATGTATTCATACACATGCAGTATTTACACTGTTATATTTATGGTACTTTATCTCCAAGTTACTTATTACTTTTAACAATGCAATGACCCAAACAATTTTTTAAGCGTCTATCCATTTTTCTCGTTAGGTCAATTATTTCCAAATTACGTTTTTTTCTCTATCAAGAGAGTTAGCCAATTATTACGCAATTGGTGCTTAGTAGGAATTAACTGCTGAAGCCTTCTGAGAATGCTAAGAAATTATTGTGAAATCACTGACTTCAATCATCATTCCCAATGTTGGGTGCTCCCTGCAAAATGTCGCCCTAGAAAGGGGCCAGGAAGAGACATATACTTGGGAGACAAGAAGCTTGAACAAAATGCTTGGAATGTACATTTCTACCTCTAGAGTTAAGCTGTTATCTAATGAATGGCTAGGATGATATTTATGCAAATACCTACTTATTCAGACTTAAGTGGAGAAAAGTTCCTGACATCATTTCCCAACCTTCTCTTCCCACAGTCAACACAACAGGGGATCAGTTGGTGGTCCCGCCCTTTTAAGTGGCACGCCATAGAAGTCTAACAGCCCTTAATAATCTTTTTTTCTAAACATCTTTATTGGGGTATAATTGCTTTACAATGGTGTGTTAGTTTCTGCTGTATAACAAAGTGAATCAGCTATACGTATACATATATCCCCATATCTCCTCCCTCTTATGTCTCCCTCCCACCCTCCATGTCCCACCCCTCTAGGTGGTCACAAAGCACTGAGCTGATCTCCCTGTGCTATGCGGCTGCTTCCCACTAGCTATCTATTTTACATTTGGTAGTGTATATATGTCCATGCTACTCTCTCACTTCGTCCCAGCTTACTCTTCCCACTCCCCGTGTCCTCAAGTCCATTCTCTACGTCTGCGTCTTTATTCCTGTCCTGTCCCTAGGTTCATCAGAATCATTTTTTCTTTTTTAGATTCCATATATATGTGTTAGCATACAGTATTTGTTTTTCTCTTTCTGACTTACTTCACTCTGTATGAGAGACTGTGGGTCCATCCACCTCACTACAAATAACTCAATTTCATTCCTCTTTATGGCTGAGTAATATTCCATTGTATATATGTGCCACATTTTCTTTATCCATTCATCTGTCAATGGGACACTTAGGTTGCTTCCATGTCCTGGCTATTGTAAATAGTGCTGCAATGAACATTGTGGTCCATGACTCCGTTTGAATTATGGTTTTCTCAGGGTATATGCCCAGTAGTGGGATTGCTGGGTCATATGGTAGTTCTATTTTTAGTTTTTTAAGGGACTTCCATACTGTTCTCCATAGTGGCTGTATCAATTTACATTCCCACCAACAGTGCAAGAGCGTTCCCTTTTCTCCACACCCTCTCCAGCATTTATTGCTTGCAGATTTTTTGATGATGGCCATTCTGACTGGTGTGAGGTGATACCTCATTGTAGTTTTGATTTGCATTTCTCTAATGATTAGAGATGTTGAGCATCCTTTCATGTGTTTGTTGGCAATCTGTATATCTTCTTTGGAGAAACGTCTATTTAGGTCTTCTGCCCATTTTTGGATTGGGTTGTTTGTTTTTTTGACATTCAGCTGCTTGTATATTTTGGAGATTAATCCTTTGTCAGTTGCTTCGTTTGTAAATATTTCCTCCCATTCTGAGGGTTGTCTTTTCGTCTTGTTTATGGTTTCCTTTGCTGTGCAAAAGCTTTTAAGTTTCATTAGGTCCCATTTGTTTATTTGTGTTTTTATTTCCATTGCTCTAGGAGGTGGGTCAAAAAGGATCTTGCTGTAATTTATGTCATACAGTGTTCTGCCTATGTTTTCCTCTAAGAGTTTTATAGTGTCTGGCCTTACATTTAGGTCTTTAATCCATTTTGAGTTTATTTTTGTGTATGGTGTTAGGGAGTGTTCTAATTTCATTCTTTTACATGTAGCTGTCCAGTTTTCCCAGCACCACTTATTGAAGAGGCTGTCTTTTCTCTACTATATTCTTGCCTCCTTTATCAAAGATAAGTTGACCATATGTGCGTGGGTTTATCTCTGGGCTTTCTATCCTGTTCCATTGATCTATATTTCTGTTTTTGTGCCAGTACCATACTGTCTTGATTACTGTAGCTTTGTAATATAGTCTGAAGTCAGGGAGCCTGATTCCTCCAGCTCCGTTTTTCTTTCTCAAGATTGCTTTGGCTATTCGGGGTCTTTTGTGCTTCCATACAAATTGTGAAATTTTTTGTTCTAGTTCTGTGAAAAATGCCAGTGGTAGTTTGATCGGGATTGCATTGAATCTGTAGATTGCTTTGGGTAGTATAGTCATTTTCACAATGTTGATTCTTCCAATCCAAGAACATGGTATATCTCTCCATCTATTTGCATCATCTTTAATTTCTTTCATCAGTGTCTTATAATTTTCTGCATACAGGACTTTTGTCTCCTTAGGTAGGTTTATTCCTATTTTATTCTTTTTGTTGCAGTGGTAAATGGGAGTGTTTCCTTAATTTCTCTTTCAGATTTTTCATCATTAGTGTATAGGAATGCAAGAGATTTCTGTGCATTAATTTGGTGTCCTGCTACTTTTCATATTCTCATTTCCTATGTGAGTGTGTGGAGTGGAGGGGGGAGGTCGGAGGGCATTTTGCTGTTTTTATCTTTTATTAGAAGGTAAGACATCACTTTGGGTAAAGCTAAAAGGAAGGCTTTGGCAATATTCCAAACCCCTGCCACACTTACAAAGCTTCTTCCCACTCAGTTCCAGCCAAACGAACTCCTTCCAAAGGAACTCTTCCTATTTCACAGAGAAATTAATTGTTATTAGGAATGAATTTGCTAATTTCCTGACTTGACATCAAGACCTTAATCTTTGTGTTAAGTGGTGGAGAACATTTTATTCCTCAGGATTCCTCTTCGGACGGGAATTCTATTTGTAGGACAAGGCAAGCACTTTCTCTGTGGCTTATCCTAGCATTCATTATAATAGCCTCTCAATTTTTTGTATGTAGGAAAATTTCTATTGATATAATAATAACGCTAAAAGGAAGAAAGGAGGGAGGGAGGGAAGGAAGGAAGGAAGGAAGGAAGGAAAGAAGGAAGGAAGGAAGGGAAGGAGGGAGGGGAGAGAGGGAGGGAGGGAGGGAAGGGGGAAGGAGAAAGGAAAGAGGAAGGAAAAAAAAGGGTGAGGGAGGACCCTTCCCTTTACCCTACACTCCTTTCTGTCTACTGCCACACTCTCTTTGACACTTTTCCTCAACCCTCTTACCACTAATCAAAACACTCATTTTCCATTCCTCAACTCCTTGCAGTCTGGATTCTAGTCTTGCTCCTTCCTCATCTCTCTGCAACATTTGACATTGTTCATTCCCACTTTCTTGAAACTTCTTCTGTGGAAGTGATCACATCATTTTCTCCTAATCATCCTCTCACTTATCTTGCAGTCCCTTCTCAATTTCATTCATAGGCACATCTTTCTCTTCTACTCAGGAACCATGGTTTTATTTTTCTCCTTCCTACCAGATTTCTCTTCCGAGATATCTTTATAGGCGTCTCAAAACAAAACACATATTTCCTTGAAAATCTCCTCTTACATTCCCTCTAGCAGCTCACAACACCATCACTCCAGATCATTCTATCCAGAAATTTACATGTTAACTAGGACTTTTCACCTTCCTCTCCCATCCCACTCAAATAGATCTCTAAGCTCTTGCTACTCAGTGTGGCTCATGGACCAGAAGTACTGACATTGACTGGGGGGTCAATGAAGTGCTCTAGCTTAGACCCTGAGATTCTGACTCAGAATCTCTATTTTTACACGATTTTCCGTTTTTCTCAGGCTTCAATGTATGACCACTGAAGTCTGAGAAGTACTGCTCTAAGTTCATTTCTTCCTCCCTTTCTGGCTCTGTCCCTTGTTAACTCTCATAATGGCTCTTACCACAGGGTCCTAACTCATTTGTTTCTCTGCCACCAGCCTTCCTCTTCTCTTCGTCTGCCTGGATAAACCCTACTTGTTCTTCAAGTTTCAGTTAAACTGTTACCGCCTCAATGATGCCTTTCCTCAGCCTTTATTCAACTATATTTATTCAGTTGTGCTAAATGCTTCCAAGACTCTTCTAAGCTCAGTTAACTGACACTCTACTGGGAACTCACAGTCACTTAATGCATACGTCTCTTTCATCACTTGGTACCTTTGGTTTAGTGCAATCTCCTAGAGGTAGCTACTGTTTCATAGATTTTTATTACCAGCACCTAGTACACTGACTGGCACAAAGTTGGTAACTGATATGTCTGTTGAATAAATGAATTAAAAATTGTACAATCTGTGACCTGCCCTTTTTTTTTTAACCATTGAATGAGGAACTGAAGCTCCAAATCTCTCACAGACACGACTGAAGTGAGCCATGAGAACTCTCAAAGCCCCTTCCCAGATGGTGACTTCTGGGGTTATGGGCTTCCTATGCAAATACATCTGCTTTATGTGCCTTTCTCAATCAAGAAGTTGCACGTGTTTCCAGCACTTCCAGAGAAATAGGATCTAAATTAGAAAAGGTCTTTGAGATCTAAGTTTACACTCTAAAAAAAAAAACTCTTCTAGGTAAATGAGAGGCTTGCAAAACAGGAAGATTTAAGAACAGTGCAGTACTTTCTGACCACAGGAATAACTAAGGAAGCTAAGTCCTGTTTCAGGATGTTGGGCCCAGCCAGGATTAAGACAAGTCTGGATTATCTCAGCAGTGTTATATTCCTGGTCAGTTATCCAGATCACTGTTCTTGCTGGATTCCATGACTTACTCTTACTTGAGTTACCTTTGACCACGTATTACAGGACCCAGTGTTCTGCTTTAATTCCACCCCAGGCCCTGACAACTGGTCAGCAAACTGTTTTTTTTTTTAAACATCTTTATTGGAGTATAATTGCTTTACAGTGGTGTGTTAGTTTCTGCTGTATAACAAAGTGAATCAGCTATACGTATACATATATCCCCATATCCCCTCCCTCTTGCGTCTTCCTCCCACCCTCCCTATCCCACCCCTCTAGGTGGTCACAAAGCACTGAGCTGATCTCCTTGTGCTATGTGGCTGCTTCCCACTAGCTATCTATTTTACATTTGGTAGTGTATATATGTCCATGCAACTCTCTCACTTTGTCCCAGCTTACCCTCCCCCCTCCCCCCTCCCCATGTCCTCAAGTCCATTCTCTACGTCTGCGTCAGCAAACTGTTAATGAAGAGAGTGAAAATGAGAGAGATCGTCATCACCATGAGCTTGCACCCACATCTGCCACCCTCTCTCCACAGTTGCTATCATAAATATTGCTTTGGTCCTTTATTGTAACAGCCTTATTGAGACATAATTCACATACCATACAATTCATAATTTAAAGTGTACAATTCAATGTTTCTTTTTTGTTAACAATAATTTTATTATCACAGTTATTACTGAACAATTATGATGTCCCCAACACCATGCACTTTACATATATGATCACATTTAATCCTTATCAGTTGGTTCTAGTTTATACCCATTTTCCAGATGAGAAAGATGAAGTTAAATAGCTTTCCCAATGTCATACAGCTAGTAAGTGGTCATGCTGGGATTCAAATTGAGAACTGTTTGTCTCTAAACTCTTTTTTTTTCAGTTAGAGTATAGTTGCTTTACAATGTTGTGTTACTTTCTGCTGTACAGCAAAGTGAATCAGCTATACGTATACATATATCCCCTCTTTTTTGGATTTCCTTCCCGTTTAGGTCACCATAGAACACTGAGTAGAGTTCCCTAAGGAGGCAAGAAAATACAATGCAGAAAAGACAGTCTCTTCAATAATTGGTGCTGGGAAAACTGGACAGCTACATGTAAAAGTATGAAATTAGAACACTCCTTAACACCATACACAAAAATAAACTTAAAATGGACTAAAGACCTAAATGTAAGGCCAGACACTATAAAACTCTTAGAGTAAAACCTAGGCAGAACACTCTTTGACATAAATCGCAGCAAGATCCTTTTTGACCCACCTCCTAGAGAAATGGAAATAAAAACAAAAATAAACAACTAGGACCTGATGAAACTTAAAAGCTTTTGCACAACAAAGGAAACCATAAACAAGATGAAAAGACAAACCTCAGAATAGGAGAAAATATTTTCAATGTTTCTCTAAAAGTAGATTCGCAGATATGTGAATCTACTTTTAGTACGTTTCATCACCAGAGTCACTTTTAGTACGTTTTCATCACTTCAGAAAGAAACCCTGTACACTTTAGCTCTCATTCCTCTACCCCCCTCCCCCACCCAGTCCTAAGCAACCACTAACTACTTTCTGTCTCTATAGATTTTCCTATCCTGGACTTCTGTATGAATGAAATCATATAAAATGATCAAATGTAAAATAGATAGCTAGTGGGAAGCAGCCGCATAGCACAGGGAGATCAGCTCGGTGCTCTGTGTCCACCTAGAGGGGTGGGATAGGGAGGATGGGAGGGAGATGCAAGAGGGAGGAGATATGGGGATATATGTATATGTATAGCTGATTCACTTTGTTATACAGCAGAAACTAACACACCATTGTAAAGCAATTATACTCCAATAAAGATGTTAAAAATATTCATAATTAATATGTTTAAGAAATTATGACAAGATAGAGAATTTATCAGAGACTGGAAACTATTCTAAAAACTCAAATGAAAATTCCAGAACTGAAAAATACAATAAGGGCCATTAAGAAATCAACAGATGGGTTTAATAGAATAGAAATCGCTATAAAGGTTATTAGTACTAAGCAGAAGGCAAGTCAGAAGAAAATGGAGAAACAAAAAAGCATGAGAGACTTATGGCAAAGTGAAAATGTTGGAGAGAGAGAGAGAGAAGAGAAGAAAAAGAATGGGTCAGAAGCAATACTTAAAGTGATAAAGTCTAAGAATTTTCCCAAACTGTTAAAATTTCAAACTAAAGCCCAAGTAGGATAAATACGAAGAAAACCTCAACTAAGCATGTTAAAACTGCGGAACATCAAAGTCAAAGTGAAAACCTTAAAAAGCAGTTAGAAACAAACGAACAACCAAAAATCAGATGAATTTCAAAGGAGCAACAATAACAAGAACAGCTGGCATCTCAACAGAAATAATGGAAGCCAGAAGACAAAGGGATGGTAACCTCAAAGTGGGAGGAAAGTAACCACTAACCTAGTCTTCCAAACACAAAGATGAAGGTAAAAGAAAGACATTTTATGACAAAACAAAAATGAGGGTATTTTTCACTAGTAGATCTACTCTAAAGAAAATACTAAAGGTAGCATTTCAGACCCAATGAAAATGATCCCACATGGAAGCATGGAGATACAGGAAGGTCTCAACAGGGACCAAAAGGATAAATACAACTCAGTTTTTATAATCAGCCAAAAGACTTGCATAGTCACTTGACACACACACACACACACACACACACACCCACACACACACACACACCAAAATGCTCACTAAAAACACGAAAAGGAAGTCAAGCTCATTAGCCATCAGGAAATGCAAATTCAAACTAAAATGAGACACTACTACACACCCACTGCAATACTGAAAGTAACAGCAAGTGTTGGCAAGGATATGGGGCAACTGGAACTCTTATACACTGCTTGTGGGAGTGTAAAGTGGTATAATGACTTTTGCAGTTTCTACTAAAGCTAAACATAGGCATTTCCTGTGACCAGCAGCAATTCTACCCCTGAGTATAGATGTAACAGAACTGCATATATATACACATACTAAAAGGCATGTATGAGGATATTTTCAGCAGCATTATTTTTAATCCCAATCTGGAAAAAACCTAAATATTAATCAAGAGGAGAATGTATCAATTCATTGTGGTATATTCATACAATGGAATATTACATTACACAGCAATGCTAAAGAACAAAGTTCTGCTACAAGTCACGACATGGATAACTCTCACAAATATAATGTTGAATGAAAGAAGCTAGACCTCTGATTCCATTTATATCAACTTTTTAAAAACCAGGAAAAATTAATCTGTGATGTTAGAAGTCAGCTTGCAGAATAGTTGATTTGCAACGTTGGGTTAGTTTCAGGTGTACAGCAAAGTGAATCAGTTATACATGTACATACATCTATTCTTTTTCACATTCTTTTCCCATGTAGGTTATTACAGAGTACTGAGTAGAATTCCCTGTGCTATACAGTAGTTCCTTGTTGATTATCTATCTTATACATAGTAGCGTGTATATGTTAACCCCAACTTCCTAATTTATCCTTCCTCCCACCTTTCCCCTTTGGTAACCATAAATTTATTTTCTAAGTCTGTGAGTCTGTTTCTGTTTTGTAAATAAGCTCATCTGTATAATTTTTAAGATTCCATGTATAAGTGATATCATATGGTATTTGTCTTTCTCTGTCTGGCTTCCTTCACTTAGTATGATGATCTCTAGGTCCATCCATGTTGTTGCAAATGGCATTATTTCATTCTTTTTTATGGCTAATATTCCATTGTATACATGTACCACATATTCTTTATCCATTCATCTGTCGATGGAGATTTAGGTTGTTTCCATGTCTTGGCTACTGTAAACAGTGATACGATGAACACTTGGGGTGCATGTATCTTTTCAAATTATAGTTTTCTCTGGATGTATGCCCAGAAGTGGGATTGCTGGATCATATGGCAGCTGTATTTTCAGTTTTGTAAGGAACCTCCATACTGTTCTCCATAGTGGCTGTACCAATTTACATTCCCACCAACTGTGTAGGAGGGTTCCCTTTTCTCCACACCCTCTCCAGCATTTACTGTTTGTAGACTTTTTTTTTTTTTTTGGCTGCGCCGCATGGCATGTGGGATCTTAGTTCCCCAACTGGGGATTGAACCTGCACCCCCTGCAGTGGAAGCACAGAGTCTTAACCACTGGACTGCCAGGGAAGTCCCTGTCTGTAGACTTTTTGATGATGGCCATTCTGACCAGTATGAGGTGATACTTCATTGTAGTTTTAATTTGCATTTCTCTAATAATTAGCGATGTTGAGCATCTTTTCATGTGCTTTTTGGCCATCTGTATGTCTTTTTTGGAGAAATGTCTATTTAGATCTTCTGACCATCTTTTGATTGGGTTGTTTTTTTGATATTGAACTGCATGAGCTCTTTGTTTATTTTGGAGGTTAATACCCTGTCGGTCGCATCGTTTGCAAATATTTTCTCCCATTTTGTGGGTTGCCTTTTTGTTTTGTTTATGGTTTCCTTTGCTGTGCAAAAGCTTTTAAGTTTCATTAGGTCCCATTTGTTTATTTTTGTTTTTATTTTGATTACTCTAGGAGGTGGGTCCAAAAAGATGTTGCTGCAATTTATGTCAAAGAGTGTTCTGCCTATGTTTTCCTCTAAGAGTTTGATAGTGTCCGGTCTTACATTTAGGTTTTTAATCCATTTTGAGTTTATTTTTGTGTATGGTGTTAGAGAATGTTCTAATTTCATTGTTTTGCATTTAGTTGTCCAGTTTTCCCAGCAGCACTTATTGAGGAGACTGTCTTTTCTTCATTGTACATTCATGCCTCCTTTGTCGTAGATTAATTGACCATAGGCACGCGGGTTTATTTCTGGGTAGAAGTCAGCTTTCTGCTTAGTGGTTATCTTTTGGGAAGAACGGTTGGGAAAGTGACTGAGAAGAGGCAAAGCGAGGTTTCTAGGAGTGCAGGTACTCTTCTGTTTCTTGACCTGCATAGAGGACTACATGGGTGTGCTTACTTTGTGATAATTCATCAAATTTCACCCACGTGATGAGTAAAATTTTCTATATACATTGCATACCCCAATAAAAATCTTTATTTGAAAACATTTAGGGGCTTTCCTGGTGGTGCAGTGGTTAAGAATCTGCCTGCCAATGCAGGGGCACGGGTTCGAGCCCTGGTCCGGGAAGATCCCACATGCTGCGGAGCAACTAAGCCCATGCGCCACAACTACTGGTCCTGCACTCTAGAGCCTGCGAGCCACAACTACTGAGCCTGTGCGCCTAGAGCCCATGCTCTGCAACAAGAGAAGCCACAGCAATGAGAAGCCCGCGCACTGCAACGAAGGGTAGCCCTCGCTCACCGCAACTACAGAAAGCCCGTGCACAGCAACGAAGACCCAACGCAGCCAAAAATAAATAAAAAAATAAATAATTTTTAAAAATTCTAAAAACATTTAGGTGCATTACTACTATACTTACTAGGCAACTCAATAAATTTGTATTAAATTGATTTTTTTTAAAGGCAAAAGACTACACTTTCATTATTGTAATGAAGTTATTTCAGCAATAGTTTCCTTCCCTACCCTGGCAAAATGCCAAGGAGAAAACAAAACATACTATAAACACCTACTTGAATCACTATAGCAAAACTGGTTCTACAGATGTAAGCAGAATGACATCCTAATACTGTAAAACACATCTTAAACTTCTAGTGACTAAGACCTTACTGTTACCAAAATGTCTCTTGAACATCTTCCAGTTTACCAGATGTTTAGTCAGAAATTGAGGACTTTCCTTTCAATACATAGTTATATCTTGTTTAGTATTCAGAATTGTCAGAACAAATTATTATGGCATATCATTCACAGTACATGTGATGTGATTATTACTGCTTACAATCCCTAGAGAGCCCGAATGATTTTTGCTATTTTTCTCCCAGACATATTTCAATTTCTTACCTAAGGAAACTGGATGATAAAATCTCTTCCGGCTCATCTCTCTTATGCTCAAAAAAATTACTGTAGTCTTCTCATGCCAGGGACTATTGTAAGCACGTTACAGGTACTAATCACAATCCTAACAACAATTCTATAAAGTAGATACTGTTATTATCCTCATTATGCAGATGAGAAAATAGAAACACAAAGATGCTAAATAATTTCCCAGAAATCACTCAGCTAGCAGAGTTGGAATTCATACCTAAGCAGTCTTGCTCTAGAGTCTTGGTCTTAAACAATAGGCAATTCTGGCTAAATAAATATTAAATATAATGAGGCTTATTTCCCTAGCAGTGGTCTTTTTTTTTTTTAACATCTTTATTGGAGTATAATTGCTTCACAATGGTGTGTTAGTTTCTGCTGTATAACAAAGTGAATCAGCTATATGTATACTTATATCCCCATATCCCCTCCCTCTTGCACCTCCCTCCCACCCTCCCTATCCCACCCCTCTAGGTGGACACAAAGCACCGAGCTGATCTCCCTGTGCTATGCGGCTGCTTCCCACTAGCTATCTATTTTACATTTGGTAGTGTATATATGTCCATGCCACTCTCTCACTTCATCCCAGCTTACCCTTCCCCCTCCGCATGTCCTCAAGTCCATTCTCTATGTCTGAGTCTTTATTCCTGTCCCCTAGCAGGGGTCTTAGCTCTACTTTTTACCTCTTTTATCAATGGGAGGCAAGGAGCAGGAGTCTGCTACCCTTGAAACTGTCCAGGGCCTCAAGGAGTCTGGAGAATCTCCCCCTACCCCCTGCCTAGAGCATTTTGGGGAGTTGCTCAATTCTTCTTTACTCCAACTGAGCCCAAATTTCATATCTATTTTCTATTATATGAGTAGTCTATATATAAAAACTTCTTGAAATCATGCTGTCTAGGTACCTAGGAGTTGGTAAGCCTCACTGCGCTAAGCTGGTTTCTGGGAATCACCTCCCAAGGCACAACCGATGATCAGAAAGAAGAGGGGCAGGTTCCCCTATCTGCCCTACCAATGTTCTTATCATCCTGCCTCAGGCAGAGAGACGAGGCATCAGTGAGTTGAGCTAGAGAAAGGAACACCCTTGTCCTCCATAGCCAAACAAAGGAAGTTAGTACCTGACCCATGTGCGGGACCCTCTATCAGGTTTTCTAACAGCAAAATAGTTAGCAGGACCACTCAGAACCCCAAGACAACAGTTCTGCATTCTGCTGCGGAGTCTTACCTCTGGCAAGGCAGAGCAAACCTTCTCAAAACACAGTTACTCATGTACAGTGAACTTTGTAGATAATCAGGCACAGCCACGTGAGCCTCCACAACTGAAATAATCTCTTGCATTTTCTGCCTTCGCCAACACTTGAACCATAGACACTCACAAACATTTGCACACACATCCTTACCTCCACTAGTCTTTTCTAGTATAATTTTTTCCCCAAATCTATCTTCCCTTCCCTCTTTTCAAATGCTTTATTCTGTTCTTCTTATTTAATAGTCTTGTTTTATATGCGTTCATAGCTATAAACAACATGAAAACTTTAAAAAAATATGTAGGAAATAAATACTTTTAAAAATGGATAAATAAATGGCTTGGAACTTGCAAAGAAGACCTCAGTTCTCCTGTGTATGACTGTACCTGTTCAACACGCCTGATTCTAAGCTGCACCACCAGGACCTACTTTACAGAGACATGAGTGAGGAATCAGAAGATCCTATGCTGGATTCTTCAAACATACGCTCTAGAAGGAAACGTGAGAAGCTACATAAGCAGCACTGCCAGTCTCCAGTGAACCCAAGCACAGCCTTGACGTTGCACTTATATGCAGGGTGGGGAGGAGTGTGTGTCTCCCCATTGAATAGCATTAAGTAACTTCCACTGGCTTGTGGCCACAGATGCCAGAAAAGAAAATCGGAGCCTATAGCCAGGCAAGAGCCAAGCCTGAATGAAAAGTGTTGGTGGTATAGGGAAGCATTTTTCCCCAGTGCATTTGGGGGTGAGTTCAGTTTCGGAGCAATGGATATGAACTCACCCACAAGTCTTGCACGCTTCATATTGTCTTACACACTGACATCCACCATTACACAATCATATAGACCATTGTTTAGACTGCTATAACAGTTACGTATACTATACTGAGTATAGCTGAAAATGCTCTTTGGTGTAGAAAAAATTAAATAAACAGTTAATATTCAACTATATATATATATATATATATATATATATATCTCACATCTTTCTTGGATTTGCAATAGTCAAATAAATTCATCTGGGTATAGGTAGATGAGAGCAGTGTGGGATCCAAATCATAGACATCTAACAAGGAGTAGAAGTCTGAGACACTTTCATACTGGAGGAGTCAATACAATACACCTAAATCAACCTTAGGGTAAGAAGAAAACAAACTACAGTAAATTTTTTTACTGCTTTATTGAGGTATAATTTACATACGAATAACTGTACATATTTAATGTGTACAGTTTGATGATTTTGGACACATGCAAGTAAAATTTTTAGAAACTGAAATTTATTTTATTTTATTTTTTTTTTTTTAAACATCTTTATTGGAGTATAATTGCTTCACAATGGTGTGTTACTTTCTGCTTTATAACAAAGTGAATCCGTTATACATATACATATGTTCCCATATCTCTTCCCTCTTGCATCTCCCTCCCACCCTCCCTATGCCACTCCTCTAGGTGGTCACAAACCACCGAGCTGATCTCCCTGTGCTATGTGGCTGCTTCCCACTAGCTATCTATTTTACATTTGGTAGTGTATATATGTCCATGCCACTCTCTCACTTTGTCCCAGCTTACCCTTCCCCCGCCCCATATCCTCAAGTCCATTCTCTAGTAGGTCTGTGTCTTTATTCCCGTCTTGTCCCTAGGTTCTTCATGACCTTTTTTTTTTTTTTTTTATTCCATATATATGTGTTAGCATACGGTATTTGTTTTTCTCTTTCTGACTTACTTCACTCTGTATGACAGACTCTAGGTCCATCCACCTCACTACAAATGACTCAATTTCATTCCTTTTTATGGCTGAGTAATATTCCATTGTATATATGTGCCACATCTAGAAACTGAAATTTAAAATAACCACAAACTTCAATTTGCCCATATTTAACCAAATTTCCAATTAACCAATGCTCTACTTTTAGGTAAAAGAGAAATATTCATATCCCTAACAGAAAACAAGCTCAATAAAAACAGAAATTTTGTTTTACTCACTGATGCCTGGCACCAAGCACTGCACCAAGTACAGTGCCTGGCACACAGTGGGTCTTCAATAGATATTTGTTGAATAATTAATTGATAACAAGGAGTTATTATTAAATTTTAAAAAACACTGTATTCAAGCCAGTGTTACATAGCTTCCTCATTTACCAAACCATATGCTACAAACATGTTCCAAATGGTGCACCTCAATCATTGAAGAATGTTTCTAATATTTATGGGCTTTTCTCCAAAGAAAGGCATAAAGATAACAAATACAAGGCTGAAAAACACACAAGCAAAATATATTTCTGGATGGCCTATGTTTACCAGAAAATCAAATGCCCAGAAATCTCCATTCCCTTTGGATTGTTTAACTGAGTTTCATGGCACATTTGACACATTTGTTCTGCCAGTCACTCTTACTTTGAAAGAGAAGAAATTGGATAACCAACTCTCTGCTCAATGTATTATCATCCTTTTTACTAAGCATTCACTAAAATAATTCAAATGTACTTCTAAAAGGCTTAAAAATGAATAAGAAAACTTTGAAATCAAAGACTAATAAGCAAGTTTTCCAGATTCTTTCTAGGTATTCATCACTTTATACACACACACACACACACACACACACACACTTCCTTTAATTAACCTTGACATTTGGATCCTGGTCCACATACAAAAGAACAACTCAGAAAATGTTTACAGAAGCAAATGAGAACAACTGCATGTCCTTAAGTAGCCAATTCTCAGAAGGTCTAAAGTCATGAATTTTATTGTCTTACTTTTTCCTAAACATAGTGAACATATGCCATTGTAATAACCTTGTTATAAGATGCTTTGAATTTATGTTTAACATTATCTTCCCTAGGGAAAATTCAATTTCATTCTATCCACTGAGCCCAAATTACTTTTTGGTCTCTTGAGGCACAATTAGGAATACCAGAAATAGCTTCTGACCTGAAGCAAGCATTAAAAACTACTTATCTCTGGAAATATAAAGGTTGGCTATCTAAATCTTCTTTCTCAGGCTCTTACATGCGAAAAAACTGCAGAATCAGCCTTAATAATGAAAGGCCAGCAACACCAATGACTATTACCCATATTATAATATAGCTGCGAGAGCCAGTCTGACCCTTTCTATGTGTTCCCCTTGTCCATGGGCAAATCTCCAGCCCTTAGCCAACCTAAGGGCAAGGCGATCTTTAACTGCAGAGGATGTGGAAGGATTGAGTACGTCACATCTGAGAAATGAAAATGTGAATTCGGTTCAGCTTTTTAAAGAAGTCTTTAGTATGTCCACATGCCTGACACCAGGCTAGGTAATAGTAATTAACCATGTGTTTAAGGCATTAAAAAAGGTGTTTGTAGTATTGTATGAGGGATGCTATTATTTATGCATATTTTTCTCAAATTAAAGTTCCCATTTTGGGATAGTTTTAAAAGTAGACATACAAAAGTTGATTCTTTGAAAAGATCAACAAAATTGATAAACTCCTAGATGGACTAATCAAGAAACAAAAGACACAAAATGAATTATGAATACCACAAATGAGGGAATAGCATTACAGTCCTAGACATTAAATTATATAAGGGAATATTACTAAACAACAGTTGCCAATAAATTCAGTAACTTAGGTGAAATGGAGAAATTGGTAGAAAAATAAAACTTACCAAAAGTGACACAAGATGAGATTAAAAATCTGAACAGCCATCTAGCCGTTAAAGAAATTAAATTATTAGCAAAACTTTCCTACAAAGAAAAATTAATTCATCACTGCTTTGCATCAAGACCAGAGAAGGTGCTGAAACACCTAATCCAAGCTCACCTAACTCACCTTTTGTAAGGTTACAAGTTTCATTAAAATCCATTAAAGTTACCAGTGCTATACAAAAAAAGAGAAAAGTAGGCACATATTCCTTGTGGACTTGCTGTCTGGCGCAGGGACCCTGAAAGGGGACCCTCTATAAGTAAACAATAAATTACAGTAATTAACCTCCATAAGTAATATAGTAAATTAACCTCTAATGAGCATTTCACCAAGGGTCTGCACCACATACCAACATTTTTAGCTCATCATGTTTAATTTTCACAACAATCCTGTGAAACCTGTGTTGACAGATGCAGTTGTGATAGATGAAGAGGCAAAAGGTCTGTGAGGTGAGACTGGTCACACAGCTATTCGGTGGCAGAACAGGCCATCTGCCCAGACCTTAGTCCAGCACATTTAAAGAAAGCAACAGCTGTGTTCCGCTAATAGGCTGCCTAGAATGAGAGTGCCTCCTGAATTTCCCAGCCACTGATGCCCCAGTGCTGCAGAGAAACTGCCAGCAAGAACGTAACATCATCCACTTTGGGCTCAGGCCTCCCCAATCCCCCATTGCCTGATAGTGTCTTCCCATGTGTCTCCGCCACCTAGATTTCTCAATGAGCTCCCATATTTCTTCATGGAAATTCAACTGAGAGCCTACGTAGGCCAGCAAAAAGGAAGCAGGAGGAAGGAAAAAGAAAGAAAAGGGAAGTGAGAAGAGAGGGAAGGAATAAAACAGTCTTTTAAAAAAAACATTTCAAAGCACTTTCATATCCATCATCTGCCTTATCTTCCTACCCTCCTGAGGAGGCAGGCAAGACGATCATTCTGCTTTATAAAAGGAGAACCTGAGACGTAAGAAGCCATGTAAATCAAAAGGAGGATGGAGAAATAGTGTTAGAGTCAGACAGTAGAACAGGGGTTGGCAAACTAAATCCTATTTTTGTACAGCCCAAGAGCTAACAGTGTCTTACACATTGTTAAAGGGTTATAAAAACAAAAACAAAGAAGACTGTGACACAGACCATAGACGGCCTGCAAAATCAAAAATATTTTTTATCGATCCCTTTTAGAAAATTGTTGCCTGCAATAGAACACTTAGCCACAAAAAGAATGAACTAGCACTACATTCATCAGCATGTATAGTTCTTGAAATATTATGTTGAGCAAAAAATGCAAATTACATAATGATATTTGCAGTATGAGCAAGTTTAAGACCTACGAAACCAATATATATTATTCATAGAGACAGTATGCATATGTATATGTATGCATATGCATATGTAGTTAAGTTATAAATCATGCATGAGAATGATAAACTCTGAAATCATAACAAGGAAGGGTCACGGGGTGGCCCAGCTGTACTAGTAATGTTTTGTTTCTTAAAGAAAAAAAAGATAATTCTGAAGCAAACATGTCATGTGAATATTCGATAAAGCAGGCAAGTAGGTATATGAGTGTTTGTTATATTATTCTTTATTCCTGTCTACATGCTTTAATATTTCATTAATGTACAAAGAAAACATATCTGCAGTTAATAAGTGAGTAGATATTATAGATATCGTGTGTGGTTTTCAGCAAGGCCTCCAGAAAAAGCCCAATAAACCAAAAAAAGCCCTCTCATGATGTCCTTGTGAATGAGTCAGAGAAAATGCATATGCTAATATGAGTGCAGTGGAGATGGATTTGCAACCGGATGTGCAATCTGCTCTCATACGCTTCACTATGCCCTTTCAGGCTAAAGGGCAATTGTCAAGGCGTCCACAGGGCTGTGGTTTTGGGGCTGTCCTAGTCTCACTTTCTTGTTAACTGTTGCATGAAGACATAAACTTACAGTTGGGATAAAACTAGGAAGACAAGAGAATCATGATTCAAAATTATCTGAACAGGCTGATATCCTGGGCTTGAATCCAAGGAAAGGAAATATAACAAGAAAAAAATATCACGCCCTACCTTTATATACGTAAAACTATACTGAGCAGGTACAGGATGGGTAAATCTTGATTTAGCTGTTCTCAGTATGAAAAAAGAACTGGGAGAATTTATAGGACCATCTATCAATATAAACCAACTGTGTGATTCAGCTCTTCCAAAAGGTACATTTGGGCACACAAATAAAATCACAGAGTTCAGATTAAAGCAAAAATAAAATAAAATAAAACATAGTCCCACTGCTATAAGCTCATCAAAATAAGTCTGCAATGTCACATGCAATTATGAATGCCACGTGTTAAGAAAAAAGTGACAAGTCAGATTGTATCTCAAGTACAGCGACCTTGATGGCTACCACGCATGCCATTAGAGAAATGACTGGAGGGTCTGGAGATTGGAAAAGAAAAAGGAGACAGGACAGTTGTGAATATGTGCATATTTGGAGATCTGCCATGTGGTAAGGGGAAGTAGTTATGTTAGTGGTGCTTTAGCAGGGAAAAATCAGGTCTAACCATCAGGCTGAAGACTAAAGGAAGCTAATTTCCATATAATATAAGTGAAAATGCTCTACTTAGTAGTGTCACCTTGGTGGGGTACTATCACGAAAGGGATTTAATTTTCTCCCCCAATCTCCTCTCAACTGTGCTTTGTGGAAATAGAATGTGGAAGAAGTGACAGTGTCCCAGTTCTGAGCCTAGACCGCAAGAGGCTTTGCACGCTTTGACTCTCTCAGAGCCCTGCCACCACCAGGCCAGCCTGTGCAGGAAGTAATCACTTGGAAGAGAGCCATTCCAAGTGCAGCCATCCTAGACCAGTTATTCCCAACTGACCCACAGGCTGAGTGTGAACTCATGGGTAAGCTCAGTCAAGATCAGCCTAGCCGGACCCAGACCAGAACTGCCCAGTTAACCTGTAGACTGTTGAGCAACAATAAATGCTTATTGTTTAAATCACTAAGTCTTGGGTAGTTTGTTACTCACAATAGCTAGCTGATACAGTGGAGACTTCTTGTCCCCTTTCCAGGCACATGGCACCATAGTCTCTCCTCACCCAGGCTATTCACTCAAGTCTCCCTCCTTCAGAAACCTACAAATGAGAAGCAGGCCTCAGTCTCTATGATCATGAATGCTCCTAAACTCCAGGGTATCCACAACAAGCTATCTCTGAGGGAACCAGCAGTGGGCTGGACCTGAGGGCTCCCAGCTTAGAAGGCGGGGAGTCAAGCATCCTCCATCTTGGAATCTCACTTTAGGTGGCTTCTAGGAGGGCAGGGAGTGGCCTCTACCATAAATAGCATATTACAGAAACCCCTATTCTCTCACCCCTTCCCCCAGGTATTTCCTTATAGAATCTGAGAGTGGGGATGCAGGGGGTTGACCCTGGTAGGGCTGGTTTGTCACTCTTGGAAAATCCTGAAAAAAAGGAATCTGGCCAATTCTTAGTGGCATTTTTTCTGAATGTGGTGTATCCAGCACCTGGGACTGATATCATTTTTTGGTGGAAAAGTCTCATTTAACTTACTATACAAGGAAGAACATTCTAACAAGAGTGTTTTGTCAATGGAACAGTGCATTTTGAGTACTGAGAGCTCTACTACTGAACATAATCAAGAAGAGAGAGGCTGGTGGACCAACTTTGAGGGACACTAAGGAAGGGATTTCTACAGAGAGTGCAAAGTCAGACATGATGACCTCTTAGATCCCTTCTACCTCTTAACATTCTACAACTCTGTGCAAAGCAGTGTTGGCTAAAAGAACTAGCTGTGGGTCAAGCATCCAAAAACCTGGGTTTGGGTCTCAGCTTTCAGTTGGGCCCTTAAACTTCTTGAACCTTGGTATTGCAGATACTATGGGCCTTCCACTTAATTGGTATCCTTTTTCCACTCTTCCTTGAAGGCAGAACTCTAATTGTGATTACATGCTAACCCTCCCACGTGTTCAAAAAAAGATGATACCAGGTTCAGCCCCTGGAGTAAATCAAGATTTGTGTAAGACCAGTCTCCTATTTTTCTGTATGTCACAAATAGAAAAAATGATATTTGCATGGTGTATTCACTGGGTTAACTGGATGAAGTCGATCTACCCATTCTGGGCCCTATCTATACCTTAGAGGCCTCTGCATTCTACTTTCTATCCCTGTGTCTGGGGATCAGTTTAGCATGCACATGTGACCCATGTCTGGCCAATGGAATCTGAGTGGAATTATGCTGAAGGAAAAGATATTCATCCCCACTAAGAAGAAGTATACAGGAAGAAACCTCCCTCTTCTTCCTGACTTGGTCATACCTGCATATGATGTCTAGGCCTATAAAGACCTGTAGGTATTTTAAAACATGGCTCCCCAAATTCTTTACTATTCCTCCCATCAAGAAGTAGAGTTATGTCTCCTCTTCTTGAATCTGAGATCTTTTGACTGCTTGAATAATAGAATATGGCAAAGACAACTGCCAGTTTCTGGGCCAACGTTATTAAGAAACAAAACTTCCACTTCATGTCTCTTGGGACACTTACTCTTAAGACCTAGCTGCCATGCTACAAGGAAACTAAGGAGAGGTCCACATAGAAAAGAACCAGCTAAGCAACCAGGAGGAAACACAGTACCAAACTGTCAGCCATGTGAGTAAGCCATCTTGGAAGTATCAATAGATTCTCCAGCCCCCAGTCAAGATGCTCCAGCTGATGCCACATGGAGCAGAGGTAAGCTGACCCTGACAAGACTTGTCCAAATTACAAATCTGTGGGCAAAAGAAATGACTGTTGTTAATTTAAGGCACCAAGGTTTCTGGTGGTTTGTTACGCAGCAATATATAAAAGATACACAGTCTTCTTGCAATCATGAGGGGAGAAAGACACAAAGATAGAAAATGCCTAGGTCCTTGATGATACTGCTATGCTGATAAATTAGCCAATCATGGGTTCACTCTGCCTCTGAATTTATTATACAAGGCAATAATTTTTTTAAGTCCCTTTTAGTTGGGTCTTCTATCACTTGCAACTGCGATATCTTAAATGATACCCTGTTTTTTCATCTATAAAAATGAGATTAATATAATTGCCCTGCTTGTTATTTTTCACCATTCACTGACCATATATTGAGAATCTGTATGTGCCAAACTGAGCATGCAGAAATCAATAAGACAGAGACGCTCGGCTAGCCCCAGTAGCTCATGCCTGACCATCCTCCCTGCCCCCAACAAAAACTAACAAACATTCATTGTGGAAATATGAAAAACACAGATAAATGGAAAGCAGAAAAAAATAACCCATAACCTCTGTATCCTAAGACAACAACTAATTGACATTTCGTTTCAGACTATTTTTGAAGTTTTATATTTTGTGTATGTTTGTGCATATGTGTACACACATGCAAAAAACTGAGAAGATGTTGTGGCAGAAGTTTATAAGCTTATAACATGTAGAGCAACACACATGCTTGCACAGGTGTACACACACACACACACACAGCTATCCTTCAACTTCTTTCTCAATGGGCCTCTGAGAATGTATGAATTAAAGCGATTATCTTTTTTTTAATTAAAAAAATTTATTTATTTTTGGCTGCATTGGGTCTTCATTGCTGCACGTGGGCTTTCTCTAATTGCGGCGAGTGGGGGCTACTCTTCGTTGCGGTGTGTGGGCTTCTCATTGTGGTGGCTTCTCTTGTTGCAGAGCACGGGCTCTAGGCACGTGGGCTTCAGTAGTTGTGGCTTGCGGGCTCAGTGGTTGTGGCCTGAGGGCTCAGTAGTTGTGGCTCACAGGCTCTAGAGCGCAGGCTCAGTAGTTGTGGTGCACAGGCTTAGTTGCTCCACGGCATGTGGGATCTTCCCAGACCAGGGCTCGAACCCGTGTCCCCTGAATTAGCAGGCAGATTCTTAACCACTGTGCCACCAGGGAAGCCCTAAAGCTATTATCTTTAGATTAGCTCATAAACTGCAGTTGGTTCTGGAAACAGGCAACACATTAAATAAGCTTTTTTCTGAAGCTAAACAATGTGTCTGGCCAAGGTACAACTCGGGGCAGTAAGCTGAATAAAAGAAGGCAACTGTGTCAGGTTACCAAAGTTAAAAGAACTGTATTATAAATTTAGACCTCTGACTCCTAGCCTATTCAGCCTTCCCTCAAATACAGGAGAAATGTAATAGTAGGGATGAGTTTTTAAGAGTGCTTTCCTAGAAATCCAAGATGCAAGAAGCACCTCTGAAAGCACTAATTGAAACACCCTATGCCAACTACCAACTTCTACCCATTCAACTCACTTGTCTAAGAACTACCATAACTTTTTTATATCCTTATCAAGCCCTCAAATCAAACGAACCCTCTATTTTCCCTCATCCAGCTAAGAATCCTTGGTGCCCAACTTCATTCAATCTGTTACACAAACCTCTCTATTCTTGCCCCTCTATTCTTTTGCAGCCTCCATCACAACATGTACCCTGGAGGAACTTAACTGCCTTTTCCACAGCTGCACGTACCGGGCCTGCTGTGACTCAAATGACCACCTCCACTCAGATGACTACACTAATGGCAGAGCCTGAGACAAGCATTTGGATGCAGGCAGTTCATCTGGGCGGGGAGCCTAGGAAACAGAGTGAAGGAGGGAAGGAAGCAAGGCTCATAAAGACTACATACACTATTAAGCTGGTTACCACTGTGGCAAATGGGCCTCATTCCCACTGGGGATCCACAAAGGACCATATATACTGGACCCCAAATTATCCATCTTAAGGACAGAAACTGAGGTTTTATCCATAGACTACTATCTCCCTTAGTCTGGAGGTGGCCCTGCAGGCATTACCTTGCCCACACCTCTCAAGTGTACCTGAGCGGTGTTCCCTGGCATAGGAGAAAACCCGGAGGCAGAAAAGAAGAGAAGCACCTCAGGGTGTGTTGGGACACAGGCTTGATGTGGGATGCTAGCAATGCACACAGAACTTTTCAGCACAACTGCACCAAAATCAAAAGGGCCAAGGACAAGTGACTCACAGTATCCAAGAGCCTACTATAAGCCCCAAATTCAGCTCTCCAGGCTATACGTCCATTCTAAATCCTCAAACTCCATGGGCTATCTCCTCTCAGATATCCCACAGACATTTCCAACTCAAACTGACAGAAACTGAGAGGAGTCAGAAGCACACCCATGGATCCAAATTCTTTAATAACATCTGCTGACGGCAGCAGCATGGGGCCCCCTCGACTGTGAGTGGGTTTGCCAGTGGATGAGGCTCTGAAGGGCCCCGCCAGGCTCTGGAACCCAGAAATTGCATCAGCAATACTTCCTGAATTGGAAATTAGACAGATGGTCCCATCCCTAAAGAAGAGGTGGAGCTCAGGGTTGGGCACTGCCCTCTCCACATGTTGGGGGGCAACACACCTCCTGTGGTGGTCATGGGCCTTGTTGCTTGCCAGCTCCAAGATCCAGGCTGTCAGGTCACAGATACACATGCAAAATGCATTATCCAGTAGAGGTTCAATTGTCTCCCCTCTCACAATGTAATAAAACCAGTCTTGTTTCCAATTACACGCTTTTTTCAATATTCTTACTCAACATTCCTTTGTTCCCTTTTGAACTGGTTTTAGCATCTGTCCATTCCCTCATGAGTAATAAAATCTTTAATGTGTTCGTATCTATATGAGCGACAAGATTTCATCCTTTTTGAAAAATATCTTTTAACCGCTTTGGAGCTCACAATGAGATACCCAATAGATTCACCTGTCAGAGCCAGGTAAACACTGTTCACGGAGAAGTGCGCCTTGTATGCAGTGAAAGCCCAGACGTGTCTTTTCTTGGCTCTCCTGGGTGAAGCCAGAGTGTGGACAGAACTGTGTTGACTCTGTGTTCCTCTAACTTTAAATTGCCTCTCTACTAATGTCGTGTTTTGGTTTTGTTTTCTTTCATTTATGGCCATTAAGTTATTCCACATCGTTGGCAGAAATGGATGGGGATTTGGTTTGAGGGTCTGACCATCTGGAGCCCTCTCTAAATGGGTTCATGGTTTAGAGAGATTCAGGTCCATACGATTCAGGTCCCTGCTAGGTGTGAGGCAACAGAGAATCTGGTTTGTCAGATTTATTTGTTAGTCCATTTTTTAGTTCAAATCAATTTAAAATTTCATGCCCTTTGGGAAGAAAACAGCTCTTTGAAATCTGGACTGGGGAGATTTTCTGTTTGTGTTTACTCTTGATCCATGACTGAAATTGTAGAACTGAAGCTATTTCTCTGTGGCTGTATGTCTGTGTCTGTAATTCAGAAATTTCTTCATCTTTGTGTGAGTATGTAACATTTTCCTACCTTTGGATAGTATTAATACATTAGATTATAAAGTCTCTTAATTTAAAGGACCTCTGTTCTGATTGGCATATCTAAATAAACAATTGCTTATATAAATTGAATATAACTAAAATTTCCTAAAATACAAAAATTGAATGTGGATGCATCTAGAGACTGTCATACAGAGTGAAGTAAGTCAGAAAGAGAAAAACAAGTATCGTATATTAACTCATATATGTGGAACCTAGAAAAATGGTACAGATGAACCGGTTTGCAGGGCAGAAATAGAGACACAGATCCAGAGAACAAACGTATGGACACCAAGGGGGGAAAGTGGCAGTGGGGTGGTGGTGGTGGCGGTGGTGGGATGCATTGGGAGATTGGGATTGACATGTATACACTGATGTGTATGAAATGGATGACTAATAAGAAAATAAATTTAAAAAAAATTGAACTACTAGTATTTTAAATGTGCTAGATTTTAGAATACTTTAATAGTTCAAATTTACATAATTTATGTAAATCTTTGACAATGACGACTAGTATAATATTTTGGGTTTAGTGACAACTAGGTCCTCTCTGATTCATCAGTGTTAAGTATAATACAAGCATACATTTTTAAGCCTCTTGGGTATATTTTTCTTAAATTTGTACAGGTTTATGATCAAATGAGCTAGAATTACTCCTACTGAAGGTCTAAGATTATGAAAAAAAGTCAATTTATGTTTAAGCAAATCGAGTCACTGTTCTGACAAACCTGTATTTTCCACAGTAATGAGATTTTGTAGTACGTCCCCTTGAAGAGCATTTCCAAAATCTTTAGATAGCTGAAGTCTCTGGACTGATATTATGAGATAATTTATAGAAATTCAATGGATGCCTAGAAAATGTCTAAGAAAGGATATTAAAACATTGATTACTAAGCATAATTTGAGTTTATATACTTTTGCTTATTTATATATTCTACAAAGAGGCTATATCTTTGGGTTTGTAAATGAATATGTTCATTTCTGCCATGATGTGAAACTATAGAAAGGAATTGCATGGCTGAATAAAGCTGGGTTGAATGTATTCATGAGTTCTACTAAAATGACAGAAATTTACAATGATCAACCCCCTAGTTTTCTCCATGAAATACAGGTGAGTGCTTAAAAGTTATAATTAATTTACGTAAATGAGACTCTACATGAATGAGTCTCTACTAGGAGTCTGAAGATAATGAGACATTTTTAAAATTAGGGGCAAAAAAGGGAATGTTTCTGTCCTGAAGTAAAATGACTTGTTCCAGAATGGAGAAGAGGAAGAATGGTGAAGAAAAAAACCTGAATGAATATAGAAAGCTGTAAGTTTGTGGAAAGAGAATCTGAAAAGTAACACATATCTGTGTTAAAACTTTGCAAAATCTGCCTCAGTTTTGATGGGTTTACTTGTAAGATTGTCAAAAAGAGATTGTGGGTCCTTTAAAATGAAATATTACATTGAAGCAAACCTAGAATTTATTTGCTCTCTGTGAAAATGAGAAAGTTTTTTTGTAGTATTGGTCTGCTCCTAATAAGAGGTTACTCTGCACCTGTATTAGTTTCCTATGGCTGCTGTAACAAATTACCACAAACTTGATGGCTTAAAACAGCACACATTTATTCTCTTACAGTTTTGGAGGCCAGAAGTCTCAAATCAGTTTCTCTGGGTTAAAATCAAGGTGTCAATAAGGCCATGCTCCCTCCAGAGGCCCTGGAGAAGAATCCATTTCCTTGACTTTCCAGCTTCTAGAGCTGTATACCTCGCATTCCTTGGCTAGTGGCTCCTTCCTCCATCTTCAAAGCCAGCAGTGTAGCAACTTGCTCCAGTCCTCACATTATCATCTCATTCTGTAATCAAATCACCTCTTGCCTCTCTAAGGACACTTGTCGTTACATTAAGGGCCCACCTGGCTAATCTACAATACTGTTCACGTCAATCTCTTTATCTGGATAGTCCTTTTGGCCATATAAAGTTCACAGGTTCTAGGGATTAGAAACTAAATATCTTTGGGGTCATTATCCAGCCGCCCACCTCACCTTCTACGTAATCTGTCCAAATAGCAGAGATTCGATATCTCACCACAATAATGCTTTGCTATGACTTTATCATGCCCTTGATTATTCTCTTTAAAGTAAAAGAAACAATAGAAGTTTTGCATTTACAATTGTGCTAATGATTTTTTTGTATTTAATTAAATGCTATATTGTCACTTTATTTAATAAATAACCAAGCTATAATCATTCATGTACTCAGACACCCACGATCTTATCTTAATTCTCAAACCTCCTGGAAATTTTTCAATTTTGCCTTCCAACACTGAATCCAAAATGAAAAGTGAAAGAAACTTCACAACATCTTTTGGACTTAAAACTGTCTGAGATTTCCCAGAGGCCCCTAGAAAGTAAAAAAGATTTGTTCTTTCACCTTATAAAAAGAGAGGTGTTAGAAATAATTCGCTTTATTTCCTATGTTAGTATTGATTAGTTGCATAAAAAAAGTCAAATCAAAAGAGGTATTAGCCTTCCCTAGATTAAATGTGAATAGGGAAATATTATTAATATCAATATTTCAGAAGTTTTATGTTATAAGTGAAGTTCTTGGATATTTGTCAGCACCCTTACTGTCCATTATATGTTTCTAATTATCAGAGTCCTGCTGGCGCCTTCCCTGACGGTGTTAGGTAACAAAATTATAGTGTTTTTGGTCATATTTAAGTAAATTAAAAAAATAGTTGGGCACACCTTTCTTCTTAAATTTTACTAGCAATTTCTAGACCAGTGCTTTTAAAATGAGGAGGCACATCAAACCCTTCTATGGAGTTTTATTAAAATAAAGATGTTTGGGGGCTTCCCTGGTGGCGCAGTGGTTGAGAATCTGCCTGCCAATGCAGGGGACATGGGTTCGAGCCCTGGTCTGGGAAGATCCCACATGCCGCGGAGCAGCTAGGCCCGTGAGCCACAATTACTGAGCCTGCGCGTCTGGAGCCTGTGCTCTGCAACAAGAGAGGCCGCGATAGTGAGAGGCCCGTGCACCGCGATGAAGAGTGGCCCCCACTTGCCACAACTAGAGAAAGCCCTCGCACAGAAACGAAGACCCAACACAGCCATAAATAAATAAATAAATAAATAAAAATTAAAAAAAAAAAAAGATGTTTAAAATCTACTCTAGACTTCATTGAAGACAGGCTTAATCATTACGTTTACAGATATTTTCCCCATACCTCTTTTTTTTTTGGATTGGCTTTACTATCCTATTTTGCATGTCACAAAAATTTTCCTCTTCAACTGTACCATTTTCATTATGCACTCCTACCAGACTTTTCACCTGTGAAAATTATCACAAGTCATAAGTGACCCCCAGACATTTAAAGTCTCTGCCATCTCCAGATACATTTTTATTAATTCTGAGGCTACCCTGAAGGCCCTACAATCAGCTACAGGACAGAAATCTTGTCTTCAACAAAGCAGGACGGTCTCAGAACTCTGTGGAAAAGGACAGTAACTCAGGTACTTCAAGAAAAGGCTGTTGAGCACAGGCTTCTGATGTCATCACATAATCCCCTTTGCGACCATGTCAGTGGACAGAGTCAGAATTCCAAGAACACCTTAATTGAGAAGGAAATGGACTCATCACACGGCTCTCACACTGTCCAATGGAACAAGGCCTAGGTATACAAAGTCTGAAGACCTGTACTATAAAATCAGTCCTTTGATCCTAATCTGTCTGGCCTCCAAATAAAACACAAGTGGAAGTTCTTGAGAGTGAATTGTTGAGAATGTTTTCCTAGAAACCCAAGACACCTTGACACCTCTATATTGAAGAGTTTGGCTTCTTTTCCCCAGGGGAGACCATTAAACCCTTTCTGTGTCGAGACCACCCATTTCTCAGGACACAGGAGAGGAGGAGGCTCAACAACAGGGAGCAGGGCTGGGCTCGCGTCCCTACTGTGGACCCACTTGCCACGTGACCTTGGGAGAGCTGATCGGCATCTCTGGGCCAAAGTGGCCTCAGCTGTAAAATGGAGACCCTAAAAAACAACCCCTGTCCTCTGTGCCCCACTCACCCACTTTCAGTAGAGAACTTTCCTTAGGAAAAGATCGCAGACTGGTAACTGTACACCTCGAGCAGATCTCTGAGATAATTTAGTCCAACCTCCTCATCTTATAGCCATGGAAGCTGACGTGCCCCAAGTAAACTACACTTACGGGAGACCAGAACCCAGTTTCCCCCTTCTTCTTTCACTATTTTGCACTTTTGTGCCATGAAGACTCTCTCTTCCACAGTTCTGTTGGTGAATTCTTCTCATCCTACATCTCAGAACCCAAGTATCTCACAACCGCAGTATCTAACTTGTCTCCCTGCTGCAAATTGGTTTCCTTTAGTAGATTTTGCTTTAACAAACGTTTAGACAGATTTTCCCCACAGTGATTCTACAACCCTAAATATCAGAGAAACCAATCTTCCATGTTCACGAAGAACTGTAGAGAAATACTAAATGATACAAAATGAAGTTCCTTAGATTTAAAACCATACCCCTAAAAGAATAAAATAAAATAAATTCATTATCTCAATCTGTTTGAACTGTGGATTGCAGACTGGTACTGGTCAAGGAACTGTCTGTTACTGGCCAGCTCCAAAAATGGAAATTGAGAGTCAGCATTTCGGAACATAGCAATCTGGCTTCACCCCAATATTTAAGCGAGTGGGCTCATCCAGTGAATAGGGTCTACACCAGTCCTGGAGGTGTGGTACTCCAGTGATGAGTCAAATGTGAGCTGTATATCAGTCATGCATAATAGGACCTCCTATCAGTTCATAAGGAATTAGAACAAGAAGAACAGATAATACTGGCCCTACACTAAAGGCAGTTTGAGAAGCCCTGTACTATAATACATCATCAAATGAGAAAATTGATCCTTCTGAATACTGTGAGCTGAGAATTAATCTGTGGTGTGAGTAACAAGTTCAAGTCTCTGTAGTGGCCAGACAGTTCCTAGAAGTGAGTGAAGTGTTTGAGACATGAAATCCAAAAGAGACAAGTGGCAGACCAGAGGCCTGACCTTAATGGGATAGCATCTCGTATCTCCAGTTCACTGTAACCACATGGACACCCAGACGTTTTGATTTCACGAGAGAAGCCAGAAATCCAGATATTCAGGGAAAAAGTCTATGATTTTAAATGTCAGCAGCTTATGAATTTTCTTTTAAGATGCCTGTGTAGGACTAACAAATGCCATCCAGATTAGGTCTGTAAGCTGCCACTTTGCAATTTATGCTTTAGGAAAGAATGTATTAGAGGTTACTAGAAGGTCCCTCATTTTAAAATTCTAATTTGGGGCCCAAAAGGCCTGTTCTAAAGAGTCATAGCCACATGACTGCAGGACCTGTCAGACTCGGGGACCAGGGGAGCCTGGGCCTTCAAAACACCTCTCTTCTCAGAGGTTGTCTTCAGTGGGAGGCCAGCCAGGGCCCCAGGCCTCGTGTTCATGCCAACAGCAAAGCGACGCTACCCTCCAAGACCTTTCCAGGCTCGACTCGCGGGCTCGCGTCGTCCCCCACGGGATGCTTTCCCGTGTGCTGACCCGTGTCTGGTGTCTGACCCCGGCCTGCCCTGACACTGCTTTTGACCACAGACCTGGTTCGGCAGCCACACCCTCCCCAGCCTCTGTCCCTACTCACTCCGGTTTTAGCTTCCCCACTCCCAACAGGGCACTGGTCGCCACTGGTGTTCTCTCTGCAGGGCTCACGTTAGAATAAATCCTTCTTCACCATCCCCCTTCCCACCTCTTCAAAATGCACAAAAAGCCTAAACTTGGGTGCCTCATGCTTTCCCAGGGGCAGTGGTTCTCACCCTCTGCCTGCCTTCCTCCCCTGCATGGACGATTCCTGGTCCCGTGTAGGAGGGGATTTGGCAGGGGGCGCAGTTAGACTGATGACGTGCTGGCCGGGGGACGGGGCATGTCTCCTGTGAAAGCCACAGGCACAGCTGAAGCACGATTCTTAAAGGGATGGGGGTATAGCTCTGCCTGATTCTCCCATGTCCAGGTGACTCTGCAGAAGGTTTGCCAACACGAGGTCAGTAAAGCTCAACCTCCAAACTCGGACATCACACAGAGAGTCTAAAAGAGCTCAGGAAGCCTGACTCCCTGCAGGTGTCCCAGGGACCACTAGTGCTGACTACGGCATGGACTGTAAGGGGACCCCCTGAGCACACAGACCTGCTAATCCGACGTGGTTTACCCACCTACTATGACTTCTCTGGCCCTTAATGAATTCCTCTGGTGTGACTTCTGGTGAGGTATGCAGGAGACTATGCTTTGTGCTAAAACAAGCCACGGCCATAAGCCAAAATGAACAGCTTTTCCTAATCAGACGCTGTTTAACCAACATGGCAGGATTTGGGTATCATGACTGATTCTCTGGCACCACCCACCCTGGCGGCATCTCCCTGTTGGCTGAAGGTCACTGGAAGATGAGGAAGCATGCCCTGGACACCAGGAAGCTCCACTTCAGGGACGGGGCGGCACTGCTGGTGCCCTCATGTGACCAGCTGAAGGTGACTCTCCACCTGCAGTCGCGGGGGAGGGGCCTGCTGGCCACTCACACGAGCAGAAGAGCAAGAGGGGGGCTTGGCTGAGGCCAGGAGGCCTTCACGGCTCTTCTAACCAATCGCAGATTTGTGCGGTGGACAGCTTGGCAATGAGGCTTCTGTAAATATTTGGCTGAATGAGCACCAGGTGTCAAGAAGTTTCTTGGTGCTTGAAGAAGTTTCTTGGTGCAAGAAGTGCTTGTTTACAAGCACCTACTCCACTGAGCTCTAAGCACACCCGACACTGTTCCTCTAGATACTGCCGTGAAGTCGGCAAAGCCTAAGTCAGCTCCAAGCGTTATTAGATGGTACAGGGAAGCAGAGACGGCGAGTCACCAGGCAGAGGGGAGCAGGCAGGGCGAGGACGGTCTGGCTCCCGAATGCAGCCCTGGCACCCCCCTGCACGGGAGGCGCTCTCACTCTCGTCCCCCCACGAGCTTTGAGCTGCGGCAGGCCGGGGTTTTCACAGCCAGAAGCCCAAGCATCCAGCAGTCACGTGAGAATCAGGCCCGGCGGCACCTTGGGGAAACCTGTCTGAGCATCTGGTACACGGGGAGGGAGACACAGGCAGCCATCTGTTAAGGGCGTGCCCTGTGCCAGGCTCTGTGTTAAGCCGCGGTTTACAGGCACACGGTGACTTCGTCTTTGGGAAAATCCCAAGTTGGAGGAACGCTGATTATCCCCGTTTTACAGGTGAGGAAGCTGCTGCCCACAGGAAATAGATGAATGTCCAAGATCATGTAGCCAGAAAGTGGGGAACTGGGATGGTGAACCCAGGCCCACTGATGGCGCTGTTCAAGCCGGCTGCACAGCCTCTGATCAGTCCTTTATGACGGGCCAAGAGGCAGCAGAGGGTGGCACTTCAGCATATGATGAACAGGAGAAAATGCCACATGTTGACACTGCTAGGAGAGCAATTAGATTTATTCTTCACTTGATGTGACAACTTCTTTTTCAACCTAACACAGCACGTAGAGTGTTTATAAGAATTGTGTGTACTTTTGAGTCTATCACTTGGGACAGAATTTATATACTTATACATCTTAAAACATGTACTCAGCCACTGCTAACTCTGTTCCTCTCTCAAATAAATGATCATAGGTTAGGTGTTTCATCTGAGAATGAGATTTATAGTTGTGCTTACAATGGGATACATTCAAAAATAAGTCCAGTAATATTTAGTAATCACAAGAACTGCTTGAATTGCAGATGGTAGGTTTATATAATATTACTATTTAATTTACCAGTGTCCACAAGAGAGGACAGAAGGGTATCTTCCACAGAGAGTATCACAGCACTAGCTAATAAGCCCTGTCTCAAGTCCTGTTTTTGTAATGAGGCAGGATATAAAGAAATAATATATTTCAGGAACCTGGGAACCAGTTTTGACATCTCTCTCTGCCTCACCTTCCCATTCAATCATCACCTTGTTCCACTTCTACATCATTAATATGGCTCCAATAACCCATTTCTCCTGTTCCAGCCCAAGCCATTATCATTCTCAACTTGACCACTGTAGCAGCCCACTTCCTGGCCTCCTTGTTTCTCCCCTCATCCCCTTCCAATCCATTTTCCAGAGTAATCAGCTTCTAAAACTGAATCTGATCATGATACTGTGTTGTTTAAAAATCATCAATGGCTTCCTATTGCCTCTGGGATAAAGTTTGAAATGCTGGGATGCCCTTTCCTGCTTTTCCTTCATTTGACTCCTCCTCATCTACCAGATTTTGGTTTCAACTTAAGTTCCTCTGGAAAACTTTCCCTCATCTCCCAGACTTGGTGAGATTCCCCCGATAGACCCTTACACAGGACTTTCACTTTGCAGGATTTACCTGAAATAAAATAAGTATATGACTAATTATCTGTTTCATGTTTCTCTATCATGTTCCAAAAGGATACGTGCCGGTCCACCTTATTCACCACTTTATCCTCAGAACCCAGCACAAGGTGAGGAACACAGAACGTATTCAGTACATATTCATTGACTTCATGAATGAGTTCACATAAATCTAACCCCAAATCCTGCCTCCTCTGGTAGACAATGAGTACAATTTCCAACTTTAATAAGATGGAGGTAATCAGATCTACCTCACAGGGATGCTGTGAACATGAAACACAATCATGCCAATCGCAGTGCCTAGCACAAAGCAAGCATCTGAGAAACAGTCATCTTTACTACCAACAAGACCACCTTGAGTGGAAGAGACAAGGGCACTGTGAGATCCAGGCAGGCCAAATGGCAGGATGCGGGGGCCTTCACAGAACACAGTAACCTTGGTGCACTCACCTGGGCCTCAGACCAACCTGTCCTCCAAGGTCCAGAGACTTGATCAAGCCCGTGAGAGCTGACTAGTCTCACTCAAAGACTGAGGCTCGTAGACAGTGTCCATTATTCACTGACTATGGGAAAAAACCTCTCCAATAGTGTATGATTCCATTTATATGAAATATGTACAATAGGCAAATCCATAGAGACAGAAGGTAGGTCAGTGATAGCCAGGGTCTGGGGAGGGGAAATGAGGAGTGACTGCTAACGAGTATGGGATTTCTTTTCTATGTAACGAAAATATTCTAAAATTAGATACCGGTGAGGGTTACACAACACTGTGAATATCCTAAAATCTACTGAATTGTACTCTTAAAATGGTGAATTTTATGTTATATGCATTATACTGCAATTAACAAAAACCTCTCCAGTGGACCATGTGGCCGGCTCCACCTCCCCTCTAAGCTCTGCCAAGGCCAAATTCATCAATGTTTGCTCAGTGAGCATAGAATCAGAGAGAAGGGGTTATATAGACTTTGAAAGTTGAATGGGGTCAGGTTCTGATGGACTTCATGTCCCTCTCCTGTCAAGAATGCACATTTCTATAGGTCTGGACACATGGTGTGGCAGATGCTGTTAGCTGCCCACTCAATATCCATTCCTCCTCTTATAGTTTAAGAAAACATAATTTCCTTGTGGGTGGCAAGGGGCCCAACCCTGGGCAGGTTGTGACTAGTCTAGTCCAGTGTTCCCAAACTTTGCTGAAGATAAAAATTACGTGGAGCATTTATTTAAAAAACAAAAGAGAAAAAATCAAGAGACATATCGTAGGCTCCCATTCCATACCCAGCAAATCACAATTTCCAGGTTATCTGTAGATTTTTAACAGGCGCCCCCTCCCCCCACCTCCTGTGACTCTAATCAACATCAGCGAAGTTGAAGGAATGCTGCTGTAAGCCACCGGTGGCAATCATTTCTATGCCCGGCTTTCCTAGCATTTCTTGCACCGAGGTGACCATGTGACCAGTCCTGGTCAATGAGACCTAAATAAAGTCTATCAGGGAGGTTTCTAGGAAAGCTTTTACTTACTAATAAAGGAAGAAAGACACTCGCCCTTCTGCCTTCATCCCCTTTCTACCTTGAATGCAGCTATGATGGATTCTATGCAGTAGCAACCCAAAAGAAAGGCCAATGGAATTTCAGGAACATCAACTTTACCATTGTGAGCAGCTGATATAATGCCAGCAACGGCCTAACTCCAACTTCATCTTAGATAAGCAAAATAATGGGTTGTTTAACCTTGTAGCCAAGTGTTTATTCCTTGCACCAAATGCATTCCTAATCATATGATAGATATTGCCAATGTTTGCCTCTGTGACACACCCCAGCCTGTCCTCCAATTATAACTGCCTTTCCCCTTCCGGGTGAGGGATCCCTTCCTCAGATATGTTAAGGCAGTGATTAGGGTTAGTCAAAACCTATACAAATGGCAGTCATCTATATTTTTAAGAGGACCATGCCCACTTCCTTTCTCTATATATATTTGATTGATCGTTTAATTCTCAGAGGACTTATTCCAAGTTCTTGGGGGGCATGTCACAGATATTCTTTGTGACACTGACACTTTATGAGATATCTCATATTTTATGAGATAGACATTTCATTTTCCTGAATAGAATTCTGTCTGAAAAACTGTAACTAGGGTTGGCAAACTTTCTGTAAAGAGCCAGACAGTAAATACTTTATGCTTTGTGGACCATACTTTCTCTGTTGCAACTATGCAACGACTCAACTCTGCTAAAAACAAAAACAAAAACAAAAAAAGCAGACATAGAGAACAGGTAAATGAAAGGGTGTGACTGCATTCCAATAAAATTTTATTTACAAAAACAAGCAGTACCTGATTACACCCATGGGCTGCTGTTTGCCAACTTCTGAACTAAAAGACAATCTTCATTTTCAATAACTTGAGAAAAAAATTGAATCTACTTGTAAAAATCAAATAGGTTATCACCACATCTGGTCTCTTGCTGTGTTCCTGCCACATAGAAAAATAATGAACTGGGAAAAGGGTATAGTGGCATGCAGAGGACTCACCTTGGTCAATGCCCATTCTAGTTATAAGTCCTTAGAGAACAAGGATGCTGCTACATTTATTGAGCACCTACTGTCTACCTGGGGCTGTGGGAGGCATTTTCACATAAATGTGAATCCACCAAGGTCCAAGATCTCAACCTAAAGTCCTGATATATCTTAAGAATCATAGTCACTCTGAGGTAACCTGGATAAGGGATACAGTTGTAACATGCAAATATCCTGTGACCCAGCCATAAATTAAAGACATTTTACCATCCAGCTTAGATTATAGGCAGAAAGAGGATAATACTTAGGGAAGTGAAATTAATGAGTGATTTATTTTAAAAGATTCCAGTTTCAGTGCTGTCTTAAATATGTATTTTTTCAGCCTAAGGCTTTTAACTCACTTTTGTTTATCTATATAGCAAAACTTACCAGAATATCTGGTTTTCATTTACTAATAATATTAATATTTGTGAAGGATTATTTCTGCTTTTCATATGAAGGTTTTTCACTTGTGTCCAATGCATGTACAGGTTTTTTCTTTAAAATTTGGCTTAATCAAAACCTGCCCTCAATTTGATGATGTGAGAATAGCCCAAAGGTTAGAGAACTGTGTTCATTTTAAAGCTGAGATACCTATTAGAACTTCAAGAAAACAGGAGAGTGCTCTTGATTCCCTCATTCACCACAAAGAAGCTGTTACAACCAACTGTGTCTCAGCTGGTTTACAACTATCACTGAATGACAGAGGCAAAATCCAAAGAGGCCCAGCCCCTGGCGGCTGTATTTTCAGCCTACGGCAAGTTGTATTTTCCAAAATGGTCACAGTAGTGAACTTCTAGAACTCTGCCATTCCCCAACAAAAGTCAGAGTTTCCTTTCCTCCCTTTCCCTTGAACCCCTACAGGATTCCTGACTGCTTCAACAAAGAAAATGCAGCAGAAGTGATGTTGCATGACTTCCAAAGCTGGATCACAAAAGGGACCCTCTACCACCTGGCCCTCTCTCACTCTTAGGATACTTGCCCTTGAAAGCAGCCACCATGCTGTGAGGAAGCCCAAACTAACCTACATGGAGAGATGAAGTGGAGAAGATCTGAAGCCCCGAGCAACAGCCAGCATCGACCATAAGAAATGCAAGTGAATGAGTCCTCAATGGATTCTAACTCCGCATCTTTGAGCCACCCCAGCTAATACACAGTGGAGCATAGGTGAGCCCTTTTGAGCCCTGCCTAAAGTGCAGATTCATAAGCAAAATAAATGTCATTATTATTTTAACTCACTATGTTTTGAGCTTAGTAACTGGAACACAGACTTAGGATTGAATGCACATATAAACGAATTTCGCCTAAAACAAAATAAACCTTATGTTTTGCTCTCCACTTTGATTCCCAAATGCAAAGAGAAATAAAAAATATACATACATCTTCCGATAGTGACGTCCTGCTGCAGGGCGCTTATGTACAGCTGCAGGGTCAGCTGGGGGGCTGAGCCCAGGAAAGCCTGGATCACTGATGCCCGGCTGAACGCAGATCGGTGGGTGAATAGCTTGCCTTCTGCCTGGCCCACTTCCTTCTCAATTTCCTCTGAGAGGCCATTTTTTGGCATCTGTCGCTTCTTGGTGATGCTGACATAAGGCTCTTCGATGTGGCTTGACTGACAATAGATGCAGAAGACTTCAAAACACCTGGAAACAAACCAGCAAGTCGTGATAATCAGAGGCAGACAGGATTCTGTCTTTTCTCAGTTACCCTGCTTTCACTTAGCCTGATTCTCAAAGCCTTGACTTGGTTACTCTGAACTGTAGCCCCTCCTCTAAAATCATCCTCTCTAAGGACCAGTTCTGAGCATGCAGTCCTCTTGAGGTCCTCCACCAGGCCAACTGGCCTGAGTGTGAACCAAATTCAGAGGTGACACCGAAGGCCACTGAGGCAAGAAAACCAAGTAGAGCATGGAATGGGAAGTGGTTCAGGCTCCAGAGCCACAGAAAAACATTCCATTTCCCTTCCTGACACATATTAGCTGTGCAGCCCTGGACAGGTCATTTAACCCAAGCCCTTTCCCTCAATTATAAAGCAGAGATAAAACCTACTTTGCCACGCTGTTATGGAGATAATACAGTATATGGGTATGTGTGTATGCATGTATATACACACACACACACATATATATGTGTGTATATATATATATATATATATATATATATATATATATGCACATATATTTTTTTCACATCCAACAGATGTCCCAAATCACCTCAGTTAAAACAGCAGCTACGGGACTTCCCTGGTGGCGCAGTGGTTAAGAATCCTCCTGCCAATGCAGGGGACACGGGTCAAGCCCTGGTCCCGGAAGATCCCACATGCTGCGGAGCAACTAAGCCCGTGCGCCACAACTACTGAGCCTGCGCTCTAGAGCCCTTGAGCCACAACTGCTGAGCCCGCGCACCTAGAGCCCGTGCTCCACAACAAGAGATGCCACCGCTCGCTGCAACTAGAGAAAAGCCCGCAGGCAGCAACGAAGACTCAACGCGGACAAAAATAAATAAAATAAAATAAATAAATTTATATATATTTAAAAAACCAGCAGCTATGGTTGGAAGATCCCCCAGTACAGAGCAGTTTCCCATCTAGAATTCCCCTGGAAGACCACATTACCATCTCTGCTCTCTTAAGCCTTTACGGGACATGACTAAAGTCAATCATGCCTGGAAGCCTGCCAGCTCTGTCTTATCTATGGAGTTTCAAGCCTGCCCTAGGGATGGAGCCTTAAGCAGTCACCTTTCTAGACTGATAGAGTACCTGGCTTTTAAAATTGGATTTCCCTCTTTAGGTAATGATATGGATATCGAAGAGAGGAAGAGTACTGACGTATACGATTTATACACACACACTCACAAATGGATTGAGGGATTGATAGAGGAACGGACAGATGTGTGAAATAAAACGTTAACTGTAGAATCTAGGTGACAAGTACTTGGGTGTTCACCGTACAATTCTTTCAAGTTGTCTTCTGTATGTTTGGAAATTTTCATAACAAAATGTTGGGAAAAAATATTTTTTTCCTAGGAATAAGAAAAATGTTCATGGCCTTAGGTTTAAAAATTGTTAAAGGACATTTTTTTTCCCCAAACGTGCATTTTTATAACAACCTTATAATGCTGCCAGAAGATTTTATGGCTTCGTTTATTTTATTGAGTATTGTTAACTTTGTACTCTCACCTCGAGGCAACCAGGGCAACAAGAATACATGCATAATTCGAAATAATAAAACCTGATGCAAGAAACGAAATGCAGGAACTTCTTTAGTGAGTACAAAGTGGATGTATTTTGTGATTATTATCCTTGTTCATTTGTTCCTGAGAGAAAAAAAGGTACGTAGTAGTATGGGAGGAAGGGGAGGGAGAGCGACAGGCAATTGTCTGCTACATTTTGTCCACTGGGGTCATGGACACTTTATTACATGAAAACATGTAAAATAGCATGGACCAGCTTTTTCGGCTGAAAACAATGAAGTTCAAGGTTTTGAGTTCAAGTCCAGCTGATCCAACTGAATTTGTCCTGAGGAAAAACTCAAATCTATGACTGAGGACTGTTTGAGGCCTAGCAACTTTACACTGTGGGACCACTGACCACAACAAGGACTAGAAGACAGAATAAACTGACTATCTTCTTTATTCTCAAATATGTGATGAATGCAGGTGCACTCCGCTAAGTGCTGTGGGGAATGCAAAGATAGCTGGATACCCCGCCTCATTCAGAGGTGCTCACAATCTAAGCAAGAAAATGGGACCTATCCATAATAAGGATAATAAATAATTAATACAACTCATATTTATATAGCACTTTCAGTTTATAAGATATTTCTCATATATTTACTCACTTAGAAAGAAAGCCTACTGCAAAAATTTGAATCATACCATTATTTGTAATAGCAAAATTCTGGAAATACTCTAAAGGTCCTCAAATAAAACAATGATTAAATAAATCCTAATATATGTATTCAATGAAATATTATCCAGTCCTTAAAATTGACAGTATACACATACATATACTGATATATAAAAATGTTTCCTATATTTGGTAAGCAAAAGGAATAAATTACAATGGAATATATATATAGAAAATTCCATTTTTAATAAAAAGAAAATTACATATATATACATACACACAAATCACACACACATACACACATATACACATAAATAGTGAAGTGCCTGAGCTGGCTCATACTGACTCATGAGACAATTAAATAGTTTGGATTTTTTTTGGCTGCGTTGGGTCTTTGTTGCTACATGTGGGCTTTCTCTAGTTGTGGCGAGCGGGGGCTGCTCTTCATTGCAGTGCGCGGGCTTCTCATTGTGGTGGCTTCTCTTGTTGCAGAGCACAGGCTCTAGGGACACGGGCTTTAGTAGTTGCAGCATGCGGGCTCAGTAGCTGTGGTACGCAGGCCCTAGAGCACGCGGGCTCAGTAGTTGTGGCTCGTGGGCTCTAGAGCACAGGCTCGGTAGTTGTGGCACATGGGTTTAGCTGCTCTGCAGCATGTGGGATCTTCCCGGACCAGGGACTGAACCCATGTCCCCTGCACTGGCAGGCAGATTCTTAACCACTGTGCCACCAGGGAAGCCCAATAGTTAGGAATTTTGTGAGCCAGTTCTTAAACAACTTCGTAACTTGAAATAGGCCATAATGGAAATATTTAAATCATAGAAATCAGCAAACACTGCAAATCAGGGCTTCCACCCCTGCCCTGCCACCCCCCAGAGAGTTTACAGTTTACCAGCTTACCACTGTAAAAATATTAGTAAGGATATACAACAAAACATTAAGAATTGTTTTCTTTAGTTAGCTGAATTAGAACTTTAAAATTTTTTTAGTTATGCTTATCTGTTTTCTGCCCTTCTGTCGTTTCAACGACAAATATATTTTACTTGAATAATAAAATCAAGCTCAGAATTTTTAAAGACTAAAACAAACAAGTGAAACACCAGCACATGTTAAGAGCTGAATGAATAAAATGAAGGTTCAGAGGAAAAAGCAATTCTCTGGATGCTGAGGAGGGGCTGTATTTAATGGAAAGCATCTGCAGTCTACCAATGGAAATGAAAGAAGGTCCCAGAAGGAGCTAATCACAGAGGTGGCCCTGAAACCCAGGTGTACCCCCTTGCAATCCACTGTTTTTCCCAACTAATAAAAATCTTAGCACAGAGTTTCACATGTAGTAGGTGTTGAATAAATTTGTGAAAGGCCCTAAGACTTCTGCTATTTGCCACTACTGGTTAAGAAAACTGATAAGAAACACACTCTACTATTCTTCTTGGAATTCTGCAAGACTCATACAATTACTCCAAATGTTTTTTGTTTTGTTTTGTTTTACTTGAGAAGTTGTCTAAATGTAGCCATAAATTAAGTATTTTCATCAAAATCATTCAAGGTAGTTTTTCACTATTGTGTAGACCAAAGTTTGGCAAACATTTTCTGTATTTACGAAGAGTAAATATTTTAGGCTTTGCAGGCCCTGGTCTCTATTGCAACTACTCAACTCTACCACTGTAGTGCAAAGGCAGCCACAGACTACGCAGAAATGAATGAGCATGGCTGTGTCCCAATAAAACTTTATTTACAAAAACAGGCCATAGGGGGATTTCACCTGTGGGGCATAGTTTGCTGATTCCTAATGTAGGTAATCAGCAGGTTGATCTATTTTTTTTTCCACTTTACCCCATTTTCAAGCACCATAGTGGAAGGAGTTTATTCCTTAGCTGAAACCATGCATGTTGGTGTCAGCACAAATAATCTGTGGTACCAGAGACCCTCTAAGGTAGTTAATAAAAACACGTTTTCAAAAGAAATACTGATTATGATTTCCTATACGCCACGTTATCTTCCTATGACACACATGCTCTGAGAAGCTACACAAGCACCAAACTGGTTAAAAAGAAAGAAAAGCCGCTTGCATAATCTCACTGAGCCTCAATTCTCAACTGTAAAAAAAAGATAATGACAGTTAGCTCACAAGGTTTTACAGTGGATGGAATTAAATACTGTATGTAAAAGCACTTTGCAAGCAACAACAAGAAAACTCTTCAAATATAGGCTATTATTATTTTAAAGTCTTTTGAAAGTTTACTAAAGAGAGAAGTACAATGGTGAATCATTTTGCAATGTTCTATAAAAAATACTAGACTCACAGATATAGAGAACAAACTAGTGGTTACCAGTGGGGAGAGGGAAGGGGGAGGGCCAATATAGGGGTAGGAGATTAAGGGGTACAAACTATTAGGTATAAAATAAGCTATAAGGATATATTGTACAACATGGGCAATACAGCCTATATTTTATAATAACTATAAATGGAGTATAACCTTTAAAATTGTGAATCACTATATATTGTACACCTGTAACTTACATAATATTGTACATCAACTATACGTGAATAAAAAAATTACTAGAACTTCTTAGCTTTTACTTTATAAAGACAGATTTTTATGTACCATTTTTCCTCATTATACCAGTGAAGAAGAATGGGGGAAAATTCCTTGAACCTGTAACTCATTTATATTTACTCCTTCTCCCAATTAATTAAAAAAATTAACATAACTGTAAAAGAATGATAAACAAATTTTGCTGTTGTTAAGAGGTGCTTTTCCCCACTCTGGTTTTCCAGAATATCTATTATCATTCACAGTAAGATTGTCCTTAAAATAGAAAAAAATAAATTCAAGACATTATTCAATGTTCGTATTGTTCCAACCTAGGCTTAATGAGGAAACAACCCTTCAAATTGCAACTACAGTTTTAAATATAAGACTGACATAAATGAAATATGGTGCTCTCCCAATGCCTCCCTAAAGAAGGAGCGGGGCCTAGTTTGTAGTCTTTAGCCCATAATCATTTCAGTGTAATGTAATGCAGCTGAACTGAGTGAACTCAAAATCATCATCTCACCTAAAAAGAACATGAGTTTGGTTAGTTAGTACCCACCCCAAACTAAACAGAGCTAAATTATCCCAAAACTGTTTTAAAATATTACTAAGTCCAATCGATTAGAAGGGAAGAGAGACTCTCCTTTGTTTGGGGGAAATAATTTTGATCTTTATGTGAAGCTGATGTCTTACAGTTAGAGTAGAATCAGTCAGCAGGAAGAACTTGCAGTAAGATATTAAGTCACGCTAATACACAACATCAAGTTGCTTTTCTTTTCATCTGGAAGCTAAGAGGCTTGGAACCACATTTTGCGTATCTCAGCATGGGCCCAATATCTTCTTGAAAGAAATCAGCTGCATTAGAATGAAAGCGCCCTTGTTAACGGAAGCGGGTTGTTTATTCCTTTGTTTTTTATGTTTTATTTTGTTTTCCCCCCCAAAAGACAATGACCCATTCAGAATTTTCTGGAAATAGGTCTCTTTATGGTGTTGAAACTTTATTTATAGTTGAGAAGTTCTCTCTCCAAAGCACCAAACTTTTTCTTTCTTTAATAAAGTTAAAATATTTTTACTGTAAAAACTGAAACATGTAGAAAAGTATAATAAAGGAGTAAATGACGCACTTTTCTATATTTTTCAGGAGAAAATGAAGATCACCCATAACTCCATCATCCAGAAATTACCACTCTTGTGTCTCTGGCCTTTCCACCTCTTCCAATTCTTCTACCACCTACATCTAAAGTTCAGTATTATAAATTTGTTTCTAATCCAGATAGAAACCCTTTGTTTTGCTTTTCCTACACAGATGAAAGATATCAAAACAACACATTTAAAACTCTCTTCATGGTCCTTAGATAAGCCAAACTCTACTTCATTACCAGGAATTTTTCTACTTGCTTTGTGTTAATACAATTTAATTTCCAGAAATGTCACAGAAATGTCTGGAACAGAAATGTTCCAGAAATGTCACAGAAATGTTTCTTAACGCCCAGCAAGTGTTGGGGTCTTCATGGCACTTGTGTTCCAACTTCATTGACTGCGTTTAGAAGTTAGGCAGGGCCCGGAATACATTTCTACAACGCCGTATGTTCCACATCCGAGAGAAAAGAAATGATGCGTGGATTTCTAGAGTCATGTATGTCATGTATGAGAATTACGTAAGTTAATATTTGTAACACGCCAGAACAGTGCCTGGCACACTCCACGTGTTTGATCACTTTAAATTCAATCAGCTGTATACACTTCTACTCTAACGGCCATTTAGAACCCACTTCCTAAGGCCCCGTCACGACACAAACTCATCCTGCCAGATCCCACCTGATCTCAGGGAAAGCATGTCTTTTATGAGGTCGAAGTGTATAAACCTGACCTTTCTGTTCGTCAAATTCAGTTGACTATCAGCAATTTCCTACGCTCGCCCCTAACAGGAAGGCGGTACGCCCCGGCTCGATTCCCACTCTCCCAGGTTCCTGTCGCATTCCTGTGACAGCGACGGTGGAGCTGAGGAGCCGAGCGGGCCGGCCTGGGCCCGGTCCGCGACTCCGGCCACCTGTCCCCTCCCCCGGGAGGCCCGACCCCGCCGCCGGGGGTCCCGCACGCACCTGAAGAGTGGCCCGAGCTGTAGCAGGTGCAGCAGCAGCACGAGCGGCCGGTCGCGGCTGAAGTCGCGGTGCACGAAGAGGAGCGTGAGCTGCACAAGGGCGCAGGGCAGCAGTGAGAAGAGCAGCGTCAGCGCCTGCCACATGCCGTCCCCGCCCGAGCGGTAGGTGCTGCTCAGGTACAGCGCCGCCGTCGTCTCGGCCACGAACAGGAACACGGACGCCAGCACCGAGCCCGGGAATTTCATCTCCGCGCGTCAGCGGCGCGCACCGGCGACAGACGCGGTGGCGGTAGCGGTGGTGGTGGCGGCGGCGGCGGCTGCCCCGGGGGCTCCCGGCATGCCCGGCCCCAACTGCTCCCGCGCTTTGCGCTGCCCGCCAAGGGCGCGAGACCCGGGCCCTGGAGCTGGGCCTGGGGTCAAGCAAACCGGCGGGGCTGGGGCGGGGCGCGCGGCCGGGTCGGGCCACGCCCACGCGCACCGTGCGCCGCCCGCGCGCCTCAGTGCCCGCCGCGTCTCTGCGGTGACGATCCGTGGGCAGGCCGCGAACCCGCGCCCAGCTACAGCCCGCGCCGAGCCCCACAGGAGGCGGCGGGCCCCGCCGGCCCCGCGCGCAGCCGCTGGGTCCTAGAGCCCTTTGGTCGGCGCTCGCGTGGGAAACCGTCACATCCCTTCGAAAACCCGCAGCCCATGGGGCCCGGAATCGGGGTCAGGATGCCTTTCCAGCCCAGTCTCTCTTTTCTGGACCTAAATAACGCCTAATTCCTCAAAGGACCAGCGTTTCCGGTCACTTAAAAATAAGCAGACCACACAGATGCTTTTCAAAGTACAAGTGTATTATCACGCACCCAGGATGTACCTTTTCACTGGGCCAAGTCTGAAGCATTGCTTCCAAGGTGAAAGAGCATCTGTGATAATCCCTAAGAGCCAACGCTTTCTTTCGCAGAAAAACTGCCTTCAAAATATATTCCTCTATAACTGATTAAATCAGCCAGGCGAAGACCAGGACCTAATAAGGAAATGGTTTTCTAGCCCACGCCATATCTCCCTCTACTTGCTGCTGTGTGCCAGCCCCAAGACTAACACAGTTCCTTTTCATTTATTGGAGCTGTGACAATCTTCTGGACATCAGGATGGGGTCAGCCCACCCTTGTCGCTCAGAGCTTGAGCAGTCACTAAACCTCTCTACAACTCGGGTTCTAACTGTTCCATAAGAAACTGCACTTGAATAATTGCAAGATCCCTTTCCCTGCTGAAATTAGGTGATTTCATCCATCTTCAGGCATCTCTGGCATTTTTCTATTTAGGAATATGATGGCAACACAAATAAAATGTGAAGATTCAGTAGGAATCAAGACAAAAATTGTAGAGAGAGAACATGAAGGGCTGTTTTTCTTCATTCTTCTGTGGCATGGGAAAATCTATTTATAAGAGTTAAGGGGAGGTATTCAGCTCACAGCTAAGTGCCAGGCCCATTCTCTAAAAGGATTACTAATATCTATTTATAGAACCCAGCAGGTCATCATGTCCTGGATCAAGATACACATACTGTCACAAGAACAGAATAGGCAGCAACACTCCACAGAGTATTCGTGTAATATTTTATTTGACACTTTCTTAAGTGTTAAAGGAAAAATTAATCTGTAGCTTAAAATTATTAGAGCACACTCAATATTTAGCATTAGATTTTATTTTTAAGGCAAAGGATTATCACAGGTTTTATATTATTAAGTAAACTGTCCCTAAATATGCGGGGGGCAATAAGCCAATAAATAACATCGCTTGAAACACTACCGAGTCCAGTTTATGGTGTATTATTTTCTACAGTACAAAACAAATACAGAAAACACATTTGGAAAGATCACAGTGCTCAGAACATTGTAACAGCAGTTTTAAAGACAGTGAGGTGCATCTCTAAGCTTCTGACTCAACCCTGCTTCCAAAGAGATTTCACTATACCATGCACTGACTGTGAGCAAGTCCCCCACCTAAGGGGAGGCAACATCAACTGACTGTAGCACTTCCCCTTCCAGGAACAACCAATAACAAAAAATCTGATGAGCATTGGCAAGTTGATCCTTTTCAGTCTGCACACCGGCTAACTTGCCCCAGTGACTATGTCTTTATGTATTATCGTTTGCCATTTTGTTCTTGAGAATAATGTATACATTCAAGCGTATGATTGCTAGTTTCCCTGTCAAATACCTAAATGGATTTTGACTAAAGATTAACTGAATGTCACGTATTGCATTATACTTTCTTGCTTGGACTGAAATACCCATTATTTTCTTAAAATATTATATACACAATAATAGACAGCTAGAAAGTGGTTTTTTGCTCTAATAATACATAATATACCAGAATACTTGAGAATTTGGTTTTATTATAAAATACAGTACTACAACATTTTGTGATATGGCAAAATATCTGACAGAATGTTCTGCTCTAAATTTAGATCTAACTGCTACAGATATGTCTTTGAAAGCGCTTCAAAGTACCCCAAAGAAATATAATAATTAGCAATAGGTCGTAGAACCTGTTTTTGGCAAAAAAGGCATTTTTGAAGAAGCCTCTCATTTTGTGTGCAAGACTTTAAACGTTTTAGTTATATACAACACATAACTGGTGTGGGATTTAATGCTATTGGAAATTAGAATTTTAAAGTCATGATAACTAATCTGTATTATTTGGTGTATTTTAAAATAAATTTATGTTTTTAACTGCATTTGTGCTGAGGCAAATGTATTGTAAAGAGTACAATTTTATTAATAATACGAATTTATTGAGCAGTTCTTCAAAATTCAATAGTACTTTAAATAATAGTATATATTCGTTCCTAAATACAGTTAGGAATAAGCAGTTATATTCTATGGACAGATTATTCTTTTGCATCCCCCCCCCAAATAATTAAGGAATTACACTAGTTTACTAGTGAATGTGAAATGTATCATTAGAGAGGTGAGCTTTTTTTTTTCTCCAATGATACAATCATATTTCTGTAAGTATTGTGAATTGTGCAGAAAAATCTTTTTGGTGAAGTAAATTCTATTTACTTGGGAAATGCACATTCCAAAACTAGCACGTGGTGTTTGACTATTCCCCAGTATATGGCTTTGCTAAATGATTTCCCCTAATAATTGGATTCTACAAAATCCATTTTAAAAATTTGTGTTAATTTAGCGCCATTAAATCCATGAGATTAAAATTCAGACTTCTTTCCCAAGTAGAGCTCCCCCAGATGTTCAAAGTTGGGAAGGCTGTTACCTGTTTAGGGAATGGACTACCCTTCCTAATCAGACAGATTCTAAAGCCAAACTTTTGTACTTAGAATGTTCCACTCCTACTTCTGGAAAGTCTATATGAAACTCATAGTATAATTTGCGTTTTCAAGAGCGAAGGGATTCTACTGCTGCTAGAGTCTTCAGAAGACATCTCTAATATTGAAATACTAAAGTGCTAAAAAACAGAGACAAAACAGATCATTTAAATCAATCTTATTTAAATACATCCACATATAAGCATTACTACAGTCAACGTGGACCAAATTCAGCGACAGAGGTTGTTTAACTGGTAATTGCCACTTCAGTACAGATCGTAAAACAAAACTTACGGGGGCAGCGTCAGAGGTCCAACTAAAACAAAGGCAAAAAGATCATTTGCTAAAGATTGACAGTTGTTAAGTATAGTGTATATCTTCTTCAAACTGATTGCTGTCACAACTACTTTACACACTTTACAATAACAGTACACACTAAAGCATGTAAATTAACACCACACACAAAATATTTTTTTAAAAAGCATTAGCAGGAACGGTATTACTCTACTTATGAAACTGTATTCTGTGTTTACACATACACACATTCAGATGTTTCTCCTCTCATCTTTGTAGAGTTCTCATCATTTCTGAAAGAATGAGAGGAAGGTGTGTATTTGGGTACTTTCTGAAAATCTGGTCCACGTACAAGACATTACAGCCATCTGCTGGTTTCAGTTTAGTAGGTGGTTCTAGATCAAGAAGACATATCTTGGCTCTCGGGTGATTCTGAATACAAAGAATAAGTAGAGATAGGCTCTGAAAAGAGTGGAGGAGGGGAAGACACAGTTTTCCTTACGCAGAGACACTTGTGGCAATTTCCAGAATTCTTGTCCCCAAAAGTGTAGTAAAGAATGACCTCAGGTTTTTGTGAGGGCAAGATAATTAATGGGGATAGATACTCAGGGACAGAACCATTGTTCTGGTATCTTTCATGGGCCTGGCGGGGTGGGCGGGGGGAGGCAAGGGGTGTTAGAACACCTCGGTAGGAAAAAAAAATATTATAAGCATACCATAAATGTACCATGCCAGACTAACAGTCACACTCAGAAGGTGGAACCTTACAGACACAGAACTCAACTTCCAATAGGCTCCTTTACCCAAGAGAGTTTTCTCAGAGTCTGTGCTATGTTAGCACACCATGTAAATCTCCAAAAGGGGGTACAAGAATAGAACTTTCCTAACTTATTTCATCACCGAATCTATTTTTCCACAGGGCAGCTCTTGATCCTAGTGTCCTGCACTTGGGGAAACACCGCAGTACTCAAGTAACATGTAGCGTTTGGTTTCCATTTTCTCTTGTAACAACAAAAATACACATACGCTGTAGGAGGACCTTCTCAATACTGTGACACAGCAGAGGGACACTAGCCCTGCTGTCCAACGCAACAGCCAACCCACATGTGGCTCTTGAGCACTTGAAGTGTGGCTAGTCCGACTGGAGATGTGTAGTAAGTGTAAAATACACACCAGATTTTGAAGAGTCAGTACCAAAAACTGTCAAATATCTCATTAATAACTTTATATTGATTACATGTTGAATCGATAATATTTTGGATAGACTGAGTTAAATCAACTACATCATTAAAGTTAATTTCACTTTTTTCGCACTTTTAATGTGGCTGCTAGAAAATTTTAAAACTACATATGTGGCTCACATTGGCGGCTCTATTTGTTAAACTCACATCTGTTCTCTTCTACAAGATGGCTACTAACGGCTTTAACCTGGCAGCAGAAGTTTTAATGAAAATGAATGCTTAAGATAGACAACTCGAAGTATAACTAGAGCCCTCATTAATTACCTGGTAATTTATTAGAGAGCAGTTAACACACAATGAAGAGCCACTCATTAATGTTTACGCTTGCATATATCTGTTCATTCAGATACATCTCCGAGCTAAATGTGGGGTTTTATTTCATATGTGATTCTGACTCTAAGTCAGTCTCTCTCCCTCCCATTCTCTCTCTTTCACACACACACAGACACACACACAAACTATTTCCTGTAGGGACAAAAACAAAAAACCCAAACAGGAAACGAACAGGAAGTCCTTGCAAACTGTGTTTTCAGAGTCTTTGGCAGTCAAGGCTCGTGTATCTTTTTCCCTCTCTCCCTCTCCTTCCTGGATATTGTGTGTGGAGGAGAAAGGCAAGGAAAGAAAGGGTCATCTGCTCTTTCAATCATGCTATTCACCAACCCCCACCCCGGGCAAAGAATAAAAATATGGATGATTTGGTTTTCATTTTGAATTATTTTTTCAAATTCAGTTCAGGGGGGTAATGGGTACACAAACGCAAAAGAGGTGCAGGAAATTCTGCAGGTAAGGGACTTTGCCATTTGTGGAGAAGTCCACGTGGAAATGACAAGGTTCAGTACTTTGAGAAAATAAAAACAAATATATTTTCCACCCCAAAGGCCTCATCCATCAGGCCTCAATTCATTACCACTTGCAATTAAAGAAACAAGGAGAGAGAGGGCACCCTCCCCCAGTATGAGATTTATGATAATGCAGGAGGCCCAGATATTTAATGTAGCATGAACTTTGTTTTTTTTTATTTTCCCCACAGCAGTACAAATAAAATGACCAGGTTTCTTTATGGAGGAGAAGCAGGATAAACGCAGCCGTTGTTCTCCTCTCGTGAACAGCTGCACCCCGGCTAGCCTGTCTTGGACCTGTGATGTGACTGCAGAATGGGTCCAACTCCTTCCGCTGCTGACCTTGAGATCGGCCCTTCCACCCAGAGGGGAGTCCAGCCTTCCTGAGCCTGGAGCTCTTAGCTACCAACTGACGTGGATGGAAGAGATAAGGAGAAAGCCTGCCCTCCAGGTGACAGGAGGTCACATGATTAAGCAGACACAGGAAAAAAAAAAAAATCAGAACCTACTATTTAAGAGGAGAAGGAGAACAAGAAGTTGCTGAATCAGGGGTGGTTTGGGATTAGTGGTCCCAGGAAGCAATAAAACCCATGACTAAGATGACTGGTTTTTAGCAGCAATGAACATGCCTCCACAACTCACGCTGAGATGCTGGGCTGAGGCAAGCTTTCCTCCACCCACCCCCTTGTCTGCCTTCTCATTTGCTTTCCTTGCCAAGTTTATGCCAAAATCACCCGGCCTTGGCGAATATGAGGCTTCGTCATTTCTCTATCGATTTGGGACAGTGTTTCCTTCCAGGTCCCCAAAGGAAGGCCTTATATGCCGTGGAGAGTATATTTCTATTGCTCTATGTCATGCAGTTCTGAGGCCTGAATGAAAGTGCAGACCAAACTCAACTCCAAATTACTTTATTTCCCAGTTCATGTTTTCTCTGCAGACCTAGCCTGCAGCTCCTTTTCTCAAGTTACTGGCACTGTAATCCTTTGTTTCCAGTGAGCAAAATAAATATTTCCATTAAAAGGAGCTCCTCAGTGAACCAGCCTATTCATTTGTACTCAGCCCCAGTGAATCAGAACTTTCTGAGGCACAAATGCTATAGTCAGGATTGGTTCTAGAATATAAAGAACATACTTTGTTTTTACCCATCAAGTGATCCAGACTCCAAGCTCTGCATCCAGACAGGGAGATTCCATTTGGCTGAAATGCTTACTTGAAGTCATAATTGAGCATGGTTTTGTATGCACGTAATAGGTACTTAAACTATAGCTTCCCTTTTAAACATATAAAGGACCTGCCTATTATAAAACTCTCTTATATCCATTTTATCACTGACTACCCTGTGAGGTGGAGAGGGTGATGATGGTGATTATAGCTGCCCATGGAGGTCACCGAGCAAGGATTTGAGATTTCCAAAACAGGGCTCTTTGCATTACTAATGTTTTTTCTTTTAATCATGTGTTCCCTGAACATGGCTATAAATCACAAACTTACATTTGTTGCATTGAATTTATTGAGATTTGCTCTCTACAGAAATTGAAACAATTTGAACAGTGTCTTGATTAAAATCTTAAGTGTGTCAAAGAAAGTTAAAGATACAAATTGCCTTGGAAAAGTTCCAATTTAGCACAGGCCAAGAAAATGACTCTGTTTCTCAGAGTTATCAGAAAGTGAATACAATTATCTTAATAGTGTAGTCAATTACCTAAAGAAGCACAGGGGAATATATGCTCTCAAACCTCTGTTCTCAGTTACCAGGTTACAAATGGAATAAAAAAGTAAAATCTGATGACTGAAATGGGATTAGGCAAAATAAAGATACATGGCAGGGGGTACATGAAAGAGAAGGTACATAATTGTGTTAATGAAACAAAATACACGGAGTTGTAATATTTTCCAAAACTTCCTGTTCTCCAAGTATAACGCAGTCTCCCCCATTGTTGAGAGATTCTTTCAATCTATCCTCAAATATCCACTGTTACCTTCAGGTTTATAATTGTTCGCATCACATATAGTAAATAACATTAAAGTTATACTAGTGGTGGTGAAAATCCCCTCATAGCCTTCAAGAGGCAACACACTTCAGCGCTATTCAAAAAAGAATATTACATTGAAGGGAACAGCTTGGTTAATTAAACAAGAAGTGACATGCCACACTTTTCTACAGCAACACTAAAGGGTCTTTTTCCCATTTCTTGGGAAAACAAGATAGAAGAAGACCTACCCAAAGTTGTAATTCTACTCTCTCAGGAAAATAAAAACGTTCAACATGTTTAAGTGCTAAACAAGCTTACCCTTGTTTCTAATTTACTGAGGTGTCAATTCATAAAGATACAAACATGGCCTTTTCTTGGATTTGACAAAATGGTTGTCTTTTCACAACGATTAGCACAACAACATCCTGTGAGACTTTGGATCAATTACGTAAATCACCTTGAAGTGTTGCTGGACGATGAAAAAAGCATGCGTTCTATATAAAGCCCTGTATATTGAATGCTTATTACCGTCAGCCTATAGGGGTCAGATGAAATGAATTTAAATCCAGATGGTGGAAAGCAGCTACCACTCTCATTTCAAAAGGAGACTACTTTGTAGAAGGCATTTTGTCTTAAGGCTTTCTGAGAGGTCCTTGACCATTCATGAAAGAACTTGTAGAACCCAACTTTGGGAGTCACCTGAAAGCTGCTATTTATGTGGTATTGCCCCAATCTGAGTATGTTCAAAGATGAACAATTGAGGCCAATTTTATATACTTATATCTGAGGATGTGAAAATGAAACAATGAGCTACAAACGTGCATGCTTTTCAAAACCACTTTGTCCTAGTTTGTTCTGATGAGTGCAAACATAAAGAAAGTCAGAAAATATCCAGACAGTTCTTACCTTTCTTCAGCCCCAGATTCTTTGAGAATCTTGTGAATGCTAGAGATCCTCTTCCCAGAAAAAAGAGCGTGCGCGTGCGCACACACACACACACACACACACACACACACACACATTTTTAGGCAACAAAATATTCCCCAACTCCTCCCAAAGTTCATCTACGAATCAAGAAGTTAGGAACTACTGAACTGAATAAGCGCTTAGGTATCTATCTATCTATCTATATATCTAGACACATATCTAGATATATATACATCCTGATGTAAACCTAAGCACTTAATGATACATATTCTACATCTATCACGTATATCCAAATATTTAATGACTATTTAAATAATTGTTAAGTCTTATACAGTATGCAATTTCCTCCTCACTCTGATATATGTAATTGACACTGACCAAATTCTAGAAAATGGATAAACTCATGTTCTGAGTATTGAAGTGACAGATGCTCCCACAATGTTCTGGAAACCACTATTTACTTGAAGTAGTTTTACAGCTTCTATGTGTTTATGGCAGGGCTGAATTTAATATGACAACTTGGCTCACTGGGTACTGTAGACAAATTCTAGTGGAGCCTGTGTCTTGGAGGGTAAGGTGATCAGCCAGGGAGTTCACGCATCTCTTTTTTTTTTGTTTTTTTTTTGTTTTTTTTTGTTTTTTTGTTTTTAATTAATTTATTTTATTTTATTTATTTTTGGCTGTGTTGGGTCTTCGTTTCTGTGCGAGGGCTTTCTCCAGTTGCGGCAAGCGGGGGCCACTCTTCATCGCGGTGCGCGGGCCTCTCACTGTCGCGGCCTCTCTAGTTGCGGAGCACAGGCTCCAGACGCGCAGGCTCAGTAGTTGTGGCTCACGGGCCTTGTTGCTCCGCGGCATGTGGGATCTTCCCAGACCAGGGCTCGAACCCGTGTCCCCTGCATTGGCAGGCAGATTCTCAACCACTGCGCCACCAGGGAAGCCCAGTTCACGCATCTCTTAATCTTACAGTATAAAATTGAGCAGTGTTCTTTTCATAATCACTGGTCCCTTTCTAGGCCACTGGGTGCCTGTCCCAGGGGACACAGTATTCCATCCAAGGCGGAAATGACCCACCTTCGTAGTGGTTACCCTGATCTTTGAGATGAGTGATTTTTTCCACGAGTATATTTTACAGTTCAGCTAATAGCTTCATAGGGATTACATAAGCATTTAAAAAATTACTAACAATAGACAGTACACAGCTTATGCTTCAAATTGAGAAAAACACTTGACAGTATAACACTTGCTACAGTATTTGCTAGCCTGTGAATTTTGCTATTCTAATTGAGCTTTCGGAAAGAAAAAGGAACCCAGGAAGAGAGACGCTCTAAGACCTAAGGGAACTTGGAATTTGGGGGTTTAAACTAAGTTATGATATGATCTCTTTAAAGTGCCCAGGGTAATGCTAAAAAATAGAGATTCATATGCAAATTTCTCCATTCATTAAAAATCATGAATTTCAATAAGTAAAGGCAAAGGACAACCAAGAGTTTCCCTTTTTGTCCTTCGGCAACCTGACACGCCCCTCCTAGCAGTTTTAGCTGGGCAATTACTTTAGTTTTCTGATCGTCTTTATTTCTGAATTTAGGGGTGGAGGGCACCCACAAACGGTCAAATTCTCTCTCCAATTGCAAAGGTATTTTTGGCATTTCATTGCCATAGTCCACATTTCAATTTTGTTTTCTGTCCCGCAAGTGAAAGACAGATGATTTCTCTTTCCCTTTTTCCTCGGATCTCTGGTCTCACATCTATTCCCTCAACTGTTCCATCTCCAGGGGTTTTAGAAGAGTTGTAGTGTCTTTATGTCTGCAGGTTCTCACACCGTTCTCCCTTCAATCAGGTATCATGCTGCCTTCACCTGCTTGCTCCCTCCCTTCCTTCCGACAGCCATGTTACGGCTCATGGTTGTGATACCATTGAATGTGGCTTATGTGGAAACTGCCTCAGGTAGTAGGCTCAGGAAATCTCAGGAACCTTCTGCAGGGCCACGGTGGGACACAGAGCCTTCTAAACAAAGACGCTGAAGAGAGGGAACTCAGCCTGGTTGGGCTGCAGCAGATCAGTCAGAAAGCACACCGTCCCGGAGAAGCCTTCATACAAGCTGTATATACTTTCAAGGACCCGGGAACCAGCCTTGAATTCCTCGGTAAATAAAAATTCAGCAAACCTAAGGGAAGGAGAAAATATGAACAGTTTTCACATGAGTGTTTCCATATTATTGGCCCTGGGTTGCTTCTTCCTCCTCTCCGCTAAGTTCAAGTTTTAGCATCATTCTCTTTCCAGACGTGTATAATACCTGAAGGAAGCCTTCTTCCCTGTTAAAAAACGGAGAAGCCATTATGCCATTGTGTATGTTTCACAACAGATCATGCTGCCAAGTAAATTCAATTATTTTCAGCATTTGCAAAGCAAAGCAGTTTCTGAGGATTTCATTCCTTCTGTCATCCAATAATTAAAAGTAAAAAAGACAGATAAATAGCCATACTTTTATTTATCTTGAATAGAAGCAAGCTGATATAGGCCTCTGTCTTTAAAAAAAAGTAAATATGCTGTGTTTCTGCAGGCATATTGTTTCTGAGCTAGGTTTCATTTATATGTGATACAGAGCAGAGACTGAAAATAAATGGGCAAGATTTTATACAATCTGTGCTTTGGGCAAACAAAAGAATAAGATGAATGGGAAAAGGCAAGCAACACTTTATAATCATGACATCAAACAGCAAGCTCAGCTACAAGATAGATTATTTTTAGGACACCTGCCTTAAAAATAAATCACTGACCTCTAAATTCTCTATGAGAGATCTTTTTTTCTTTTACCTGTATTTGCCACAAAGCCTATTCAAATCATTTATAATGAGTAACATTTTTAGTAGCTTACAGGTTTTAAAGTGCTGTCACCTCTTTACAGACTTGCTCTACCCATTCCCATCAACAACAAAAATAATCACTAATTCAGAGGCTAGAGCTCACAGGTTGAAAAGGCCTGACAGCTGATTCTGCCGTAAATTTAGATTATTGCTACTACACAGGGGGTCCTATGAAGAGTGATTACTTGTTTGATCTTTTTAGGGCTCTTAGAATTGACACTAGCTTAAAATAAATCAGCAGGAAACATACTGTAATTCTGTCTGGGACAATTTTTCTCTCAACTGTTTTCCTGAATATGCAACAATTTTTAATGGAAGTCAAAATTTTAAACAGTAGAATAATGATGCATCTTAAGAGTTAATTCAAAATTTGTAATTACACACTGAAACTTCGTGGTACAGCTTCGAGAGTCTTAACTGTTTTAGTGCTATGGATCATTTGGCAGCCTGGACTCCTTCTCAGAAAAAAAAAAAGTCTTCAAATATGTGAAGAAAAATACACAGGATTCCCAAGGAAATTAATTATATTAAAGCACGGTTAGCAAAAATTTTTCAACCGAATTTGTGATACAGTGATATATGGATTCTTTATTAACACATTAAATAACAAGATCTAGTAGTGGGTCTAATAACTGCTGACATTTCTAAGTAGTGATGGGAGTAAAATATATTTCACAATATCTGCAACAAGACTAATAACATGAGAATATCTATGACATCTATTGGTGACAGAGTCACAGCTACTGCGAATTCAGAATCGAAGGAAATGCTACATTTCAGCTTGAAATGTAATACTTTTCTCAAGTAAATTCACGAATCCTAGATTGCGAAGCCCTGGTGTAGCAGGAAGAGGAAGGGCTTTGGGGTTGCAATATGCAACTCTGATAACTTCAAGTTAGATGACCTTTGGCAAATTTCTTAATCTGACTTTAAAACGGTGAAGTTGCAGAATTGCATAAGATTATCTGTAAAGATCAAAGATACCATATATTACGGCTCTGAGCAAAGAGCAAGCATTCCATACATGGTAAACAGAATTTTTTCACAAAAACATAGTATAGCAGAATATTTGTAAAATAGAGACAACCATCCCACCACATTTTAAGAGAAATCCACAGTTAATTTTGCTCCCTCCTCTGACCTTTTTCCCCCCTAGGGTTAGAGTTATTTATTACATTATTGAAATCAGAGTCTGTATAATATTTAGTATCCTACATTTTTTTATTTAAAAGTAATATGATGGGGTTTCCCTGGTGGCGCAGTGGTTGAGAACCTGCCTGCCAATGCACAGGACACGGGTTCGAGCCCTGGTCTGGGAAGATCCCACATGCCGCGGAGCAACTAGGCCCGTGAGCCACAACTACTGAGCCTGCGCGTCTGGAGCCTGTGCTCCGCAACAAGAGAGGCCACGACAGTGAGAGGCCCGCGCACCGCGATGAAGAGTGGCCCCCACTTGCCACAACTAGAGAAAGCCCTCGCACAGAAACGAAGACCCAACACACCCCAAAATAAATAAATAAATTAAAAAAAAAAAGTAATATGATGAACATTTTTTGTGCTTTTCAAAATAACTTCTAAATGATATATAGCAATTTACAAGAGTACCAGCAATGTGTGAGAGTAGCAGTTTCATTGTATTCTGACCTATACAACATGTTATCATACTAAAGTGAAAATGATTGTTTCCAAAATCTACCCAATGGTGCAAAATTCAAACTAACAAATTCATTTTTCTAAAAAACTCTATCAAAATAGAAGTCAGAATGGTAATTATGGAACTAAAAAGAATTACAGACACTGATAACATTACATATCAAAACCTATTGACTATGACCAAAACTGAACTCAGAGGAAAATCCATTGATCTGAGTTGTTGTTGATGTTATAAAGATGGAAGGTATTCTAATTAAGCACTTTTTAAAAACTGTAGAAAATAACAAAATAAAGGGAAGGAACACTGGAAAACCAAAAATAAAGGCAGAAAACAATGTATTAGGAAGCAAAAGAGAAAAACAAAAATAATTAATAAAAACCAAAAGCCAGTTCCTTGAAAGGATAAGCAACATAGACAAAATGCTGGTGTGTCTGGCCAAAAAGGAAAACCATTAGGAATGTGAAATGGCATGTAATCACAGACATGGGAAATTTTAAATATTATGGAACTATACTGTTAGAACTTTATGTCAAACATTCGAAAATACATATGAACTAGATGCTTTTATAGTAGTTTATTCACTACCAAAAATAATTCAAAAAGAGGTAGAAAACCTGAATAATTAAATAATCATAGAAGAAACTTAAAAGGTGGTCAAATATTTTTCTGGAACCATAAATTCCAACTCTGTGTTAAAAGAGTAGTAGGCGATGACCAAGTAATGTTTATTCCAGGAAGGTACATATTGTTTGACTTTACTGTTTTAGGAATGGCCAAAGGAAGTCTCCCCAGTTTGGACCACACCATATTTAACTTTGAGTTATGATGAAGTGGAAATTTCAGTACACTAAACAATTAAATGCAATGCCCAAACAATATTCAGATATTACCCGCACATTTTCAGTCTTTACCTGTAAGTGAGAAATTTAAGTTGTCTGAAGGGCCCTGTAATCCCAGACTTATAATTAAGACTCTGTAAACTAGGACCAGTCTCCCAGAAAAATAGAGGGGTTGTTCTGATTCTTTTTAATAGGCTTTCTAGAGAATGACAACCCCGATGAAATTTATTCCAAAGGTGATATCACATTAGCCTAAGTAAGATCCCAAATGACTTTTTTTCCCTATATTTGGGAAATAAAGGGTCAGGTTGCAACCTAAACAGATTAGGGAGCCATGAATCAAAATATATTAACAGACTTCCAAAACAATGGAGCTACAAATGGGGGACTCACATATGTTAGTATTTTTCCTTCTGTGCATACATGCAAATATCATAAAGGGTATTTTATGGTTTTTTTTAAAGATCGAATATTAGATAAATTGCCTTGGGAAGACCTCTCTGACAAAATGACTTTTGAGTGATGGTCTGAATGAAGTGAGAGAACTGGGACATATACGTAGAAAGTGAACATCACAGGTGAAGGAGACCAAAACTTCAAAGGCCTTGAGGTAGACTGTACCTGGCATCTTAACAGAGTCACAAGGAAGCCACTGTGGTGCAAAGAACCAGGAGCAAGACAAGTAGGGCATGATATCAGAGGCGTAATGGGAGGCAAGATCCTGGATGGCTTTTTGTTCAGAGAACAGACTTTGGCTTTTACTCTGATTCATGTGAGAAGCCATCAGATTATCCTGAACAGAGGAGTGTCATAATCCAACATGATACACATTATAAGAAGCAAATTTAAAAGATCACGGTGAAACACAGACTCACTCTTAATGAAATCAGCATAAAGGCAAGGATGTTTATTATCCTTATTTTTATTGAACGTTGTTATGGAGATTCTGACCCATGTGATAGGAAATGAAAAAAAAAAGAGTATATAGTTGAGAATGGAAGTAACAAAATTATAATTATTTGCAGATAATATGTGTGCCTACTTAGAAAACCCAATGGAATCTAATAGAAAGATTAATGGAGTTCAGTAAGGTGGCCAGATATATCATTTTGATATTTATCAAAACTAAGATGTTTGTAAGATACAATGCAGATTTATATGAGAGAAGGGCGTCTTAGATTGCGAAACTGCAATAATATGTATGTTTTTTAAAGTCTTCATAAATGCCAGTAATAAATAACCCGAAAATATAGGGGAGGAAAAGATTCCACTCACAATCCTGGAAACATAAAATACATAGTAATAAAATTAACAAGAAACATACAAGTCCTTCTTCATAAGATCAAAACTTTACCAAATGACATTTTTACAAACTTAAATAAAGGGAAAACATACCATACTCTTGGATGGAAAAACTCAATATTCTAAAAATGTGAGTTCTCACTAAGTAACATATAAATTCATTGAAATTCCAATCAAATGTCTGTAGGATTTTTTTAATTTTTGAAAAGTTGACTCTAAAATACAATTGGAAGAATAAATGAGAGAGAACAGCTAAGAAAAACTAGAAATAAATGAATAATGAAATATAGAAAGTCCAGAAACAAACCCACACATTTATATAAATTCAGTTTATGATAAAACTGGAATTTCAAATGATTGGGGTAATTGGCCAACAGATGTTATGGGAAAGTTTTGTTTTTTCATTAGAAAACACAAAGATAGATATCCATCTGACACTATTTTAAAAAGTAAGCTCTAAACGAATCAATGATTTAAAAGTTAAAGTAACTTCTAAATTGGTGGGAGAGATGGGTGAAGGGGTACAAATTTATTTTAAAAATGAAAATAAAATCATAAAAGTATTAAAAGTCAGTGTAAATTAATATTTTTATAATCTTAGAGTGGGAAAGGTCTTTTTAACTATAACACAAAGTCCAGAAATCTTGAAAGTTTGTCAACTTTATCAAGAAAAATACTTAAAATTTTCATCTGGCAAAAGACCATGAGCTAAGTTGAAAGAAAAATGGCAAAGTAGAAAAATATTTACATCATGTATTGACAAAGAGTTACAGTCCTCAAAATAAGCATCACAATAGGAAAAAATGGGCAAAAGACAGAGACAGTTTAAAATGCCTCTGGATTTAATGACTTCAATTTAAAAATTTTTCTCATAGTGCACAGAAAGGTATGTGTTGGATATTTGGGACAATTTTGTTTGTACTAGTAAAGATTGCACATATACCAAGTGTCCATTACTTAAAGATTGGTTAAATTAATCATGGTACAACTATAATAAATAACTATATAGTCATTAAAACAATGAGATAGATCTATACAAACTGAAATAAAGGGTGCCCCTTAAAAACTGTTTATTTAAAATTATAAACTGCAAACAGTATGTATAGTACTGTTACACATACATAATTGTAGGATCTTATTAATATGTACATATAATACATATATATATATATATATATATATATATATATATATAGGAACATGCATTCATGCATAGAGAAATGTCTAGAATGATATAACTCAAATTGTTAGTGATAATTAACAGTGAACACTTACATTGCAGTTACTATGGGCCAGGCACTGTTCTAAATGATAAATGAGGCCATTATGCTAAGTGAAATAAGCCAGTCACAAAAAGACAAATACTCCATGATAACACTTACATGAGGAATGTACAACAGTCAGTCAAGCTCATAGAAGCAGAGAATACAATGAGGGCTGCCAAAGGCTGGGGTGGGGGAGGGGAAATGGGGAGTTTTTGCTCAATGGGTATAAAGTTTGTTACTGAAGGTGAATAAGTTCTAGAGATCTGCTGTCCAACATTGTGTCTATAGCTAACAAGATACTACTGTACATTTTAAAATATGCTAAGAGAATAGATCTCATATTAAGTGTTCTCACCACAATAAAAAAAAAAATCGCAAATATACATATCCTTTGGCCCAGTAATTCCACTTCCAGGGATTTACTTACAGATATACCCATACGTGAACAAAATGATATATGTACAAGGTTTTTCATCATAGCATTATAGGTAATGCAAAATATTGGAAAGAGTCCAAATTGCCCTCCATATGGGACTGGTTAAATAAACTATGGCTCATTCAGAAGATGTAATACTATGCAGCAATAAAAATGAAAAGTCCTTTATTTACTGATTTAGGGTGATCGTTAAGATAGCGAAGTGCTGGGCTTCCCTGGTGGTGCAGTGGTTGAGAATCTGCCTGCTAATGCAGGGGACACGGGTTCGAGCCCTGGTCTGGGAAGATCCCACATGCCACGGAGCAACTAGGCCCGTGGGCCACAACTGCTGAGCCTGCGCGTCTGGAGCCTGTGCTCCGCAACAAGAGAGGCCACGATGGTGAGAGGCCCGCGCGCCGCGATGAAGAGTGGTCCCCGCTTGCCGCAACTAGAGGAAGCCCTAGCACAGAAACGAAGACTCAACACAGTCATACATAAATAAATAAATAAATAAAAGAACGTGAATTTCTAAAAAAAAAAAAAAAAAAAAGATAGCGAAGTGCTACCATTTGTAACAAAAAAGAGGGATAAAATATTACATATATGCCTATCTGCTTGTGTATATATACAGATATGTATATCCCTGAGAAGATAACTAAGAGACTGGTAACTATCTCCTGGGAAGTGAACTAAATTGCTATAGTGCACAGTGGAAGTATTTCTTTTTACACTTTAAAACTATGTGACTCTATTACCTGTTCAGAACATTAACTGTATTAACATTTGGAGAAAAAAAAAACCATGCAAAGAAAGGCTGACCTTTGGGCTCGGTAGATGTATTTAGAGTTTCCCGTGAGCCGGTATAGCAGCAGGAAGACATAGGCACTGCCAGCTACCCCGTGGCAAATCCCTGGCCCCTTCTTTAGCAGGCCCTTCTGCCACGTCAGTTCCCCACACCGGATACATGTGTCCAGGTACTGTGGTTTCTTGGAAACCAGATAAGCTTTTGCAAACAGATAGGCAATTCCTGTGAAAACATCAAAGACATTAGAGGTGATTTTCAGGGCTTAATACTATAGAGCAGAACTTCTCAAACTCTAAGAGGCTCACAAATCACCAATGTATCGGTAAAATATCCACTCTAATCTAGTAGGTCTGAGGTGGGCCCAGAGATACTGCATTTCTAACGACGGCCCTTCCGGGGACCACATTTTGAGTAGCAAGGCTATAGGATCTTCTCCAAGGGAGTCTTACTTTACCTGTGAGATTTAGTTTACGTTGTTTGAATTGTATGGTGATACCGGCCCTGAGAGCAAGAGTAACAAGTATCTAGATTGATAAAATCCATAATTTACAAATGGGTTAATATTTGATGACACATACCCTGGTAAGCATTATGCATATCTGGCTTTTGGGAATGGCTAAATGTTTACACACTTTGCCCATTCCCCCACGGATGTTCAGAATTTGTAATGTTAAAGTACTTATAACTACACACCTTTTCTTAAGAGCCAAACTGGGAGTCCTTCCAAAAACAACAATGATCCCAAGTGACCTGGCCAAGACTCTGGCTTCAGCTGTGAAGTGAGGCCCTCCCCACTTGATTGTTCCAAGGAAAGACACGTTCCTTCAAAACTCCTCAGCCAAGGCAATCTCAATTACACAGGCAGGAATGGAAACAAGAGAAGTGACAGCTATTAATAGAAACAATTTCCCCCACGTTCCAGGTGCTCATATTCAGAGAGGAGATTAATAACACAAGATCACTCTCTCTCCTGCCTCGCCTACCCTTCTCGTATAGAAAGTGGGAAAGACTGGAATTTAGTAGATATTTTGACTAGCTCATCCATCAAGGTTATCTCTGCCTTTGTCTTTGACTAGCCTATTTTACAACTGTGTAAAGACAGAAATTACCTTGTAGAAAACTGACAGTAATGTAAATAATACCTGTCTCTAGAAACTCATATTCTGTCCGGTAGATGCTGCATTGGCTTCCCTCAGTCTTCGTGGAAGCAGCTAGTTTCTGCATCTATTAAGTAAATTCATGTCAGCGTTCCTAATAGCCTAGAAATATGTCCACTCTTTGGATTTTCCTTTGAACCAGTTGTAATACCTTTGTGGTTCCCTCATTAATTTATGAGTTAAAATTGTTGACATATGTTTATGTCTGTATGAGAGTCATGATTTTATTCTCTTTTAAAAATGTATCCTTTAACACTCCCTATGACGAACACGTAACAATGGGCTCTCCTCAGCCAGTGCTTTCCAAGTCAACCACTGACAATGGTCACCTATGGCACTGTCCTCCTTCAGTTTTAGGAAGAAAGTGTCATTCCCACAAAGAATGATTTTTAAAAGAATTGAACTTAGTTAATTACACATTCATTCATTCACTGTATCCATTCATTTGAAAGTGCTCATTGATGATCTGCTGTATGCACAGCCCTAGGCAGGGCCAGCTTCATGGGCATGTGACCTGTACAGCCTCACAAAGGGCCTCCAGAAGGGCCCCACCCTGGATTGAATGCTCTGTTGTTGCCATCTTGAAATTCTTAATCATTTTTTAAAAAGGGGTCTGCATGTTTATTTTGTACTGGGTCCCCCAAATTCTGTTGCCACTTCTGGCCCTGGGTGATACACAATAAATGCTAAACACGATTCCTGCCCTTCAGGAAGGCACTGTCTAGAAAGGGAGAGAAAAATATGTACTTTTGATTGATACATAATAAGACATGTAGTTCATGATGCTGTTGGGACATAAAATGAATGGCTCTGAAAATAATACTAGAGGGATCAGAAAAGTGGAAGTTCCCTGAGGGAGACAGTCAGGGGAAGCTTTGATGGAAGTAAGGCTTTCTCCAGGACTGTGTAGGATGCATAGGAAACTGCAGGCCTGAGGACATGGAGAGAGAGCATTCCAGGCATCAAATCAGCAAGGGCAAAGTTTCTAAGCCACAATAAACAAGTCACATGAAGACCAGTGGGGCAGTGTTCTAAGCAACAGGACCATGGGCTGGAAGGGTAGATTGGGCTCATATTTTGGATGATTTTACAAGTCCAGTTGGGCAGCTTGGACTGTATTCGTGGGCAGTAGGGAACCAGTGGGAGTGTTTTGTTGTGAATTGGTTGGTTTATATTTTTAATGATGTGATTAGTATTATAGACAAAATGCCCCACTGTGGGGTCAACCAAGACTGAAAGAAGGGCAATAGGGTAGCTATCAGCTGATCGTGTCAGCAGAAAGATGGCAAAGAGGCTAATGAAAGAGACAGCTCACAGGATGGGTGGCTATTTAGATATTAATTGAGCACCTACTATATACCAGGACAGTAGTAGGTGCTAAGGTTTTTAAAAGCCCCTGCCAGGGCTTCTCTGGTGGCGCAGTGGTTAAGAATCCTCCTGCCAATGCAGGGGACACGGGTTTGAGCCCTGGTCCGGGAAGATCCCACATGCCGCAGAGCAACTAAGCCCGTGCGCCACAACTGCTGAGCCTGCGCTCTAGAGCCCATGAGCCACAACTACTGAAGCCCGCGTGCCTAGAGCCCGTGCTCCGCAGCAAGAGAAGCCACCGCAATGAGAAGCCCGCGCACCGCAACGAAGAGTAGCCCCCGCTCACCGCAACTAGAGAAAGCCCGCGCGCAGCAACGAAGACCCAACGCAGCCAAAAATTAAATAAATGAGTAAATAAATAAATTTATAAAAAAAAAAAGAGAAGCAGATGGTTTAAAAATAAATAAATAAATAAAAGCCCCTGCGTTCATTAGTCTTTACAACCTAACTGGGGCATTCATTAGGCTACGTGAGGGGACAGAGGGGCATTGAGGAAGCACAGAGGAAGGCTCCTAACCGACACTTGGAGGTAGGAAAGGCCCACTGGTGAAATGACACCATCTAACCTGGGGACCAAAGGAGGAGGAGGTACAGGCCAGGTGAACCGGAAGCCCTTGGTGCTCTATCGGATCCCTTTACTTTACTGGCAGGTGCCCCATCCCCCAGCTGCTGTGAGTTGACTGCTGACAAAGCTCACTGCTGCCCTCTTCTTGGGAGATACGGCCTCAGCCAAAGGGGCGGCTATGCTATGCACCTCCCCCAGCAGGTTTTGGCCAATGATTGGCTGCCTCAAGACAGAGCAACTCTGTGGGGTCATCTGTGCCTCTTAGCTTCCCCCCAACTCAGAATCCAGGTGAAGCTACTCTCCAGGTGAGACACAGAGAGCCCTTTGCCACCCAGCTCCTACTCTGTCCTCCTGCCACTTCTCCCCCAGCCACTCATTTTAGTAAGGGCCTTCATGCCCTCCATGAAGCGTTTACTTCAGTGAAACCAAACCACCCCACAGTTCCCCTTCCTTCACCATGTGGTTCCATGCCTCTGACTGACTTTTCTCGGAACAAACAAAGAAAGGTGGGAACCTTTCTTAGTCTAACTTATCTCAGGCATCACCTCCTCCAGGAAGCCTTCCCGGAACCTGGAGGAGGACCAGAAATCCCTCCTTTGAGCTCCCATCACTCCTTATACAAACCTTAGCACTCACACAGTATCATATTAAAATTACCTGTTTTTTTAATATAATTTTTAAATTGAAGTATAGTTGATTTGTAATATTATATTCGTTTCAGGTGTACCGGATAGTGATTCAGTATTTTTACTGACTAAACTCCATTAAAAGTTATTACAAGATGACTATAATTCCCTGTGCTATACAATATATCCTTGTTGCTTATCTATTTTATACATAGTAGTGTGTATTTCTTAATCTCCTACCCCCATCTTGCCCCTCCTCCCTTCCTTCTCCCCACTGGTACCCACTGGTACCCACTAGTTTGTCTTCTATACTTGTAAGTCTGTTGAAATTACTTGTTTTCATGGCTGCCACCCCTAGTATTGTGCCAGCTACCCAAGGGCAGGTACTCTGTCTTGTTCATTTTTGCTCCCCGATCTGTGGCATGGTGTTTGACACATGGCAAGGCCTCCACAGATGTCTGCTGACCCTATAATGTCCCATTTCTCACCCCAGCGCAGGCCAATGCTGAAGCGGAGGTGAAAGATGTGGAAGGAAGACGGGTTGAGATGGTCTAATTGCTAAACCAAGCCGTTAGCCCCAGGCAGCTTAATGGGTATTGATCCTATGGTTCTGGCCAGAGACAAAGGGCCTCTTCCTGCAGCCTGGATCATGGAATGGTACATGGACAGGACCTTGAAAAACTTCTACACCTATTGTCTCCTTACCTAACCTAATGAAATCCACAATAAGGTGGCTTAATCTAAAAGGAAAGGACGTTGGATTTCTTTGCTTTTGCTGGGAACGGTGTCATTTCATCCTGGGAACACTGATTATTGTGCTTTGACATGAAACCCGGAGGCAGCAATGATATATGTCTTTGTCAAATACAAATGGGAAAAGGAATTATTACTTAAGAAATATGGTTTGAGAGGCTAAATCTTGGAAACATGTGATCCAGCAGAGCCTCGTGATAGCCAGACTTGGCACGTTTCGTTTCAACATCCTAGAGAATCAGCGCACAGGTCCATTCTGGGATCCGGAATTTGACCGAAGCACGCATTGTACGGTGTGTGCTACAAAGCTTAGCGACCAAAGACACCTGCACTGTACAAGTACTTACTGTTCTCTATTCAAAGTCACCTACCCAGGAGCCCTCATGAAATGATTTAAAAAAAATATAGCTACACCTGTGTTTCACCCAGAGTAAAGGAAATGCGCTGTCAGTGTGACCACAGTAATGATGTAACATAATGCGATCTAGAGTTTCTTTTAGCCACAGCATTTGTTTTAATGATTTTGTAAATGACTTTTGCCCTGTACTGCAGAATCTTCAAGGCTAGGAAGGGGTCAGGTGAATCTGCCTGCTATACTTCGTTGTATTTAGTGAGAAAAACTCTACGCCGCACTGGGTATTTATAAATGTGGGTGTCTGCAAATCTTTTGGGCCATATCCCTCAGGAACGGTAAGGGTCCACAGGATTAAAGGGGTCTGTGGTGAAAAAAAGACTGAGTTTCACTGCTCCACCTCAATACACTCCTTTCACAGATGAACAAAGGCACAAAAGAAACAAAGTGGTTTTCTCAAGGTTACTTAGCTGGTTAGTGTTGGAACTACAATTAGAACCCAGAGTTATTAACTTAAGAGTCCAGAAGTATATTCACAGAGCATAAATGATAACTAAGGCTGTCACCTGTAGAGGTGGGTTGAAAGAAAGTCAACAGGAAACAATTATAGTATCATTGATGAAGATAAGGTATCATTGATGAAGTTCCACACTGTGGATTATTTCTGGCAGGTTTTTAATCACAGAATCAGTCTGCCGCCCCAAACCATCTGCACTGTTCATAAATCTACTCTCAAAAAATGCTCTCCTCACATAAGTGAGAAATATTTTTCTAGGTCATCTCTTGTTTTAGAATTTTTGGAGAGCTTACTGTTGCCAACTTCAGAGGCATCATGATGGTCTTTAACCTGCACTTATCAGATTTATAATCACTCTTGATGCTATTTTTAGCACATCTCTTAAAAGGAAGACCAATACCCTTGAGATGGAAGTGCGGGTTGGCAGACATAATGGACTCCATTTGGTTCTTTATTCATTTGTGAATTAGTTTATTTTTGGCAGTCCAGTGAATATGTGGATTGAATGATTTTGCCCTGCAACCTGCGTTTAATCTAACCAAGATACTGAACATGAATGATAAATGAGGATAAATAAAGTCCCCAAGGTGATGAATCCTATGCTGTACTATTATGGTCCATGATTTACAAAGACAGATGGGATGTGATGTACAGAGAGAATGGAATAACTGCCCTTCAAGAGCCCCACATCAATTACGTGACCCAGCCACTCATTTTAGTAAATTATCTTCCCACTCTTCACAGGGCTTTTACTATACACTGAATCCTTTCAAAATAGGCTGTATTTAATTTGGGACATCTCCAAAATTCAAGGATCCTGGGGTGCTTGGAGGATACCCAAAGGCCTTTGCTGAAAATGATTAAAGGGAATAGGAAATGGGAGTGTTGAGCGTAACATGAAGAGATATCATTTCCAGAATGGTAAATAACTGCTGTTTTTCTTCAGAAAGTTCAAAGCAAGAAAAAAGTGGGCTCAAATGATCACTGGTGGGAATTAGCCTGGACATAGTGCACAATGCCCTGGCGCTGGTACAAGCACACGTGGGAGCCTTTGAAGTCCTTCCTTAAGTAAAACTGGCAGGCAGAGAAAATATGGCCAATGGACTAAGACTTCTATCATTCGTCACCTCAAACTGTACTGAAGAAAAAATGAAATTCCAGTTGGATTAAAGAACATTAATTAGGTAAGGCGGGGAAAGGAAGTAATAAAAATCAGGTAACAAATGAAAGAGAAATCAAATATATTTTAAAGCTGTACTCATGGCACTGAAGCATAGCCTTGAAAATTAAATACACTCCTAATCAAAAATGTGTGTGTTATTTTGGTATTTTAAGTCTCTCCTCTGGCCAATCGACCAAAATGCACTGTCTTTTTTGAATTGCCCCTTCTCTAAGGCCTAATTAGCAGTGTAATGGGATTGGAAAAAAAAAAAAAAAAAAGGAAAAGATGGGGTCTGATAAGTTTCCAGGCTCGATTCCAGAGAGTTCACTGCAAATGGCTTCTCATTTCTCTAGACTTTTCATTAGGTGATAATGGAAACCCTCATTTGGAGAAGAATTACAGAACAGTCCATCTTCAACCTTAATGTGCGTACAAATCACCTAGGGATCTTGTTGAAGTGCAGATTCGGATTCAGTGGGGCTGGGGTGGGGCCTGAGATTCTGGATATCTAACAAACTCCCGTGCCACTAATCCAGGGACCGTGTTTTGAACTGCCAGGTTCCAGATCTGCACTGTCCCATGAAGTTACTACTGAGCGCTTGCAACGTGGCTAGTCTGTATCAGGATGGGACGTAAGTATAACAGAGACACGGGATTGCAAAGACTGGATATTTAAAAAATATGAAGTCACTCGATTTTTAAATTGGTTGCATGTTGAAATAATATTTGGCGTATATTGGGGTAGATCTATTATTAAAATTCATCTCACCTGTTTCTTTCTATGTTTTTAATAGGGCTACTAGAAAGTTAATTTCATATGTGGCTCGTATTATATTTTGTTGGGCAGCACTAGTTTAATTTGTATACAAATACTGTAGATAAAGATCATATAGTTTTTAAACACAGGATCATTTCTGGACATCCTTTACTGATGGAGACTTTCTTGGCTTTGAAAAGTTTCATCTTGACCTTTTCATCTCCCATGGTAATGGCATAAGATGAGAAATACCCTCACTTCTCAGAAAAGGCACCCGTCTTTGGCTAAGCCCAGTGAAAGGCAATGCTATCAGATAATAACAGGAGTGAGACCTGGGGCGCCGTGGCACCAGTGCACCAGCTCGTTCTCCCTCTCAATGGCCTCGCCGAGCTCAGGTGGCCAGTTGCAGTTCTGTTCCTGCTCCATAAGGAAGTCCACGCTCTGCCACACCAGCTCCTGATCTGAGGGCTTAAGGTGCTCATGGTACGAAAGAAGCATCTGGAGGATGGACGACAGGCCATGAGCTGCTCCTATATAGACAAGCAAAGCATCATTAATTCACACAATTGGGAGGAGGACCAGTTTGAAGTCTGGGCGTTAAGTATTACAGATTGATGAAGGGGTTGGGGAAAGCCAGGCATTCTAGGCAAAAGGACCAGGCACAAAGGTTACAAAGGTATGAGAACACTTTGCCTGCTGGAGACTATGCTGGACAGAACCAGGGAAGGGAGAGATAAAGCTTGAGTTTGGAGAGGGAGGCAGGCAATCTACAAAGGGGCTTGCAAGTCATGCTTGCAAGGAGTGATGGGGAGCCACTGAAGGATTCAAAGGGGTAGTAACTAACTTTCACTTTACAAGCCTCGTATCTCAGAAGTAGTCATTGTGATTCAGTAGTCTGTTATTAATCCACTAATGTTAAAAACTCGAAACTGTCAGTGGCTGAATCCTGCTTCCCTGTGCAGAGGTACTACTGGCAGTGAGCATATAAGCTGTTAAACTTTCAGCAAAATTAGGTCAGTGAATTCACAATTGAGAATAAAGGATTTTAGTCTTTAGTGAAAGTCATTGTTAAAATAGCTCCATTTCTTTTTTTTCCTTTTTCTTCTTTTTTGTTTTAACATCTTTATTGGAGTATAATTGTTTTACAATGTCATGTTAGTTTCTGCTGCATAACAAAGTGCATCAGATATATGTATACATATATCCCCATATCCCCTCCCTCTTGCGTCTCCCTCCCACCCAAATAGCTCCATTTCTGACAGGTAGACTCTGAAAACAAATATGAAATTGTGCTTTGTAGTATCCATCGATATTTGTTTTTAAATGGCCTTTTAAAGGGTTCCCACTGAAAGCAATAGTGATGACCTATGTCAAAAACAAAATCTTCCAGTCTTTAGCCAATGCTGCTGTTAGAGACTGCCTTCCTCCTCCAGGCCTTTGCCAACACCCTTACTCACCCAAGTATTCGGTTCCATAGTAAGAATACATCAGTGGGAATGGTTTCCTCTTTTTCATGGCATATTGCTTCCCGGAGTCCAGGATCGCCTGGCAAATTGATTTGATCTGTGCTGGGGTCAGCACCTGAGTAAGGAAAAGAAGCAGAAGTCAAGTCAGGATCTTCATTATTCCTCAGACACTGGGTTTTCTTGCTTAAAAAGTCCATCAGCATATCCCCTCAGTCCTTTTCCTATTTGTAAATAAGCTCAGCCCACCATACCTTTTTTTTAAAACCACTGATTCTCTCTTCGTTGTCAAGTTTATCTCCCCTCTTCAGAAAATTTGCAGTTCTGATGGGAAACACACACCTTTACTGCTATAGGTTTTAATAAATGGCAGAGACCACCTAACAGCTGTTATATCATTAATCTTTGTCACAGGAACAAGAAGTTGCTCAGGAAAGAATTAAGACTGGTCCTAAGCGACCATGCTTAGCAAAGCTGTTACTTCTGATGTATGGCGCGGGTCTGGCTCAGACAATGGGCCTTCCGTTTGTGTCATTTCGACTGTGCTTATAAAGCCACAATTCTATGACAAGCTGCTGCATGACAGACCCTCTGGAGCCTTTTGCAGTCCACGAAGGAAACCAAAGTCCAATAAGGACCAAGGCAAAAGAACTTTTACTATCAAAATGATGCTGAATAGAGAACAGCTAAAAGGCCGTCTCCCATATTTTATTCAATCTAGGTACCGTAAGTTTTAGGGCTATACAGGTTAAAATGTTCTCAAGCCTACAAAGCATCATTGCATTTATCAGGGTTCTGCTCACGTTTGCAATGCTCTCCGTCTGCCACTCTGCCTCGGGGTACACTGGATGCTCCCTTTGGCACAGCACTTGTCGCCTGTTGCGTTCTGTCTCTTTCTTTCTACTGGATGATCAGATGCAAAGACTGTTGTGTCTCATCATTTTGGTATCCTTGGTTCTTGACTCTGAGCCCGAGGGGGCCTTTGGTAACTGATGAGCGAGTAAGTGCCAGGTGGACTGCCATGAAAAGCAGAGCCCCCCCTCTCCTCTTTTCTTTATTCACCCCCTCCCTCCCTCTTCCCCTTCCTTCCACAGTTATTTCTTAAGCCCTTACTATAAGCAGGAAAGCCTGTTCTAGACGCTGGAGACACAACAGTGAACAAGGTGACAAGACCTTTACTCTCATGAAGCCAACCTTCCAAAAAGGCAGACCTACACAGGAAGAGTACTAGCCAGAGTAACCAAAAACAGAAAAAATCACCTAAAGTTCAGCCTTGGCCTGACTGCACGAATCTGGGATCAAGGAACAATCTATTGGATTTTGGCCTTTCTCCGAAGACTCACACATCAAATTTTCCTACCTGATATCTGCCATTAGACTCACCCATTCCTTTTGAAATAACTAATGATTTCTTAAGTCATAACTTGCTCCTCTGATTTACACAACATTAGAAGGGCAAAATATAATCCAGGTTGTGGCCCCTTCAAATCTAGCATTTAATTTGGAAAAATAATCACATGAAGAGGAAGTTGTTCATTAATTAATTCTGCCAGTTAACATTACTGAGCTACTATTCCAGTGAGGCCCTCTAGTAGGTATTGTGGGGGAAACTCTAGAAAGCCTAGGACACATTTTTTTTCCTACAAGGAACTTACTATCCAGCACTGGACATAGACATAGACAAAAGTCTACAATAGAGTGATTAAAGTTCATGAGCCCACCTCACACCGGTCAGAATGGCCATCATCAAAAAGTCTACGAATAATAAATGCTGGAGAGGGTGTGGAGAAAAGGGAACCCTCTTGCACTGTTGGTGGGAATGTAAATTGATACAGCCACTATGGAGAACAGTATGGAGGTTCCTTAAAAAACTAAAAATAGTACTACCATACGATCTAGCAATCCCACTACTGGGCATATACCCTGAGAAAACCATAATTCCAAAAGGGTCATGTACCACAATGTTCATTGCAGCTCTATTTACAATAGCCAGGACATGGAAGCAACCTAAGTGTCCATTGACAGATGAATGAATAAAGAAGATGTGGCACATATACACAATGGAATATTAGTCACCCATAAAAAAGAATGAAATAATGCCATTTGCAGCAAGATGGATGGACCTAGAGATTATCACACTAAGTGAAGTAAGTCAGACAGAGAAAGACAAATATCATATGATATGGCTTATATGTGGAATCTAAAAAAATGATATAAATGAGCTTATTTACAAAAGAGAAATAGACTCACTGACATAGAAAAAATCTTGTGGTTACCAAAGGGGAAAGGGGGGGAGGGATTAAATTGGGAATTTGGGATTAACAGATATATATTATTATATATAAAATAGATAAACAACAAAGACCTACTGTATAGCACAGGGAACTATATTCAATATCTTGTAATAACCTATAAGGGAAAAGAATCTGAAAAGGAATATATATATATATATATATATATATATATATATATATATATATATATATGTAACTGAACCACTTTGCTGTACACTTGAAATACTGTAAATCCACTGTAATTCAATTAAAAACATTTTTTTAATTAAAAAAATAGTTCATGAACCCAGGCAGGGGTGGAAAGAAACAGTAATGCAGAATATTTAACACATCAGCTTCACTAAGACTTCATCTCCTCATTTTCCATCTGGTTGCTCAGAAACAATTACGTCATGGGTTCCAACTTAAGTTTCCCTTTTATTAGGTACCTATCTTTGCCTCTTGGGTTTACTCCTCCTTTCTGCCTAGAAATCCTAAAGACCCTATCTTCCCATGCCTTCCCACCATCATTTCAGGGCTCAGCCTCGGGTCTTTCCTTAGCTGGACGGCACATTTCTCCTAAATGATTTCCTCCTCTGCATCCATTCGAATTGTTACCAAAGTTTCATTTGCCACTGACAACATCTTACTCTCTCTGTACCTTTATCAGCACCAACTGATCTCACATTTAGTCTTACTCTATGTAATATCTTGCATCATCGGCCTCATATCAACCCCTCCATCCTGGCTTACTCTCAGAAACCTGCCAAGAGCCTCAAAGGGCATGCACTTAAGAGGAGTCTATCCTGGTCCCATCCCATAATTTCCTGGGAATATATCTGGCTCTTCACCTGAACTGAGATCCTGTATGCCACTATTGGTCTTGAATCCATGTGACAGAGGCAGTTTTTGTGATAGGAAAAGGCAACTGGATTTTCAGGGTACATACTCATTTGAATGACTAAAATTCTCCCTATTTGACTTCTGTGCTGATAATTGAAAACTGGATTATTCTTTCCTCAGCTGAACATTTATTCATGTCTGCTTTCTCTCCCCGCCCCACCTGCTTGTTTTTAACCCAGAAAAGGAAAATCAACTTTGGTTCTATGTGGTGCCCTCTTTCTTTTCATCCCTGATCCACAGCTCAGAATAGAGAATGAGTTTATAAAATATTTCAAAACTTCCCCGGTCATGCATCATGTCTGGGTGGTTTCCTCTTATCTCGCAGAAACACTGTGAAAAACAAAGAGAAACAGCGCTTGTCGGGCCGGATAAAGACCAGTTATGCGTGCAGTTCTTTATCGCTGGGAACAGACAAGACCTACCCTTGGTTTTATTGATCAGCAAATAAAAAGGGGAAAAACAGTGTACATGAAAAGTGTGCAGAGGAGAGCACTGAAGAAGAGGGTACTGGTCCCCGCCCAACACACAGTACGTTAGGAAGAAAGGAGATGAGACGCGGGGCAGGGGCTGCTTCGTGTTCTCTCATTTGTCTGCCCTCTCAGACATCCCTCCAGGCTGCACTCCCAGCACAGAGGAACACACGAGCGCACACACTTCCAAGAAGACGGCCTCCGTCTGTGCTGCTGAAACACTCTGAGGCCTTGGGAATGAGGAAATGGCATTTCCACTGGGGAAAAAAGTGACTGGGGATGGCAGAGAGCAGCTCCCTGTGCGTTAGGCCTTTATCAGAACAAACCCAAATTCCCTCTCCTGTATCTGTAGCACATAAGGCTATGCATGTGTTGATGTCTTGGATGGATTTGGTTCTTTTTAAAAAATTTTAAAAAATTTTTAAAAATTATAGTTGATTGACAATGTTGTCAATCAATGTTAATTTCAGCTGTACAGCAAAGTGACTCAGTTATACACATATATACATTCTTTTTTTATATTCTTTTCCATTATGGTTTATCCCAGGATACTGAATACAGTTCCCTGTGCTGTACAGTAGGACCTTGCTGTTTATCCATCCTATATGTAATAGTTTGCATCTGCTAACCCCAAACTCCCAGTCCTTCCTCCCCCCCACGTTCCTCCTCCTTGGCAACCACAAGTCTGTTCTCTGTCTGTGAGTCTGTTTCGGTTCATTTGTGGTATATTTTATTTATTTATTTATTTATTTATTTTTAAAAAAATATTTATTTTTTTAACATCTTTATTGGAGTATAATTGCTTTACAATGTTGCGTTAGTTTCTGCTGTATAACAAAGTGAATCAGCTATACATGTACATATATCCCCATATCTCCTCCCTCTTGCGTCTCCCTCCCACCCTCCCTTTCCCACCCCTCTAGGTGGTCACAAAGCACCGAGCTGATCTCCCTGTGCTATGCGGCTGCTTCCCACTAGCTATCGGTTTTACATTTGGTAGTGTATATATGTCCATGCCACTCTCTCCCTTCGTCCCGGCTTACCCTTGCCCCTCCCCGTGTCCTCGAGTCCATTCTCTACGTCTGCATCTTTATTCCTGTCCTGCCCCTAGGTTCATCAGAACCATTTCTTTTTTTTAGAGTCCATATATATGTGTTAGCTTACGGTATTTGTTTTTCTCTTTCTGACTTATTTCACTCTGTATGACAGACTCTAGGTCCATCCACCTCACTAGATTCCACATATAAGTGATATCATATGGTATTTGGATTTGGTTCTTTAAATAAAAATTTGTTTTTACACTGAATTGAAATAAATTAAGATATCTCAAAAATACAAAGCAAGTCTCTGGTGGTTTGGTGTAAATATTTTCATTAGTTTAATCGATTCCCTTTGCTGATCCTTGAACGGAGGTGTTTGCTGTGAAATAGTCCCATTGGGCTGGGCTCTGAGTATGAAGAGACGAGAGAGCAATAAAGCCCATTCTGTTTCCTGGCCCCGCCTAAAGGTTGTGCTCTGATGGAACCAACTCCCTGCTGAGGAGCGATGACCTTTGTTAAGGAAATGAATGAAATGGGCCAAGCCACAGAAAGCCTGCCTCACCACAGACCCCTTTCCAGGGTTAAGTGTCCCGCCCACAGGCCCTCTGAAGTGGCAGTCTTTGCTAGCTTGATATCAACCACTGCCAGCATTAGCAAGCAACCGTCCAAAATGCCCAAAGTATGTGACTGCCCACCCAGATGGAATGCAGAAGGTCACTCCAGTATCACGCCAAACACATATGTAACAGAGCAAGAATCTGACATGAACTTAGGTGATTTCCTCCAGCAATTTATTTCATCCACTCCTTTGCCCCGCCATTCTGGTGGTAGCACAAGCTTCTGCCTGAGAGAGAAAAAAGCCATTTGATGACCAATGAACATCAAAATGACTTTTTTTTATGTTAACTTTCTAAAAAAATTTTATTGGAGTATAGTTGATTTACAATGTTGTGTTACTTTCAGGTGTACAGCAAAGTGATTCAGTTATACATATATTCATTCTTTTTTTGAGACCCGTGGAGATAATAGCTCTGAGGAAAAAAGGCTGTTGAGTTGTTAGAAACTGGGTATTTTAGTACTTAAAGTTGATAATACAAACAACAGACTTGAAGGATATGTAGAGTCAGGATGGAGCTAAAGCTGTTCAAGGTGGAAGGAGGCGAAACCAGGAAACTGAAAGTCAGTGTGGAGTTCCTGCTCTCCTAGCTCCACTCCCTTGTGCTAAGCATTAGGAGAGATCCTATAATCCCCCGAAAAGGTTTGGGGATCTATAGGTAGTTAGGATGTGTGTCCCTCACTCCCACCTGGAATTGGGGAGATGGCAGCCTCAAAGGTGTGGCTCTTGTCTCAGGGTCTTGGGCCAGTAACAGAGATACCGCTGCACGGCATGTCCACAAGAGAGCCAGAGACAATCCTGAGTTTCCTGTGGGTACCATGGTGGAGCAGAAAAACATCCCATACCCTAAAGTAAATTTTTCTAAAAAAATTCACTACCCAAATTTAAAAGTTAGGGAAACTTTTTGGGTACAAAGTCAATATAAACATATGGTTAGAGTTTTACTTTTGAGGCCTGTTTGGGGCTTTGAGTCAGTTGGAAGCCACTAGGTTACAGGTAAGAGCCAGGCCTTCAGGAAATCTCTGGAGTGGGTGGAGATGTACTTCAGGTGTTGAGAAGACAAAAACTCAGGGGAGCTGCTTTGATGCAGAAGAAGCTTAAAGAGATAAAGTAGGGCTAAGGGAAGGCTTTCAAATAGGAAACAGATCTTGATGAATCAGACAATTCATATTATGTGCCAGGCCTGTGCCAGGCACTTTGAGAGAAGATATCATCTTAACAGCTGAATCATTTAAATAATGAGATATTTCGCATTTGTTTAAATTCTCAAAGTTATGATCTATAGCGGTAAGGTGGAGGGAGTGAATATTAAGGGCTTCACAGAGGGAGAGGGACATGAGCTTAAGCTTTGAAGGACAATTAGGAAGTGGATAAATGAAAGTGGCGGGGGGTGGGAGGGAGAGAGGGTATTTTAAGCTGTGGGATGATGGGGAAAACCCTGTGTATTAGGGCAATGCTTCTCACACTGCAATGTGCACACAAATCACCTGGTGCTCTTGTTAAAAATGCAGATTCTGATTCAGTAGGTCAGGGACGGGGCCAGGAGAATACAGTTCTAACAAGCTCCCAGGCGAGGCTGCTGCTGGTCCCAGGACCACACCTGAAATAGCAAGCGATGGGATTATAGGCGCACAGAGGCTGGTTGCAGCAGAGGATTTCTCTTGGGAAGGGTGAGAACTTGGAAGGAACTGTAGGAAGTTCCCAAAAACATTCAAGGAAGCAAGAGGGGGCACCAGGCAAGAACACTGCATACCATAATTTCAATGATCAGATTACCCAGAAAAGAGAAGGAGCAACAATGGGAAATTCTCTTCCAATATGCCATGTGTAGGAAAAGTGTGGCTAAATCTGCAAAACCCACTGGGGAGCTCTCTTAGCCAATGTGGCCAGGTTTATTTTCTTAATTAGTCTCCAAATGGGGCGCATGTGCTGGTGCAGAATGAGCAAGTCCCTTCCATCTGGTTTTCCTGATGCTCCCTGACCATCATTATGCTGGGCGATGAGGAATCGGAAGGGGGTTGCTCTACTTAATGATTATCTTCCAATCTTTTAGAGGGATTCAACAGAGAATTTCACTTATAAACACTTGGTCCCAGATACCATTTCAAAGTTGTTTCTTTTCCCTTCTCATGTCAAGAAACCCAAGCCAAGAAAACACTGGAAACTAGAAAAGAAAAACAGGTTTTACCCCATTCTTGCTGACTGACTGCTGGCTTGAAAGATTTATTACAAGTACCTGGTAACCCAGTCTGCACCAAGTGTCACTAGATGATTTCCTGTTCTATTTCTTGCAAGACAGGAAAGGTCTCAGAGCCTGAGTTTCCTTATCTACAAAAGGTGGATCACAATGACTTGCCCCACCTACTTCCTCAGGTGATGGTGAGACTATTATTAAAAAAGCAGTTCCCATTTGGAATTAGCAGATGCAAACCAGTATGTATAGGATGGATAAACAACAAGGCCCTGCTATATAGCACAGGGAACCGTATTCAGTATCCTGTGATAAACCATAATGGAAAAGAATATGACAAAGAATGTATATATATGTATAACTGAATCACTTTGCTATACAGCAGAAATTCACACAACATTGTAAAACAACCATACTTAAAAGGAAATACTTTACTTTCTTGTTAACTTTTATATTGGCTTTCTATTGCTGCTTAAACTTGGTGGCCTGAAACATGAATTTAGTCTCTGACCACACCCCAAATCGATGACATCAGCCTCTCAGGGTGTGGGACATAGGCATCAGTATTTATGAAAACTCTCCAGGTGATTCCAGAGTGCGGTCAAGTTTGAGAATCACTGAGAAACTTCGCTTCACCACTCTCTAGCAGTGTGGATTTAGGCAAGTTACTTATACTTTCTAAGCCTCAGTTGACTCATTTGTAAAAAGTATCGCTAATAAGACCTCCCTATCTCACTGGATTGTTATGAGGATTCCATATAAGACACTTAGCACAACTCCTGCCATGAAGCACGTGAGCAATGCAGTAAGCTGGGGTTAAGACAGACGTTGCAAGTCCAGCAGTGACTCAACCCCACCATTCAGCAGCACAGGCCTTGGAGGTCTGCGCTCAGAATCCCCCTCATAAAATAGCCCTGCTCACCTCCCGCACCCCATCTTCCATCCAAGGACCAGCTTGTGTCAGCTTGCATTCCTAAGTCACCGTAACTTGTAAGTCATAGACTAGTAACGTATGGCTCTTCATGTCTGTGTATTTACTTTTCTTTCCTCATCACCACACTTTGGGCGTTTCACTGTCCCACTATCTCCAAACCACATTGCTTTGCTCTTTCAAAACTACTTCTCAAGTTTACCTGGTTTCTAGACAAGTCTCTGTCACTAACTTTGTTACTTTAGACCAATCATGTAACCTCTCTGGTCCTCAGTTTCCTCACCTGAAAAAACAAGGAGTTAAGCTGAGGTGGTCTTTAATGTGTCTTTCAGCAATAGTATCTTGTCATTTTGTGATTCAACACTTTACGGCAACCATTTACAAATCTATAAATACTTATTTGGGCATTAATTCTGGGACGTGGACGGGATGGGATGTTTCAGTGGTTTCATTTTGTACAGGCTAGGCAAAAAGCCCTTTGCAATGAGATTATAGCGCATGTTTAACTTAACCTCTATTCTAGGCATTTTATTTTATGAAGATGCATATTTTCCCATGTGATCCAGCAATCCCACCGCTGGGCATATATCCAGACAAAACTATAATTCAAAAAGATACATGCACTCCTGTGTTCATAGCAGCACTATTCACAATATCCAAGACATGGAAACAACCTAAATGTCCATGTACAGATGAATGGATAAAGCAGATGTGGTACATATATACAATGGAATATTACTCAGCCATAAAGGGAAACAAAATTGAGTTATTTGTAGTGAGGTGGATGGACCTAGAGATTATCATACTAAGTGAAGTAAGTCACACAGAGAAAGACAAACATCATATGATATCACTTATATGTGGAATCTAAAAAAATTATACAAATGAACTTATTTACAAAACAGAAGGAGACTCACTGACATAGAAAACAAACATGGTTACCAAAGGGAAAAGGGGGGGAGGGATAAATTGGGAATTTGGGATTAACAGATATATATTACTATATATAAAATAGACAAACAACAAGGACATACTGTATAGCACAGGGAACTATATCCAATATGCTGTGATAAACCATAATGGAAAAGAATATAAAAAAGAATGTATACATATGTATAACTGAATCACTGTGCTGTACAGCAGAAATTAACACATTGTAAATGAACTATACTTCAATTAAAAAAGTCATAACTTCTTACTAAAAAAAAAGATGCATACTCTCTTATGTGCTTTCTTCCTAGTAGAAAGCTTAGGGAACTAGAAGTTGTTTTAGCCTCTTGGCATTGGTTACTTGACTATCTGGAGTCTTTGTCTCCCGATGCCTCCAAAGTGAATGACTACGTTATTAAGGCCTGATGCGTAATTGACCATTTCACGTCAGACCCTCCTCTAAGCCACGGTTATGTCATTGCACTAGTCTCAAACCATGGTTCAACAGACATTTTTCAAGTGCTTGCTGTGTGCATGACACTGGGCTAGAGATTACAGGAATATAGAGGTGAGTAGTTGTGTATAGTCAGGTATCGAGTAAATGCCTTTCTTACTTGGAAAGGTCAATTCTGATTACATACTTATGGCTTATACTATTAGTTAGCCAGTCAACATCCATTCTCCCCTTATTCCTTGCTAACTGGGTCTCAATTTTATTAGGCTGACAACTGTGTTTAACTCCAGGTGATAGATAGTGAATATCAGCTTCAGCCAGTCATGTCAATCCTATTGTCCCTTGCCAGATATTCAGTTCTCAGACTTCCTTGAAGCTCGAGTTGGCTATGTGACCTCACTTTGATCAATGGAGAAATCTGCTGAGGTGGGAGCTTCTTGGAAAGCTTTTGATTTCATGATAAATGGAAATAAACTGGACAGACTTGGCTGTTACCTGCCTTTCCTCTTTTTGGTGCCTTGAATGTTTATGTGAGGCCTGGAGCTGTAGCAGCCATTTTACATCCTGAGGTAATAAGCTTGTGGATGAAACACCAACATTCACAGAATGATAGAGGAAAAAGATCTTGGAGGTTGTGGACATCGTTGGGCATCTGTACCACAACTAGGAGCACCTATCTCCAGACCCTTGTTATGAGAGAAAAAGTATTTCCTTTTTTAAAGTCACTGTTCATTGGATTACTTACAAACTCGCATCAACTGGGCAGCTGTAAAGTGCCAACCTAACAGCACTGCTAGCATTCATTTCCCTGTAAAGCAATTTTTGCCCACATATTTCTCTGTTTCCATGGAAACCTCTAGCTCCGGAGCTCTTTAAAGTGAGGCTGACTGCCTGAGTGGACAAATTCAAATGCAGTTTTCAGTGCTGGCTGTACTGACAAGGTTGTGATTGATTTTTCTTAAGTGCTATCCTAGAGCCCAGAGACAAAGCCTGGCAAACACACTGTCACCTTGCTGCCATCGCCCTGGGTGACCTTCCTACTCCTTCCACTTATCTTGCTCCAGGTCAGGGACAAGGGACACTCTCCAATCTGCCCCCAGGATAGTAGATCCTCCAATCCTCAAAGTCGATTTGGGGAGACAGAGAGGAGACTTGCGGGAGCCTCAGCAACAAGTGCTGTGAAGCAATCTTCTTCTTTACCAGGAACCACTGTCACCCCAACTTAAGTGACAGTATTATGTACTACCTGCCCTGTCACTTGAGAGAGCTAGTCACGAAAATGGTCCTAGAAGAACAATATCTGAGACATTTGTGACATTTTAAGGCTCAATAACCCTTTCACCTAGATATTTTCGACAAAATAAGCTAGGAGGGTTTCTTTGCCATGGGCCTGTGGGATTGATGGGTGCCCTGAAGGTCACAAGTGGGGGAGAGAAGGCAGAGACTCTTTAAAACGGCTTACATCTTTTTGTCTTCTTTTTTTCCCTAATACCTTAAAATACATTTTAATAAATGTGTTCCTGGGGGGTGGGATGAAATGGGAGATTGGGATTGACATATATAACTACTATGTATAAAATAGATAACTAATGAGAACCTACTGTATAGCACAGGGAACTCTACTCAATGCTCTGTGATGACCTAAATGGGAAGGAAATCCAAAGAAGAGGGCATATATGTATGGCCGATTCACTTTGCTGCACAGCAGAAACTGACACAGCAGTGTAACGCCAACTATACTCCAATTTTTTAAAAAAAAGTGTTCCTTGGGGCTAAAGGAAGCTAAGGCCCTGAATAGTACCTTCTCTGCATGCAAAATAAAACCTAAACCTATTGCGGGGGTGGGGAGGACTGGGTGACCGTGGCTGGGAAATTTGGAATTTCTGGCTTTGTCATTATATGGCCCTGAACGAGTGATGTAACCTCTTTGCCTTCACAGTCTTCATTGGTAAAATGAGGTAGGTGACCAAGTAACTTCCTGAGACCTTTCTGGTTCATGATGATTTATAAGTATGTATCTAACTTTCCTTCCTCCTCTTGTATTCATTGAGGCATTGGAGGGAATCCTCTGTGTGATCCTGTCCAAAGTAGTTTCGTTATGGTGACACCGTGCTTTCGGGTACTTCGAAGGGAAAATGATTCTGGTTTTTTGTTTTCTGGTTTCTTTTCGGAAACAGTTGTAGCCAGGGGTCTTTAGGAGAGCTAGCTTATAAGATTCCGAAAGAATCGCTTTCTATATAAACAACATATCCAAAAAGGAGATTTGAGGTGACCTGGGCATGCAGGTATGCTGAAGGGAGTGGCCACCCCCCAACTTCCCCGCACCCCGCCCCATTAGGGACCAGGCAGCCAGGATGAACAAAAGCGTCTCTGTGGCTGCTTTCAATTTTCATTTTAGGCCGAGGGGAAGGAGGAGAAGAGAGGGTCTCAGGAGGAGCTGGCTCTGTGGCTGAAGAGGAGAGAAGAGTGAAGTAAATTGACACCTTTGCTCTGTTAAGGACAGGAAACTCCCCAAAGCCGCTTCCTTAGATTTCAGTATCCACAAGTTCCACGTGGTTGCTGTGGAATGAACACAGCTAGGGAGGCTTCGTCCTGGTCCTTACAAAGGCTGGGGTGAACCACCGGGTTATATAACCAGTACTAAGCAAAGCAGGATTTACAACCTTGTAAGTTAGTGACTAAGGTCTTTGTCTTATATAAGGTTTATCCTGTAAATGTTAATCGAGCCCTACTATGGCTCACTCAGAGAACATCTGTCAACAAAAGAGAGAAAAACCTCTGCCATTGTGGAGATGACATTCCAGTCTGAATAAATTCATATTGTGCTCCATATTTTATTGCCCCCAATATGCCTTATGTGGCCACTTTCCATAATTTGTTATTATTTTAATGGGACTGTCTTCATAAAGAAATCAATGTTAAGTAAATTGTGTGCCACATCTCAGGTTGCCTGGGGAAAATTTAACAGGAGATGAAATCCATTCACAGGCTCCGATGTTCAACTGAGGGTAATCACCAAAAGTGTAAGGATGTACATAGGACAGAAATGGCCAGTTGGCCAGTTGCTATAGCAGATGATTACATGGAAAGGTTTAAAAACAAAGCTCCCAGTCTATACGAAGATTTTATAGGAGGTAGGACTGAACACTCACCTTTTTTTTAAAAAAAGCTCCACTCAGGATGCTGGGACACAGACATTGCTTTACATTGCAAATCCAGCATGATTTAGTATTGCAAATAGCACAGGTGGTTGGAACAAGGAACTCAGCTTAATCTTATGTGGTTCATGTAAGCTGTGCTGTTGCTATTCCTGGTCACGGACTAGACTCTTAATTATAAGCTTGATGCCAGGAACCATCTCTATAAATATGCTTCATGAGTTGTAACACAAAATACTACTGACCATTTACCAATTTTTCAAAAGCACGCATCTCCATGATACTGAGAGAGGAGCCCCATGTTTAATAGGTAAAGGGGGAGATACATTAAATATATAATCAGTTATGAAGAGGCACTTACAAAATAAGGTCTCCCAACTACACGATGACGGAACAACTCCAGACAAAACTGATCCACGTGATAAATGCATGTGAGATAAATAGACTTACTGTGAAAGATGTATAATTTGGACTTCTACTACAGTACATCAGCATCCAAAGGAAAGAAGTACCTAGGTCCACTAGTATAAGAATGTCCACAGCAGCTTAATTCATAAGCTTTATTCATAAGACCTGGAAACATCCTAAATGTCCATCGACAGGAGAATGAATAAATTTGGAATATTCACACAATGGAATACTACTCAACAATAAAGAGAACAAATTACTGATACATACAACAGGGATTGGATCTCATGAACATGCCGAACTAAAGGAGCCAGGCACAAAGGAGTACTTGCTATATGGTTCCATTTATGTGAACTTCAAGAATAGGCAAACTCAAACTATGGTGACAGAGGTCAGAAGAGTGGTGACCTCCAGTATCTTTTTTTAAAAATTAATTAACTTATTTATTATTTATTTTTGGCTGTGTTGGGTCTTTGCTGCTGCGCGCGGGCTTTCTTTAGTTGCGGCGAGCGGGGGCGACTCCTCGTTGCGGTGCGCGGGCTTCTCATTGCGGTGGCTTCTCTTGTTGCGGAGCACAGGCTCTAGGCGAACAGGCTCAGTAGTTGTGGCTCGCGGGCTCTAGAGCGCAGGCTCAGTAGTTGTGGTGCACGGGCTTGGTTGCTCCGCAGCATGTGGGATCTTCCCAGACCAGGGATCAAACCCGTGTCCCCTGCATTGGCAGGCGGATTCTTAACCTCTGCGCCACCAGGGAAGTCCCTCCTCCGGTATCTTTTGTGTGTGTGTGTGAGGCAAGTGGTACTAACTGGGATAAAGGGACTTTCTGGAATGATGGAAATGTTCTTTTTCTTAATCTGGGTAATAAATATATGAGTCACAGTGAAATCATTGAACTATGCAGTTAAGATTCATACATTTTGCTATATGTAAACTATACTTCAATTTTAAAAAGCAAAATAAATCAAGGTATTGAACAGCTTATCTATCAAATGATAGAACAAGTGGTTTAGCTGTTCATTAACACATTTTGTCTGAATGTCAAGGTCCTTTGGTCGGAAGACACCAACTTTGCTAGGTATCCTGAAGAAGGGCCTTCCTAAATCTTGTGTGAAATTAAAAAAAAAAAAAAAAGGTGGGCTCCCTTCCGGGCAGATGAATTGCATAAAGTGGCACATTACCTCTGGGCTGATGCAGCCCCAGGCCAAGGCTTAGTGACCAAAACACTGAGGCTGGATTTCACTTCCCTTGCCCTTTTGGCCAGGTGCCCTTGTGCAGGGCACAACCCTGCCAATCACACAGGGCTGCCCAGTTCTCTGGAAGGAAGCTAGGGATCTGAGGGCAGCCAGGCCTGAGAAGGGAGTCACACTGGAAGCCAGAAAGCTGCCAGATCCCAGGCAGTGTTCTCTCTTTTGGTGACACTGGTCTCTGCCTCTCTCTTTCACCTTCTACAGACCCATTTTCTCTCCTTCTCTACGGCTGAAGGTGACCTCCATCACACCATGATACACACCAGCTTCCAAGTCTTATAGTGTCCCTCAGGTTTAGTCACACTTCAGGATCATCTAGAACCACTGAAACCTAATTTCAAATCCCTGAGAGAGAATCTGATTGGCTCAGCCTCGGTCAGGTGCATTCACCCCAACTGCATCAATATGGGTGCAAAAATCCACCCAGAGAGGGAGGAGGATGGTGTTTCACAAAGAACTGTGATTATTTTGAGCTAGGCAGACTTCCCTAAAAGGGTCTACTACACTCTTAAACTGCTAGAAAATCCGACTTCCAGTGGCTTAATCAAATAAAAGGTTATTTTCGCACATTAAAGAAAGTCTGGAAGTGGCTGACTGCTGATAATGTTTACTGGTTTGCGATGTCACAGCCAGGATGTCACAATTCTCTCTTCCTTCCCTCATAATGGCTCATAGGCACAAAATGGCTGCTGTAACTCCAGGCGTCATGTTTATATTCAAGGCAGGAAGAAATGGGGAAGCCAGCACCAGTCATGCCCATTTTCTCAGGAAAGCAAAAGGTTTCCCCGAACTCCCGAGCAGACTTATATTGACATGTTATTAGCTAGTACTGTTTGACATAGCCACCCTGACAGAGAAGTTGGAAAACCAAATAATTATCCGAGAACATTTCTATGCCAAACAAGATTAGGCTTTTGTTAGTAAAGACAACGTGGAAAATGAATATCTGGCAGGCAGCAGTGTCTGGCACCAGAAAGAACTATAGGAATCCACATTCTCTGAAAAATTTATGTTAGCCATTCATGATCATGTCTGAACACAGGTGATGGAAAGCACACTTAATTCCTTTTTTAAAAAAATTCACTGCTTCTCACCACACGCTAAGCCACTCGATTTTGCACTCCACCACCTAGGATCCTTCGGCTAGGATTGGCATTCTCTCTCAAAAGCTGTCAAGGCAGGTAATTGGTCAAGGCAGGTCAGCCTTGGTCAGGGAGCCTTGGTCAGCTCCCAGTCTAATGGTCCAAGCGCTACACAAATGCCTTTTCGACACCAAAAGACAATACAGGATTACAGGAAGCATGATTAAAGGAGCTCTGCTTTCTCTAATTATACTGCTATTTCAGAAGTGATCTCAAAGAAGATAATTATTTCGATATATGCAAATAGATCCTATTCCGTTCTAAATCTGTTCCTTAGTGTGAAACAGGTGTAGGAGTTGAGGTGAGAGTGAGTAGCCAACCGCAGGCAGGCTCACCTTTCAAAGGAATGGGTGGGACTAGATGACTTCTACGAGTCCCTACATGCCTGATATTACGCTTTCTAAACGGTCGGCAATCACAGTCTCTCCAAACCACTAGGGACATTTCCAAGAATCAAGTGTAGATTAGCGTTACCTTTCCACCGACAGACAATGTATTCTATGAGGTGAGGAAAGGGGCATGGGAAAGGACAGAATGTACCTACCCACATGGCGAGTGGAGAAATTCAAATCTTCTAGCTGATTTTCACATACAAATAGAATTGTGTTCAAAGACAACGACATTGCTTTTTATGTTTAAATATTGTACTTATCATATATACATTTAATGACAAAATTGGGGGAGAACCATGTTAATCATGGGGGGGAATCTTGTTTAGATATTTGTTCATAAAACCTACATTCATGTTATTGCATACTTATATATGTTAATCTTGTTCTTACTTCAACTCATATCCTAACTTCAAAGTTTAAGGAAAAGAATAAACTTTGGGGATCCATTTATAAACCAATATGAAGAGGAATTCTAAACATCTACAGTTGGAAACTGAAGTAATTATCTGTGATTCCCCAGGCAAATCACTTTTGCTGTCTGGATCTCAGTTTTTTCATCCATGAAATGGAGACATGAAAGGACCTTAAAAGCCCTTTCTTGCTCTAAATTTCCAGGTTTCTATCATTTCGTTAAAGAAATTTACCAAGGTCAGAGTTTGCTCTGGTGGCTTCACTTCAAGTTCCCAAGGTCCCCATGCTGCCCTGAGTCTGACATCTCTTCATTTAATTCTGTGAAGTTCCCCAGGATTCTGTTAATAAAACCCCCTTTTAATTTTATTTTGTAAATGTTCAGTATAGAATTCCAAAGGATTATAAGAATGATGCAAAATTTCCCATATACCATTTACCCATAGTCATCTTTTGTTAACATTTTGTCACATTGGCTTTATCATTGCTTATTTTCAAAGGGGGAATTTTAGAGTAAGTTGCAGACAGGATGCCCCTTTACCCCCAAATACTTCAGTGTATATTTCTTACAAACAAGGACATCCTCTTACCTAACTACAGTGTAATTATCAAAAACCAGGAAATTCAACATTGATACAAATATTTATTATGTAATCTATAGTCCATATTTAAAATTTTCCAATAATCCCACTAATGCCCCTGAAAGATATATATATATATACACACACATACATATACATATATGTGTGTGTGTGTGTGTGTGTTTTCTGTTACAGAACCCAATCCAGAATCTCACATTGCATTTAGTTGTCATGCCCTTTAGACTTCATTAATCTAGAACAGACCCTCAGCCTTTCTTTGTCTTTCTTGACTTTGACATCTTGGAAGAGTACGGGCAATTTATTTTATAGGACGCCCCTCCATCTGGATGTGTACAGTGTTCCTCATGATTAGATTCAAGTTATGTATTTGGGGCAGAAAGCTCCCAGAAGTGATGTCATGATATTTGATCCATACTGGTGCCCACCTCCACCCTTTTAGAATTAAGCTACTTCAACTTGAATTTCCATCGTCTGAGACTTTTTAAGTTACGACTAATTTAAGGCTTGAGTTGCTGGACACACACAAGCTCTTTTAATACTGTCTCAACAGTAAGGTGTGTCACCACTTAGGCCTGGCTACATCCCAGCTGGACAGGACCAGAACTTAGGCATCTGGGCCAAAGAAGACCAGCTGTTAAAGAGACTCCGGGAGTCATGTGAGTCAGCTAAGTCGGTGGAGAGCAGACAGGTACAGGTCCAGGAAGTCGGAGTCCACGAGGTCAAAGTCGGCAAGCGCCAGTCAACAAGGAACGTAAACACTGATTGCAGGGCAGGGATTATGGGCTCATTGCCTGGCATTATAAAGCTGATGGGTGGAGCTGGCCCTGGGCCCATGGGTGTTAGTCACAGACCTCAGATGAGGGCAGGAGTAAGGTGTTCCTGCCCATGGCAGCTTCTGAGGTGCCCGCACTCTCTCACGTACCTCAGGCTGGGCATTACCGTGTGAGTCCCCTTACTCCAGACCAACGCTTCTCGCATTTGAACATGCATCTGGATTCCCTGCGGATCTTGTGAACGTGCAGAGTCAGATTCAGTAGGTCTGGAGGGAGGCCTGAATTTTGTGCATTTCTAACAAGTTCACAGGTGATGCCGGTGGTGCTGGTTCAGACCATACTTGGAGTTCCAGAACTGTCGGAGAAGACTGTTGCTGGCTGTGGCAGAAATGGAGGTGCCAACACGACCACACGTACCTTGGAGTCATCATTATTGTGAGATTCCCCTCTACTCTAAATACCATCACACAGAAGCTTCTTTGAGTCTATTGATTCAGAATTCACTGAATACCCTACTGAGTCATTTAAATCCAAAACGTGACTCCCAAAAGATAGAGAGGTGAAAAAGGAGAAGACGACATATTTGGCACCCTGCCAAGCCAGAAATAAAGTGGAACTCCATAAACGTTAAGCAGTGAACAGTGGCTTTATAAAAAATAAATTCACATGAAATCTCCTTTTGATGGCCCTCGAAACATGTGTGTCCTGAGAAAGGGTGGCTCCCGCCCCTGGCAGGGGCCAGTGCTGGCTTTGCAGCAATCCTCACTTTTTCTACACAAAATTATAGTCTACCTCCATAACATAACAAACCTGGTGACTCAGGTTAATTTCCTTTTAGCAAGCACCTCTAAATAGGCCTGTCACAGCCTTCCCATAATACTCCCAGATGTTCTAAAACTGAGAAGGTTAGAATTGAAGTAGCAAGGGCATTACTCACAGGACACAAGAACCTGCTTATTATTAACAAATCAATAAGTGGTGCTGGGAAAACTGGACAGGTACATGTAAAAGTATGAAATTAGAACACTCCCTAACACCATACACAAAAATAAACTCAAAATGGATTAAAGACCTAAATGTAAGGTCAGACACTATCAAACTCTTAGAGGAAAACATAGGCAGAACACTCTATGACATAAATCACAGCAAGATCCTTTTTGACCCAGCCCCTAGAGAAATGGAAATAAAAACAAAAATAAACAAATGGGACCTAATGAAACTCAAAAGCTTTTGCACAGCAAAGGAAACCATAAACAAGACGAAAAGACAACCCTCAGAATGGGAGAAAATATTTGCAAATGAAGCAACTGACAAAGGATTAATCTCCAAAACATACAAGCAACTCATGCAGCTCAATATCAAAAAAACAAACAACCCAATCAAAAAATGGACGGAAGACCTAAACAGACATTTCACCAAAGAAGACAAACAGATGGCCAAGAGGCACATGAAAAGATTCTCAACATAACTAACTATTAGAGAAATGCAAATCAAAACTACAATGAGGTATCACCTCACACTGGTTAGAATGGCCATCATCAAAAAATCTACAAACAGTAAATGCTGGAGAGGGTGTGGAGAAAAGGGAACCCTCTTGCACTGTTGGTGGGAATGTAAATTGATACAGCCACTATGGAGAACAGTATGGAGGTTCCTTAAAAAATTAAAAATAGAACTACTATATGACCCAGCAATGCCACTACTGGGCATATACCCTGAGAAAACCATAATTCAAAAAGAGTCATGTACCAAAATGTTCATTGCAGCTCTATTTACAATAGCCAGGACATGGAAGCAACCTAAGTGTCCATCATCGGATGAATGGATAAAGAAGATGTGGCACATATATATACAATGGAATATTACTCAGCCATAAAAAGAAATGAAATGGAGTTATTTGTAGTGAGGTGGATGGAGTTAGAGTCTGTCATACAGAGTGAAGTAAGTCAGAAAGAGAAAAACAAATACCGTATGCTAATACATATATATGGAATCTAAGGAAAAAACAAAAAGTCATGAAGAACCTAGTGGCAAGATGGGAATAAAGACACAGACCTACTAGAGAATGGACTTGAGGATATGGGGAGGGGGAAGGGTAAGATGTGACAAAGTGAGAGAGTGGCATGGACATATATACACTACCAAACGTAAAATAGACAGCTAGTGGGAAGCAACCGCATAGCACAGGGAGATCAGCTCTGTGCTTTGTGACCACCTAGAGGGGTGGGATAGGGAGGGTGGGAGGGAGGGAGATGCAAGAGGGAAGAGACATGGGAACATATGTATATGTATAACTGATTCACTTTGTTATAAAGCAGAAACTAACACACCATTGTAAAGCAATTATACTCCAATAAAGATGTTTAAAAAAATCCCAAAAAACAAAAAAAACAATTCACAATTCTGGCAAATTCTTTAAAGTCAGTCTCTTTTGTAAGGCTCTGTTTTGAAAAGGCAAGAGTGCCCGTTGGTATTACAGCTCTGTGGCAGGTAAATTTAGGACATGGCAGCAGAAACACTGTGTGAAAAGCCAGTCTAGCCATGCAGCAAATTGTTGATTACATTTGCTTTCAATTAAAGGGAAAGGATGTTCAAGTCTTGAGGACAAAACCTGATGTTTTACTCCAGCAGAGGGAGCCTATGAAACAGCCAAACATCAACCCTAAAATACCAGTGTTTGTATGCTCTTGTCAGACTGAATTAAGTGTCATGTGCCAAAAAAAGAAAAAAAAAGTTACGGTTTATTGAAGCATGAAAGCATGACAATGACCTTGAAATGATGGTTTCAGGTGTTCAGTGAATAAATGGATTGCCTCCTCCCGCAGGGAGCCTTGATGTTGACTTCTCAATCCACTCATCAACCTCAGGGGAAGCCAACATTACATCACACGCCACACCTGACTTGGGGGAGGAACTCATTAGTGAACAATCAGAATTTGGTTGTGGGGGCAGGGGAGGGCCACCTACGGTACATGGTCTATGTTTAATCTTCATACCAATCCAGAGCAAAGAGCCCTGTGCCATCTGGAAGATGAGTAAACGAAGGTTCTAAGAAGCTAGTGATTTGTTTATGCTTACACGTCTAGCAAGTGCGAGAGGTTGGATTCTTATTCTAAATCTTCATTCTACTCTTACAGGATTATACACCCACACCTTTGTCACATAACTGCAGTACTCCCCATTGTGGGCAGAGCATATTTCGCTGCCTTATTTATTGATGGTCTTGGCCATGTGAACTGCTTTGGTCAGAGGAATGTTAGTGACATAAGTAGAAACTTTAAACATGCTTGCATAGTTTGTCTTGTTCTGAAACACATGAAGTGGGGCTAAACCCTACTCACGGCCTGAAGCAGAGCCACCCCCCCCCTCCAGATAACCTGCAGACCATTAGCAAGAAAAATCAATATATGTTAGTTATTGTAAGTTACCGAGATGTGGGATTGTTTGTTACAAAGCGAATCTGACTAATACAACAACACTGTGAAATATATCTAGCCCCAACTTGCAGATAAGAATATTGAGGAGTTGAGGAATTAAGTGGATTACTCAAATAGGAAAATAATTTCCCAGGGGCACCCAGCAGGGTTCTCCTGATGTCTCATTGGCCAAAGCTGTGTAACATGGCTACCTACAGCTGCAAGAGAGGCTAGAAAAGCATCTGGTGTTATAAGCCTGTACTGTGGGGACTAGTGTCCACCAGCATGGAAGGAAGAGGAGATAGTTTTTGAGCAGGCATTCAACAGTGTCTGCCATCCCAGTGTTGTCAGACTCCAATGTCCATTATCTTCACTAGTTCCCTATATTGTGTTCTATCAGAGGTAGGCAGAAGCTACTTGGAAATCCCTTCAACTTGACCTTGGTGAGCTCAATATGGTAATGTGACTTGGTCCGTCCTTTTGCACTTGCCATGAGAAGAACATCTTCCAGGTAACTGACAGCCCAAGGAGAATGAGGACACACACAGAGCCAACTTGAACCCACACGGAGCTGCCCCAGGAGTGAGGAAAAATAAATGTTTGTCATTGTAAGCCACTGAGATTTAGGGGTGTTTGTAAGAAATTTTAAAATGGTAACAATGTTTTGAAGTTCACTCAGCCCCACCTTGCTATCAATTCCAGACTCCAAACTAACGGAAGAGGTGAGCTCCGATGTGTAACCACCCAGGGGAGTCTGCACATGGCAGTGCATGTAGCTACCTTAGTCAAAGCACATTCCAAAGAATCTTCTAGGACATCCCCCTCTCCCCACTGCCCTCAGTTTGACTGGTACACAGTACTGTGAGTTTTCTTCCACTCAGAGACAGTTGAAGGTGACCAAATCTCACATGGGAGTGCCAGGAAAGTGCTGAATGTGGGGCGATACACTTCTGGGTGCTACCCAAGGCCCATCATGAGGAGGAAGTGACGGAGGTCAGGGTGGAGGTCGACTCCTTAACCATCACCATCACCTCCACCGCTGTTGCCCAACTGCTGCTATTTCAGTAAAGTGTGGTATGGTATGGCTTATCCCTCCCAAACTTCAGGTCAGAGAATCTTTTGAGAGAAAGTTGGTAAAAAGAGCAAAGAAAATGCCAGAAATGTGCTACCCATTGTATCTTGGCCACAACTGGTACTAAAATAATGTGTGAGATATTAGGTATACAACGGCTAATTTAAAACTTGGCCTCTATTCCCATGGAACTTACAATCATTTAGTATAATAAAATAATTTCCAGATGGATAAAATATTTAGACAACATTTAAAAAGTAATCAGAAAAGTTGTAGAAGAACACACATTAGGAATGATTTTACATATGTTGGCAAAATATATGACAGACGATATTAACATTTAAAATTTCACAAACCAGTCAGAGAAAGAGTAACAATTCAAAGGAAAAAGGAAAAGGACATGAACAAAGAATCTGCATATAATGATATGCAAAAAACTTAATAAAACTTATGCAAAGATCACCTTTGCACATAATTAGAGAAATGCAAATTAAAATTAGATACCATGTTTAATCTAGCAGAGGGGCAGAAACGGGTGAGTAAAATCTGTAGCACAGGCAACTTGTGGGGAAACACTCATACACTATTAAGGGGGAAAGTAAATAGGTGCTGCCACTTGGGAAGGAACTTCACAACACCGATCAAAAATTGTCTTAGCAATTTCAACAAATATTCGTTCCCAGGTGTACGAAGATATATGTATAATGCATTGTAGTGTTATATACAATGGCAAGAGACTAGAAACAACCAAAATGCCTGTTACCAGGGTACTAGTTAAATGAAGTGTGGTACCACCCACTCAATGAAATATTATTCAGTAATGAAAGGTATAAAGTAGATCTAGGTGTGCTGATATGGAAAGTTCTCCAACTTATCTGGTTGGATTAAAAAAAAAGTAGAGTGTATAACAGTGTTTGTAGCATGTTCCACTCACACGTGCATGTGTGTGGTGGAGATGTTAAAATATTCCTGGGAAGATTTACAAGGAACAGGTAAAATTGTTCACTCATGGGGATAACTGGAGACTGAGAATCTGAGGTGAGAGGAGGACTTATTTCTCATTTTATGTAGTCGTCCCTCGTATCTACAGGGGATGGTTCCAGGACCCCCGCAGATACCAAAATCCTCGGATGCTCAAGATCCTTATATAAAATGGTGTAGTACAAAAAATACGGTCGGCCCTCTGTATCCCTGGGTTTCCCATCCCCTGATACAACCAACCGATCTGCAAATCCGTGGACGAGAAACCTGCGGATACGGAGGGCCCAATGTGTACCCTCTGTACACTTGGATGTGTGTGTTTACCAAGTACATGCAATATTTTTAAAAATGAAAATCTAGTTAATAAAAGTAAAAACTGAACAGTCGGGGGGCTTCCCTGGTGGCGCAGTGGTTGAGAATCTGCCTGCCAATGCAGGGGACACGGGTTCGAGCCCTGGTCTGGGAAGATCCCACATGCCACGGAGCAACTAGGCCCATGAGCCACAACTACTGAGCCTGCGCGTCTGGAGCCTGTGCTCCGCAACAAGAGAGGCCGCGATAGTTAGAGGCCCGCGCATCACGATGAAGAGTGGCCCCCGCTTGCCGCAACTAGAGAAAGCCCTTGCACAGAAACGAAGACCCAACACAGCCAAAAATAAATAAATAATAAAAATTAAAAACAAAAAACAAAAAAAACTGAACAGTTCCTAAAGGTATACAGGAAAAACAAAAACAAAACCTAACTGCCTTTCTATTACTCTAGAAAAATTGATTCATTTAAAAGGATAACCTTTTTTTTTTAACAATGATCTAGTGATTAGACTGCAGAAGGCTGAATTCCCAAGGACTATTGAATTTCATTCAGTAGACAGAGAATGACCTGAAAAGCAAACTAATGACAGTTTTTCAGTCAGCAAGGAAGGTAGGGTCATTTACATAACTCTGAGGGCACATGAAAGATAATGTCTGCATTATCGTCATTGCTCAACTTCTACTGCAGAGAGGTGGAAGGAACAAGACCCTCAAGTTACCACTGTGGTATGACTGGTCCAGGGAGAATTGAAGTGTTTCTTAGGCACTGAGCCATTATGAAATTTCTAAGCCGTCACTTCTGTTAAATCAGGGGGGAAAACCCCATAACATTCATTCTCTCCTTAAAATAAAGTAGAAATAAGTATGCTAGGCTTTCATGGGGGTAAATGCAGGGTAGCCGCATTCTCAGGAAGAACTGAACTGTACCTGGTTAAGGAAATCACACTCCATGCCCCCAAAACTGCAGATCAAAAGGTGCCACTTGTATGGTACCATGTTATCCATCAGTCAATGAAGAGGTGGTTAGTGCGTTTTTTACATCCTCAAAAGAAGCGAAGGAGAAACAGTGCAGTTGGATGTGATATGGTCATGCCTAATGGGAATGTACAGTTTCATTGCTGGGAGAGAATTAGGCCTTCACTTGGTGCAGGACTGGAGACAAAGCGTATTGGCAGTTGGAGAGGCTGGAGAAGGTTTCACACGGGATTTGGAACATAAGCTGTGCCTAAGGGTAAAAGTATCCAGGTGGGTAAAAAGGCACGAGCGAAGGCCTAGAGGTGGAGCGCCAGCAAATGGAGAAAATGGCCCCCGGTGGCATAGTATATCACACTCTGAAGGAGAGACAGAGAACATTTGGGCTGAGTAGAGAAGCTCAGTCCACTTTGCAGCAGGCTTGGAAACCATGTGGAAGTGTGCAACTCATGGGTTACCCTAGTGTTTGCAAAATTCTTTCCTACTTGATGATAATAGGTGATCTATGGTGGGGGGTGGGGAGAGGGGAGGGCACGGTCCTGGTCCTTGTGGTTAAATATTTGAGAAGTGCTAAGCTAAAAAAAGTGGGGTTTTTTTCCCCCAACGTAGAATTTCTCAGTGTAGTATGGATCTCCAAGAGTGGGTCAGAGTTTGCGAAGAAAATATTTGACCAAAAGTCCCCCTTTTTGCACAACCTCCAATTATATCACGACTCTGGTGAACACCAGGGAGGCAATGGGGAACCCCTTCCAGAGAAAGGAAGGGATCCAAGGACAAGGTCTATAAACTATGGCTTGTAAAATGAGTTAAAGCAGTGGTCCCCAGCCTTTTTGGCACCAGGGACCGGTTTCGTGGAAGACAATTTTTCTACGGACCAGGGGGGTGGGGGTGGAATGGTTTTGGGATGATTCAAGTGAATTACATTTATTGTGCACTTTATTTCTATTATTGTCACATTGTAATATATGAAAGAATTATACAACTCACCATAATGCTGACGGGAGGCGGAGCTCAGGTGGTAATGCGAGCGATGGGAAGCAGCTGTAAATATAGATGAACCTTCGCTCGCTCGCTTGCTCGCCCGCTACTCACCTCCTGCAACCTAACAGGTTGCGGACCAGTACCGGTCCATGGCCCGGGGGTTAGGGACCCCTGAGTTACAGTATGGACATGGAAACTTTGGAAGCTCTCCGTGATGAGTACCCAAATTTCTCCCCAACTTGAGTTCCCCTCTCACGTATATACAATCCTAACGCCTTTTCACCAGCCTAAGAACTGGTGAGATGCCATGTGGGAGGTCCATCCTGGGAGGGGGTGGCTCTTAGAATAAAGAGGGAGCTGAGAATTAGGAGGTAAAACAGACGGTGAAGAGCAGCAGGGGCTCTGGCAATGATGTCTTGGGAAAGACAAAAGAAGATGAGACCAGCCTTGACCTCAGAACTGGAAACTCTCCTTGGGGGCACTGGAGAGAGATGCGTGTGAGAGGAGCTGATGGCAGGTGCTCTGGCTTGGGCTTCTGGGGGCGGGGCTGAAGGGATCCCACCAGTTAAGGGGCTTGGGGCAGGAGCTGAGCTAGATCCACCCCAACAGAGCTTTTTCCATCTCAAGCTTCCAAGGGCCTCCACATCCCTGGGATACGGTGGCTCGCTAAGGTGGACCACTTGAAGTTCAAGGTCAACAATTTCAAGTCCTAAAATCAGAAGGACTGAAATGCTGGACATAGGACCAGACACAGGCCAAAACTGGTTTTTCACACATGAATATTTTCTGCAAGAAAGCAAATCATTTTCTTGCAATTGGAGAGAAGACATAATTCTCACGCGAGCTGAGGAAAGTAAAAAAAAAAAAATCACCAAATATTAACTGAAGGTGACAAAATGTTATTAATATTCTATTCAGAATGCCGCTTTTAATGTTTTGATTCAGTGAATGTGAAAATATCTGTAATGGGTTGCCATTGAGCCACCCACCCTTACCTCTGCCATAAAGATGACCTTCAACCAGGATTTCCTTTAGCCTCTGGGTTTTCTGGAACTTAATGCCTACAGCTAGAGAAAGACTACATAATTGATCTTCTTCAGAATCAACCAAACACCTTGAATTTACATGTTAAGCAATAGTATGCCTGTGTCCGGCAAATACTGTGTCAAGCTGTGCGTAGAGTCTGAAAAACTAATAAAAGACACAGTGCATGACCTCAAAGTATGTGTAATTGGACAAAAGGGGCAGGGCTACACAAATACTGTACTACCCACCAGAGCTGTAGACACTGCCTCAGGAGCAAAATAATGGACTGAAAAGGACAAAGGTACTTGTTACTGAGATACCCAAAGCCGGCCCGGTCCAATCTGGAAACGATGAAATCTTGTATTAAGATTTTCTTCATTTGGATTTAAATGAGACAGGGGAGCTACTGATGTGACAGAAACCAGGATGTGATCTGTGGGGATCAGCGTCGAGAAGTTGTAAGCTAAGGGTCGGTGCCACTTCACCGGCCCTTTTAGGTCATTCCAGGAGTGCTCTAGAAGAACTCGTGTGATGGCGAGGGCATCTCAAGCATCTCTGGCAAGGACACTCCTTTAAGTCGGGCATGTGGGGTTCAACATTAAAGAACAGCCAAGGATCCAAATGATTGTACTGGAGACAAGATCTCATTTACCAGTTTTCAACAGTTGCTATCAAGGGTCTGAAGGTGTTGAAGAATATAGCTGAACTCCTCAGTCCTGGCCATAGTCTCATGGTTAGTTCTATAGTCTTGGCCCCATTTGCAAGTGCCCTGGTGGCACTTGGATGCAAAATGGCCATAGGCATGCTGGGATCTCTGGTTCTGGACGTGGGGCTACCAGCAATTAAGAACTGCATGGGCACGGAAGAGTTTGTGTTCCAGTGGTACCCAAATCCAGGCTACACTGGACTTAAGTCCTTGGAACTTCTCTGCAACTTGCCCCAGCTTCTGTAAGACCACACAGACTCTGGAGCTGGTCCCTGTTTCCCTGGACCTGATGGGAACTGGGTAGATGAAATTCACTGACTCTATCACAGGTCTGAATATCTGCCTCCTTTTCTTCTTTAGGAGAGGTTTCATCCTTCAGCAGCCAAGTGGTACCCAAACCTCCAAGTGTGCCCTGTTGGTTGTAGTTGTCTTCCCATGTCTGAGACCTCAAGAGTCACCTGCTCTTTCGCCTTGGGCCTTCTTTCTCTGGAGACACCCACACACTGCATTTCATCCTAGAAGTTAGCTGGGTTTTAGGAAAGTAGAGATCCAGAAAACCCCAACTGGTCGATAACAATGAGCACTTGAGGCATGGCCGATTAGGAGGGCTACAGGGAGAGATGAGGAAGCCAAGCTGCGTCACCTCAGGATGTGTTTAACCTGCCTTTCTGGGGGCTTCCCCATTTTATGCCTTCCTAGATGTGCTCCAGAACTCTCTCCTCGGCTAAGTATTCAATGAAGAAAGGAGAGATTTTGGCAGAAAATTCAGAGGGAAAAGCATTCTAGGTAGGCATGACAGTGTAAGCAATGGTTTGGTGTCATGCTTCAAGTGCTCTGATGAGGAGAAATGAATGGAGCTTGTTGATGGACTGGGATAAAGGAGAGAGAAGACGTGATGACACGAATAAGAATCTCTGAGTACAGGGAGGGCTGAATGGAGGTTCTGTGCAGCTGTTTTTCATTTGCAGAGAAAAACGGGGTAAGAGGAAATTTCCACTGAGTAAGAGGAAATGATCGTAACATCTGACAACTGGTCCAATGCAAGAAAGTGGAGAGACCAAAGCCAGTGTCGTAACTTCCCCTTTTTGCTTCCTTGATCAAGGGCAGATTTTTGTCACTAGTAACTAGTATTTAATTAGCAAGTTTCCAAGTTTAAAAAATAAAGCATGTCGCCAAATGAGGACCATATAACCTAAAAATAACTTGGCTCAACCAAATTTTGACCCCACCTTTGTCAGTGCCCTTACCAAAAAAAAGTGATTTTTTCTATAAATTCTATTTCACATTTCTTCAGTGTCTCATTTACTCTCTCTCTCCATCTTCCCTTACTTGGGTTTCAGCTCAGTGTGGCATGAACTCTGCTAAATTTAGGAAGATCCGGTTACATCTCTAAGTAAAGGGTTTTCTGCAGACAATCCTGTCAGAAAACATCCTCAAGGAGAACTTATTATGAGGTAAAAGGGGATGGGAACAAGGGATCTTGACCACTGGCAAAAAAAGGAACGTGTTTCCAAATGAGAATCTGTGTGAAAGCGCTATATAAATGATAATAGTGGTAAAATTATAATAATTATTATTCAGTCTTTTGATTCCATTCTTTTTTCTTCAAACTTAGGATCCCATGCACAAGATTGAATATAGGTATATAATTTAGTCCCAGAGTTTCTTTTAATACACTATTCTACACAATCATCCCTTCAAACAGAACAGTGAGGTTGAAATATTCCTTGAAATCACCCACCTTCCCCCACTAAATTCCAGTGGTGTAAGAGTTAAGTGACTAGACTGTGACCACTGGGAACAAGAGTGGGAGGGGAAGGCCCCAGAGAAAGGGAAGTGGAGGTTTGGAATATGGGATGTGTTATGGACTAAATTATATTGCTCCGAAAAAGAGATGTTGGCAGTCCTAACCTCCAATACCCGTGGGTGTGACCTTATTTAGAAATTGATGGTTAAGTTGAGGTCATTATGGTGGGCCTTAATCCCATGTGACTGTATCCTTATAAAAAGTGGAAACTCGTCATTGAAGCACTATTCACAATAGCCAAGACATGGAAGCAACGTAAATGTCCATCAGCAGAGGAATGGATAAAGAAGATGTGGCATATATGCACAATGGAATACTACTCAGCCATAAAAAGAATGAAATAATGCCAACTGCAGCGACATGGATGGACCTAGAGGTTTTCATACTAAGCAAAGTAAGTCAGACAGAGAAAGACAAATATATGATATCACTCATATGTGGAATCTAATTTAAAAAAATGATATAAATGAAGTGATTTACAAAACAGAAACAGACTCACAGATTTCAAAAACAAACTTATGGTTACCGAAGGGGAAATGTGTGGCGGGGAGGGATAAATTAGGAGGTTGGGATTAACATACATACACTACTATGTATAAAATAGATAACCAACAAGGACCTACTGTATAGCACAGGGAACTATACTCAGTGCTCTGTAGTAACCTATATGGGAAAAGAATCTGAAAAAGAATGAGTATATGTATATGTATAACTGAATCACTTTGCTGTACACCTGAAACTAACACAACATTCTAAATCAACTATACTCCAATAAAATGTTTTTTAAAAGTGGAAATTCACACACAGATGGACACACACACAGGGAAGACAACGTGAAGGCATAGAGGGAATACACCACGTGAAGATGAAGGCAGAGATCCACAAGCCAAGGAGCGCCAAAGACTGCCAGGAAACCACCAGAAGCTATGGGAGAGGCCTGGAACACACTCTCCGTCTCAGTCCTCAGAAGGACCCAGTACTGCCCACACCTTGGTCTTGTACTTCTGACCTCCAGAATGGTGAGACAATACATTTCTGTTGTTTAAGCCACCAAGTCTGTGGTGTTTTGTTATATCAGCCCTGGGAAACTAGTACAGGGTGGTAAGGGCAGGAGGTGAGGAGGCAAACCACTTCCCACAAGGAACAGAGCTCCCCTTCCTCTGGCCGTTTCCCCACAAGGCTCGCCTCAATTCCTGTTCTAGCGATTCAGGGTCAGGAATAGGATTAAGAGGTGCGGGGCCCCATGTGGCATTTTCAAAGCCCACCACCATAAAAACAAGCACGTGGACCCAGCCTGGATCATTGTATTTCCCATACATACCTGTGAAGTTCCAGTTTGAGGCCAGATGAGGGACCTTGCTAACTGCGCCTCATGGTCTCCTGCCAGGAGAGGGCCCCAAGGAACCTCGGGTGTGGCAGGGTCAAAGGAGCAGGGCCTGGGGCATCGTTTCTCAGTCTGGCCTTCAAGAGGCCCTTTGGGTACAACATGGTGACTGTAGTTAACACCGCCGTATGGTATATTTGAAAGTTTCTAAGAGAGGAGAATCCCAAAAGTTCTCATCACAAGGAAGCAAATTTTTTTTTTTGGAACTATACGAGGTGATGGATGTTAACTAAACCTATGGTGATAATCATTTCACAGTATATGTAAATCTAATCATTATGCTGGACACCTCAAACAGTGCTGTATGTCAATTATATCTCAATAAAACTTGTGGGGGGGGGGGGAGAAAGCAGTAGCAGCCCTCTTTCAGCTGGGATAGGCCAGAGGCTGAGCAGGTCAGCTCCAGGCCTCCCATCCTACTTCTGACCAAAGCAGCTATGCTCTCCTCTCCTCTGTGAATTGGGCTTCCACAGAATAAAAATAAATGTCTGGAAATTCCTTTGTAAGACCCCTACACTTCAGTCAGACTCATCTGGTAACTATTCTTCACACACCCTCCACTCTCCCTCTCCTGGGAACGCCCGTACTCCTGATTTCACCCACTGAAGTCCTCCTGTGCCACACAGTGTTGGCGGATTACTCCAAAGCTCTGCCACTTACAAATACTTATTCCCTGCTTGAAACAAGCCCAATTCTACATAAGTATTGGGCTAGGATTCCTAGAAGCCACGGAGGGTAGACCAGCCCCTTGTGGTCATCTGCCCCAGTCCTAGTCAATGGGGCGAGGGGGGAGTTTGCTAGGAGGCCTCTAGGAAACAGCTGCCTCCTTGATAAGAAAGCAGAAGGAGAATCCTTTGGCCCCAGGGCCCTCTGCGTCTTGCATTTGAATACAGTAGGGTGAGGATGGGATTCCTAGCTTACCACAGCCACCTTGTGACCGTAAGGGGGAAAGAAAAGAGGGCAGACATCCTTCAGTACCTGAATCAGCGCTGGAGGCCACCTACCTCCAGGCTACTTCTTCTGTAAGAAAGAACCACCCCTCTTCCTTAACTCCCTCTCCATCAGGTTTTGTTACTGACAGCCCAGGGCCTGCCTAGCCGATACATTTCCTATCCTCCAAGGCCCTCTCCAGGAAGCAGATTTCCCTACCTGCCGTCAGGCAAAATTTCGCTACCTCCCGTCCTTCTTTGTTCCCACAGTCACATCTGTTAACGTTCCTTCTTATCACATTCGGTTATTCATATTCAAATTTCATTTTTTCCTTTAAGTTGCAGACCCTTGAGGACAAGACCTTAGTGTGTTCTTCCTCTGATACAAGTGATCTTTTAAAACAGTGCTTCTAAAACTTTAATGTGCCTACAAATTACCTTAGGATCTTGCTTAAAATACAGATCCCTGGGTCCCAACCACAGAGCTTCTGATTCAGTGGGCCTGGGGTGGGGCCCAAGAACTGTATCGCAAACAAGCTCCCAGAGGGTGCTGATGCAGAGCCCAGGGCCATTCTCTGAGGAAACACTGCTCTATGGCACCGTGTACCTTTTGTATTATCCTTGTCACACACCAGCTCTTGCTGTTAACCTCTTTCCTTTTTGTACAGTATCCTCAGTAATTTTGTGAACGCCTTGAGGGCAGGCACCATGTTTTATGTTCCTTGGGACGTTCAGAGTACCTAACACAGTGGCACTCAACAACTTTTATTGAGTAACTGAATGAAATGAATGAATGAATGAATGAGTGAGTGAGTGAAGTGAATACAGCCACTAATCTTCAGGTCTAACTTCTCATGCCCAGCAGTGACTAATATGAGACAACTAGTACCTCAACTGACATTTCTGCAGAGAGAGTAACAGCTTCAGAATTCTAGTCAGTAAAATACAGCCAAGAGTCCTTTTCTTAACACTGGACCCCATTACAATGTAGAGATGCTAGGATTTCACCCCTGATTTCTGTTGCATGAAATCACATATTTTTTATAAGTCACATATTTTCTATTACACAGTTTGTTCTCTCCAGTTCTGAGCCAAGAAGTGTCTCTTAAAATAATCTGGGGCTTCCCTGGTGGCGCAGTGGTTGAGAATCTGCCTGCCAATGCAGGGGACACGGGTTCGAGCCCTGGTCTGGGACGATCCCACATGCCGCGGAGCAACTAGGCCCGTGAGCCACAACTACTGAGCCTGCGCGTCTGGAGCCTGTGCTCCGCAACAAGAGAGGCCACGATAGTGAGAGGCCCGCGCACCGCGATGAAGAGTGGCCCCCGCTTGCCGCAACTAGAGAAAGCCCTCGTACAGAAACGAAGACCCAACACAGCCAAAAATAAATAAATTAATTAATTAATTAAAAAAAAATCTAATAAGTAAATAAATTTTCTTCCAGGCAAATCCTCTTTGTCACATATACAGTCATCCCTCCCTATTCACAGGGAATTGATTCCAGGACCTCCCACAGCTACCAAAATCCGAGGATGCTCAAGGCCCTTACCTACAGTCAGCCCTCCTTATCAGCAGACATGGAGCCCATGGATACGCAGGGCTGACTGGATGCATTATCTAGCTGGAAAACATTGTCCAGGGTGGTGGGAGCGCACAGAGAGCTCTTCCCGGAACCTATAATTGTTGAACTGTTGCAAGGAACATGAAATTTCATTCTTATTTTGTTCCGACGGCCTTGTTCTCAGGAGGCCCCCCAGGGAGTAAATCTCTGTTATCAGGACAGAGTGGCCGATGAGAGCTTGAATCTCATCCACCGCACAATTGCACTGGGCCTGGCTGGGGGCAGGGGTCAAGGCTATTCGTGGAAATATTTTCTTTCCTCCAAAAAGTGGAAAACAATCGCTTTGCTGATGACGAAAGCTTAAATAGTGGCATTATTTCCAAATGAATATTGCTTCTACATCTACTGATACTGCTGTTCAGTTTAGTAAGAAATATTCATGTCAGCAGGATGCCACATCTGTGCCACTTTTTCCAAAGCAACAGACACACGGAAAGGTAACCCCAGTGAACACTTGCTGAGCTGTTTCCTTTATGTTCTATCAACAGCAAAGGTGGAAGGACTTGCTTAGGCCATGAGAAGAAAATGCGGTCAAGATAAAAGCTGATAGTGGATTCAGTTCCAAGGTGTAAAAAGCACCGACGAAAGATATGTGATTACCTGGGTTCTATTCATTATATTCCAACCTCTGGCTACACAGTGGTGATCTGTTAGACCCAGCACCCAATGCTTACTTATGGGTGCATTTTACTGAGTGCAAGTTATACCTTTACTTACTCACTCAATAGCTGTATACCAAGGACCCAAGCATATTGGTTAAACCACCACCTTTGAGACCCCATTGCATGAATTCTAATTATAGCTTCACTGTGTATTTTCTGCGAGAAGCTGGTGAAACCACTCTCCTCTCTGAGCCTCGGAGTACTCACCTGAAAGTGGGGACAGAAATAGAAACGATCTCACAGGGCATGTCCTTGCTACTCAAAACGTGGACTATGAACCTATAGCATCGACACCACCTGAAAGCTTGTCAGAAATGCAAAATCTTGGGTCCTACCCCAGATCTAGGGAGCCAGACTCTGCATTTTTAACAAGATCCCCAGGTGATTTCTACATGCGTTAAAATTTGAGAAGCACTGGGTAGATGATAAGGAAACAGCCTCTGAGCCCAAATTTCTTGAATCCTGGCTCTACCAGTTACCAGCTGTGAGCCCTTGGTACGGAACTGAACTGATGTGTGCCTCAGTTTCTTAACCCATAAGATGGAGATAATAATAAAAACTCAACTCATAGGGCTGTTGAGTAGAGTAGATGAATGAATGCATGCAAAGAGCTTAGAAAAGAGGACAGTGCATAAGTGTTCAGTAAGGCTGTTGTTACAGTTGAGGATTAATTAAGTTTTAAACGCCGAGTGCAGTAAATAACAAATGTTAGCTGCAGTGGACAAAATACTGTTGGGTATTGTCAGGAAACAGATGATTAAAAAATAGACCCTGACCTCATGACACTTCTGACCTGGTGGGACTAATTCTGTTTACATGTGGTGCCCACTTAAAAATAAAAATAATCACAAATAACAGTCTTTCAGACAAATACCATATAATATCACTTAGATATGGAACCGAAAACACAACACAAATGAACTTATCTACAAGTCCGAAACAGACTCACAGACATAGAGAACAGACTGGTGGTTGCCGAGGCAGAGGGGGGTGGGGGAGGGATGGATTGGGAGTTTGGGGTTAGCAGATGCAAACTGGTATATGTATGATGGACAAACAGCAAGGTTCCTACTGTATAGCACAGGGAACTATATTCAATCTCCTGTGATAAACCATAATGGAAAAGAATATGAAAAACAATGTATATATATGTATAAGTGAATCACTCTGCCGTAGAGCAGAAATCAACACAACACTGCAAATCAACTATACTTCAATAAAGTAAATTAAAAAAAAAAAGTAACAGTCTTTCAGAAGTACCCATCCAATAGTACTCAAGGCATCTCTGCCACAGCCTGGAGTTTAAATGATGGATCTCAATTGTAATACATGAACCAAACTTGAATTAATACTGCTCTAGACACCATGGAGTGACTAATATGGTGGAAGAAAAAGCCACATTCCTTGACTTCTTCATTTTTAAGCAGTTCTAATATAAATTGCTCCCTGCAATTTACAAAGCTGACAACATGCAAACGAGCCCTATCTAGTAAGTCCTGTAGAAACAAGTTGATTCTGTCTGATGGGGGGAAAGGGGCTGAGCTGGTTCTACACATCTGCACCATTTCCTATGATAAGATGTGTCCTCTAATGGTTCTCAAACTTGGCTGGCTATTAGAATCATCTGGGAAGCGTATCTAAAACACTGATACCCAGGCACCACCCCTGCAGAGACACTGATTTAACTGCTTTGGAGTGGGGCTCAGGCATGGTGGTGTTCAAGGTTCCCCAAGTGATTGTAATGTGCAGCCGTGGTTGAGAACCCCTGTTATAACACACATGAGGCCCAAAGGTGCCCCCAGTTATTGGAGGGAATTAGCAGAAAGTGAACAAGAATCAAGGACAAAAGAGCAAGAGAAGGGAAGGCCACCAGGAGGGATAGCTAATAGCATTTTGCTTCTATGTCTTGGGAATCAACCACCAGGAATGTGGCTTTGCTCTACCAGGCCAAGTAGAGGTTTTGTAAATTTGACTGAGTTCCAGGCAGACATCACAGGTCCAAGCAAAATCAGAACCCTGACAAAACGGGAGGAGGGGTAGAGTTCTAGAAATGGAGGACTGAGAAAATGGGGTAAGAGTAAACCATTCAAAAAAGTTGCCATGACATTCATGCCCTCTAACTCACAGAGCCTTGCAGGACCATTCTCAAAACTTATTTTCCTTATCAGCCAGACCTGGAAACAATCCACATGTGAGCAGAATGGGTTAAATATATTGCAATAAATTCACTCAGAACATTGCAAGTAATGAAATAAAGCATGAGGTGCCGCTATACTCAACAGCATGGATGACTCTCACAGGCATAGTGTTGAGAAGGCTGACACATTAGAACACAGACCACATGGTTACATTTACATGAAATTCAAGAATGAGCAAAACTAATCAATGGTGGTGGAAGTCAGAAGAGTGGGTACCTTCTGGAGGAGGTGCTGACTGGGAGGGGTCTGAGGGACTTGCTGGGTGGGTGCCACAAAGGCGCTGTATCCTGCTCTGGGTGGGGTTACAATGTGTGCACGCACGTACACCTGTTCGTTGAGTTGAACACGTGTAAGATGGGTGCATTTTACTGAGTGAAAGTTATACTCTGACAAAAAAGAAAAAAAAAAAGAAATTTATCTGCTATTATTATTACTCACTCAATATTTATTAAAAACCTATTCTGAGCCAAGTCAGGTTCCAGGTGCTGGATACAGAGGTGGACTAAGCTGCCCTCTTGGCACTTACATCCTAGTGAAGAAGGCAGACCATCGGACATAAATGCATACATGTAACATGTCATCAGGAGGTGACAAACGCCACGAAGGTAAGTCAATCAGGGTAAGGGGCTGCAGACCGTGTCGGGGGGAGGGGGGCACACTATTTTAGACAGCAAGGTCAGAGAAGGCCTTTCTGAGAGGGCAACGTTCCAGCAAGTTCAGGGTATCCAGTTTCCAGCCCACAGCAGATTAGAAGCAGTGCATTAGATGAGGACAGGAATGTCATTTGAAGGCAGGCAAATTGACAGAAGCAAGGAGTGTCAACTGCCAGCCAGGGAAGGACGCAGGAGCATCAACTAGCAGGACCAAGCACTCAGAGCGCCCAGCATGAGGGCCACATATGCCCCGCTCCCACTTCCACAGCCTTTAGGACATCCCTGCGACAAAGCTCAAAACCGCCTCTTACTGCATCAGCGCCATTTCCTGGCCTTTCCGTCACTAGACGGTGAGCATCTTGAAGGCAGGGTTTTGGTCCTGTTTGTCACTGTATCCTCAGCACCTACCACACTAAGGGGACACAGCAAGGCAGTCTATAAATATTTACTATCTGCATGACTGTCTCCTTCCAAAATACTGCTAACAACACTACTATTTCCAGAATTCTCTGTGCAAGCGTGTACTAGAATTTAGACTTCAGGATGAATAATACATCAAGTTTTAACTTTTATGACTGGGTGTTTAAAACAAGAGAAAAGCTCCAGACATCTGGAGAACTGACTTACAGGAAACTCCTCATTTCCCGAAGTTGCTGGGAAATGAGATGCTCCTGGGCTAATCAATCTTGCCTTGACATCACCTGATAGCTCTCTCAGTCTCTCAGCCTGGGGAAGTGGTGTTCAAACTTCAGGATGTATATGAATCACACACGAGGGGCTGGTTTGAAATGAAGGTTTCCAGGCTCTATCTTTGGTGATTATGATCCACTAGGTCTGGGATATGGACAAGAATGATAATAAAAACAACAACAAGCATCACTGAGCACTAAGTAATTGCCAGGCATCATTCTATATGCATTTCATGTTCTCTCCCATCTAATCCACAAAACAATCATATGACACCCTTTATAGATGAGGAAAATGAGGCACAGAAGGCTCAGGTAACTTGCCCAGCGTCATACAACCAGTGAGGAGCGCTGGGATTCAAACTCAGGCAACTGGACCCAAAGCTCGGAAGCACCCCAGTCTATTGCCACCCGGCATGTATTCACATCAAGCAGGCCAGGTATATTGGTGCTGGAGGAGCATCACTTTAAGAACACTGGCCTGTATCAGTCTTCTTCAATTCCTTCATCCTCTAGCTATAATTACTATGACCTTGACCCGGGCCATTCAAGGAACCCTTCCATTTCCCACATCAGAAGGGGACGACAGGCCCTATCCTCTTTGTTTTAAATGAGAGGATGACTCAGATGTAGAAAACAAACTTATGGTTACCAGGGGGGAAAGGGGGGAGGGAGGGATAAATTGGGAGACTGGGACTGACATATACACACTACTATATATAAAATAGATAACTAACAAGGACCTACCATATAGCACAGGGAACTCTACTCAATACTCTGTAATGGCCTATATGGGAAAGGAATCTAAAAAAGAGTGGATAGGTGGATATGTATAGCTGATTCACTTTGCTGTACACCTGAAACACAACATTGGAAATCAACTAGACTCCAATAAAAATTTTTTAAAAAATGAGAGGATGACTAGGCCTGCCTCCATGAGAAGGATGGAATATGACACAAACCATGGTGAGATAGGTAAGCAAAGGCATCCTTCTAACCACGGTTTGGGATGGGAGACAAAAAATTAAAAAAAAAAAAAGGAAACCACCAGAGCCGTGGAGCAGAGGAGATGCACAAGGGCTGGGGGTGCTGCGTGGGAAGAGGAGGAGAGAAAGCTAGTCGGCATTCAGCAGTTTACTTTTCTGTCTTGGGCTGAAGCACAGTCTCATGTGGGAGACAATGTCAAGATGGGTACTGTCTGCCTGAAGCCTTCCTTTGGCTTCGTGAGTGTGTTTGGTCTGGGCACGGGGCAGGCTAGAAGTGTCAGGGTTAATGCCCCCAACAAACGAGGGACAGGAACTGGTGGATAAACACTCCACTCTCCTCATTCCTCCTAAGGGACAGCTCTGGGGTGTGTCCTACACCATCTATCAGAAGTCCCCATGGGACTGTGCCCCAGAAGCCCACGGGGGAAGCGGCTCAGTATCATACACTTCGTTGGCTTTCCTCCCTTCCATCCCTTACTTTCTACTCCCTCAACTTTCTACTCCCTCACTGTGCTTCCTGAGATCATCTCCCGAGTAAACTACTTGCTCCCAAATCCTTGTCCCAGGGTGCACTTTAGTGAAACCCAAACTAAGACAAGGAGTATATACAATTAATACAGTGCCCGCTACAGGTGAAGTTCCAGAATCGGTGAACCTCTTAGCGTGTTAGGGAGGGCCACTGCTGGTCGGAAAGGCTGCTGATGAACACTTGCAACTTCCGCTTCTCTTGTGTAATTCTTTTTGACTCTCTCCTTCCCAGCTCTGTGACCTGAAATGTTTAAAAATGGCCCAAATTGTCCTCTTAAAAAAAGATGGGAGAAGATTAGGGTTGCTGCTTCTAGGACTGGACTTTTAGTAAGGGCTAAGCATTCTGTCTACAGGGATAAAAGGAGGAAAAGAAGCAAGGTGAGAAGCACAGAGACATCTGTTTGACTTTACTCAAAGCCTAGACCATGCCTTAGGTTTCCCTGTGTGGCAGATTACCCAAAAATGTCCATCCACATGCTTTTCCAGGGCCTTTCCATTCCCCTTCTCCTTGAGCCTCAAAGGACACCGTGATTTGTTTTGACCAGAGTACTTCAGAAGTGACAGTATACGACACCCGAGGCTAGGTCATGAAATGCCATGCACTTTTGTCATATTCTCTTAGGATGCTCACTTAATCCAGCCACCATGCTGTAAGGAAGCCCAAGCAGTCCATGGAAAGGCCAATGGGGAGAGAAACCAAGGCTCCGAGTCCAGATGAGCTCCCAGTAGAGAACCAGCACCAACTTGCCACCCATGTGAGTGAGCCATCTTGAAAATAATTACTCTAGCCTCAAGTTGAGCCCTCCCAGCGGACAAAAGCAGAAGAAAAACAAGCCCTCCCTGCTGAACCCTATCCAAATTGCACATTTTTGAGCAAAATAAAAGATTGTTATTTTGAACTACTGAGTTTTGAGGCAGTTTGTCACACAGCAATAGGTAACTGATACACTCAGTTTCCCCAGAATGGAAAGGTGACTCAGAGTTTTGTTTTTTTTTTTTTAAATGTTACTTTATTTATTTATTTATTTTTATTTTTGGCTGTGTTGGGTCTTCGTTTCTGTGCGAGGGCTTTCTCTAGTTGCGGCGAGCGGTGGCCACTCTTCATCGCGGTGCGCGGGCCTCTCACTATCGCGGCCTCTCTTGTTGCGGAGCACAGGCTCCAGACGCGCAGGCTCAGTAGTTGTGGCTCACGGGCCTAGTTGCTCCGTGGCATGTGGGATCTTCCCAGACCAGGGCTTGAAACTGTGTCCCCTGCATTGGCAGGCAGATTCTCAACCACTGCGCCACCAGGGAAGCCCGGTGACTCAGAGTTTTTACCAGAACCTTTTTTTTTTTCTGAAACCACAGTATATTTTTCCCTTTTTGAGGCCTGTAGTCTCAAGTTCTCCCCTGTACCTCCATGCCCCTATTTCTTTCACCACTTCCGCTGGAGCAGTGTGGAATGTTTCCCTTCTCACCAACAGCAAGAGCCCTCATGTGACTGTAAATATTTGTTAATTGATAGATAGGCATAATGTTCCTCTTACCCATCCAGGCTGGTTTCCTTGGAAACCTAATTTTCCATGGATTCCCTTGACTCCCTCTTGCAAACAAATTTTATTAGAGCAAAGACTGAATCGTAGGTACTTTGAGTAAACTTAATAAATCCAAGGACCCATGTGGTCTAATCTTGGAGCAGTGTCTCTTTTAGTAGCTACAGACCATCGAAAAAGCAGCTCTTTTCTTTGTCTTTCAAAACATAGTAATAGAGATCCCTTCATAACCCACATAACACTTTCTCAACCCCTTCCCCAATCACTAGTTCCTTTGTCCCTCACAGCTGCTTTGGAACCTTTTACACACAAATGATCTCTTGAGCCCCAGAATCCTTTTGGGTTCTTTTCCTCCACTCTGTCTTCTCTCCCCTTCTCCCAAAACCTTGATTTAGTCTCCAGGCCAGCAAGGAATAATTTCTTCCTACTCTAGGAAGGTGAAGGGGACAATTTAGAGGGATTCTGAGCAGGCAAATATGGGTTTCTTTTTAGCAGGTAGGAGATTTCTGAAAAGAGGCAGGAGGAAAGGTTGCGACCAACAATTTTGATTTTGTCTCAATATATTATAAAGCATCCATTTCAATCTAACTAGCTAATGAATACCGACAAAAAGATAAAAAGAAGAAATAAAGATAAACTTTATGTTAATGAAAAGATGTGCTTAGAATCTACCATGAGAACTTGGTGTTTAGATATCATCTTACTATCAGACAGTCTTCACATTCTGTAGCACCAAGGAAAACGTAAAGCACACTTCTGGCAACAAATTTGTTAATTGGCCCAGAAAAACAAAATTTGGAGCGGTAAAATTCCTGCTTTAAGTTCAATTCTCTTTGTCAACTCAATTAACCAATTTTTTTATCTGCAGTCACCATTTCTGGCTCTCTTTCTTCCTATGTTAATGGGAATGCTCAAGATGAGTAAAGGCAACTCGATGATTTCCTGGTAATGATTTTGATTCTGAAGAGGTATTTACAATCAACCATTATTCCATATTTTAAAATACCTCTTAGGGATTTTCTTTTCCTTGGCACTGATTTGCTGTGGTCCCCTTTACCCATTACCAGGCCCGCAATGGGTCATAATTCTGAGTCAGGAAAGAAATTTACCACTTGGGCTAATAGTAGAAACCTTATTTAACAATAAGTACAAGTACAATAGGAAAAGTAAAATTACTAACAGACCTTCTATTCTCTGAGTATGAAGATACTCAGGAGTAGCTAAAATCAGTCAGTCAGTCATTCCCTCTTCCCCTGCAGAAAATTCCACATTTATTCTTAGTTTCCTCACTATCCCCTCCAACCCTTAGCCCAGGGGTTCTCCAAGTGTGGTCACTGGACCAGGACCAAGAGCATCACCTGGGAACTTGAGAGAAATGCAAATTCCCTGTCCCTATCCCAGACCTATGGAAACAAACTCTGAAGTAGGACCCAGGAAGCTGTGTATTAACAAGCTCTCCAGGTGATTCTGATGCCCCTAGATTTTGAGAACCACTGCCTTAGACCAGCGGTCCCCAAGCTTTTAGGCACCAGGGACCAGTTTCATGGAAGACGGTTTTTCCTCGGACGGGGGCAGGGGTGTGGTGGTGGTGGTTCAGGCGGTAATGCGAGCGATGGGGAGCGACAGATGCAGCTTCGCTCGCTCGCCCGCCGCTCCCCTCCTGCTGTGCGGCCCTGTTCCTAACAGGCTGCGGACTGGTATCGGTCTGCGGCCCGGGGGTTGGGGACCCCTGCCTTAGACCATATCATTGGATCAGAATGGCACAGCAACCTGAAAGTGAAAGAACCTGAGTTCTCTTCTGTGCTTCGCTTTAGTTTACTGTGTGGCTGTAATCAAGTCCCTGCACCTCTCTGGACCTCAGTTTTCTCATCTATAAAACGAAGGACATGGAGCAGAAATTCTTTTAGGTCCTTACCAGCTCCAGAAAGTAACAAAGTCACTGTCCTCAAGCGCTCTGGCCGAGTACTGTAATATCCTGCCATATGATTCCCTTTTTTCGAACATGTCAGTTTTGTTTTGTTTTTTTTTAAGTTTCAGGAAAGGCTAACCCAATCTTGTCAAGATGACTAAATACTTTAAACATCTAGAAGCTGTATTTAAAACGTTTCTGTCAAGACCAAGTTATTTGTTAAAGTCGCCGGTGAATGCTCCCTGACAGTTTTCTCCCCCAGAATTTACCATTTCTCAGCCAGAAATATTAACTCATCTGATCAGTCCGGCAATCTTGATGGGCAATTATTTTTTATTTGCCCTAAGAGTAGATTCATAATTCCTTCCATTCAGAAGAATATTCTCCCTACACAAAAGTGACTCAGCATTAGTTAGAACTGTTATTAATATGCCAACCTAGCCTATTCTATTGGTAGGAATGATAGATCAACACATTCTTGCAATAATATTAAAACTTAATTTTGATGACAAATGTTACATGAGATTTATATTCTCAGATGGTACTATGATATGCATTTTAAAAACCCTTCATTCTTTTTTCCTGCTGATAAATGCAATTTAGTATTTTTGAGCTGAGACCAATCTTAAGCCGAGACATAGAATATAGGGCTGGGCGCTCTTTGCTGAATTTCAACAAATGATTCATTCCATCAATTTGTCAAACTTCAGAATGTGACAAGCAAGCCTTCTATGAAACAGATAGGCTTTCCAGATGGGATGAAATCCTGACACAAGTAGTTTTGAAATTAGCTTAATCTTTCATTTACTGAGGGAACGGGGAATGAAAAACTGAGGTTTTTACCCTGAAGAGTCACTGATCATAGGAAAACTACAGAGCTTACAGAGTCACAGTGAAAAATGGTTCAGGATCTGGAAACAGAGAAGGAGGAAATGTATATCGTGTGAGGGGAAAGTCCTTTCACATGGCCATTTTGCCTTTAAAAATAAACACTAGAAGAAGAAACTAAGACATTGCCTGCATAAATGTCACAACCAGATGCAGGTCAAGTCAAATGGTCCACAACTAGGCCAGTTTTCATTCCAACCCTCGGCACCGTAGGATGGCAAAAAACAAACATGGGAAGAGGAAAGCCAGGATCAAAGGACCTGGATCCTCACCAAGCAACTACTCTGAACACGTTGCTCCTGGACAAATGGACTTGTGAGGGTGTGGAGGCCAGGCTTGTTTCAGGTCCCCTGGACAGGGGCTGTCTGGATGGGAGTCGTACGTATATGGGCCTGCTGCTTCAGGTAAAGCCCCGTAGGGGTAAATCAGGAGACTATTCCTCCTTTGTGAGGTATTTCTGCCACAGGGAATAGTCCACCCAAGGGCCTGTGTTCCCTCTCTTTATTCAATAAATATTTGTTGAGCACTTAGAGCACTTACTATGTGTCAGACACTGCTCTAGGGGGCGCATGACGGCACAAAACAAAGATCTCTGTCCTCAAGGAGCTTAGATTCCTGCGTGCTATGGAGAAGAATGTTATCACTGCAGGCCCGAGACTGCCATTCTTAGAGAGGCCTGTTTGCAAGGCTGGCCTTGGCTGGCATTTGAGAACTTGGATTTCTGGACAACCACGCCCAGGGCTAGTAAAGGTGTGCCTCAACTGTTCGTGCAAACAATATAGTTTATTCTGAACACCTGCTTTCCTTCTGGGAGTCTAGAATTTTGATACGTGCTGGGCAGAGGGCGCCCACATGACCAGCCCCTAGTAAAGACCCGGAGTGCTGAGTCTCTAATGGGCTTCCCTGGCAAACCACATCTCCCATGTGTTGTCACAACTAGCTGCCAGGGGAATGAAGCGTGTCCTTTTTGACTCTGCAGGGAGAGGACACTTGGAAGCCAGTGCCTGGTTTTCCCCCAAATTTCACTCCGGGCACCTCTTCCCTTCGCTGATTTTGCTTTGTGTCCTGTCGCTGTAGTAAATCATAACCATGGTTATGACTGTGTACTGAGTCCTTTGAGTTCTCTGAGTGCATCAACAATCCTGGGGTGGTCTTGGGGACCCCCAAAACACAGGAGGAAGAGGTTCAGAAAACATGAAATTAATATGATAAATGAGTATCTAGTATACTAAAAGGTGATGAGCATTAAGGAGAGAAGAGAATGTAGAGCGGGGAAGGAGGGTTGGGAGGTTGTGGGGAGGGGCACGGTATTCTGTATTAAATAGGAGGGTCAGGGCACGTTTCGTAGAAAAGGCGCCATCTGATCAAAGACCTGAAAGAGGTGAGGACACTAGCCAAAGTGATGTGTGAGGGAAGAGTTTTCTAGGCAGAGGGCACAACTCATGCAAAGGCCCTAACGTGGAAGGGTATCTGTGTGTTTAAGGAACAGTATAAGGAGGCCGGTGTGTCTGCAGCAGTGAGAGCCAGGGGGAGATAGGCAGGAGATGAGGTCAGAGAGGTGAGGCCAGGAAGGGAGGATGCCCAACATATACGACCTCGTAGGCCACCATGAAGATAACGTGAAATAAAAATGAGCAGGATAACTAAGATGAAGTCAAGGGTGGGTAAATACACAAAAATATGTACACCATGGACCTTCATAGTTGGTAAGTAGGCTGTGTATTTGTGTTGGTCTGAGGGGAAAAAATCTCAGGTGTTGAGTCACTGTATTTCAATCTTAAGGCAAGAACTATGGCAAAAGCAACCATATTGGGTTGACCCTTGAACAACATGGGTTTGAACTGCACAGGTCCACTTACACGCAGATTTTTTCCCAATAAATACATACCACAGTACTACATGATCCGAGGTTGGCTGATCCCATGGAGGTGGAACTATGGATATGGAGAGCTGACTGTAAAGTTATAATGCAGAGTTTCGTCTGTGCAGAAGCTCACTGCCCCCAACCCCCATGTTGCTCAAGGGTCAACTGTAATTGCTTAATAATTGGGTTAAATAATCACTATCCATTTTTGGCTCTTGATGTGAACAGCAAACAGCAAAAGCACATTACTGAACACCACCACACTGTTCTGGCGTCATTCTGTAGTTATATACATTTAATACCTAGCATTGGCCTTCTGGGAAGGGCAGGAGGATAAATGGTCTTTGATACCCGTGAGGTGAAGGAAGCTGTTGGGGACTGTTTACGGCAGCCCTAATGAGAGATGCTGAAGGCAAGGGGATGTGGAAAGCTCCTCAGCACCTGCCCCACCCCCTCTCCAGCACACCCACCTCCCCACACCTCCCCAAAGCCTAGAACCCTGAGAACACACATCCACACCCAACACACGACTTCATGCTGCCTCTGACATCACACACTGACAGACTGCAAGGCTGGCCAAAGCCTTTCCCCCTCTGCATCCCGGCCCTTGCAGTTTTACTTTGTAGTTCCTCTCATCAAGAGGTGGAGTCCAGCTGACTACCCTTTGACACTGACTGCCCACGTGACTTTGCTTCAGCCAACAGGCGCGGAAGTCGTGATGCAGCACTTCCGAACCAAAGCCTCCAGAGGCCTTGCGTACTTCCGTCCTCACTCTTGGAGTTCAGTCACCCCAATCACCCCAGCCATCAGCTAGCCAATGGAAAGACATACGAGTGAGGCCACCCCAGACCAGCCAGTTCCAGCTGACCTTTCGCTCAGTGCAGACACGTGGGCAAGCCCAGCCACGATCAGCCAAGCCTGGCCCAGACCAGCCAAACCACTAGATGGACTCGGAAGCACTAAGTCATAACCAAAACAGAAGCCAGGAAGTTTTAAGGTTCTTTGGCAGCAACAGATAACTGAGACACATGCCCAAGCTTGAATGTCTCTGCAAAAGCTCTCCAGATGCCTCCTGACAGGGGCTTCAAAGTTGAAATCACTGCAGAATCTCTCACGGGCTCTCTCAGGACAAAGGCAGGTCTGACAACCATTTCAAAGCCGGAAGGACTTGGAGGGAGGCCACTCACTTTAAAGATGGGATGCTTAGCTTCGGAAAACCCTTACATTTTGGCTTGAGAGTCAAACAATTGTCACGCGGCTTCTCCCTCCCTCTCTCTCTGGCTCCCTAGGAGAAGAGCGATTGAAATGTTGGAAACAGTCCCTGTTCAAGTACAACAAAGGGCAGATTCTCTCACAGCTCAGGGAGGCTGGCCTTTGGCAAAGCGGGGAACAGCAGGAAGGGCACAGACGCCAGAGCAGCTGAGAAAGAACTCAAGGCCTGGGTGAAATGCAGGCAAGCTGCCCAGAGGGGAGACTGGCAGCGTTTCAATATCACAGCCTCATTTTGCAGAGCTCAGAGAATATTCTCATCTCCCAAGAATAACAGAGCTGCCCACTTCACTGTATGCTTCTTGGACAGCGACATGTCAAGTTAATTGAAAACCTGAAGGTATCCATGCCCATCAACCTCCATGCTTTTTTCATTCTCCTCAACTCCCCACTTTTTTTTTTTTCGCTTGACTGCTGCACCAGGTATCCCCTTCTAATCACTGTGCTCTGAAAAGAAAAGGTCAAGATATTTTGAGTGCCTTTTGAAGTCACACCAAGAACTCTCTCAACATGAGTCGAAGAAGTACAGTGAAAGCAGGCATAATGTTCCCATGAAAATGGGGATCATAAGATGAGAGACGAACTCAAATCGAAGCATCACAGTGGGCTGCTTCAATCTGCGTCTGTTTACTCGGTACCATGCACGGTGAGGAGCAGGACAGGACACACTCCTTGCCCTTTGGAGTCTGAGGCCTTGGGTCTACCCTCAAAGAGCCCTCTGCCCTGGCAGAGCTCTGGACCCAAAGTGCCAAGCGCTATGATGGAAGCAGGTTCCAGGTTCTAGGCAAACACAAAAGAGGGAGTCGTGCTTACAGGTCTGTCAATAAGGGCGGAGGCACCGATGTGAAATCTGAGCACAGCACTCCGACGTTCACCTCTTCCAGGGTGTGTGAGTTCAGGTCATCCATTTGGAGGTACACACGGAAAACCCTAAAACTCTACTTTGTCTTATCTCTGCCACACAATCCCACCAGGACCCCAACGGGCCTTTAGACCTGACACAAGCTATTCTGCATTCTCTTTGGAAAGCAGGAATGGGAAGTCTGTGTAAGAACTAATCTCCTGATTCGAGACAGAGCAAAAGAAGCGCACCCATCTCTCTTCCCAATCTCCATCTTCTGCCAGACTTTCTATGGGAATCTGTGAAACACTTCTATAGCCTTTAGACGAATGAAACAAAATGAAAAGTTGTCTTTTATTGCACTTTTCTCCTCCAAATTCTAAAATCTGCACCACACAAATCATCATTCCCTCTCACCCAGTGACCAGGCTACAGATAAAAATGTATGAGCTAATGCAGAGCCAGAAAGCACAGAGAGAGAGGATTAAACAAGGCAATCACCTTCAAAATGTTACAAAGCCAAGGTGAAAGGCCTGATCTTGACCATATACACACACTGTTTTTAATCAAGAAGGAGAAATACATCACCCTCTCCCCCACCAAACCGTATTTTCCTTCATCTTCAAAATAAGAGTGAACTCCTAGCAACTAAATTATTTTAATAAGGTTAAATGAAGAAGAATTAAAAAAGCAGTTACCCAGCTCCACAGTGGCCAAAACCCTAATCTAATGCAGGTCTAATTAACTCTAATTGATGCAAAAGGTCATCTAAAAATCAACAGAAAATATGTAGTAACATCATTGGAAAGATAGTCATTATTTAAGAATCAATGTCCAAAGAACGTTTCTAAAAGGAATATAATACCCCCAATATGTTCATGTTCCATGTTGCTTCATTCTTTATCAAAAGACCTTATCAACTGCTCCTTATCAAGAACTGAATCTTGAAGTGTCCCAAGAGGCAGTCTAATTATAATTAATAGTACAAGGGTTTTTTTCCAAATCTTTAGGGATTCATTAAGCTGCCAACAGAAGCTGTTTAATACCTGAACTGTCAAATACAATTGTAGGATAAGGGGTACCACCATATTTATGACTTTGGAAATTCTGTTGTTGAATTTCCAAACTACTCTGTGTGTACAGTGTGATGTCTATTACCTTTCCTTTTGATTTTAGGTGTAATTTGTGCCTTCAAAACCCAATATGTATATTTATCTCACCCGGAGGAAATGGAGTTTGGATGTTGAAAGGCTGTTTGACCTTTGCTTCTTCACTCTACCAAACCCACCCCCTACCCCCAGCAGACAGTGGCTCTCTCTCCTAGTAGTGAATATTGGATTCTGCTAAGAACAAAGTTGAATCACAGAGGCAGGGACATTTTACTTCTAGTTACTTTAGGTGTGGCATATAGTTAGTTGCTTACCCAATATCCATTTATCCCTTCTTTCTTCCTAACAGAAACCCAGCAGTTTTCAACGTGGCCCAGATAAATGAAAGCTTTCCCAATCTCCCTTGTGTGGCCATGCAAGCGCCCTGGTCAACAGATACAAGGAGAAATTTGGTGATGTCTTGGACAGCTTTTGCTTCCCTGGTCACTTCAGACATACTTAGTACAGCCTTCCCTCTGCTTCCTGCCTTGAATATAATCATGGTGTCTGGAGCTTCCCCACAGATTCTGCAACTATGACCTGGTTAAGACCCTGACAGCACCAACTCATTTTACAAATACCAGCAGCCATCTAATGCCAGACCTCTTCACATGTTAGAATAATAAGCCTAATCTGTTTAAGCCACCGTAGTCAGGTTTTCTGTCACCTACAGCTAAAAGCACTGGTAAGTGATACATTTGGCCAGGAAAGGAATCCAGCTTCCACCCTCAGATCTGAGTAGATTTCGTTGTTTGAAATAATCCCTGTTAGGTTATGGTAATTTGCTTCTTGGGAATAGAAACATATGAGCGCCTCGCAGTAAGCAATGGCCGCACACAGGCTCTAATAATATCTCTCATCACTGCTGTTTCACCCAAGACCAAAGCAAGCAATGAAACCGTTTTATTAAAGCAGTACTCGGTCTCATGCACCACTGATCACTGATCACAAGCTGAAGTTTACAAAGGAAAGCTGTGGCCTTCTGAGGACATCATTAAGTGGCACAGCACAGAGTCTGCATCGTACCTCTCTCCTTGGGATTTGGGGTTTTCTTCTGATACAACGCTATGGAATTACTTTCAATATGACATTCATGACAACTCTTCCCTCAACAGCATTTCTTTTTTTTTTTTTTGGCCGTGCGGCGCCGCTTGCAGGATCTTAGTCCCCTGACTAGGGATCGAACCCGTGTCCCCTGCAGTGGAAACGTGGAGTCCTAACCACTGGACCACCAGGGAAGTCTCCCAACAGCATTTTCTGATGAAAATAAAGTTGACCTTTCTAATGACCAAGGTAAAAAGTTCGTAAAGGACACAGACATAAAAGCAGTAGTTGCTAATCTGAATACTGTCCACGGAGTAAGCAGAATGTTTTTTACTAAATGAACATAAAGAAGCAGGCAATGCCTTTAGGTGACCAGGCTGAGCTTCTGGGTGAAGAGCTATACCAGTACCCCACTTGCTAGTTTGCAAGAAGGGGTACTCTATGAGAGCACACTGTTCAAAAGTGTTCAGCAAAGGACCATTCAGTGGAACACTGGCATCACCTAGGAGCTTCTAAGAAATGCAGAATCTCAGGCCCCATCACAGACCTTTAATAGATTCTCCAGGTGATTCAGATACATTAAAGTTTGAGAAGCACTGGTTTAGAACACTAAAAATGTTCCTAACATAACACCTGAAATCAGGAGATGTTAATTACTCCCACCCCAGCGAATGGCAGGCATTGCCCAATATTCAGAGGGTCACAAATGTTGCCTGTGGACCTTGCAAGGATTTACGGCACTTGCCATGGCAGCAAGAAGGAAATTTACTCTGCCCGCGGCACCAATGATTAACATATTTGGCTCACCTAAAGATATTAATTTTCCCCTAAAGGGTCATTTATCAAGGTCTCTGAGGTTAATACATATTCTTCGAGATGACAGTGATAACAAGAGTTGTTGCTGGGAACTATGCAGTGGATATGCAATACCAATTTTTCATGAAGATGCTTCCTCCTGTCTCACCTCAACAAGGCAACACAAATAGCTCAGAAGTCTGGTGTGCGGTCTGGTTTATACCACTGGAAAGGGTTATCTTGGGCACTGGTGCTATTTGATCAGACCCTAAAATGCTGTCAATGGATTGTCCATGGCATTATCAAAAGAACTGGGAGCTTATTTACGCCCAACCATGGCATCAATTCACTGAAAAAATAAAATGCACATTTTGCTCTTCCTAAGGAGAGTGTGAACATCTAACCAAATACGATCGCATATACCTTGCAGCCTACATTGATTGTGACAGCCCTGAAAGTCAGTGGTGTTCTGAACGGTGTACCAAGGAATGGAGATTAAACAAACTCAAGTTTAGAGAAGTTATTCTAAATTCATTAAAAAAAAAAAAGTGATCACTGGAAGCAGGAACTTTCCAAGAGAGCATCAGGATTTCTTGTCCTACAAACCAAGCCGGAAATCCTTGGCGATAAGCTTTCTGCTTCCAGCAATACGGTAGTCTAGGGCAGTGGCTCTGGAACTGTGGTCCCTGGGACAGCAGCATCAGCATCATCTGGGAACTTGTTAGAAATGCAAATTCTCACACTCTATCCCAGACCCACCTAAAACCTGTTTAATGAGCCCTCCGGGTGATTCTGCCCGAAGTTAAACTTTGAGACCCATTAAGATCAAGGCTATCTACCAACTATCATTGGTGAAAGACCAATTTTGTTTATTTCTAATACATCATGAACCGATGTTTTTGTAAAATAACATATTGATATATTGCCAGAAAATAAAATTAAAAAGACATATGAAATATGAGTCCCAGTTTTTTTTATTAGATCCAACTGACAAAAAAATTACTTGGTATAATTACTAAAAAAGTTCCTAAATGCTTAACTCTCCATTTCTGTACTTATACCCTTTTAGACCAGGAACAAATTTGCAGAATGGCACTGGCCTGCAAGCCACACTTTCAGTAGCACTCATCTGGATACTCAGAAAGGCCTTTCCCTATAACAGAGGAACTGCATAATTTTATTGATTCTAAGATGCACCATTTAAAAAAAAATTTTAATATCTCTGTAATTAAAATGTATCTCAAAATCACTATCTGCCTAGATGCAGTAGGACTTAGCTCTCCTGGTCTGTGCATGGTGCATCAAAACCTCCAAAATGGGTGTCAAGCACTTGGAAAAATTCCAGAGACAAAGTGGAACACTTTTTAAAGAACTGCTGCATCACCAGTGCTTTTGACAGCACAGAGGATGATATTTTGCAGAAAAATCACAGATGCTAGTGACTCTAAGGAGAAAGTAATTAAAGCCTGTTGTTGTATGAATGTAAGAAAGTGTTGTGAATATCATAAACCAATTTATTTTGCTTATATTTTTCTTCTAGGTATACACAAGAGTGATATATGATAAAAATCACTGTCTAAATAACTCTAAACGAGCTCTTTCAATAAGTGTAAAATGCTAGTGATGAGAAGTATTATGTCAGTTTAATGGACCTTTTTTTTCTTTCTTACTGGTACACAAAAAATGCATCTTAATTTGGCAGAATCTTGTAATTGATTAAATACCGCATATCCTTTATGAGACTTATTTACCAGTATATAGTTAGGCTCAAATACAGCAAGGGGAAGCCCCAAGTCCCCCTAAAAAAGCAAAACGAAACAAAAAACTTGAGCAGAACCATATGTGATAAGCCAGGCAAGGTCGCCCTGAGGGCAAATGTTGCTATCTCCTGCATCAAGCTGGGGACACCAAGGAAAAAGGCTAAAATGGTTCCAGGCTGGCAGTATCCCTGAATCCCAGAAGCAGCGAACACAGATCTCTGCAAAGAAGCATCCTCAATTTAGACACCACATATTAAAATCAACCAAATATATGTGCGTGGTAGAAGATCAAGGACCCAAGGAAACATGCCCCCATAAGGGACAGTATGCAGAAACCACAAACAAGAAAATGACACCATCAAGGACTTCCAACATCTACATTACCAGATATGAAGTACCCCCCAAAAATGCATTAAATGTTCCCCCAAAAAGGTCAAATCACAAAACTTAACAAGCAATATGAAACCATGAGAAAAGCTCAGCTGGAACTTACAGAAAAGAAAAATAAAATTGATACATGTAAAACTCAACAGATGGGTTTAATGGCAGGTGAAACACGGCTCAAGGGAGAACTGGTGAACTGGAAGATAGATCTAATGAAGTTACCTAGAATGCAGCACAAAGAAATAAGTAAATGGAAAACATAAAAGAGAGGATAAGCAACATGAAGTGATACAAAGATGGAATATACGTGCATCTGGATCTCAGAAGGACGTAGAGCAGGGGTTCTCTACCTTGGTTGCACTTGTGGAGCTATAAAACTATTGATGCCTAGGTCACTCCCAGGACATTCTGATTTAATTGTTCTAGAGCATGGCCTGGGCTTCAGGAATTTTTAAAGCTCTTCAGGGGACTCTAATGTGCAGCCAAGGTAGAGAAGCACTAATATAAAAAAGAAAAATGGCGAAGATCACTAACTTGATTTAGTCACTCTTCTTAGAAGTGATGCCAAAAGCACATCTGGCAAAAGAAAAAGTAGATAAATAAGGCTTTATAAAAATTAAATTTTGTGCTTCAAAGGAAACCATCAATACAGTTAAAAGATAACCCACACAATGGTACAACATATTTGTAAATCATATTTCTGATAAGGGATCTGTATCCAGAATATACAAAGAAATTTTACACTCAATAATAAAAAACAAATAACTTAATTAAGGGCAAAGGATCTAAAAAGACATTTCTCCAAAGATGTGCCAATAAGTACATGAAAAGATGTTTAACATCATTAGTCATCAAGAAAATACATATCAAAGCACAATTATATACCACTTCACACCCGCTTATGGCTATAATCAAAAAGTCTGATAATAGTAAGTGTTGGTGAGGGTGTGGAGAAACTAGAACCCTTGTATGTTGCTGGTGTTGATGGAAAATGGCACAGCTGCTTTGGAAAACAGTCTGACAGTTTCTCAAAAAGTTAAACATAAAATTACCATATGACCCAGCAATTCCATTCCTAGGTATACACCCAAGAGAAGTGAAAACATTGCAAACAGATGTCCACAGCAAAAACCTATACAAGAATGTTCACAGAAGCATTTTTCATAGTAGCCAATAACTTTTAATAACTCAAATGTCCATCAACACATAACAGGATGAATAAAATGTGATATATCCGTACAATGAAATATATTTGGTAATAAAAAGGAATGAAGTACTGATACATGCTCTAACATGGATGGACTTTGAAAACATTTTGCTAAGTGAAAGCAGCCAATCACAAAAGACCACATAGGGTATTGTTCCATTCCTATGAAATGTCCAGAAGAGGCAAATCCATAAAGACAAAGAAGTAGATTAGTGGTTGCCTAGAGCAGTGGGAATAGGAGGAGGGGTTGGGTGGAATAGAGGAGTGACTGCTAACAGCATCAGGGTTTCCTTCTGGGGTGATGAAAATCTTCTAAAATTGATTGTGGTATACATATAGCTGATTCACTTTGTTATACAGCAGAAACTAACATACCACCGTAAAGCAATTATATTCCAATAAAGATGTTTAAAATAAATAAATAAATAAAATCGATTGTGGACAACCCTATGGACACATTAAAACCACTGAATTGTATAGTTCGAATGTGTGAATTGTTGTATCTCAGTAAAATTGTTAAAAAATGAAGAGGTGATATTTGAAGGGCCAATGACTGAGAAATTGCCAGAACTGATTAAAGACACAAATCCATAAATATAAGAAGCACAACCTATAACAAGGAGGGTTATTAACATGAAATCTACTCTAGACACACTATGGTGAAACTGCAGATAGCCCCAAACAAGGAAATCCCTGGCAATCAAAATTCAGAGCGCATTGAGAACACATTGAAAGCATCATAGCACCTTAACTGCCAGAACTTCAGGAGAAGAGACTACTCAGAAGGTAGCACCTTTGGCCTGAAATCTCTAGAAAAACCAAAACACTAGGCAGTAACAGAAATCAAAAGAGTATTGTTCTGTCTTTGATTCACATTTGGCCAGGAACACGGCTTGCCTAAAGAAAAAAGAATGCCTCAAGCTTGAAAGCTAAATGTCAAAAGCCATTTTACACAGTTTTATTTAGAATCTCTAAGAAGTCATCTGCACCAAGAAGAACTGGGGACTTTTCTCTGACTGCTAAAAATACTGATGGGGAGTTAGTTACGTGTTGGTCAATATTCAATAGTATACATCAGAAATAGCTGTGCCATACAGGGTACCGCCTTGCTAATTAAAAGCTCATGCTATCTAAGATGAAGAGAAATATTAAGTCACAGTATGCTGTAGAAAAATTCTGAGGGTACATTTTTCCTTCTAATTTCTGACTTAGTTATCTCTTCAGGTATCTGTTTATTCACTATGCGACGGACGTGATGAGGTATTCATTTCTTAGCTGTAGTAAAAGTATACTTACTGAAAACTGGCTTTGATTCTTCTACTCCCCTACATATTCTTATTCATAAATATTTACTTTAACAGTTGTTTGAGGAACGGTATTTTGATATGCAATTAAAGGGACAGTTTTCTACATTCAGTTCTCCTTCTCTGGAAAAGCGTAAGTCCTTCCAAACAAACAAAAAAGAAATTCTAACAGCTGATTATGTGTCTACATCTGTCAATGGTTAATTTATCAAGAGTGAATGCAAGTTTTAAAGAGAGAGAGATAAAGGTTGAGAAACACACGCAAGTTTTTATTACCTGCATGAATGTAAAAGTAACAGATTATTTTAAAAACAAAAACCTTTTTAGATGTCACGTACTGTACAGGTCCAGACTTAGAGTTTCCTAAAATGTCTATTAAATGTTAACAATCGGACAGTTCTGTGTGCCAGCACAGAAATGCATAAGTGGATCATTTTGACCTGTCACAAGCTGGGCACTGTTCTCATTTTGTAATGTAAAAGTGGTAGAATTTTACCACCCCTTGGCTGTCACAAGGCTGAGTGCAAATGAAAATATGACAATATGCACGACCAATCAACTATCCTGTCCATCAGGTATTTCATCCTATGTGGCTCTGCTGTCAGACCCATAAAAGCTAAAACACATTTCAATAGGAGCTCCTTTTAAAATGTGGGTTGTCCCTGCCTGAGCCTCAAATAAAGGGGATTATTTAGTTTCATGAAATTAAAAACAGTTCATCTTCATTCCTTCCTTCCTTCCGTGAATATGTATTAAGAATCTTCTGTTTGCCGGGAGTCTGCCTATTATTCAGCTCAGTAGTAGTAAAAACGGAGCGGAGATGAAGAGCTTAGAGCTGCCCCAGCCATGCTGCAGGCAAGGCTCCCTCGGAAACATGTAGAATGGAAACAAACACGATATGTGCATTGAACAGTACACCCAAAAAGGGCAGCCAGAGGTGCCAGGGAAAGGGATCGATTGAGAAAAAAGGCTTGTGAGAAAAATAACAAAAGATCCCACATGCCGCGGAGCAAGTAAGCCTGTGCACCACAACTACTGAGCCCGCGAGCCACAACTACTGAGCCCGTGTGCCACAACTACTGAAGCCTGCATGCCTAGAGCCCGAGCTCTGCAACAAGAGAAGCCACCGCAATGAGAAGCCCGCGCACCGCAACGAATTGGAGCCCCCGCTCGCCACAACTAGAGAAAGGCCACGCACAGCAACGAAGACCCAGCGACGAAGACCCAATGCAGCCAAAGTAAATAATTAAACAAAAAAGAAAAATAACAAAAGAAGCTCAGGTGGTGTTAGGCACTTCCTGCTGAGCATCCTTTCCCTCACAGTTTGCCATCCACTTTCAATTCCCACACTTAATCATCCATGCTTGGCTCCAATATCACACCCCCAGTTTTTTTTTTACCATGTTCTATTTGGGAGCTTGTCACCTGTACCTGAATGCCTTCCAGACACCTCCTCTCTTTGAGTTTTCAAGCTACTATGTGGAATCTGGGGTGAGAGTGAGCAACTAATTTGGTCCTGAAGCCCCAGAACTGATTCAGAAGCTCCACCTACTCCCTCGAGGGTTCTCTCAACAGAAACAATTATTTGCCATTTATCAGTCAACATTTATCGGTATATCTAGGGAATGGGGAACTTTGTTTAACACTAAGGGTACCACCAGCCCAAGGCAGCAGAAAGAGCATGAGTTTGCAGAAGAACTTGAGTTCTAGACTAGATTTAACCCCTTATCAATTGGGGACCGTAAGTCCCATAGGTAAGTCTTGGTTTCTCTCTCTTGTCTTAGATTCTCAACTGGCTGGTTCCTACCAAAAGTATCCTACTTGGGCAATAAATGTTATTATCCTACTTCTCGACCCTACGTCCTCAGGAAAGTTACTCAACCTCTCTGCAATGCTTTCTATTTTCTGTTCAGAAAATGGTAGTAGTAATAATATGTAACTCGAAGAGATATTGTGAGAATTAAATGGGACAGCTTACGTAAAAAGTACTTAGCTGACTTAATGTTCTATATAATAATTAGTTACCACTGGCTGCAATGACTTGGAAGCATTTTAGAATCTTGGAGCATCTTAGAGCTACTGCCTCGAAAAAAAAAAAATTATTCTTATTCTGCTTTATGTAAGTGGTTCCACCAAGTCTTCATTGTATTCTAACCATCTATCTTTTCACTTTTAATTTTAACTGGGCTCTCTCCTCCTTCTTCTTGGGTAGCAGCTTAATAAATATAGCTCTGGGGCTTCCCTGGTGGCGCAGTGGTTGAGAATCTGCCTACCAATGCATGGGACACGGGTTCGAGCCCTGGTCTGGGAAGATCCCACATGCCGCGGAGCGACTAGGCCCGTGAGCCACAACTACTGAGCCTGCGCGTCTGGAGCCTGTGCTCTGCAACAAGAGAGGCCGCGATAGTGAGAGGCCCGCGCACCGCGATGAAGAGTGGCCCCCACTTGCTGCAACTAGAGAAAGCCCTCGCACAGAAACGAAGACCCAACACAGCCATAAATAAATAAATAAAATTTAAAAAAAAAAAATAAATAAATAAATAAATATAGCTCTGATCCTCATTATTTTACTCAATACTTTATTAAGGAAGGCACAACTATTTAAATTAGACCATATGAAGATTTTAATTGACAGAGCTATTCGACCATTCAAACTAATAAAATGTCATCATTAAATCCTAATTTAGTATTATTTATAAGAATAAAACGCATATATCAAGCTATATTTTTGATGGGGAAATATCTGTTGACAAAATTTATCTCTATGTGACATCAATTCTATTATTAGGAACATTCCATAGATGTTCTCTGAGAACAATCATCGAGCAGAAATAAGATATATGTGAAGAAGAGAATATGGAGAAACCACAGCTAAAAAGCACAGGTGAGATTAAGAAAAACAGTTCTTATTTTCTTGGCATTTATATTTCTCAAAGAAATACATGTGCATAACTTAAAAAGTGAAGAGTTCTTTAAAATAATAGCAGGCTCCTGCCCCACCCCTCCCCATCCACATTCTGACTCCTTCAAGGCAAAAACTGAAAACATTTTTTTGGCATTTTTTTCTAGCTACTTATCTTCATATTTCTAGATGAGATGCTTGTACAGCTATTTCTTGACTTTTCCATCAAAGGTGTTATCTATTAATTTCCTAACATGGAAGATGAAGACTTAGCTCTCTTATAATCTCTCCACACATACATTTCCTTTCCCAAATACCCAAAACAGTTATATCACTTTTTTTCCCCCAAGCAATATGAGGTTAAATCAATATTCATTAAACAAAGCCATGTGCAGTGATTACCATTTCCCTTCTCCCCGTGTCCGCCGCACAAATTAATAATTTCCTTTTTAAAAAAAAATTTATTTTATTTTTATTTATTTTTGGCTGTGTTGGGTCTTTGTTGCTGCATGGGCTTTCTCTAGTTGCGGCGAGCAGGGGCTACTCTTTGTTTTGGTGCGTGGGCTTCTCATTGCGGTGGCTTCTCTTGTTGCGGAGCACGGGCTCTAGGCACGCAGGCTTCAGTAGTTGTGCCACGTAGGCTCAGTAGTTGTGGCTCGCGGGCTCTAGAGCACAGGCTCAGTAGTTGTGGCACGTGGGCTTAGTTGCTCCGTGGAATGTGGGATCTTCCCGGACCAGGGCTCAAACCCGTGTCCCCTGCGTTGCCAGGCGGATTCTTAACCACTGCGCCACCAGGGAAGCCCAATTTCCTTTTCTTATTATATTGTTCGGTTTTCTATTTTGTCTACACCAAATTCATGCCCGAACTTTCCAAAAAATTTGCAAAACTTCCCTAAAAGCTGTTTGGCACAGCCAAACATATCAGGTAAGCCGCCTGTTCTATTTTTTGTTTTTTCTCTTAGCATCATCCTGGCTGTAGCTCTGCTTCAGTACTTACCAGCTGCCTTCAAGGCCTGATACCCAGCTGCCATCTCGGGCTGTCCTGTACCATCACTCTCGAAGTTTTCTGATCCCACCTGCATTGGAGCTCCAGGTTTTGAGATCTCATATTTTCCTATTTCTTGGTTCATTCTCCCATCGCAATGGACCCCCCTCAAAAATGTTTTACCAGCTCTTGCAGTGTTCCACATGGTGGCTGGTTCATTTGGAACGTCTGTCCCCTAAGTTTTTTTAACACATTCTGTGAAGCTAGATTACCTCTGCCTCATGCTTTTGAAAGAAAAAAAAAATGTTTTGTTTTTTTGAGAACTTGCAAAGATTTTTTTCTACTCTCACATTTGATAGTTTTGGCTGCTATAGAATTCTAGTTGAGAATTTTCTTAGTGAACTTTGGAGGCCTTGCTCCATTGTCCTGTAGCTTCTTAAGTTGCTATTCAAAGTCCGGTGCAAATCCTTTTAAGGAAGCAGTTTTGTTTTTCTTCTTAGAAGCGTTTAGAATCTCTTTTTATTCTTTTTCCGTCCAACATGCTGGTGGGCCCCTTAAATCCAGCAACTCATGTGCTTCACATTTGCCCCACTGTTCCAGAAGCCTTGAAGTACCCGGAGGACCACACCCCCCCATGCAGCTGTAGTGAATTACTGGTGGGAGAGCGACACCTCTAGTCAGGACAAACTCTGAGATGTGGTTTACACTCCGGAGCTCCCCTACAGAATGAGACAGAAAGCTGGGGCTTAGCCTAAAATCACAGCTTTGTTTTGGCTTCTGACCCTTCACTGTTTCCCCCACTCCCATACTGGTTTCTCCTGAGAGCTCCTCCTTAATGGAGCATGCCCATATCTCAGAGTCAGCTTTTGGAGAACCTGGCCTAAGACCATCATCTAGCTGCTCGGGTTTGGGAAAGGATCCGGGAGTCTACCCACTCTATCAAACTTGTAAATGACCGAGTTGAAGTTGAGTCTTACAGGCTTCTGGAACTTTGGGACCAATGTAGAGCACTCTCCCGTACTGCCACTTTTATTCCATCTTAAGCTGAACTTCAGAAACACCCTGAGGTTCAGAGAGCCAAGTTAAAACTATCCTTCCAGATGGCTTGGGGTACAACTCACTCTCCTCTTGGCAGTGTATACGTTACTAGAAAAACATGCAGAAATCTAACCTGACTTAAATCTCTAAAAGAAGCTCTGTAGTCTGAAAAATGTGGCTTTAACTGCTTGACCAGCTGTGTGATGACAGGCAAGTTACTGAACCTAAGTCCCAGTTTTCTCCCCTGAAATGGATATAATATGTTAACCACAGTGCCTGTAATATAGTGAGTCCTATCTTTTTTTATATATATATAAATTTATTTATTTATTTACATTTTATTTTTGGCTGCGTTGGGTCTTTGTTGCGGTGACCGGGGGCTACTCTTCGTTGTGGTGCATGGGCTTCTCATTGCAGTGGCTTCTCTTGTTGCGGAGCACGGGCTCTAGGCACACGGGCTTCACTAGTTGTGGTGAACGGGCTCAGTAGTTGTGGCTCACAAGCTCTAGAGCACAGCCTCGGTAGCTGTGGTGCGTGGGCTCAGTAGTTGTGGCTCACGGGCTCTAGAGCGCAGGCTCAGTAGTTGTGGTGCATGGGCTTAGTTGCTCCGCGGCATGAGGGATCTTCCCGGACCAGGGCTCAAACCCGTGTCCCCTGCATTGGCAGGCGGATTCTTAACCACTGCACCACCAGGAAAGTCCGAGTCCTGTCTTTTGAGTTCTTTTCTGGTGGTGGTGATAAGTTTGTGGTACTACCACCACATGCCTTCACCCAGTTCCCACATTTCAGAGATGCTCGGCCAAGGTTAAGGGTATGGTCTAAGGCAGTGGTTCTAAAAAAGTAGTCTCCAGGCGAGCAGCATCAGTGGAACTTGTTAGCAGTGCAAAGTCTCAGGCCCGACTCCAGACCTACTGAATCAGAAACTCTGGGGATTGAACAAGCCCTCCAAGGGACTCTAATACACACTGAAGTGTGTGAAACACTGACCTAAGGCCACAGATCAGAGAAAGATATAATAGACCTCCATGGAGATGAAGGCCACAGACCTAGAGCCACTTGGTATGGTATTGCAGATTGTAAGCAGAACTAACGATTATACATGACAACTCAATGATTAGGGGTAAGAACTCATAATGATGCCTCTACTAATAGAGTAGTATAGTTTATACATATCAAGATCATCATGTCATAAATGAATATGAATAGCAGCTAAAGAGTAAAACATAGATTTAAGTTTGTACAATTGACAGTGAGTCTATATGACATAGCCTTGAAATGCAAATAGAAAAGTGCATTAATGCAAGAAAAACATAATTTCTGGGCCCAGAAGCTGAAGAAACACTTGGAAGAATCCTTAATTGTATTAATCCTTTTCTGAAACAAGCTACCGACTGTACATGATCTGGAACATTTGCTGAGGAAAACTCATTTGAAGTTGTCTTTTCGCCAGAGACACAACTACTGAAATTTGTCTGAAATTCTGAATTAGCGCCATGCAAGCAAATGATCTTTAGAAGCAAAGAAGAGAACTTAAGAGCAGGAAAGAGGTCCTTGAATCTACCACTCAGATTCTGGGGGAAGAGAGCAAAAAGCAAACATTCCAACAACACCTGCATAGCAATTTACTGCCGATAAAGCCAATTAGGTGATTTACTCTGAGGAGTACAAATCAGACACAGGAAAGCCAATTCCTAGATTAAGTCTTCAAGGAGTCTGAAATTTTAAAAAGAGAAAAGAACACCCTCCTGGAGGAAGCAAAGTGCAAAGGGTAACTTGCATGGCTTCGGGTTTCGGGGGTGATGACCAGCCACTCAATTTACTTTGACACATAATCTCTGTGAGCTGCTCAGCTTAATCTCCTGTGTGGCAGAGAAGAGGATATTTCCCTCCAGCCCTTTATGGCCTCTGTTTGAAGATCTCAAAGCTTTGCTGATGTGATCAGGGGCATAGCAGCTCTGACTACCACCACAGGGAATATTAGACAGGCTGAATGTCCAAAAAACATACTTGTATTATTTAGTCAACACAGGGTCTCACATTAATGACGATAATACTCAAAATACTAATAAAACAAGGACTGATTTATACAGAGTCTTTACTCTGTGCCTAGCAGACCCTCTGCTAAGCATGTTACATGCACATTCTCAGTGGATCTTCATACCACACCTATGAAGTGGGTGCTGCTTGTGTTACATTTTGCAGATGAGGAAATCAAGCCTCAAAGATGCTAAGTAACATGGCTGAGGTCAACCAGCTACTGTGATGGAGACACGATTCAATCCCAAGGCTCTATGACTGAAAGCCCTGTTCTTTTTAAGTAATCTCTTTTTAAAAAAAAATATTCATTTATTTATTTAATTTCAGCTGCACTGGGTCTCAGTTGCAGCACACAGATCTTTAGTTGCGGTATGCGGCCCTGGGCTTCTTAGCTGCCGCCTGTGGACTTCTTATTTGCGGCATGTGTGCAGGATCTAGTTCCCGGACCAGGGAACTGCATTGGGAGTGCAGAGTCTTACCCACTGGACCACCAGGGAAGTCCCAAAAGCCCTATTCTTAACCATCATCTTTTAATGCCTTCATTGAGACGCTAACCTATTTCAACAGCTGCAACTGGTGATACACGTGCAATTCTCTTTGCCTTACAAGGAAAGAGGAAACATTTTAAATAGTAAAATTATGTTACTGAAACGTGCATGAGAACAATACTTCCTTTCTGGTTGAGCACTGGTTCTCTTCAGCCTTAGATAGCTGTAAAGTCTGTTAGGAATGTGGCTCCCTCCTAAAGTCACTGTAGGAGCGGAGATTCAGCTGGTCCCCATAGTATTTGCTTTGAGATTGGTGATGCTTCGGTTGCCATGGACACCAGACTTCAATACACCACTGAGCACGGGGAATCCATTCCATGCAAAGCAATGGAGCCAGCAGATGGATACAGTAACAGCTAACTGCACATAATGCTATGACCAATATTTGTTTTGCCACCTCTCATTCAGATGATGTTCTCACCCATGAAGTCTGTAAGACTGCCTCTCATCTGGGAAACAGCTTCTTTATGGCCCAGGTAGCAATGCTCACACTTCACAGTGTCAAAGGCATTCATTTGTCTGGGTTGTTGAATGTTTAAACCTATTCAGAAAAGGAAATGTGACCTTACACAAAACACTTCTTTGTTCAGCTTGCTAAAAGAAAGAATGGATCAAATGACTTCTTGAAAATTCCATTTGTCCAAGTGGCTAGCACCCCAAGAATAATAAGTCTGTTAACTTGGTAGGTTTCCTTAGTAGCTAAATCCATAGAGAAAGTAACTAGGAAAAGATAAGAGGTACTTAGATATATATAAATAACGCATGAGAACAACATGTTTTTCTTTGAGACAAACCAAACATCCAACGTCCAAGGCATTGTACTTAATTAGTGAATGTAGGTCAGAGAGTAATCAGTAAAAGTGAATCACGAAGAGAAATGCTTATTTGGACACATCATGGACTGTTGGCAAGTTTACTAAGAGACCATCACCACATGGGGATATTAAAGGACCCCCTCCACACATGGAGGAAATCCACTGTGTGTTGTGTAGGAGCCAGTCGAGTGACAAACATCTCTCATTAACCAGCAAAGAGGAAATTAGCCAAGTTAATGAGAAATTAATACAATCTATCATTTTCACCTTCAGAAGTCAATAAATATAGTGAAATTCCATTAAAACCACCTTCTTATGGAACACTGGGAGGTCAGGTTATTGGCAAAACAAATAATTCAGTACATTTAAAATAATTTTGGGACTTCCCTGGTGGTCCAGTGGTTAAGACTCTGCACTTGCAATGCAGGGGGCACAGGTTTGATCCCTTGTTGGGAAAGTTCCACATGCCACGAGGTGCAGGAAAAAAATAATAATTTTTACTATGCACATTTCCCCAATTTACTTCTTCAGTAATAAGAAAATTATGAACCATGCTCTCTCCAAATAATTACAAGACAAATGATAAGTTTAGGTTTTAGTGGAATGTATATTAGTAGATTAATTAAAAGGGGTAAACAAGTTATCTCTAAGGAAATCCAGATTATTCTGTTAAATCACTGTATCAGAAAAAAAAAAAGGAAAAAAGTCTACGCATCTTCAATTTAATTTAGAGTTGGGCCAGCACTCCTTTATGTCACACAGGTAAATTTAATTGAATGATTCTAAAATGGGAGTAGTTCTATGAGCATCATGTTTTCGATCTGATCTGGGAATGATAGTGTCTCTTATTATGAAAGGATTTAAAACTGCTGGAGCATGGTCTATTTGGGCCTTTAAAGAAATGTAAAAAACAAACAACAACAACAACAAAATCCTTGTGTATACAGTGCAAAATTACATTTATCAGAAAAAAAGAAATCCATGTAGTCACTCAGAGTCCTTAAACCTGCAAGAAGACGTGCCAGGCAGTGATTCTTTCCTTCAGCGTCACCCACGAATTGGAAAGCTGATATTCTGGCATTTGTGGAAGAAATCATTTTCAGTACAAAGGCCAAATGATGAAAACCATGAAGTTTGGCGGAGGCGGGTGGGGGGGATCAGTCAAATCTGTTGACAGGCAATCCCATAAAATTGAAAAAAAAAAATTAGTGATTTCAAGCTTTTTACTCAAATCTTCTCAATGAACCAGCAGCAGCAGCGTTACTTGGGAGCTTGCTAGAGATGCAGTATCTTGGGCCTCACCCCAGACCTGCTGAATCAAAACCTGATTTTTGCCAGGATCCCCAGGAGATCTGCGTGCACGTTAAAGTGTGAAGAGTGCGCACTGAAAGCACAGATTTGGCGACCAGCCTGTGGGGATGGAACCCCCCTCTGCCACTGACTAGCTGTGTAACCTGGAACAAGTTCCACAGCCTCTCTGTGCCTCGGTTCCCTCACTGGGGAGGATGGAGATAGTACTGGTGCCTAGGTCATAAGTATTAAATGACATAATATCTGTAAAGTGCTTACAACAGTGTGCACAACAAGGGATCAAGCAGTGCTAGTTCTTATGTCCTTTTAGCCATCACAGGGTTCTGGATCAAGAGTAACAAAGGATCTAAGATGCAGCCCACAGAAGTGCCCCATTTCCTGAGAGGTCTATAATCGAGCAATTAGGAACTGGACTCAGCTTACAAAAATCCAGCTTCCCCAACCTGCTGTCATTTCAAGCCCAACTGCAGGGTTTACTTATGCAATGAACAACACACAGCTGCTTACAAACCAGGGACCACTCAAATTCGGACTGAGTGAAATCTTGCATATGCATTTTGTTCAGTGAGTGCTGAATGGAACGATAAGAGGACACATTTCCTATCTGAGAAATTTCCATCCTCATTTTTTACCCATCAGCTTGTCATATGCTAAAAAGTCTCATGAAACCTAGTACTGAAAATAATGTGGGATTGCAACAAAAAGAATAAAATACCTAGGAATAAACCTACCTGAGGAGGTAAAAGAGCCGTATTCAGAAAACTATAAGACACTGATGAAAGAAATCAAAGATGACACAAATGGAGAGATATACCGTGTTCCTGGATTGGAAGAATCAATATTGTGAAAATGACTATACTACCCAAAGCAATCTACAGATTCAATGCAATCCCTATCAAATTACGAATGGCATTTTTTACAGAACTAGAACAAAAAACCTTAAAATTTGTATGGAGACACAAAAGACCCTGAATAGCCAAAGCAGTCTTGAGGGAAAAAAATGGAGCTGGAGGAATCAGACTCCCTGACTTCAGACTATACTACAAAGCTAGTCATCAAGACAATATGGTACTGGCCCCAAAACAGAAATATAGATCAATGGAACAGGATAGAAAGCCCAGAGATAAACCCACACACCTATGGTCAACTAATCTATGACAAAGGAGGCAAGGATATACAATGGAGAAAAGACAGTCTCTTCAATAAGTGGTGCTGGGAAAACCGGACAGCTACACGTAAAAGAATGAAATTAGAACACTCCCTAACACCATACACAAAAATAAACTCAAAATGGATTAAAGACCTAAATGTAAGACCGAACACTATAAAACTCTTAGAGGAAAACATAGGAAGAACACTCTTTGACATAAATCACAGCAAGATCTTCTTTGATCCACCTCCTAGAGTAATGGAAATAAAAACAAAAATAAACAAATGGGACCTAATGAAACTTAAAAGCTTTTGCACAGCAAAGGAAACAACAAACAAGATGAAAAGACAACCCTCAGAATCGGAGAAAATATTTGCAAACTAATCAACGGACAAAGGATTAATCTCCAAAATATATAAACAGCTCATGAAGCTCAATATTAAAAAAACAAACAACCCAATCAAAAAATGGGCAGAAGACCTAAATAGATACTTCTCCAAACAAGACATATAGATGGCCAAGAAGCACATGAAAAGCTGCTCAACATCACTAATTATTAGAGAAATGCAAATCAAAACTACAATGAGGTATCTCCTCACACCAGTTAGAATGGACATCATCAGAAAATCTACAAACAACAAATGCTGGAGAGGGTGTGGAGAAAAGGGAACCCTCCTGCACTGTTGGTGGGAATGTAAATTGATACAGCCACTATGGAGAACAGTATGGAGGTTCCTTAAAAAAATAAAAATAGAATTACCATATGATCCAGCAATCCCACTACTAGGCATATACCCAGAGAAAACCACAATTCAAAAAGACACATGCACCCCAATGTTCACTGCAGCACTGTTTCCAATAGCCAGGACATGGAAGCAACCTAAATGCCCACTGACAGACAAATGGACAAAGAAGATGTGGCACATATATACAATGGAATATTACTCAGCCATAAAAAAGAACGAAATTGAGTTATTTGTAGTGAGGTGGATGGACCTAGTGTCTGTCATACAGAGTGAAGTCAGAAAGAGAAAAAAAAATATCGTATATTAACACATATATGTGGAATCTAGAAAAACAGCACAGATGAACTGGTTTACAAGGCAGAAATAGAGACACAGATGTAGAGAACAAATGTATGGACACCAAGGGGGGAAAGCAGTGGGGGTGGGGGTGGTGGTGGGATGAATTGGGCGATTGGGATTGACATGTATACACTAATATGTATAAAATAGGTAATAAGAACCTGCTGCATAAAAAATAAATAAATAAAATTCAAAAATTCAAAAAAATCCCAGTTTAGATTATAAAATGTAAAAAAAAAAAAAAAGAAAAGAAAATAATGTGGGAAAACAGGCACTCCCAAATGCTCATGGAGGGAATGGAAATTGATGTAACCTTTTTGGAGAACAGTTTGATAATCTCCATCAAGTGAAAAATATCTATAAACTTTGACTCAGCAATTGGGTTTTAAAAATTTATCCTACATATATACTTGCAACAGAAAGCAAAGATACATATACAGACATATGTATGTATGTATATGTTACATGTAGATGTTGTATACGTATATATGCACATTATATGTACTAGTGTGTACACTTTAAAGCATTAATTTTGATAGTGAAAAAGGAAAAAAGTTTGAATCAACTTAATGTCCATCAATAATGGTTAAATTATGGTATAGCTATTAAATCAAACCAGTATAAAGAATGAGATCTCTCTACACAGTAATGTGCAAAGATGCACAAGGCACATAAGAGAACAAGCTGTAGTGTGTGTATGTATATACTGGGTTGGCCAGAAAGTTCGTTTGGTTTTTCCATCAGATCTTACGGAAAAGCCCAAACGAACTTTTTGGCCAACCCAATACACACACACACTCACATACACACACACACACACAAAATATCACATAAATGGATAAAAATATAGGTATTTTATATACCAGAATATTTCTTTAAAAATGTTCAAAGAAGACATGTTTTTAAACATGCATACCTTGTTTTATGCACTTCATTGTGCTTCACAGACATTGCCTTTTTTTTTTTTTCTTTACAAATTGAAGGTTTGTGGCGGTACTGTGTCAAGCAAATGTATCAGAGCCATTTTTCCAACACCATTTGTTCACTTTGTGTCTCTGAGTCACATTTTGGTAATTCTCCCACTATTTCAAACTTTTTCATTATTATTATGTTTGTTATGATGGTCTGTGATCTCTGATATTACTATCATGATTCACTAATGTTAGGCTGAGATGGTTAGCATTTTTTAGCAATAAAGTATTTTTTAACTAAGGTGTATACATTGTTTTTTTTAGACATAATGCTATTGCACACTCAACAGACTACAATATAAGAGTAAACATAACTTATCTGCACTGGGAAATCAAAAACTTCATGTGACTTGCTTTATTGAGACATTCGCTTCATTGCAGTGGTTTGGAACTGAATGCACAATATCTTTGAGGTATGCCTGTATATCTTTCTGTATCCTCTTATTGTTTGTGCTTACCTTGTGAGTATGACAGTAATAATTTTTAAGAAAAAGTCAGGAAAAAAACTCTCAAATAACCTAACATTTACACCTCTAGGAACCAGAAAAAGAAAAAAAACTAAGCCCAAAGTTAGCAGAAGGAAGGAAATTATAAACAAACACTAGAGCCAAAATAAATGAAATGGAGAACAGGAATACAAGAGAAAAGAATCAATGAAATTAAGAATTGGTTCTTTGAAAAGCCAAACAAAATTGACAAACTTTTAGCTAGACTAAGACAAAAAGAGAGAGAAGACCCAAAATTAGACATTAAAGAGGAGACATTAAAACTGTTATCACAGAAACACAAAATATAAGAGACTACTATAAACAATTATATGCCAACAAATTGGACAACCTAGAAGAAATGGATAAATTCCTAGAAACATACAACTTACCAAGACTGAATCATGAAGAAATAGAAGTCTAAACAGACCAACAATGACTAAGGATATTGAATCAGTAATAAAAAACCTCTCAACAAAGAAAAGTCCAGGACAAGATGGTTTCACTAGTGAATACTACCAAACATTGAAAGAAAAATTAATGTCAATCCTTCTCAAACTCTTCCAAAAGAAGGAGGGAACATGTCCGACTTCATTCTATGAGCCCAGCATTACTCTCATACTAAAGCCAGATAGGAACACTACAAGAAAAGAATACTACAGGCCAATATTCCTGATGAATATAGATGTAAAAATTCTCAACAAAATACTAGCAAACTGAATTCAGGAGCACATTAATGGGATCATACCCAAGGATCAAGTAGGATTGATCCTTGGGATGCAAGGATGGTTCAACAAATGCAAATATGTGAGGTGATGGATGTGTTAATTAACTATATGGTGAGCATCCTTTTACAATGTATACATATATTTACAATGTATACATATATCAAGTCACATGATGCACACTTTAAACATCTTACAATTCTGTTTGCCAATTGTACCTCAGTACAGCTGAAATTATGAAATAAAAATGTATACATAGCACAAAGGACACTCCATGGCACATAGTCTGTTCAATAAGTAATTGAATGAGTGAGTAAATAAAAAATGTTTTCCTCTAAAAATGTGACACATCACATTAATATAATGAAAGATAAAAATCATGATCATCTCAACAGATGCAGATAAAGAAAGAATCTGACAAAATTCAACATCTTTTAATGATAAAAAGTGAACAAATTGGGTATAGACAGGATATACCTCAACATAATAAATACCATATATGACAAGCCCACAGCTAACATCATACTCAATGGTGAAAGGTTGAAAGCTTTTACTCTAAGATCAGGAACAAGACAAGGCTGCCCACTCTCACTCTTATTCAACATAGTACTGAAGTTTTAGCCAGAGCAATTAGGCAATAAAAAGAAATAAAAGGTATCCAAATCAGAAAGGAAGAAGTAAAATTGTCTGTTTGCAGATGATATAATCATATATATAGAAAGTCCTAAAGAGTCTACCGAAAAACTGCTAGAATAAATGAATTCAGTAAAGTTGCAGGTTACAGCATCAACATACAAAAATCAGTTGTGCTTCTGTACACTAAAAAAACTACCTGAGGGCTTCCCTGGTGGCGCAGTGGTTGAGAATCTGCCTGCCAATGCAGGGCACACGGGTTCGAGCCCTGGTCTGGGAAGATCCCACATGCCACGGAGCAACTAGGCCCGTGAGCCACAATTACTGAGCCTGCGCGTCTGGAGCCTGTGCTCCGCAACAAGAGAGGCCGCGATGGTGAGAGGCCCGCGCACCGCGATGAAGAGTGGCCCCCGCTTGCCGGAACTGGAGAAAGCCCTCGCACAGAAACGAAGACCCAATGCAGCCATAAATAAATAAATAAATAAAAATTAAAAAAAAAAAAAACTACCTGAAAAATAAAGAAATCCCACTATAATAATAACATCAAAAATAAAATACTTCAGGGCTTCCCTGGTGGCGCAGTGGTTGAGAATCTGCCTGCCAATGCAGGGAACATGGGTTCGAGCCCTGGTCTGGGAAGATCCCACATGTCGCGCAGCGACTGGGCCCGTGAGCCACAATTGCTGAGCCTGTGCGTCTGGAGCCTGTGCTCCCAACAAGAGAGACCGTGATAGTGAGAGGCCCGCGCACCGTGATGAAGAGCGGCCCCCACTCGCCGCAACTAGAGAAAGCCCTCACACAGAAACGAAGACCCAACACAGCCATAAATAAATAAATTAAAAAAAAAAATAATCATCTTAAAAAATAAAATAAAATAAAATAAAATACTTCAGAATAAATTTAACCAAGGAGGTGAAAGATCTATATACTAAAAACTGTTAAGATTTGGATGAAAGAAATTAAAGATGAATAAATGGAAAGACATCCTGTGTTTGTGGATCAGGATTGATATTAAGATGTCCATACTACCCAAAGCCATCTATAGATTCAATCCAATTGCTATCAAAATTCCAATGGCATTTTCACAGAAAGAGAAACACAGTCCTAAAATTCATACAGAACCACAAAAGACCCTGAATAGCCAAAGCAATCTTGAGAAAAAAGAACAGAGCTAGAGGCATCATACTTCCTGATTTCAAACTATATTACAAAGCTATAGTAATCAAAATGGTATCGTACTGACATAAAAACAGACACACAGACCAATGGAACAGAATCGAGAGCCCATAAATAAACCCTCACATATATGGTCAACTAATACTTGACATGGGAGCCAAGAATACTCAATGGGGAAATGATAGTCTCAATAATAAATGATATTGAGAAAACTGGATAACCACATGCAGAAAAATGAAACCAGACCCCTATCTTACACCACTTAAAAAAATTAGCTTGAAATGGATTAAAGGCTTAAACATAAGACCTGAAAATGTAAAACTCCTGGGAAAAAACATAGGGGAAAAGCTCCTTGACACTGGTCTTGGTCATGATTTTCTGGATATGACATCAATAGCACAAGCAACAAAATCAAAAATAAGTGGAACTACATCAAACTAAAAAGCTTCTGCACAGCAAAAAGAAACTACTAACAAAAAGAAAAGGCAACCTATGGAATAGGAGCAAATATTCGTGAACCATAAGAGGTTAATATTCAAAATATATAAAGAACTCATACAACTCAACAGCAAAACAAACAACTCAATTAAAAAAATGGGCAGAGGAACTGCATAGACATCTCTCCAAAGAAGACATACAAACAGCCAACAGTTGGATGAAAAGGTGTTCAGTATCACTATCAGGGAAATGCAAATCAAAACCACGATGAGGTATCTCCTCACACCTGTCAGAATGACTATCACCAAAAAGGCAAGAGATAACAAGTATTGGTGAGGATGCAAAAAGAGAACCGTTGTACACTGTTGGCAGGAATGTAAGTTGGTACGACAACTATGGACAACAATCTGTATGTTCCTCAAAAAAGTAAAACTAGAACTACCATATGATCCAGAATTCCCACTTCTGGGTATTTATCCAAATGAAATGAAAACAGGATCTGGAGGAGATATCTGCATCCTCATGTTCACTGCAGCATTATTGACAATAGCCAAGTGGGAGGTCATGAGACAGACCTTGGTAAGGGAGCCAAGGGGCAGACACTTTGGTAACCACCCAACAGCCATTGCCCTCCCCTTTCTTCTTGTCAGAACCTGCATCCGCTAGAGGTCAGAGGTTAGAAATGAAGGATATTAGCCTTTTCGGCATCCCCAGAAACCAGAAGTGGCCAGTGCTGGGTTGTTAACCAAGTGCTGGGTAATGAGGCAGAAGGGAAATTCTTCAAGGATAGAATGTTCCATACGATAAGAAAAAAATTCAAAGAAAAAAACCTCAGACCCAGTTGTATGGGAACACAATGCTTGGAATGGCAGCACCCAGAATAGCAGAGAAAAAGGTTGGAAAGGGCTTGGGTTCTGATGATTTTCCTGAGTTGCTGAACCAATCCTGTAATGACCTAGCTCTACACTCCTTGTCAAGTGAGGTAATAGTGTTCCCATTATTTAGATCAGCAGTCCCCAACCTTTTTGGCACCAGGGACCAGTTTCGTGGAAGACAATTTCTCCATGGGGGTGGGGGGGGGGGGGGGGGGTGGAGGGGGGAATGGTTCAGGTGGTAGCGAGCGATGGAGAGCAGCAGATGAAGCTTCGCTCTCTCGTCTGCCCGCCGCTCACCTCCTGCTGTGCGGCCCAGTTACCTGATTTAGATCACTTTCTACTGGACATTCCATTATTTGCAGCTAAAGGCATCCCCGCTTAGACAGCTGCCAACCACCTGCCTTAGGAATGAGCTAAGGACACAACTAACAATCTGGCAAAAGGTGTTTTCCTTTAATCATGGCAGTAAGATAGATTCCTTGTATTGGGTATAATTTTCTATGTGATGTTCAGAATCACTTTTGATTTTTTGTTAGTAGGTGCAAAGGGAAATAACACTGATTTCATTAAGCAGCTACTTTGTGCCAAGCACTACACTAGGCACTTTATCTAGGGTGAGTCATTGCAGCAACTTCCAGAACAGTCCCCTTTGGGAAAAGAAAATCACATCTATATTTTCTTCAATCTTACTTAAACAGCTTGACATTTCCTTTCATTATGAATGCAGACCACGAACCACCAGGAGTACTTGTGACTTTGCCACCTATAGAAATCAGATATATTCATGTCACACTGCAGTTGTTGAAGATATCTTGAAATATCATTGACCCTCATGATACAAACGTACAATAATCCTTAGGCCCCGCTGCAAAACCTTATTGAATGTGTTAATCAAGCAGCACATATGCTACTGCATCACACATTTTTAAAATGTTTTGGTAACCGAATGTTAATATAATTAGCTTCCTTTGTAATCCTGTGTATTTTATGCATCTAAAAATGTTCTTCTAAAACGAGGTACTGTAGGTTTCACAAGATTTACAAAGGAGTCCTTGGCACAAAAGGGGTTTAGACCCCCTCTAATCAGCCCCCCTTGTGACCCTTCTTAATACTGGTCAACCCATTATCTACACAGAAAACCAGGGAAATCTTTTTTTGAAAGGTGAATAAGACGAAGACGTTCCCGTTTCAACCTGAAACAAATGCGAACTCCTAACTTGGACTGCCCCGGCCCTGCAGGATCTGCTTTTCCCCTGCTCACAGCTCCTACCTGGTCTCTAGCCCCCTAGCCCTTGCGCACTCTGCTCCAGCTGGGCAGGCCACCTTCCTTGTCTTGGAAATCTCTAAGCAGTTGCCCACCTCGGGGGCTTTGTCCCTGCTGTCCCCTAGGCCTGGAATGCCTGCCCTTAAGGCAGCCACTTCACTCTCATGCTTCAGTGATGAGCTAGGACATCACCTCCGCAGAGAATGCTTCCCCGCTAATGCATGCCAGGCAGCGCCCCTCCCCTCTCCAGCCCCGCCTGCACTTATTTCCTGTTTGCCTCCTTCCGAGCCCTTCTGACAACATAACTATATATTGATTTTTGTTCACTCCTCAATCCTGGCATCTAGCAAGGTGCCTGGCACACGTGGAAACCTGACATTCACTGAATGAATGAATGACAGACTAAGCGAAGGAGGAAGCTATTATTAATCCATTTTACAAGTGAGGAAATTAAGGCTCCAAGATGTTAAATTATTTGTCCAAGGTCACCTGGGGGCAAAAGTTATTATTTTAACTGTGGTCCCTAGGCCTCCCCCTTAATCCCTCCACCATACTTTCTAACTTCCTTTTCCCTGCAACATTTCCACCAATCTGGAAAGCAGAATAGACCCAATGCAAGTTTTTATGGTGTGATTTCTTGAGACTTTAGTGCTCCGTTGCTCAAGGCTATCTGCCTAACAAACCCTCTAAGCTATTTCCCTTGAGTATTTCCAGGAGGGCCAAATTAACCAAAAATATATTACCTGGATAGAGTGGTTCGTTCTGTCTGTATGTATGTCTCTCTCTCTACATACACACACTTTTTTTTAATGTATGAATCTTATAAACAAATACAAATGATAAAATCAAATGTAAGGAAGAAAATTCAGAAAACGGTAAATGAAAGACGAAAAACAATTAGACAAACCCAGGGCAAAGTTTAGTATGCAAAAACACACGTGATAAGGTATTGTACCTAAGCTGTGTGGACCACAATTCTGCCATATGCTTCCTAGTAGCCAACATAAAGTGAGAAACACAATCAGTTACACAACTTATCCTGGAGATTTAAAAAATTCAATCAATTTCCAGGAGGAGCACAACTCTTCCTGTTTCGAAGCCTTGACAGAAATTCCTCTTGTGGATCCTTATAATGAAAGCATGGGAGGATACAGCGATCAGTCTTCTAAACTAAAACCTTACAAATAAATATATCAAGCTTCACAAAATGGTGTCTTACTAGACATGGCTGGTGTAATGCCGAAATCTATGCAGCACTGTATTGCCCTGCTGGTCAAAGTGTAGGCCCTGGACCAGTGGCATCACCTGGGAACTTGTCAGAAATGCAGAACCTCAGGCCCAGTCCCAGCCCTGCTGAATCAGAATCTGTATTTTATTAACAAGATCTGCAGGTGAGGCCTATAATGTTAAAGTTTAACAAACACTGGTCTAGTGGTTAAGTTTGATTTGAGGTCAAATTTGTAAGAAACTAGTATTCATTTATTCACGCATTCAACCAATATTTACTGATATCCTGGCAGTAGGAAAGGATTTTTTTAAAGTTTTTATTGAAATAGGAAAGGATTTTTTAAAACATTAACACCAAAAGCAGCACCATAAAGGAAGATATTGATAAATGGGACGCCATTAAAACTGAGTGATGAAGCAAGCCACAGAGTAGACAATATTTGCACCACCACCAAAACAAGGAAAGCTGAGTACCCAAATATACACCAGGCACTGTCTAATGCTTAAGTACAGCAATAAAACAAAAACTCTCTACTCTTAAGAAACTTACATTCTAATTAAGAAGACATAAACAGGGACTTCCCTGGTGGTGCAGTGGTTAAAAATCCACCTGCCAATGCAGGGGACTCGGGTTCGAGCCCTGGTCCGGGAAGATCCTAACATGCCGTGGAGCAATTAAGCCCGTGCGCCACAACTACTGAGCCTGTGCTCTAGAGCCCGTGAGCCACAACTACTGAGCCCACGTGCCACAACTACTGCAGTCTGGGCGCCTAGAGCCTGTGCTCTGCAACAAGAGAAGCCACCGCAGTGAGAAGCCCACGCACCACAACGAAGACCCAATACAGCCAAAAATAAATAAATAAATTTAAAAAATAAAGTATGTTCTGTTATTTAAAAAAAAGACATAAACAAAATAAGTAAAATGAAGTAAGAAAGGGGCATAAGTCAGGGGACAGGTGGCAGTTTTAAATAGGGTGGATAGGGAAGGTCTCATTGAGGAGCTAACTTGGACAAGGTCAGGGAGCTAACCATAAAAATAGCTAGGGGAAGAGTATTCCAAGCAGAGGGAACAGCGAGTACAAACACTCTGAGACAATAAATACCTGAAACAGCAAGAAGGCTGGTATGGTTGAAGCAGAGTGAGCAAAAAGGATCTTAGCTCTAACTGTGAGTGAGATGAGCAGCCACTAGAGAAAAGGTAATAGGGAGCCATTGCAGGATGTTGAGCAGGGTAGTGACATAATGAAAAGTGTTTTTAAGAAACCTAGTATCTCAGAGATACATGGAATGGCTTGAGTGAGAGAAGCCAGCTCAGAGTACATATATTGCACTAATCCCAGTATAGGGTGATTCATTCATCCAACTACTTATGAGATGGCAAAGATGTGCCTAGTAGGGTAGGGAGGAGCTAGACTAGGGTGGTAACCGGGCCAGAGGAAAGTGAATATAAATGACATTGGAGGAAAAGAAACCCAGGACAGAATGACAGGTTATTTATAGAGAAATGACAGGAGTTCACAATTCAATTTAATCAAGGTTTATGGATCATCTACTGAGGGCAAAGCCATATGCAGGCTAGGACATGGGGGTGGGGATGGTGCAGAAAACTCGTATTTTCCCCTCAAAGGGCTTCCAGCCTGGCATGCTTAGCCTCTGCCCTGCACCTTTCAAGCCTGAACTTCTTGGGTTACCACAGCTGAGGCTGGCACTGAGACTAGCTGATTTGCTCAGGCTAAGAGATGGGTTTTGTTTTGTGTTTTGTTTTACTCTCAGAGCTTGTTCTATGTCCTGGGAGCAGGGGCCAGAGCACCTCAACTTGATTAGTATAAAAAGAGAGATCTGGTTTGGCAGCAGGGCAAAAGAGAGGTCTTAATAAATGTCTTTGTGGATCAGCATTGCAGACTGGCCCTGGGCCACCAGTCTTGGGGCAAGGAGTCCTTCTGATCTGTTGCCACCTGCGTAGCCTGATGGGTCTCCCACCCTGCCATTCCATTCCAGAGAAAAGCATAGAAAGGGAAAGCAGTAAGTTTAAGGAAAACAACTGGGCGAAAAAAAAAAAACCCACGAATTTGAAAATTGCCTGCCGCCAGACAGCAAGGTCTGAGGAGCAGATGCAAATATAATGCAAATGATATGTAAATAGCCCTGTGGCCTTCTCAAAGGTTTTATACAACTGGAAGGGCCCTTGGGAAACCGCTAGCAGATAACAGTGACTCAGAAGCAGAGTGAACTATTTCAAGACAACTTGGTCACACAGCCCTTTGCTTCCCTGCTAGCACAGTGCAGTCTTTAGTAATCTTTTTTCTCACTTGAATTAACCTCACCTGCTATAAATTAAAACAAAAATCAAGCCTGCCTCTGTAGAGGTTATCTAAGTTAATTACACTTTAAAAACACTGTGTGCCTTTAATTTTTCTTCAAACGCCGCTCTCGCCCAAATAGAGCCAAGTTAAATGTGTCACTTCCTCCCTAGAACAATATTTGGCTCCAGTGGGTTATGAATGAAAGTGCCTCTCTTTCAGTTCTAGTTACTATGATCCTTTGGAGGATTTTTTTTGCCTACTCTACAGGAACTGGCACATTCTCTTCTAATATCCACACGCTGTATTCAAAGTGAATCCGGAAAAAAAAAACCCACCCCATATGTAGCTGTGAAATCCAATTCATTTCAAGGAGCCACTGGAAAGCTATTCATTAAGAAAACCTGCCCTGTCAAGTATGCTGTCGTCTTGACAATCCTAAAGACGCACTTGAAAATGAAAAAAACAAAAACACATTGAATCACAATGGGGTAAAATTCTGTCTACATTTATTTAAAAGAGGACACCCCATCAGATCTGCATTTTATAAGAGCCATGAAATGAACTGAATAGAAAGCAACACAGGAAGCACATCAGACCTATAGCTGGGCAGTTATTCTGGGTTACAGACCTGGGGGTCGCAGAAGCAACTTACCTTCACCTTAATGATGGGAACAATAATAGCATAATCAGCCCCCCAAACTTCTATTATTTTCTAGTACTCTAACATTCGAGGGTGCTTCAGCTTTTGACAGGAGGGTCAAAGGAAGGGAAATCTCTTTCATTTGGGATAAAAAAAAAAAAACTCATTTAAAAGGGCCTCCAGAAAACTACTGGGCAAAGAGGCTTTTGGGGAGGTGCCACGTCCGCTGTAAAACACCAGCAAAGCGCAAAGGCTCAGAATCCCAACTGAGAGACTGAGAGTGGAGGGGGGGGAGAGAAGAGGGAGAGGGGAAAAAACCAGGAGATAAACCTCAAATAAACCTCAAGAGACTCAAGAAACGACAATGTCAGACAAAGAGTAACAAAGAGAGGTGGAGAACAGCCAGGGGCGGTGTTCCCGGAGCCGCGAGTCCGGGGCAGGGCGGCGGGTCAGGGCCGGGCAGGCGGCGAGCGCCGCCTCGCGGCCGGGGCTGCCTCTTACCTCTTGGGCGAGTTTCTGCTTGAGCACGAGCGCGGCGCACAGGTAGCCCGCGCGGCCCACGAACAGCTCGTCGGAGCCGCACTCGAGGAAGGAAACGGGCGCGCAGACGGCGCACAGAGACCGGAACTTGCCCAGCGGCTGCACGTAGTCGGACCGGCCCAGGGCGTGGTACACGAGCGTGGCCACGGCGTACACGCCCGCGCCCCCGAGCAGGAAGGCGGCGCGGGTGTCGGCGTCCGGCTCGCCCCACTCCTCGGCGCGGGCGCACGCGTCGATGAGGCGCTTGGCCGAGCGCAGGTAGCGCTCCCGGGCCCCGGCGAAGAGCGGGCTCTGAGAGACGTGGTAGAGCATGTAGGCCACCCCGGCCACGCCGCCGTACAGCCCTCCCTGGCAACTGCTGGCTGCGGCCGCCGCCCCCCGGCCCTCAGCGCCGCCCCCCAGCGGGGGCAGCTCCTGGAGGATGCGCTCGATGGTGGCGGTGACCAAGGGCGCCACCGCCTCCTCGCACTGGCCCGCCAGCAGGCTGCCCTGGTAGTCATCGAAGCGGTTGGCGAAGCAGCGCTTGGTGTCCATGCTGCCGCCCGTGCCCCCCAAGGCCGGGCCGGGGTCTGCCGGAGGGCGCGCCCTGCGGTCCCGCGCACCACCTCTCGCTCTTTGAGGCACTCGGATGGCGGTGGATGCGGCCGGAATGGAGCGAGGAGGCTGAGACGGGAGGTGACAAGAGGAGGCGGGCGCGAGGAAGGAGCGCGGAGCGGATTGCCAAGTGGGGCACCGGATTGCCGCGAGGCTCCCGAGTGGCCCCGGCGAGCGCGGGGGATGCGCGTCTCGCGCTCCCCTCGCAGAGGCCGCGCCCTTGCCGAACCCGCCCCCTCCTGCGCCGCCGCAGCTCGGCCGCCTCTCCTAGGGGCCGAGGTGATCTCCGGCAGGACCCACGCGGGGGCCGCGCCACTCCTCTCGCTCCGCCCCCGGCTCCTCCCCTCTCGGCGGAAGGCCAGGAACGCGCGGGACACCGATGCGGAACGCTGAGGCTGGGCATACGCACACCTGGCGGCGGAGGCGAAGACCTCGAGTCCCTCGTGTACTCCAGGGTGGCCCTCCTCGAGTCAGCAGATCAGCAACACCTGGGAGCATGTTAAAACTGCAGCAGCTCAGACTTCACCCCAGACTTAGTGAATCAAAATCAGCATGTTTAGCAAGATCCCCAGGTGATTCGCATGCACAGTAAAGGTTGAGAAGCCACTTAACTAGTAGAGGCTACTGGGAAAAAACTGAGCGCTCTCCTGAAACTTGTTTTTCGTCTTGGTTAACTTGGCTTTCTCATGCTGAGTGTTTCATCCCAACGGCTGAGGGATTTGAATGCATCACGCACGTTTCGTGCAGTAAAACGGTGAAATGCCCCATAGGGTAATTTTTTCTCGGCCTTGGCTGTCGTGTTGTTTTTCTTGGACTATCCAGGAGTAAAAGTTCAAAGAACCACACCAGGATAAGGTAAGGGATGGGGGTTCTGTCTTTCTCCTACTCTAGAGACCGCCCCCGACCCCCATTCATGAATACTGAGCGCCCCGTAAATGTCTTGAGGCCATTAACTAGTGAATATAAGGGTAAACGCTGCTGAGAATTTTAATTAGGCGTTTTGACCCTTTTCTGTGTGTCCTTAGTTACTTCCTTCCCTCCTTTCCTTCCTTCCCATGTTTCTTCCCTTCTGCTCCAACCCCCCCAACACCCGCCGCAGGCGTATTGAGTGTCTCCTATGGGTCCTGGACCCTGAAAATAGATGGATAAACAAAATAGACATGGTCCTAGACCTCTTGGAGCTTACAGTCCAGTGGGAAAGACAGAAAATGAACAATTAAACAAATGAATTGCCTTTCTTTTGCTCAGCTGTTTTGAAATAATTCTTCCTTTCCCAAAGTGTTGACTAGTGAAGACCAAAGAGCTCACCTTTCCCAGGGGTATTTGCATTTTGATAGGGACGGTGCAAGACACAAAAGAATGAGTGACTCATGGAAAAGTTTCTGACCCTTTGTTGGGAGAGCAGCAGCTCCACTTACTTGAAAGGCCAGTTTTGCTTGGAGGTAATTTTTTTCCTCAAAAGTGTTAATTGTCGCAATGATTTGGAAGCAGAGATTAAATAGGCTGTCCCTCTGTCCTTGCTTGATGTATTCTGGAGAAGGAGTTCAGTTTGCCAAGATGACCGCCAGGACTGACACATCCATAGAGCGGATGGCATGGCCTCCGTTCTCCTGTAACGTGCCGAAACAGGTTCATTTTTAATTATAATAATAAAAAGCTAAGTCCACTTTTAGGCAGGGAGTGTGATGGGCTACCGGTATCAAAGGAGCATCTGGAATGTTCTGTTTCTCCTTGGGGCTTCTTCCTCATCCCTCAGTCGTAGTAGGCGTTAGGAGTGATTTTTGCCCCTTTGGGCAAGGAGACATCAAATGCAAACCTGCATAAGCAGAAATGAAGCCTTATTCTACTTTATTCCTCCCCACCTCACCCTCATCATGAATCTAGAGGCAACTCTGTTCATTCTGGCTCTGATTATCCTTCCACACAGCCCAGCACCAAGGTAGCACCAGCAGCAATGAAAGGGACTTGGGCTGATAGCCTTCAAAATAAAATGGAAGCAAGTCTCCGAGAGAAGGAGCTCTGCTTTTTTCCCACTTGTGTTCCCCTCCCACCTCCTGCCAAAAAATGCTGCATAACAAGCAATCACAGAATCTTGTAGCGTATAATAATAAGTTTATTGCTCATGCGTCTGGGATCTTGGCTGCGCTCTGGGGGTGGGCTGGCTGTTGCTTGGGGAGACTGGGTTGACTGGGCTCTGGTCCACATGTCTCATCCTCCAGCAGTTCAACTCCGGCATGACTGCATGGCAATGGCAGAGGGGCCAGAGCACAAGAGGAAACATGCAAGACTTCTTTAGGTCTGGTCTCAGAGCTGACACACTCTTGTCTGCCTTATTCTATTGGCAAATTACATCAGGAAATACAGGGTGTCTTTATGTACCTCCAAAGCTGCATGACAAAGGGTGTTGTATACAGGGTGGGGTGAAGTATTAGGGTTCCTAGGGGTTTCTTTTCTTCAGTGATGCCCACAAGTAGAACAAAGGTCGCAAGATGGATGAGAAACAGCCTGGTTTGGGAGAAGCAAGAAATTAGTGGTATCTAGAAGCCCTCTTAAACTCACAGGACAAATTAACCCTTTTACCTGTAAACTTCTTTCCCAAAGACCTTGCCACTTTGTTGCACAATCACCTGGCAAAATCTCAGCACAGAACCTTCTTCAGGGCGAAGTTAGCTAGTTAGACCACGTGAAGCCTCGCCTCTAACTGTCATTTACTTAATTTGCAAGCAGTATTGTTTATTTTAATATCATGACTCCACTAGAATATACTCTCCGTGAGGGTAGGGCTTTTTGCTACATTAATTTACTGATCTGCACCAAGAGCCTGGAATAGTCCCTGGCACATGTAGTAGGCACTCACTAAAAGTTTGTGAAATGATGTATGAATTGCCATAAGAGAACCGTTAGCCAGGTCACCTGGGGTGTAGCATGCAGTGAAGCCTTTATTGAAACTTTAGCCTGACCTGATTAAACTCCCATTGTTTTCTTGGATCCTTTTGCTCTTTTGAATGTGAGGATGTAAACATTGTGCAGTTTCTGCCTCCTTACTTTGTTTCTCCACGAAGTCTGGTGACCTCTATACTCTACCTTGAATTCAGTGACTTCACACATTCTATTTTTAATAACTAACCCTGCGTGGGAGATTATATTTTCCAACTACGGCCCCAACAATATCTGCTCTGCCACATGCTCCTCTACAATGTGACCTTGACACTCCTCTCATCAGGAGGTAAGGTATGTGCCCCCTGAGTGGGCTGAGAATCTGAGTGGGAATCTGAGTGGGCTTATGACTTACTTGTAACCAATGGAATGTGATCAAAATGACACTGCATGTCATGCAAGGCTAGGTCATAAAAAATGATACAGCTTCCGTGTTACATGCTGAAACACTCATATTTGGAGCACTGAGCCACCTTGTAAGAATCTAAGAGAGGCTGCCATTTTGTGAGGAAGTGCAGACAACATGAAGAGGCCATTTGTAGGTGCTTGGATCAACAGCCCAGCTGAAAGAATCAACTGACAGTTATGTGAGTGAGCCACCTTGGATATACAGCCCAGTTGAGCCTTCAGATGACTACAGCTCCATGAGAACCCCATCCCAAACCATTCCAGAATTCCCTGACCCACAATATTATGAACAAAATAAAATAGTTGTTTTGAGCTACTAAGTTTGAAGATCATTTGTTATTCAGCAATGGTAACTAGAACATCCTGCTAGCTTCCCATCATCCAATGCCATAAAGTCCCTGTAATCAATAGTGCACTCAAGAGGCTTTTTATGGAGGAATCTAAGCAGGGAGACAGCAAGTACTCAGGCACACAGAAAGTTGTGTTCCAAAATAATCTACTTGGACTCTTTAGAAGTAGCACTGACCCCACAAGAAATATGCAACCTATACAAAACTTGCCAAAGCCATTTATTTTGTCCTTACCTGCAAGACTTTTCCTGATATTTACAGAATCTCTAGCAGCATTTGCTGACAGGCAGCTCCCAGCACGTGGTTTCTGTGATCCTGCTGAATTGCCCAGTTCCTAGCTCTTCCTCAGTATTTCCTTAGTATGCAGATTATGGAAAACTATGGATGGAAAATAGTTTTAGTGGGTTCATCAAGGAAATCATGTAAAAATTATGCAAAACTATCCAGGAAAAACATATTAAAATTAAAGGGCTTCTCTTATGAACATCATTGCTATCTAAGGGTGAATATGAAAAAAAAATTGTTGTATAACTGTCAAACCTCAACATGTAAGGTTTAGTACATTTTATGGGATAAACCATCTTAAAATTACTTTCAGAAAGTTTTCCAAAGTTTTGCTCAAAGCGTGCGTTTTGAAAATGGTTTAGATAACTGAATCAGTGCTATGTCCAGTCCTTATAGCACATTCTCTTTGGAGATGCATCTCTGATTTTTAAAAAATTTTTACTTTATATTAGAGTATAATTGATTTACAATGTTGTATTAGTTTCAGGTTTACAGCATAGTGATTCAGTTACATATGTATATATATATATATATATATATATATTCTTTTTCAAATTCTTTTTCCATTTAGGTTATTACAGAATATCAAGCAGAATTCACTGTGCTATACAGTAGATCTTTGTTGGTTATTTATTTTAAATATAGTAGTGTGTATATGTCAATCCCAAACTGCCAATTTATCCCTCCCCCCACCTTTCCCCTTTGGTAACCGTAAGTTTGTGTTTTAGGTCTGTGAGTCTGTTTCTGTTTTATAAATAAGTCCATTTGTATCATTTTTTTAGATTCCGCTTATAAGGGATATCATATGATATTTGTCTGACTTACTTCACTTAGTATGATAATCACCAGGTCAAACCATGTTGCTGCAAATGGCATTATTTCATTCATTTTTATGGCTGAGTAATATTCCATGGTATATATGTACCACATCTGCTTTTTCCATTCATCTGTCGATGGACATTTAGGTTGCTTCCATGTCTTGGCTATTGTAAACAGCACTGCAGTGAACATTGGGTTGCATGTATCCTTTCGAACCATGGTTTTCTCTGGATATATGCCCAAGAGTGGGATTGCTTTATCATATTGTAGTTCTGTTTTTAGTTTTTTAAGGAACCTCTGTACTGTTCTCCATGGTGACTGCACCAATTTACATTCCCACCAACAGTGTAGGAGGGTCCTCTTTTCTCCACACCCTCTCTAGCATTTATTGTTTGTAGACATTTTGTTGATGGACATTCTGACTGGTGTGAGGTGATAGCTCACTGTAGTTTTGATTTGCATTTCTCTGATAATTAGTAATGTTGAGCATCTTTTCATGTGCTTTTTGACCATCTGTGTGTATTCTTTGGAGAAATGTCTATTTAGGTCTTCTGCCCATTTTTTGATTGGGTTGTTTATTTTTTTGATATTGAGCTGCATGAGCTGTTTGTATATTTTGGAGATGAATCCCTTGTTGGTCGCATCGTGTGCAAATATTTTCTCCTATTCTGTGGGCTGTCTTTTCGCTTTGTTTATGGTTTCCTTTGCTGTGCAAAGGCCCAGGGATCGAACCTATGCCCTCAGCAGTGAAAGTGCAGAGTCCTAACCACTGGACTACCAGGGAATTCCCGCCATTTTGTTAATTGTTTTGGATTTGTTTTTGAAGGTCTTTTTTTCTTCCCTTCATCTTTTGTTCTCTTGTAATTTGACGACTAACTTTACTGTTGTGTTTGGATTCCTTTTTCTTTTTTGTGTGTGTATCTATTGTAGATTTTTGGTTTGTGGTTACCATGAAGTTTTGACATAGTAGTCTATATATAAACAAGATTGTTTTAAGTTGCTGGTCTTTTCATTTCAACTGCATTTCCAGTATCCTGCATTTGTACTCTCCTCTTCTCACGATTCCTGGTTTTGATATCATATTTGCGTGTGGATGATTTCCTACCTTTACTTTATGTTTGCCTTTATTGGTGAGCTTTTCAATTCATAATTTTCTTGTTTCTAGTTGTGGTCTTTTCTTTTCCATCTAGAGAAGTTCCTTTAGCATTTGTTGGCAAGCTGGTCTGGTGGTGCTGAATTCTCTTAGCTTTTGCTTGTCTGTAAAGCTTTTGATTTCTCCATCATATCTGAATGAGAGCATTGCTGGGTACAGTATTCTTGGTTGTAGGTTCTTCCCTTTCATCACTTTAAATATGTTATACCACTCCCTACTGGCCTGCAGAATTTCTGCTGAAAAATCAGCTGATAACTTTATGGCGATTCCCTTGTACATTATTTGTTGCTTTTCCCTTGTTGCTTTTAATATTTTTCCTTTGTATTTACTTTTTGTCAGTTTGATTAATATGTGTCTCAGCATGTTCCTGCTTGGTGTTATCATGTATGGGACTCTCTGGGCTTCCTGGACTTGAGTGACTGTTTCCTTTCCCAGGTTAGGGAATTTTTCAGCTATTGTCTCTTCAAATATTTTCTCAGGTCCTTTCTCTCTTCTCCTTCTGGGGTCCATATAATGCGAATGTTGGTGTGTTTAATATTGTCCCAGAGTTCTCTGTGACTGTCCTCATTTTCATTCTTTTTTCTTTATTCTGTTCTGTGGCAGTGATTTCCACCATTCTGTCTTCCAGCTCACTTATCCATTCTTCTGCCTCATTTTTTCTGCTATTGATTCCTTCTAGTGTATTTTTCATTTCAGTTATTGTATTGTTCATCTCTGTTTGTTCTTTAGATCTTCTAGCTCTTTCTAGCATTTCTTGTATCTTCTCGGTCTGTGCCTCCATTCTTTTTCCGAGATCTTGGATCATCTTTACTGTCATTACTCTGAGTTCTTTTTTAGGTAGATTGCCTATCTCCACTTCACTTAGCTGTTCTTCTGGGGTTTTATCTTGTTCCTTCGTCTAGTACGTATTCTTCTGCCGTCTTGTCTAACTTTCTGTGATTGTAATTTCCATTCCGCAGGCTGCAGGGTTGTAGCTCATCTTGCTTTTGCTGTCTGCCCCGTGATGGGTGAGGCTGGTCTAAGAGACTTGTGCAGGCTTCCTGGTGGGAGGGACTGGTTCCTGCCCACTGGTGGGTGGAACTGGGTCTTGTCCCTCTGATGGGCAGGGCCATGTCAGGGGATGTGTTTATCGGGCAGCTGTTTATTCAGAAGACTTTAAACAGCCTGTCTGCTGATGGGTGGAGCTGTGTTCCCACCCTGTTGGTTGTTTGGCCTGAGGTGTCCCAGCACTGGAGCCTACAGGCTGCCTGGTAGGGCCAGGTCTTGGTGAGAAAATGGCAGCCTCTAAGAAGGCTCACTCTCATGAGTACTCACCAGAACTGCCGCTGCCAGTTTACTTGCCTCCGCAGTGAGCCACAGCCACCCCCCGCCTCTTCAGGAGACCTTTCAATACCAGCAGGTAGGTCCGGCCCAGGCTCTTAGGAGGCAGCTGCTTTTTCCCCTGTGTCCTGGTGCGCACGAGAACTTGTATGTGCCCTCCAAGAGTGGAGTTTCTGTCTCCCCCAGTCCTGTGGAATTCCTGTGATCAAACCCCACTTATCTTCAAAGCCAGATGCTCTGTGGCCTCCTCCTCCCAATGCCAGACCCCCAGGCTGGGGAGCCTGGCGTGGGGCTCAGAACTTTCACTCCTGTGGGAGAACCTCTGCAATGTAATTATTTTCCAGTTTGTGAGTTGCCCACCCAGCAGGTATGAGATTTGATTTTATCACGGTTGCGCCCCTCCTACTGTCTCATTGTGGCTTCTTCTTTGTCTTTGGATGTAGGATATCTTTTTTGATAGGTTCCAGCATTTTTTTTAATCAATGGTTGTTCAGCAGTTAGTAGTGATTTTGGGGTTTTCATGATGGGGGATGAGCTCATTCCGCATCTTGTCTCCACCCTCCGGTCAAGTGGTTTGTTCAGATCTGCATCTTCTGGCGTCTAAGAGCCAAGGAGTGCGGTGCAGCCAGCTTACCGTTCTCAGTTCTCCCATGGCACACCAACAGCTGCCGCCTGGGACAGCCCAGCTGGGGCCTTGGGGCTGCCTCTCCCAGCCCAAACCGGGTGCCACATCTCTGATTTTTTAGCTCAGCAACCTAATTGGAGATTTCTCCTGCTTCTGCTCTTTCATCCTCTATAGGCTCTTCTCAAAATAGCAGCCAGAATGATATAAGCCGTATCATCTTCTAACTGATGATATCAATGTTTCACCTGTCCCTCAAAGTAAAATTCAGAGTCCATAGGATGGCCTAAAAGGCTCACAGCCATCTCACCTTCATCATTTCCCCAACTTCTCCTCTTTTTCCTCTTCCCCTTGCTCTTTCAGTTCTAGCCACACTGGCTGCCTTGATGTTGCTCAAACGTATTAGTCATAGCTTTAACTTAGAGAGTTTCCTTTGCAGTTTTCTCTTCCTGATATACTCTTCAAAAGATATACTCATGTCTTGCCCCGTCAAATCTCTCTCAATGAAGTATTCCCCGACTTCCTATTTTATTTTATTTTATTTATTTAAAAAAATTTTGCTACACAGAATGGATAATTAACATTTTTAAAAAATTTTATTTATTTTTGGCTGCATTGGGTCTTCATTGCTGTGCGCAGGCTTTCTCTAGTTGTGGCGAGGGGGAGCTAATCTTTGTTGCGGTGCATGGGCTTCTCCTTGCACTGGCTTCTCTTGTTGCGGAGCACGGGCTCTAGGCGCACGGGCTTCAGTAGTTGTGGCGCATGGGCTCAGTAGTTGTGGCTCACGGACTGTAGAGTGCAGGCTCAGTAGTTGTGGCACATGGGCTTAGTTGCTCTGTGGCATGTGGGATCTTCCCGGACCAGGGATCAAACCTGTGTCCCCTCCATTGGCAGGCGGATTCCTATCCACTGCGCCACCAGGGAAGTCCCCGGACTTCTTATTTTAAATTACAATCCTTCCCCCAACCACTAGTGTCTAAGAGGTATTTACTTAGTGTCCAAAAATTTTTTACTGATTTATGTTTTTTCTTTTCTGTCTCCCTGCACTAGAATGTCATCCCCATGAGGGCAGGAATTTTCATCTCTCTTGTTCCCTGCTTTATCCCCAGCATCTAGATTAATGCCTGGCACAGAATATTTGCTCAGTAGATATTTATTGATGTCTGTGATACCCTTGATAATATCAAAAACTTCCACCGATCCCAAACTGATGGCTGAGCTTTGCTGTCTGCTTTCTTGACCAGTTTCCTGATTGTGCTCCTCTGCACAGGCGGCCATAAAAACGTGCATTTTTAACATAGGATTTGATTCTTTTTCTTGTCTCTTTTTCTGTACCTCCAGTATTATCAATTTGAAGCTTTTTCTAGCCATTATAAGTCAAACATAATCACACACTGTAATGGCAGAATTAGAAACGAGGTGCAATAAGTAAGTGCACTGGCACTCATTGCTCCATCTGAAGGAGGGGCAGCCCAGTTTGATCAGTCACATTGGCCAAGAGCAAGTAATAATGCACACCCTACCACACTGGATGTGAGAAAAATATATTTACTATTTTTCTATGGGTACTATAATGTGTGTGTATGTATATAAGATTTGAATGTACTATAGTAAACCATTGCTGTATGGGACAGTGCTAAAACAGGTATGCCTCTATTTTATTTTATTTTTAATTTCTATTTTATATTGGAGTATAGTTGATTTACAATGATTTGTTGGTTTCAGGTGTACAGCAAATTTATGCCTCTATTATTTTTTTAAGTCTTTATTGAATTTGTTACCATATTGCTTTTATTTTATGTTTTGGTTTTCTGGCCACGAGGCATGTGGGATCTTAGCTCCCCGACCAGGGATCAAACCCACACCCCCTGCATTGGAAGGCAAAATCTTAACCACTGGACTGCGAGGGAAGCCCCTATATGCCTCTATTTTAAATTGATGAATCTGTGTTGTTACCTTAAATCGGCAAGTGGAGATGGAGGTGTTCATTTGGTTAGAGTAAATTCTTTTAACTTGAAAGTTATAACAGTTTCCTACATGTAGTCATTTCTAAGGTTTTCTCCAATATTCAGGATATTAGGAGGAAAGGAGTGATTAAAGATCTCTATGGTGGTATAGTTCAACAGATGTCAAATAATAACGTAGTAATGAATAATGCATTAACATTTCTGCTCTTCATCTTATGATAAACCAATATTTCTACTTCTGCATCTATATAGTTCTCATTGTTGGAAGAAGTTCCAATATCAGAAATATAACATAGAGTTTATTCTCTGATACAGTCGATCTCTAGACATTTTCATGAATGTAAGTGGTGGTAGTTAAAGAATCAGATATGTCTCAAATAATTTATATTGATTTTGACTCTGCAATGCCCATGCTTACACTTTTCCAGCTGTTCTCAATGTGAGATGACTTCTCAAGATAGCTTGACCCAGCGTTCCTATGAGGTACAATAAGGAGTGATACCCAGAAAGAACCTGAGTCTTAGCCCATAATCCAAAAGGCAGAAAAAGCCATTACCAGATGGCCAAAGAAAAATAACTGCTTTAGGTTGGCAAAGATTAAAAGAATTATGGAGCTGGAAGGATCCAAGAGATCATTAATTTAATCCTTTCCTTTAACAATAAGGAAACTGAGATCCCTGGCAGTCATACAACAGGGAGTCACTGAATGGTTGTAAAGAGGAGAGTGATGGGATCATATCTGTGATTTAGAAAGATTATTTTTCTGGAAAATTGGACAATATATTTGAAAGGAGTAAGATGTATTGGGATGGTAAGTAGAATAGTCAAGAAATGAGGAAATCTGAGCTAGGTCTGTAGCAGGAAATATGGAGGGACTTAGAACGAGTCAAGAGATATTATGCAGATAGGATTTACAGGGTTTGGTGACCAACTAGATGTGGGAGCAATGTAGGATAAGAGTCAAAGATTATGGCTGTTTTCTGCTCTGGACAATTGGGCCAATGGAGGTGCTCTACACCAAGCCAAAGGATACAGGTAGTAGAATAGGTATGGGGCAGGAGGGGAAGGACAACGGCTAATACAGTTTTGAAACTGTTGAGTATGACTTTATAGTCTTATTATGGGATATATATAGATATAAAATTACAGCACTTAAGTCCTGAAGATGCACTCAAAATTCAGTAAGACTGACTAAAGGAGGCTGATGGAGGTAAGCTTTGGAAATGGGATATAGTGATAATATGGGAAAAGGCGTGCAGCTAGACGTCAGAACGAGGTCTGTTGTGCTTGCCAACCCAGCTTCCATTACATTCTATCAATAATATCTTGAGTTTCCTTTGAAAGACAACCATCCCGCATTACCATAACGTGTGATTTGAGTGGAGCTAAACGATTTCCATGTTCCCAAGGGGAAGCATATATCCCAGGCCTGCTCTAGGAGAAGTAATTCTGAGCTTTCTCCACTAGAAACATTGGGAAAGCTGGGATTGCTAAAGTAAAAGGATTAAACTTACAGCTTCTGGTGGCCATCCTATCAAGCCGAGGATAAAGCCACACAGTGGGAAGCAGAACTGAGTAATGGACAAAAAGTGTGACCTGATGACATTGTTGGCATGCCTGTACCTGGCCTTATCTGAAGGACTATTCAGTTATAAGGCCCAGTACATTTTTTCTTTTGCTCAAGTGGGTGACTGTCATTTGCAAAAGAAAGAGGTCTGGACTGATTCGGGTTTTTGATCATTTAAAGTAGTTGCCGTGATTTGTTTAGAGAAGCTGGGTAGGTAGGGAGAGGAACAAGGGAAAATGTTTGGAACAGTTGTAGAAGTCACGTTGGAGGACATGATTGAGAATAAGAGCTTTTTGAGAACAGCTCTTGAGAAATGAATTAGTGGAGGTGTTGCATTGAGACCTGATGTCAAATTCCTGCTCCACCAAATCTAACTGTGTGACCTTGGGAAAGTTATTTAACCTTCCTAAACCTCAGTTTTCTCATCTAGAAATTGGTAGTGATAATAGAATCTGCCTCACAAAATGGTTAGGATAAAGCTTATAAAGGGTATAACTTGTTGTCTAACACTGAATAAATGTTAGCATTTGTCCACAATCATTATTATTCTGCATGTAGTTCCTTCAAAAAGTGAATTCCCACTGCCTGCTTACCACCTAACCTCTTGTATCTTTGTCTTTTTCTAAATTGGTTCTCCTTAGAAGAGAGTCATGGGGCAGGGGTGGGGGGTTGTTTTGCTTATTCTTTCTCAATGATTCCTAAATCAAACATGTTCCATTTACAAGCTTAAAGAATTTTTTTTTTTTAGTGTGACAAATTCAACTTCTAAGGTGAAAAGAGAGATTATGCTGTGTTTTTCAGCCTTGATGTGATCGCCGGTAATAAAGATTCAAGTTGACAAATTTTTGTTGCTAATGCATAAGACAGAATAAAATTAATCTTTTTCGAGGTTTTCTGGTTCTACAGTGGTACGAGTGGGCAGGAAAGTAAAAACATGTGACATAAAGCCATGCTGGTGAGCGTGTCTGCAAAGAGGGGTAGGCGGGCACTACATGAGGGGGATATTTGACTCAGTGGTTTTCGATCTTTTAAATACAGTGGAAGATTTCCACCATTTCTCCTTACTTTATCACTCTCTCACAACTTTTAAAAGAAAACCTGCAAGATATCTTTGGTTGTTTGGGTTATTTGAGCTGCTTCTGGAAAGATTGATAGAGAAATTTGGTTTTATTATTGGCTGGAAGTTGTACAAGACAAACTTAGTTAAGAAAAGAAATCAGTATTTTCAGTCTTTAATTATATTTTCTCTTTCAATTAAATGTTCTAGAAAAACGTCAACATTATCTTTCTCTTGAACATGCGGGTGAGAGTGGCTCATACATGGTCACTTGAAATTCACAATTAGAACCTCCACATAACTGAACCTTTAGGCCACCACTACTCAGTAAAATTGGTTTTTATTCAGATGGGGACATTTAGCCTTTTTTCTGTCAAGAACACCATACATTTGGACTTTAAGTTTCGCATGAGATATACAAAATTGGAATTCAGATATAGAGTACTAGCGAATGCAAAAGAGATAAATAGGTAAGTATATATAAATGAGGAGTGTAAAAGCATCTGAAAGATTGGCCTT